>NC_059360.1:22859375-23483750 GCF_019703515.2 Myxocyprinus asiaticus
GTAGGGCACCATTCCCTAGGGGGACACCAGAAACTCCACTGGCTGCCCTTTCCTCGCTCATTATAAGTTATTCAGGGACACGACAGCAGTCGTACAACACAGGCGATCACCTCGCAGCACGCACTCGCACCACGCCTCGCTACAGAAAGTAGGGCTGGGCTATGTCTCAATATTTTTCAGACTTTTGATGAAATTTGATACATATCTTGATATTTACGTATTTGTTCCGAAAAGTTTTTTTTTTATTTTATTTTTTTTTTTTTTTCAATCAGAACAATCATCATTTCAACCAAAAAGCCACTAGTCTAATGACAGTCTTTAGGAAACTGAATGGTAAAATAAAAACATTTGGCAATTAAGTCATTATATTTGGTCATATGCATATTTGATAGGCCTATATATTGCCCAGCCCTATAGACAACTGTAAGTAAGCCGTACTTCCATGTAAACAATCATTATTTTTACAGTTTTGTTTGGTGCAACTTTGAAAAAATGGCTTACTATATGTGACACCATCATATATTGCATATTTATTCAGTCTGTGAGAAAAATAATCCAAAGACTATGTTAGGCAGAGTACCAGTTGTTGAATGCGTAGCTAATGAGGATATCCACTTCATGACAGCACTATCAGTGTGATTAGGCTATAATAAGCTTTATATGTTGCCTATGCTACTTAACCAAATATACATTATACTACAGCCGGCTAGTGTCCAGTGATTTCTATTAGCGAGATGCATTCAAGTGTGGATGATATAGAGTATGAGATCTCTATGCTGTCCTCTTGAATAATCTGAGGTCAAAGTCTCCTTGTCCAGACAAGCAATAACTGATCAATGAACAAAGCTCTGTGAACCATTAAGATGAATCCTGACTCTGCAGTAATCATTTCTGTCACCACAGTCATCCATTCACTTAATAAAGAAGGAACTGGGTGACGACTTCAAAATCTTGTAGTTCTTAAGTGGATGAATGCAGCGGATGGTTCTTCTTCAGCTGTGTGCCTTATTCTTGGCTTTTGATCTATTAGGTTTTTCAGGAAACCATTCAGTTGTGACAGATTTTGCTTGTTGGAGAGAGGTTTGGATTTATTCATTGAGATGTTTCTTAGATCCAGGCTATCATGCCTGCACCCTCCATCCTAAACCAATAATTCTGTTATAAAAGGCGAGTGATATTGAAGATGGGCTGTCAGCTAATGTGGATAGGCCTTTATAGAACCCTTAGGAATTAGATGGAAGGACACTGATATTGTATGAACATCTATTACTGTATATGACCTCAGTGCTTATACTCAGTACACAATATTTGTTTCTGCTACACTCTTTCTGGGAAGTTTTCCAAACACTCCAAAAATCGAATTCATTTTTACTGTTAAGCTGTTTCTGTAAATCTGAGCACTGGACCCTAAATCTCTGCCTGGACTTGACTGTGATTATATCAGTATTGTGAAGTCTCATGGTGAAATAAGTTACAAGTGCATGCCACTTTCTGTTCCCATGTACTGTATAAGGGAAGGCATTGTACTGTAGATGCCCTGTGCTGGCTGGATAACGATGGATTCTTGTCTTTAAGGAATATTCCGGGTTCAAACAAGTTAAGCTCAATTGATAACATTTGTGACATAATGTTGATAACCGCAAAAACTATGTGGATTATTCCTCCTTTTCTTTAAAAAAAAGCAGAAATCTGTGTTACTGTGAGGCTCTTACAATGGAAGTGAATGGGGCCAATCCATGGCATGATTGCTGGTGCTAGAAGGGGTGGTTTGATTATTTCTGTAATGGTTGATTGTGATAAAGTTGAGTTCGTGGGTGTAACACATCAATGGAAAGAAGGAGGCGAG
The DNA here is from genome assembly GCF_019703515.2 of Myxocyprinus asiaticus. Lineage (NCBI taxonomy): Eukaryota > Metazoa > Chordata > Actinopteri > Cypriniformes > Catostomidae > Myxocyprinus > Myxocyprinus asiaticus. The sequence continues at coordinate 22,861,222 of NC_059360.1, forward strand.
AACCGGCCACGGCTACTCCATTGGGGTGGATGGTAATGGCGAGGACTCTACTACAACGCATCCCTCCTCCTTCTCGGGTTTCGGCACCAGTGGAACACATCAATGGAAAGGAGGAGGCGAGAACCGGCTTGACAATATAAATAATATTTAATTAAATAAAAAGACACACAAACACATACAGGGCAGCTGCCCATAATTCTCTCTCTCTTGAGCTGATGTCTTCGGTCGCCTTTATCCCTCGCTTGCCTCATCAGGCTGATTGGGGTCCGGGCGTCCGTCATTCCGCCCGGCCCTGCCCTCCTCCGCGCTACACTCCTTCCTGCGTTGCCTCAGGCCGGGGAGCCCCCAGCATGACGTACATCAACCCCCTCCTCTCCGGGGTGGGGGGCGTGCCTTGTGCCCCGCCTGCCGGCAGGTCATCCCTGCCTTCCTCAACCTGGGAGGAGACAGGAGAAAAAAAAAAAGGCGAGGGAAAGGCCATCACGGAGTGACAGCGCGAGAGAGAGAGGAGAGAGAGAGAGAAAAAGCTCACTCACCGGTTCTCTAATGCGCCATCGCGTGGTCCCCGATCACTCCTCCACCCTCTCAGATGGACGACAGCCGCTCCTCCCCGGGTGGACTGGAGTCAAACCTCTGCCCCCCAGCGGACAGAACGCCCCTCCACTTTTCTGGTGGCACGTGGGGACACTCCTCCGCCCCTGGCAGCGACTCCATCGCTCCAGGCGGTCGGGGAGTCCCGTCCCTCCTCGCCTCGCGGACGGCGGCCGTTCCCCGTGTCCAGGCAGTCGGGCTACTCCGTCCCCCAGCGGATGGCAGCTGCACTCTCCTGGGTGGACGGCAGTGTTGAGGACTCTATGACGGGCATCCCTCCTCCCTCCCGGGTTTTTGGCACCAATGTAAAGGGGGTAAAAGGGAAAGGAGGAGGTGAGAACCGGCTTGACAATATAAATAATATTTAATTAAATAAAAAGACACACAAACACATACAGGGCAGCTGCCCATAATTCTCACCTTTATCCCTCGCTCACCTCATCAGGCTGATTGGGGTCCAGGCATCCGTCGTTCTGCCTGGCCCTGCCCTCTTCCGCGCTACAGTGGGCAATGGAGTCAGGAGACAATGAAACAGGTTCAAGGTCAGTTCTTTTAATGAAACGCACTCACACACACACACTCGACGGTAACTGTCAACTAACATAAACTCGTGAGATCACTATACACTCTCTCTCTTGTGCCTTCTGGCCACTCTATCGTTCTGATGCTCTGGCATTCCTTATCAGGTCTCCCTCACCACCACTATAATGAGAGACAGGTATTAGTGTAATTATAGCCCAGGTGATGAGCCTAAACCACTTTCCCTCTTCCGCAGACAGACACATGACCACGCCCCCCCCTCCCCCCATGCCACATTGATCTTCTGGGATTTTTATGCAACAGAGTTTTTCACACAACAGACTTACTCAGAACGGTGCCAAAAACAAAAACATCCAGTGAGTGGCAATTCTGCGGATGGAAACGCCATGTTGATAAGAGAGGTCAATGGAGAATTGCCAGACTGGTCCGAGCTGACAGAAAGGCTACAGTAACTCAGATATCCACTCTGTACAATTGTAGTGAGCAGAATAGCATCTCAGAATGCACAACACGTCAAACCATGAGGCGGATGGGCTACAACAGCAGAAGACCACATCTGGCACTTTATTAGGACCATAGTGTTCCTAATAAAGTGTTAAGTGAGTGAAGATGCTTAAGGTAACAATTGCAGGTTACCACTTTTTAGTGTACAGTAAAATGCTACTCTGAACATAGCCCAGAGTTTTCTATAATAAGGTATTGCAATGATTTAGCCCCTATAGCAACTGCTTCTTGGATCTGGTTCCTAGATACAGAGTATGGTATGAGGACAGGAGAAATTGTGTAAATAGTCTAAACATGATTTCTGGTCTCTCTGCATTCAATACTGTCCTGGATCTTGGAACAAAAAAGCTTCAGGGTACTTATTTTTCTTCTTCTATAAAGAGCATTTATCCTGCAATATAAACAGCCTAGTACTGGTGAAGTGTGCATTATGCAGTGTGATAACCTGGCTTTTATTCCCCAGGCCCTTTGTAGTGCTGAGAAATTGGCTAAAATGATTCATGTCCAGCTTGGACACAGTGAGATGGAGTGCTGACTGTGTCAGATGTTAAGTGGGTACTGGCACTGGCATGATAGGCTGAGTTTCCACATGTTCTAACATACCCACAGGTGCAGTACTGATTTCATAACTGGCTCGGTGAAACTAGCTTATTTCTTACAGCCCATTTTATCTGTGGCCCTAAGGGGATTGGGCATAATAAGGGAGTCCTTGGCTGACTGCAGGATGGAAACATAAGGTGTTAGTGTGAATGTGTTTCTGTTTTGAAGATGACCAGTCCATAGAACCCCAGCTGGGACTGTCATCGTAGGCCTTTCACCTAGATTCCATAAAAGCACTTTGTGAAAGTACAGTGACTGTTTTTTTTTTTGTTTTTGCTGCATATACAGCTTGCATAATTTATGGCTGGGTGCTGTGTTAGCTGTTGAAATAGAATGCCAATGTTTTTTTATTTTTTGTTTTATTATTATTTCTGATGCTTTAACCATGCATCATTACAAATGTAAAACATTAATTAAATGAACACATTCAATTATATAAGATTGTTCTAAAATGCTTTAAGATGTTTAAACTAGCTAGCACGTTATCAGAGAGGGAACATGGTGTATGAATACACAATGGTGTGTTCAAGAAAATCAATTTCTTCCAAATAAACGCTACTTTCCCTTTCTAAACCACATGGAATAATAATATAATTGAGCTGGAATATTATCAATAATTTTAAATTGCTTATTATTTCTCTCTATTATTGGTTACAAATAGAACATTTGAATGTAATTATTGCCTTCATTTAAAACTTATGGATGGGAAGCCCTAGGTGAAGACTGGGTGAGTTGCTTCTGCTGGCTCTCTGCCTTGTCTGTATTTAGCTAATTAGATTGGCTCTTTGCCTTTGGTTGATCAACATGAAACATTTTTGCAAATTCTTCCAGGTCAACCACAGACCCAGAGCACTCAACATTTGTTATTTGTGTATCATATTATGCAGATAGAACAACTGGGTAATTTCATGGAGGAATTTCACAGGTTAAATTGCAAATATTATTCCATTATCATTTGCAGTCAAGAGAAGAGAGCTTGGTTCTCAGCAAAAGTTGAGTCTTCTGTCATTTTAAGATTACTTTAGTAGTTTTCAACATAAAATATTAATTAGGCATTAGTCGAGGTATCCCCATCAAAGAAGAGCCTCCCTAATGACACTATAAATTACAAACTCAAAATAACTGAGAGATTACAGAGGTTTTTGTTGAAGAATTGTATTTTATCATCAAACCAACTGGAATACCTTTCAAAAGTCTGTACTGAAACAATATCTGTCTCATTTTGCATTTCTGTGTATCTCTCAAATGCAGCACCAGTTGCATTGTGTTTGTGCCCTTAAGTAGGTCTGGTGCAGGAAGATGATTTGACATCAAAATGTATTTGAAGTATTTGGATAAAAAACAAAACTCAGGCTTGATACCTGTGAGTGTAACTCCAACCAACGTGACACCAGCAGGAAAAAAAACAGTGCGTTAAAATTGACTCAATCTTTCTGCTAGATAAGGGTAGTTCCAATTTGATATCTGCATCCAAAAGCTGAAAAATGCTGCCTTTGCAGGCTGTATAGGTAGGAAGGTATCAAGACACGTCCAAATCCTATGGTTGCATTCCATCCTGTTTATTAAGACAGCATGATCACATGGGTTTTCAACATGCTGCTTCTGAATGTTTATGTACCCTGAATTGGACCTCTTTTGCCATATTATTGAAAAGCGGCATTCCCCATATCCCGGATTACTGACAAGTGACATCTGACATTTTTGCATCTATTCATGTTCACCTTTCCCTGCGGCGCTACTTATAGCGTGTTGAACGAGAAATCTCAGGAGACACAGGTTTTGGTCCTGTTCTGGTTCAGAAAGTAATCATGTTAACATTAACAATGGTAGGTTAAGCATTATTCTGAGGTTGCTCCACTGATGGTTAGGTTAAAGGTTGGTGTTTGAGTTAGGGTGTAGGAGGTACCTTCATACACAAAACACTGCCTGTGAAGCCATTGACTGACTGTGCAGTGAGACAGCAAGGCAGCTGCCTAAGCTTTTGAACGCAGCCTGTGTCTGGTATACTTACAGTGGTTATTGGTGTGTGTGGTTTGACTGCTCATGTCATGCTACTGTAGATTACTTATAATCTCTGCTATTGTGTAATTTGTAATGCTTATATAGCCAAAGGTTCAAAAAAATATTAGCAGTCTGAATTGAACTTTACGTCTCATCACAAAGTTCACTGCACACCACAATTTCAGTGCAGTACAGTAGAAGAATAAAACATGTTTTCCAGTGACCCTTATTTCGTTTTTAAAGTTCATGCTAACTCATGGTATGAGAACTGAATACTGAGGCTATTGTATGTTAGTAAGTTGTAATGGATGGCCACACAGGCATTACTATCTCATTCCAATAAAAAGAAATAATGAAATTAAGCCGACTAATACAGTATACATCTTCTGGAAAAGAGATGTGATTTTAATTGGTTCATGAAAAAATGTCAGCTGAAGAAGAAGAACAAGAACAAGAAGAACAAGAAGCTTGAGGTCCCAAGATCAAGGTCGCTTTACAAATACATTGATACATTTAGGTGCAATACATACAATACAGTAATACATAAATAAATACATGGGAGATAGCAAATCAAAATGTAACTATTACATCTAAGATGGCAAAGCAAAATGGATAGAAATATATAAGTTTTTAGCTGGTACTTGAAAGTGGATAGACAGGAGGTACTGTATTGTGAAGACTGCGAGGTAGTGAGTTGCATAGCTTAGTAGCAACAACACAGAAAGACCTACCACCCATGGAGGACAATCGAAATCTAGGAACAGACAAAAGACCAAGTTCAGAGGATAGAAGGGACCAAGTAAGGAGATACGGGTGGAGTAAATTGGTTAAATAAGTTTGGGCAAAACCATTTAATGCCTTAAATATTAGAAGGAGTACCTTGAATTTAATGTTGGATGCAACAAGCAGCCAGTGGAGATCATACAAAGTGGAGTAATGAGATAGGAGCACTTTGTGAAGGTAAGAACTCTTGCTGCAGCATTTTGAACATTTTGTTATCTAGCAATGCTTTTTTTTTTTTTTGTTTTTTTTTTTGGATAAGCCAATGAACAAGTCATTGCAATAATCAAGACATGAGGTGATCAGAGCATGTACCAAGGTTTCAGCATCAGCCAAGATGAGAAAAGAGCAGAGGCGTGCTATAATCAGTAGATGGAAGAAAGCATTTTTAACAACAGCGGTTTGACGAGGAGGAGGTCGTGGCCGGGCCGTGATGATGCATGGCCGGTGCTGAATCAGCTGATCAGTGGAAGAGTGAGATAAAGGGGAGCCGGAGGCACCAGTTCGAGAGACGCACTGCATTCGTGTCTGTGTTCATTTATGTTTTATATTGTTTTAAGTTCATTTATATCATTAAACCTTTATGTTGACTGTTTAGCCGGTTCCCGCATCCTCCTTGCCCATCCTTATGCTGTTACAGTGGTGCCGAAACCCGGGTGTGAGGAGTGATGTGCTGTTGTGGAGTCCTCGCCACTGCCATCCGCCAGGGGAGCAGCCGCAGCCATCTGCCTGGGGATGGAGGGGTCGCTGCCGGCCGCCGAGAGCCAGAGGACTCACTGCAGTCTGCCGGCATAAACCTTTATGTTGACTGTTCAGTCTGTTCCCGCCTCCTCCTTGCCCATCCTTATGCTGTTCAAAGCAGAAATGTGAGTAATAAATGAAAGAGATTAATCAAATAAAACACCAAAAGTACAAACAGTGTGGAAGGGCTTGACATGAACTCCATCAATATCAATACAGAGATCCGACCTTTTTACTTGAGCAGTGGAGCCAATTAACAATATTTCAATTTAATTGGTATTGAGTTTAGGGGAATTCAAAAACATCCATTGTTAAATGTCACTAATACATGCATCGAGTGCAACAGGAGGAGAAGGTAAGTCAGAGCTAGCGGTGAGGTTAATTTGAATGTCATCAGTGCAGCACTTAAAAATAAGGCCATGTATTCAGACAATATCACCAAGTGGGAGCATATACAGGTGCATCTCAATAAATTAGAATGTCGTGGAAAAGTTAATTTATTTCAGTAATTCAACTCAAATTGTGAAACTCGTGTATTAAATAAATTCAGTGCACACAGACTGAAGTCGTTTAAGTCTTTGGTTCTTTTAATTGTGATGATTTTGGCTCACATTTAACAAAAACCCACCAATTCACTATCTCAAAAAATTAGAATACATCATAAGACCAATAAAAAAAAACATTTTTAGTGAATTGTTGGCTTTCTGGAAAGTATGTTCATTTACTGTATATGTACTCAATACTTGGTAGGGGCTCCTTTTGCTTTAATTACTGCCTCAATTCGGCGTGGCATGGAGGTGATCAGTTTGTGGCACTGCTGAGGTGGTATGGAAGCCCAGGTTTCTTTGACAGTGGCCTTCAGCTCATCTGCATTTTTTGGTCTCTTGTTTCTCATTTTCCTCTTGACAATACCCCATAGATTCTCTATGGGGTTCAGGTCTGGTGAGTTTGCTGGCCAGTCAAGCACACCAACACCATGGTCATTTAACCAACTTTTGGTGCTTTTGGCAGTGTGGGCAGGTGCCAAACCCTGCTGGAAAATGAAATCAGCATCTTTAAAAAGCTGGTCAGCAGAAGGAAGCATGAAGTGCTCCAAAATGTCTTGGTAAATGGGTGCAGTGACTTTGGTTTTCAAAAAACACAATGGACCAACACCAGCAGATGACTTTGCACCCCAAATCATCACAGACTGTGGAAACTTAACACTGGACTTCAAGCAACTTGGGCTATGAGCTTCTCCACCCTTCCTCCAGACTCTTGGACATTGGTTTCCAAAAGAAAACTTGCTCTCATCCGAAAAGAGGACTTTGGAACACTGGGCAACAGTCCAGTTCTTCTTCTCCTTAGCCCAGGTAAGACGCCTCTGACGTTGTCTGTGGTTCAGGAGTGGAATACGACAACTGTAGCCAAATTCCTTGACACGTCTGTGTGTGGTGGCTCTTGATGCCTTGACCCCAGCCTCAGTCCATTCCTTGTGGAGTTCACCCAAATTCTTGAATCGATTTTGCTTGACAATCATAAGGCTGCAGTTCTCTCGGTTGGTTGTGCATCTTTTTCTTCCACACTTTTTCCTTCCACTCAACTTTCTGTTAACATGCTTGGATACAGAACTCTGTGAACAGCCAGCTTCTTTGGCAATGAATGTTTGTGGCTTACCCTCCTTGTGAAGGGTGTCAGTGATTGTCTTCTGGACAACTGTCAGATCAGCAGTCTTCCCCATGATTGTGTAGCCTAGTGAACCAAACTGAGAGACCATTTTGAAGGCTCAGGAAACCTTTGCAGGTGTTTTGAGTTGATTAGCTGATTGGCATGTCAAAATATTCTAATTTTTTGAGATAGTGAATTGGTGGGTTTTTGTTAAATGTGAGCCAAAATCATCACAATTAAAAGAACCAAAGACTTAAACTACTTCAGTCTGTGTGCATTGAATTTATTTAATACACGAGTTTCACAATTTGAGTTGAATTACTGAAATAAATGAACTTTTCCACGACATTCTAATTTATTGAGATGCACCTGTAGATAATAAACAGCAATGGTCCAAGGACTGAACCCTGGGGAACACCTTGTGTGAGAGGAGCAGTGGCAGATTTATGTTTCTGTATAGTAATGAAATATTTTCTATCAGTGAGGTAAGAGGTGAGCCAAGAGAGAGCTGAACCAGTGATGCCACTTCAGAGTGTCGAAAGATAAGGATATCATGGCAAACAGTGTCAAAGTCAGAACTTATATCAAGGAGAATTAAGATGTTTTTTGACCCAGAATCCACAGACAGGAGGATGTCATTAATCACCCAGAGGAAAGCTGTCTCAGTGCTGTGAGATGAACGGAAGCCAGACTGGTAGGGTTCATAATGATTAATAGAATTTAAATAAGAATGTAGTTGACAGGCCACAACTCTTTCAAAGGTTTTTGCAAGGAATTGTCTATTTTATATTGGCCTGTAATTATTGAAATGTAAAGTATTAAGACCAGGTTTCTTAAGAACTGGGGTGACAGTAGCAGTTTTAACTCTGCTGGGACTGTGGCAGAGGTTAGGCTTCAATTAATGAGGTGTGAGATAGTAGAGTAAATTAGATATCTGAAACACAATTTTTTAGCAGAGAGGTGGGATTAGGGTCAAGTTGATAAGATGTAGAGTTAGGCTTCTTATTCAGATCACTAACAACAGGAGGACTGTTGAGGGTAAAAGTAGGCATAGAATAATTTGAGCAGAGTGGCATAGACCCAGTGTGAGGAGTATGTGGGGTATCAGTAACAAAAGAAAAAGAGATAGACTTCAATTTGTCAATTAGGTCTGCATTTAAAGTTTTTAATGGAGGGAGGATGAAAGATAGGAAGAGCGTGCTGCAGTGAGAACAGCCTGATAGTTAAGCAGGAGTTCTTAGTAAGACAAAGAGTGGACAGTAAGTCCAATTTCCAGTAAAATTTTTCAAGGCTGCAGTTTAAATAACCCCGAGCTCAGGAGTTAACCAGGGTGAAGTGCGACTGGAGGGAACCAACCTAGTCTTAAGAGGGGCGTCCTTCTTAAGTGCATTAGAGATAGCATAATTATACATGGAACAGACATCTAATGTACAGTGAAATGGGTAGGAGAGGCACATATTGAAGCAGAAAAAGATTAAGGTTGACAGAGCTGATTTTACGGTAAGATACAATATTTTTGGTGCATTACATGTACTGTATATAGGAAAACTAAAGCTAAACTCTAAGAACTTGTGGTCAGAAATGGCAAAATGAGAGCCAGAGAGAGAGAGACATTAGATAAGCCAGATATAAGATCCAATATATGCCCTTTTAACATTCAAATATAGACATCAGTTCATTAGCTTAAGCAGTATTCTCATGTATGATGAAATCACCAAGTACAATAACAGATTGCACAAACAATTGACTAATTAAAGTTCAGAGAAGAAGAAAAGATGACATTTTGGAGGATAACAGATTGAGATTACAGACAATGATGTATGACCAACAACCTTAAAGGCTAGATACTCAAAAGAGATGTCAAAAAACTCAGCTACGGAGATTTTAATACTCTAACAGCAAACTAAAGCCAGTCCTACACCCCTTCGATAAGATCACTGTTTAGAAAAATGTCTGTACCCAGATTTGTAAACAGGTTTATATTAAGAAAGTCATTGGGCACCTGCCAAGTTTCAGTGAGAAGATGCATGTCCAGGTTCTTACCAGTGATTATGTAATTGAGTATAGATGACTGACCCATTAGAGAGCGTCAAGGTTACTTGTGTAACCTCTGTTCCCTGATGGAAGGAACGAGACGTTGTGTCGATGTAGTGACACTAGGGGTCACTCTTGGGAGCCCAAGACACCTCTGGTCTTTGATAAAAGGCCAATGAAAATTGGCGAGTGGTATTTGCATACCACTCCCCCGGACATTCGGGTATAAAAGGAGCTGGTATACAACCACTCATTCAGATGCTGAGGAGCTGATATAAGGTCCGGCCATTTCAGCGGGTAGTTCAGCGTTGTGGCAGGAGGGACACAACATCTCATTCCCTCCATCAGGGAATGGAGGTTACACAAGTAACCATGATGTTCCCTATCTGTCACTCACTCAATGTTGTGTTGATGTAGTGACACTAGGGGTCCCTATACGAAACGCCACAACTGGCTGAACTGTGTTACGTGAACTGGCGGTGTGTGGTGGGCAGACTACTGTGTGCCTCATAGCCAGCACACCAGGTCGACACGTAACCTCCCCCAACATAGTTATGAGTGTCGAACGGCCCTTTGGTGACAAGTCGACTACCCAAGAGATAGAGACAGGCTTAACCCAGTCGTGGCCTCTTTTCCCATTCTCTTTTTTCCACTCCCTAAAAAAGAAGGGGGATTATCTGACTGGGCCACCAGGTCTAGTCGGGGAGTGTCCCTCCCAAGGGGAAGACACCGCGGAGACCACACTTTGCCCAAGGGGTGGGGAGGGGGGGATATTTAAGTGGAAGAATACGTCACATGGTCTTTCCAACCATGTGGAGAGTCTTCAAGGTAGATCCTACCCAATGGGGGAGGAGTTACTACAAACATGGAGACTGGGACAGAGGGGCTGTGCCCAAGGAAGACGCAGTTTGCCAACAGGGAAACAAATTAGCAGAAGATATACATCGCATGGGGTTAGCCTTACAGGGAACCACCACATGCGGAGCACCTACCCCAGAACAGGACTCTTAGTTAGCACGTGTACTCTGCGTGTACAATGAGCATGACCGTTTGGCTCCGAAGAGAAAATCTGAATGAGTGGTTGCATACCAGCTCCATTTATACCCGTATGTTCGGGGGAGTGGCATGCAAATACCACTCGCCAATTTTCATTGGCCTTTTATCAAAGACCAGAGGTGTCTCGGGCTCCCAAGAGTGACCCCTAGTGTCACTACATCGACACAACGTTGAGTGAGTGACAGATAGGGAACTACAGTTTAACAAGGTACAGTCTAAGGGGCCATTTACATGACAACGTTTTCAACTAAAAACTGAAAACTTTTTATGCGTTTTGGCTGTTCATTTACACGACAACGGCATTTTGGGGCCTGAAAATGCAACCTTTTGAAAATGGGTTTCAAAGTGCACGTTTTTGAAAACTATGGCGTTATCGTCTCTGTGTAAACATACAAAAGCGCGAATTTGTGAAAACAATGACGTCATGCGCACGCGTATTACGTGTTCAGTCTATAGGCATGAACTTCGAGAACTTCGTCCTTACCTCCAGGGTGAATAGACCAACATGAGATCACCAGTTGGAGTTCTTAAAAAGGTGGCGTGCTTTATAGTCCAGGGTCACTTGTGGTAATAAAGCAACCTCATCGACCATTCAGACAAAATTGCTCGATGCTTCCACCATCTTCATTGTTTGTATTCACCGCTCTGTGGAAGAATACTTATGTGCGCAGGCGCGTAGTGTTTCTTTACAAAGTGACATCGCCAACTACTGGCCTGGCATGCATAATACAGCGTTTTTAGTTGTTTTTGCGGATCCGTGTGTACGGGATCGTTTTGACAACGTTGTCGTCTGTACGCAAAACTTTTCAAAAACGCAAAGGAAAACTTTTCTGTTTTTAGTACATCGTTGTCGTGTAAATGTACTCTAAGTTTGAAGGAGTACATTTGTGGTTGCCGTAGTGGGGATCAATGGGCAATGATCTCAGATTGCTGTAATTTATTGCATGGTTCTAAGGTAAAGTTGGAGATTTAGGAGGGTCAGATAGTTCACGCAATAATAAGAATGACAGTTGGAGCCGAGCAGTGGACAGACCAAAAAGTCTTCTGTAGGCGATGTATATTTTGCAGATGACACACAATTCCGAGTTCTTTACACCACTCATATGTATCTGTGGGTAGATGAAAAAATCTGAACCACCACATCAGAAGAAAGAGTATAATAAAGGCAAACAAAAAGTTCTCCAAAAAGTCCAAGAAACAACATTTGAAAGCACCTGAGCAGAGACATGTCCAATAATGACTCGAGACCCAAGAAAACAATTTGCAGATAATACTACATTAGCCAGAACTGTGTCAGACCCACACCAAACAGTCCATAGGAATGAAGGCTACCCAACCATACAAAGGATTGCTAACACAAATGATGAATACTACAAACAGGCTCCAGCATAAAGTGGCAGCACAAGCGCGCACAGCGTTCTAACTCCGGAAACACATGGGCAAGGGATTTAGCCCCTTCAAGACCTCAAATCCAGACATTATTTATTAGAAAACAGCATGCAGGTATTCACTGCAAGACTTTTACCCAAAGAGCATGGGAAAGTACATGTTTCTTCAAGAGTTAATCTCCTGCATTTACATGCCTAGATAACGGAATTATTAAATGTTGTAAACATACAATAATTTGCATAAATATTCTTTACTTTTCTTTTGCCTCCTCCTGCTCTATATGGTGAAGTGGGCAGTGTGCAGTGGCTTACAGAGGTGATGTTTGGTGATTCCCATGAGACTTCATTAAAAGCACATTGGTAATTATCTCAACAGACACCATTCAGGCCACATGCATTTATACACATTCCTATATACACACCAGCCCTGAGTGCCGTAATTAACTCATGAGTTTAGATTTTCTCTACTGATTCTCTCTGAGCTCTTTGATTTACTGTATGCTGCATGACTCATGACCTGAATCCAAAAATGGCTGCTTTATTTAGCAATTCTGCAGTCATACTTTATATTGTTAGTTTGATTCCTAGAAGAAAAACGTGACAAGTGCGATAAGATATGAATGTTTTTCTTTTGATGAATGTGTTTACAGCTAAAATTGGACAATATTTTCCTATTTTTATAAAGTTTAGAATGTGAGAGTTCTTCCAGTCGTTTTTCCTCTAATGTAACCAATAATTCTTAAATAGAGATTATTTAATCTGACATAGCCTAAATCTGTTTATGAACGTAACAACACTCTGAATCACTGTAGTGCCGAGGAGGGCGGGGCCGGGCTGGAATTTCACACGCCCAGTCCCCAATCAGCCTGATGGGGCGCGCGAGGGATAAAGGCGGCCGGGGACGACAGTTCGAGAGAGAGAGAATTACAGGCAGCTGCCCTGCATGTGTTTATGTTTGTGTGTTTTTGTTTAAGTTTATTATTAAACTATTATTTATATTCTCAAGCCGGTTCTCGCCTCCTCCTTTCCACTGAACCCCCTTACAATCACTAGCCTACAGTGCCTAGTAGACTATGATGATTTACCTTAAATAAAGGGATGTTGTACTGTATGTGTCCAACCTCTGTATTATTTGGGGTATCTTTTCTAATATTTACAAATGAATAACTTATGCATATTACATGATACATAATGAGATCTTCTCATAATTACTTAGAATTGTAAAGTGAAAACCACTGTCATCTGCCTCATCCCAGATGACGATGAGTCTGCACAGAGAAGGGAGGTTAAACAGCTGGCTGTCTGGTGCAGTCAAAACAACCTGGAGCTGAACACGCTCAAAATGGTGGAGATGATTGTGGACTTTAGGAGGAACACCCAAACACTGACCCCCCTCACCATTCTAAACTGCACTGTGGCAGCAGTGGAGTCATTCAGGTTCCTGGGCACTACCATCTCACAGGACCTGAAGTGGGAGACCCACATTGACTCCATTGTGAAAAAGGCCCAGCAGAGGTTGTACTTCTTTCGCCAGTTGAGGAAGTTCAACCTGTCACAGACACTGCTAATTCAGTTCTACTCAGCAGTCACTGAGTCTGTCCTCTGCACTTCAATAACTGTCTGGTTTGGTTCAGCTACGAAATCAGATATCAGAAGACTACAAAGGATAGATCAGACTGCTGAGAGGATTATTGGTTGCCCCCTGCCCTCCCTTCAAGAACTACACACTTCCAGAGTGAGGAAAAAGGCTGTAAAAATCACTCTGGACCCCACTCACCCTGCAACACTACCTTTTTGAACTGTTGTCTTCTGGCCGACGATTCAGAGCTCTGAGCACCAGAACCGTCAGGCACAGGAACAGTTTTTTCCCTCAGGCTATCCATCTCATGAACAGTTAAAACTGCCCCATTGAGCAATAATTATGTGCAATTCACAGTCTTTTAATATTTATCCAACACATCCAAACTCTTCTGCTATTACATTCCCTTGCACTGTATATAACAGATTTATATTTAGATTTTAACTACGTATATATATATATATGTGTGTATGTGTGTATATATGTGTGTGTGTGTGTGTGTGTGTGTGTGTGTATATATATATATATATATATATATATATATATATATATATATATATATTTATATAGCACTGTGCAAAAGTTTTAGGCACTTGTGAAAAATGTTGCATAGTGAGGATGTCTTCAAAAATAATGCATAAATAGTTTTCATTTATAAATTAACATCATACAAAGTCCAGTAAACATAAAAAAAAAGCTAAATCAATATTTGGTGTGGCCACCTTTGCCTTTAAAACAGACCCAATTCTCCTAGGTACACCTGGACACAGTTTTTCTTGATTGTTGGCAGATAGAATGTACCAAGCTTCTTGGAGAATTCACCACAGTTCTTCAATCTATTTAGGCTGTCTCAATTGCTTCTGTCTCTTCATGTAATCCCAGACTGACACGATGTTCAGTGGGGGGCTCTGTGGGGGCAATACCATCTCTTGCAGAGCACCCTGTTCTTCTATTCTAATATTTTCTATTCGCAAAGGTAATGTTTGGGAGTCTAAAATGTATTTTTCCTATTGACACACTAAAGCTGAAGTTATAAATAATCATCTTATGATAAAAGTTTTTGTGAAATATCTTAAGTGCCTAAAACTTTTGCACAGTGCTGTATATATATATATATATATATATATATATATATATATATATATATATATATATATATATATTGTCTTATTGTGTATTCTATATATACTTTATTTTCTATTAATTTAAAAAAAAAAAAAATTTATTCAATTTAAAGTCTTGCTGCTGTTTTTGTATTGTTTTTGTATTGTTTTTGTATTGTTGTCCACTGGAAGCTCCTGTCACCAAGACAAATTCCTTGTATGTGTAAGCATACTTGGCAATAAAGCTCATTCTGATTCTGATTCTGATAAGTCTGATTCAGAAGTCTGGTTAAAGAACACAGAGGCACAATTTCATGCTTTTCTGAAGATGCATTTTCATGTTGACAGTAAAAATATATTTGTTCACAGTCTGTTATTTGTTCACATATTTGTCCACTTGATTTTGAGGAATTAATGTTGTGATGAGTAATTAATTTGTTAATGGTAATTAAATTCATTCAGCCAATATTAAACTACCACAGTCATCAGTAATTTGTCCTGTATTAATTCCTGCATAGTTACCTATTATTAATGATGAAACAGTTTTACAAAGTGCTGCCATTTTTCTTTTGTTCTTTGATGTCATCAGTGGGTGTTTAATTTAATGTGGTAATGCTGACAGTTTCAGCTGATGGCGATAAGTGGAAAATGAAAGAGTTAAATTAAGAATAATGCATGAGAGAAAATTTGATAGTCTTGTTTTATAAGCTAATAGATTGTATAAAAAAAAAAAAAATTACATAAAAGCTCTCAATCTCTGCAAATCCACACGGAGTGGATCGGGCCAAAGGGGCTGAAAATGTGATGGAGGATGAACTTGAACATATCAGGATGAAGGTCTCCAACAAAAAAGGAGACAGTGTCGTGCTGCACTACGAAGTTCTCTCCAGATGTCATCTTTACATGTAAAAGAAGATTTTATTCAAAAGATGACAGCATGTTAACAACAAGAAATTAATAATCAAGCATAATTAATAATCAAGAAATATAACAGCTCAAAATAAAAAAGGAGAAATTGTTAATCAAAGTAAATTAAGAAAACAACTCTGTATCATTCAATAGATTGTGAAATCAATAGTTGTGCTGTTTTTGAGATTAAATAGTAGCTATAACATGATCATTGCATCGTGACCAATGTTCTATGAGTCACAACTGCTGTGACAATGGACACATTTTTCCAATAGCAAGCATAGTTTTGTAGTTTTTAATATTTAATTTAATGAAATGCATAAAAAAGTTTGGACCCACTACTATGTACATAAGCAATTGATACAAAGTACTTATTATGTATATAAGTATTGTTGCATTGTACCCCCCCCCCCCCATAATCATAACTTAAAACATCCATAGAACCACTGCAAACATGATTAGCAGACTTTTTTATTTTTTTTATTTTTTATAGAAAGCACTAAAAAATAAGCACTATACTGTATAGCTCAGCAGATGATGAATAATATGTCCAATAGCTTTTTTTTCCCCAACATCAGGTTAACATGCATGCATAAAGGAATATGTGTATTTTAGGTGCTGTGACAAGTCACCATTTTATTGCCTTATTTTGATCGCCTTTCAACTTTTTTCTAGAAGTAAACTAGTGTCTCAATTAATATGAGGTCATGGAAACTGCAAGTATGATAATTACTGGGTAACATTTTACAACAATGCATAATACAATTTTCCAGCATTTATTAATCTTTGCTAATGTCAATTTATAAAAATACTGTTTATTGTTTGTTCATGTTAGTTCATATTTTATTAACTATGTTAACTTTTACAACCGTTAGTGTTACCCATTAAAGTAACACAAAATAAGAAAATGCTGTTTAAAATAGTTTTAGATAGTTTTAATTGTACAGGACAAATGCTTGAAATTCCATTTCAACCCACATAACTGTGCGTAAAAGTTTATTTAGAGCAACAAAATCAATGAAAACAAAAAGTTTGCCAGAATGTGTGCAAAAGTGAATAAAAGTTAAAACAATTACGCATTATAAATAGGGCCTATAAATACAACATCTCTGTAATAGGTTCAGTTCTTTTTGAGCAATGGAGGAGTCAGGAGACAACGAAGCAGTGCAGGCAAGTCTTGTATTTGTAATGCACTCAGTTCATGTAGATTCTTCATAACACTCAATAAGATAACAAACTTTTTAATACACTCAATACACGTCGAGACCGTGCTCTCTGGTCGCTCTCTCTCTTCCTGAACTGATGCATTGGTGCGGCTTTCAAGTCTCCCTCCGCCATCACTATAACAAGAGACAAGTCTTAGAGATAATTACAACCCAGCTGACGAGCCTTACCGCTCTCTCTCTCCCGCAGACAGACACAAGACCACGCCCCCATCACCACATATCCTCACCGCCCGACTTAAGCCAACAATCCCCCCCCCCATTTCTGGAGAGAAAGTCAGCAACAGCCATCTGTGCTCCTGGTCTGTGGATCACCTCAAATTTGAACGGCTGCCAGGTACCAACGGGTGATCCACGCATTGGTATTCTTCATGCAGTGGAGCCACTGGAGTGGAGCGTGATCTGAACAGAGGGTGAAGGCCTGCCCCAGCAGGTAGTAGCGGAGAGTGAGGACGGCCCACTTAATCGCCAGACACTCCTTCTCCACGGTGCTGTACTTAGTATCTCTCAGCGAGAGCTTATGACTAATGTACAGCACCGGTCGCTCCTCCCCCTCCACCTGCTGCGAGAGCACTGCCCCCAGCCCTCTGTCAGATGCATCCGTCTGCAAAATAAAGGGGAGAGAGAAATTAGGAGCATGTAAAAGTGATCCCCACAAAGCATAGATTTTATTTATAGGAAAGCCTGTTGGCACGACTCCGTCCACTGGACCGGATCGGGGGCCCCCTTTCTAGTAAGATCAGTCAGCGGGCTGGCGACATCGGAGTAACTAGGCACAAACCTTCGGTAGTAGCCAGCCAGCCCCAGAAACTGTCTCACCTCCTTTCAGGCCAATTAGTTCCCAAAATCAGTGGATGGGTGAGGCGGGAATGAACTGCAGCCTCTACTCTATACTTTTTCCCCCTGAATAGTATCTCAATAGTAACCAGCGGATGCATGTGAATATCCCCGTGCACACACCGCACCCTCACCCGTTTTTCGATGCCCAATGCCCCATTTTGCACCATGTGTTGGTGAATGGAGGTTTGAGAAGAGCTTGAATCGACCAACGTGTGGTATGTGTCCCCATTTAAAATCACCGGTATACGATACGCACCTGCCCGATCAGGGGCAGCCTGCGGAGCGTCAGGGATCCAGACCAGTGTCGCCACCTCCATCGCCGAGCACTGATCCTGGAAGTGCCCGGCTTCCCTGCAGTCCGTGGGGGCAGTCCCGTCAACCTGGGTAGGAGAGCGGAGAGAGTCCTCTGCCAGCTGGACAGCCTCTTCCGGTGACACTGGGCGGTGGCACTGGACTCACTCGGCCATACCACAAGGAAACTGGGCGATGAACCTCAGCCAGCAACCATTTCCGGCAGGCATTCCAGAGCTGTTGGGCGAAGGCAAACGGGTGGCCGTGCCTCCCGAACCTCAGGGATCGGAACCGCTGGTGCCTCTGCTCTGGACTACAACCAACCCGCTGCAGGATGACTCTCTTGAGATTGTGGTAATTGAGGATGCTGGCAGTGGGAAGTTGCTGGGCTGCTAGCTGCGCCTCCCTGGAGTAACGGCAACAAGTGGGCCGCCCACTGGTCGGGTGGCCACTTCCACACCTCGGCGGGATTCTCGAACAGGTCGAGGTAGGCCTCCGGATCGTCATTTGGCCCCAGCTTCATGAGGGTCACGGGGGAAGTGGCCTCCAGGGGGGTCGCAGCGCCAGTAGCCTCTCTGTCGATCAGGCTCCAGAATGCCTGCCGGTCCTCCGCTTGGGCCTGGAGCAGGAGTTGTAAGCGCTGTTCCTGCTCCAGGCGTAACTCCATGAAGGCTTGATGCTGGGTCTGATGGATGCTGGCAAGGGACTTGATAACTTCGCCCAGTGGTGAAGACTCCATAACGGCATTGTCCTCCAAATTCGTCACCACTGTAATAGGCTCAGTTCTTTTTTGGCAATGGAAGAGTCAGGAGACAACTAAGCAGTGCAGGCAAGTCTTTTATTTTCTGCCTTCAGCGTCTTGTAATTTTAATGCACTCAATTCACGTAGATTCTTCACAACACTCAATAAGATAACATAAACTTTTCAATACACTCAATACACATCGAGACTGTGCTCTCGGGTCTCTCTCTCTCTTCCCGAACTGGTGTGGCTTTCAAGTCTCCCTCCACCATCACTATAACAAGAGACAGGTGTTAAGATAATTACAACCCAGGTGACAAGCCTTTTCACTCTCTCTCTCCCGCAGACAGACACACGACCACGCCCCCATCACCACAACCTCAAAATATATATTTGTAAACAAATGTAATGAATAAATACATACCTCTTATAGAGCAGAGCTCTTTGCAGATTAATTGCTCATATTTTCACTCTATGTGAGTTTTTTGCGTCTTTATATCGACAATGTCTGAGTTCCTTCCCCAGAAGATTATTCTTGAGAAAACGTGAAAAGCCCTAATGATTTGACAAGCGCTGTTTCTGCTATCCTTTACACAAAATAAGCCTCAAAGTCTCAAATAGCCACAAAGCAATATTTTTTATTCTTATTTCCTGCGTTTCTGTCAGGTGTGCACATTAGTCAGCAATGTGTGCGATCTGCTTGTGTCTAATAATACTGTTATAAGAAGCCGTGCTCCAATTCCCAGCAATGCTTTGCATTATGAATAAATTATGCAGATTATTGTGTACTGCTTAGCTTTACTTCTTGCCAATTTTAGATACACTGCTGTTGTTTTATTTGATGTACTTTCAGTTTTGTCTTTTAGTGATTATTCAGAGCTCATTTTATACTTAATAGGATGTTTTTAGTTTTCACCATCATTGTGAATTGTATGTTATATTATCAGGTCCACGCATGTTGTTAATTGCTTCCTTGAGTGTATGTGTGTTAGAAACCACTGAACTGTGGAGAATTTCAAATTAAAAGTCATCAATATTTCTTAAATTTATGACTTATTCATTTACTTTGCTCATATTCGAGGGGGCCCCCAGGCACGTCGGGGCCCCAGGCGACTGCCTCAATCGCCTGTAGGACAGACCGGCCCTGCCCTACACCCTAACCCTAATCTAAACCCTTACCTGACCCCTAAACCTACCCATACCTCAATAGAGGTAAATGTGAATCTTGTGAAAATTTTGCAGAACAACTAGTTGAACAGTAAGTACATTGCACTGTATTTATTTTAATGTTAGTACATAGTATTTAAAGACACCTAATATGTGTGACCCTTTGTTTAAGAATTTATTAACATAATATTATATCATCACAAAACACGTGATTCTAAAATACAACATTACAACCTAATATATTATATCTTAAACATTAAAAAATAACTGTCATAAATTAATAAAAATAAAGTTTAGCTATGCCGACATGCGCAGCAGGTGACGTGTCTACTGACAACGCACCCTTGTTAAAGCTGCACGTGACCCACAACAAAACAAGAAAAATATGCCAAATAAACACCCCAGGTGATCTCACCTTCATGTGGGTTAGTAAATTCCACTTTTCACTTCATTGTTGTTCTCTTTGTGAGTTTTATTTCTATATTTACTTCTGTGATTTGTCTCAGATTGATTAAAAACAGAAAAACTTCACAGACAGCCAAATGACTCACATAAATGTAACATTAAATTCAAGATTAGTATAAAATGCAAATATGTTTGAAAACAGAACTGTTTTTTTTTTTTTTTTTTTTTCTCTGTATGATTAGGTCTATGTACTATCAAAAAGTTGTTCATAAGAATATTTTAAAATAATAGTTCACAAAAAAATTAAAATTCTCTCATCATGTACTCACCCTCATACCATCCTAGATCTGTATGACTTTTTTCTTCTGCACAACACAAACCAAGATATTTGGAAGAATATCTCAGCTCTGTAGGTCCATACACAATGCAAATGAATGGTGACCAAAACTTTGAAGCTCCAAAAAACACATAAAGGCAACATAAATGTAATCCATATGAATCCACTGGTTGAATTAGTGTCTTCTTAAACGATCTAATTGATTATGGGTGAGAACAGAGCAAAATATATCTCCTTTTTCATGATAATGATTTCAAGCTTGATTACATTTCCTAATGCTTGATGCATGCGCAGAGCGCCAGATGGCGATGGAAAGTGTAATCAAGCTTGAAATCATGATCGCCAAGGAAACTGCCGATGTCAAGGTTTATTATGAAAAAGGAGTAATATTTTAGTTTGTTCTCGCCGAAAACCAACTGGGTCGCTTCACAAGACATGGATTAAAACACTGGAGTCATATGGATTACTTTTATGCTGCCTTTATGTGCTTCTTGGTGCTTCAAAGTTTTTTTCACCATTCACTTGCATTGTGTGTGTAGTAAACTCCTCTGGTTATGTAGGGAAGAATCTCAGTTTTCAGTGGGGTTGTGACTTATCATTTACTGAAAGTATTTGTAAACTGCATAACAATCTGTCTGCCGGCAAATGGCAAGATAAACACACCAGTCACATCTCACACTCTATACGCCATACGTGTGACGCTGTCGTAACCAGTCCTCATTCTGTTACATCTCCCCCTTTTTCCAAAAGCAAACACATTTGTTTTGAATTATGTGACATGACTGAGTCCCTTTTGTACTGCATTTCAAACTATAACATGTAACTCTTTAGGCGGTACATGCACTAAAAAAAAACTAAAAAAAAAACGGTAATATCCGGCAGCTGGGGCGGCAAAAAAATTCTGTGAAATAATGGAAAATAACTAACTCATAAATGTACAGTAATTTTCCATAATTAAAATACAGTTTGTAGCTTTAATTTTACTTGAGATCTTCTGTATTTTTTTTTTTTAGCTTTTCAACAGTTTTATACATTAAATAAAAAATAAATATTTGTGAAATTATGATAAATTTGTGAATGTATTTTTACAGTCATTTTATGTAGAAAAAAAACAAGATTTTCCTAAAAAAATGGAAATTTTATGGTTATTCACAGTTACAGGTTTTCCATGTTATTCTTCATTAGACATGTAAATTCACAGTCTATTTCTGTAATTTTATTAATATTTTTCTGTACTTTAAATATACAGGAAAAAAACGGTAAAATAAACAGTAAAAATCCCATAAAATTACAGATTTTTTTTACAGTGTGTTTTTATTATGTTTGAATGAACTTCTACAGTCTCTGCCAAACGAATGGCTGCTAGGCAACATTTAAACTTGTCACCAGAACGCTATGTAATGGTAAGTTATAATCAACATTTCCCAATGGTGACCTTACAATATGTCTTTTCCTCTTCTCCCCCTTTTACAGGTATAGTGTTTGCAGTGGTATGCTGATACCTATTCTGCCAGATTCTGCCAGTTCGTATCAGTCCATCAGCAGTCTTTGTTTTACTCCTGCCATGTTCTGGAATATTGTGTTGTGTTTCAGTCAGTGGTTTGTCTGAGCTCAGTGTGGTTGTGGGTGTGGTTTCATGCAGAGTAACATGTTGCTGTTGATGGTTCTGCTTCAGGCACTTCCTAGCAGAGTGTGCTCCCTTGCTCTGTCTCCACGAGGTAAAGTCAAGTCCCATTTTCCACAACTCCTTTTGTCAGTCAGGACTTTTGGTTGTCCAGTTTGGTAAGAACGTGATCACCAGGACGTAGTGGAGGTATGTTTATAACATTGTGGTGGTGGCTGTAGTAGTGTGCCTGTTTCTTTTTCTTGGCAGTATCATTTGTTTTGATGACTTTTCTGTTTGGCCATTTGGGTAACAGATATCTGCCAAGGGTGGGCAAGGTTGTTCGGATCTTGCGACCTATCAAGAGTTCTGATGGGCTTATACCTGTAATGCTGCATGGAGTGGATCTATAACATGAGTGCAAGGAGGGGGTCTTTTTGCTTGAGGATTATCTTAGCTGTTTGTACAGCTCTCTCAGCATGTCCATTCCTTTGTAGGTGGTGTGGGCTGGAGGTTATGTGTTTAAAATCCAGCTCACAGGCTAGTTCTTTGAACTCGGTACTAGTGAATTGTGTCCCATTGTCGCTGACCACCTCCTCAGCTATGCCGTAGCGGGTAAAAGTAGCCTTCAGTTTTAGCGCTACCTTTGTGCTGGAAGTTGTATGCATGTGCAGTATTTCTATAAATCTTGAGTAGTAGTCTGATATTACTAGGTAGGCCTGTCTGTTGTGTTCGCACAAATCAATCCCAGTCCTCTTCCATGGCCTTTCTGGAAGTGGTGTGGAAATCAGTGGGTCTCTGGGCTGAGCTCTTCTCAGTTCTTGACAAGAATGACAGGACAAGACTTTGTGTTTAATTTGGGATAAAATGCCAGGCCACCATACTGAGGTGTTCGCTCTTTTCCTGCATTTGTTCAGGCCCTGATGACCAATCTATCATCTTAGACCTCAATATTTTGGTATGACCATTCTGTTGCCCCTGGTAATGAGCCCGGACTGACAGTTCATTTCTCAAAGGAAAGAATTCTCTGGCCACGGGGTGTGTTTTGGTTGTGTACTCAGGCCAACCTGATTGGATGTATGTGATTACCTTTTGTAGGCTTTCATCTTCAGCAGTGCTAGACCTGATGATTTCAATCTTCTGCTTTGAGTCTGGCATGCTATCAACAATGGATGCCACGTAACACTCCACATTTGAGTGTGTGTTGCTGCCATCTTGTGTATCCATTCAGGGGCTCCTGGACATTGAATCTGCCACAATGAGGGTCTTGCCTAGTACATATTCCACTGTGGGGTTGAACCTCATCAGCTGCATCAGTAGTCTCTGGCAGTGAAGTGGGACCATGTCCAGGTCTTTGGAGTTCATCAGTGGCACTAAAGGCTTGTGGTCGGTGATCAGTTTTAAATCATCTACACCTTGTAGGTATTTTCAGAACCGTTCACATGCCCAGACACTGGCCAAGCACTCCTTTTCTATTTGTGCGTATCTGGTTTCAGCATCACTCAGTCGTCTGGAGCAACAGGCCACCAGTCTCCACTCTTTGGCATGGAGCTGCATCAGCACACCACCAATTACATAGCTGCTTGCATCTGCTGACATTGCAGTTGGTTTGTGGATGTCATAGAATGCTAAAGTAGGTGAGGTTGTTAGGTGTCTCTTTACCTCCTCAGATGCTGCTTGCTGTGCCAGAACCCACATCCATTTTGGCTTGGATTTCAGCAGGTCGTACATCGGCTGACACTGTGGCTAGGTTGGGGATGTACTGTCCCAGGTAATTCATCATCCCTAGGACCTTTTTAGCTCCCGGACGTTCTCTGGTGGAAAGAGTTTGTTAATAGCTGACACCTTTGCTAGGTTGGGCCGCACTCTGTTTGCGTCGATCTTGTGGCTCAGAAAGTGTAGTGTTCTCTGTCTCAATCTAAATTTTTTAGCATTCAGCCTCAGTCCTGCTGACCGCAGCCTTTCCATGATTAACTGTAGACGTTGGTCATGCTCTGCCATATTCCTTCCATGGACGATGATGTCATCCATGTAGACAGCGGCCCCATGCAGGTCTACCAGCATCTCCATCATTTTCCTTTGAAATATTTCAGGAGCACTAGAGATGCCAAAGGGTAGGTGTTCCGCCCAAATTTCATTGTTGCTTGAGTCTTAGTGAATGGGCTCCCCCTAGTGATGATGTATGTCTACAGGAATTCAATCAAGTCATGTTAGTAACAAGGAAGTGAATTCCGTGATGAGCACATTTCGTTAGTGGCACATTCTGTTCTGCAGCCATCCTTTGTTTTGCCTCTGTGAAAGCATCGTCTGTAAGTGAAGATGAAGGTGATTATATATAAACCTACAATTAGTTCATCATTGTGTTTGTCACAACATGTAAGCTAAGTCCTTTCCCTTTTAATGAACATTACAGCACATAAGCTTTTTCTATATTTCTGCATTAGTAATTTACAAGAGAATTGCTGTATTTGCTCTAACATTTACACATGGAAAAACATACTTGCGACAAAGTACAATCAAATTTGGGCATGTATGGCAGAATTATTTACATTTGTGATTGTTTATTAATTCATATTTTCTGTTTATTCATTGTTATTTACAGTTTCACTCCTAATTCATGATTGCTTCTTGGCATCTCATTAAACTGATAAACTGAGATGAATCCTGACTCATCTGCATTTCATGGATGGAGTTTGGCTGACTGTTAAATTGTATCTGTACATGCAATGAGAACAGTATAGTAGACGTTTAAAACAGTACCTGGTGAATGGCGTGATGAAGGTTGTCAGCCTCTGGCTGTCTTTATCCAGCGGTATTTGCCAGAAACCTGCAGCTGCATCCAGTGATGAAAACACTGTGGCCCCATTCAGCTCTGCAATAATCTCCTCTGCTGTAGGCAATACAAATCTCTCTCTTTTGACAGCTTTGTTCAGCTTCCTGAGGTCAGCGCATATGTGCACATGTCCTGATTTCTTTGGGACAGGCACCATGGGCACACATCACTCTGTGGGTTCTGTCACTTTCTCTATGATGCCCTCAGCCTCTATCCTGTCCAGCTCTTCCTTTACAGATTTCATGAGGGGAATTGGGACCCTGCGAGCAGTGTATACTGCATAGGGATGTGCTTATTTTGTAATACAATCTTTACTGGTTGTGTTTTAAGAAGGCCAACCTCAACTCCAGTGTTGTGCACCTCCTCAGTTTTTTTCACTAGCCCCATCAGCTCAAATCAAATCAAATCAAATCAAATCACTTTATTGTCACACAGCCATATACACAAGTGCAATGGTGTGTGAAATTCTTGGGTGCAGTTCCGATCAACATAGCAGTCGTGACAGTGATGAGACATATACCAATTTACAATAACATCAAATTAACACAACGCAATTTAAACATCTGTTATACATAATTAAACTCAACTTAAAACATCAAATTAACACAACACAATTTAAACATCTGTTATACATAATTACACTCAACTTAAAACATCAAATTAACACAACACAATTTAAACATCTGTTATACATAATTATACAACTTAAAACATCAAATTAACACAACACAATTTAAACATCTGTTATACACATAATTACACTCAACAATATACAAATAATAACATACACTGTACAGTATACAATATGCTGTTTTTGTTTTTTTTTGTTTTTTACTATATACATACTATATAGATACACATTATTCAATAAAAATTAAAATATATATAAAAAAAGTATATATATATATATATATATATATATATATATATATATATATATATATATATATATATAGAATGTACAGTATTGTACTGTATTGACATTTAGGCTGTCGGTTGATAGTCAGTTGTTAAGAGAGACATAATATAATAACAGTAATATAATTTATGACAGTCCGGTGTGAGATAAAAGAGTAATAAAGTGTAGGGCTGATGTATTTTGATCGTGGGAGATCAAGAGTTCAGAAGTCTGATTGCTTGGGGGAAGAAGCTATCATGGAGTCGGCTGGTGCGGGTCCTGATGCTGCGATACCACCTACCTGATGGTAGCAGTGAGAACAGCCCATGGCTCGGGTGGCTGGAGTCTCTGATGATCCTCCGAGCTTTTTTCACACACCGCCTTGTATATATTTCCTGGAGGGAGGGAAGCTCACCTCCGATGATGTGTCTGGCAGTTCGCACCACCCTTTGCAGTGCTTTGCGGTTGTGGGCGGTGCTATTGCCGTACCAGGCGGAGATACAGCCAGTCAGGATGCTCTCCACAGTGCAGGTGTAGAACCATGTGAGGATGTGGCGGTTCATTCCAAACTTCCTCAGCCGTCTCAGGAAGAAGAGGCGCTGATGAGCCTTCTTCACAACGACTTCAGTGTGGATGGACCATGTGAGTTCCTCAGTGATGTGGACACCCAGGAACTTGAAGCTGCTGACTCTCTCCACTGGTGCTCCATTGATGGTGATTGGACTGTGTTCTCTGTCTTGTCTTCTGAAGTCCACCACAAGCTCCTTTGTCTTACTGACGTTGAGGGAGAGGTTGTGCTCCTGACACCAGTGCGTCAGAGTGTGCACCTCCTCTCTGTAGGCTGTTTCATCATTGTCAGTGATCAGACCTACCACCGTCGTATCATCAGCAAACTTAATGATGGCATTGGAGTTATGTGTTGCCACACAGTCATGTGTGTACAGGGAATACAGTAGTGGGCTGAGAACACAGCCCTGCGGGGCTCCAGTGTTGAGGGTCAGTGATGAGGAGATGTTGCTGCCTATTCTAACCACCTGGCGTCTGCTTGACAGGAAGTCCAGGATCCAGCTGCACAGCGAGCTGTTTAAGCCCAGAGCCCGGAGTTTCTCATCTAGCTTGGAGGGCACTATGGTGTTGAATGCTGAGCTGTAGTCTACAAACAACATTCTCACATAAGTGTTCTTTTTTTCCAGGTGGGAGAGAGCAGTGTGTATTGTAGATGCAATGGCATCATCAGTGGAACGGTTGTTGCAGTATGCAAACTGCAGCGGGTCAAGATTGAGTGGTAATACAGAGCAGATGTAATCTCTGATTAGTCTCTCAAAACATTTGCTGATGATGGGGGTCAGAGCAACAGGACGCCAGTCATTTAAACAAGTTATTTTCGATTGTTTTGGAACAGGCACAATGGTGGATGTTTTAAAGCATGTGGGGACTACAGACAGCCAGCTGGTTCGCGCACCCATCGGATTCACCCGTCGGAAGGATCGGGTTACATCCGCTACAGAGACGGAGAATGAACTAACCTCTGTAGCTTCGGCCGTGAGAGCTCTCTCCGCGAGGGCGGTGTTATTTCCCTCGAAACGAGCATAAAAAGTATTTAGCTCATCCGGTAGAGAGGCAGCGGTGTTCATGGCGGAGTTTTTATTCCCTTTAAAGTCCGTGATGATGTTAATTCCCTGCCACATGCTTCTAGAGTTGGTGGTGTTAAACTGTCCTTCAATCTTGCTCCTGTACTGGCATTTTGCTGTTTTGATAGTTTTTCGGAGGGCATAACTGGCTTGTTTATGCTCCTCCACGTTCCTGGAATTAAAAGCGGAGGTCCGCACATTAAGTGCCGCGCGAACATCGCTATTGATCCACGGCTTCTGATTCGGATAGATTCGCACAGTTCTGGTCGGAATCACTTCCTCTACGCACGTTCTGATGAAACACATTACGCTATCAGCGTAAAGCTCGATGTCGTCATCAGAGGCGGACCGGAACATCTCCCAGTCCGTGCAATCAAAACAGTCTTGTAGCGTAGAGTCTGATTGGTCCGACCAGCACTGGATCGTTCTGAGGGTGGGTGCTTCCTGTTTCAATTTCTGCCTGTAAGCGGGCAGAAGCAGAATGGAAGAGTGGTCCGATTTGCCAAATGGTGGGCGGGGGAGGGATTTGTAGCCATCCCGGAACGGAGAGTAGCAATGGTCCAAAACCCGGTCCCCTCGTGTGTTGAAACTAATGTGCTGGTGATATTTTGGTGCGACTGATTTTAAACTGGCTTTATTAAAGTCCCCGGTCACAATGAACGCAGCCTCAGGGTGCGCGGTTTCCTGATCACTTATTCTCCCATACAGTTCCTTGAGTGCCCGGTCTGTGTCGGCTAGTGGGGGGATGTACACAGCAGTGATAATGACCGCTGTGAATTCCCTCGGTAGCCAGAATGGTCGACACAGAAGCATAAGAAATTCCAGATCAGGAGAACAGAAAGACTTGATGGAATGTACGTTCCTCTGATCACACCAGGATTTGTTGATCATAAAACATACACCACCTCCTCTAGTTTTACCTGAGAGGTCTTTCGCTCTGTCCGCTCGGAGCATGGAGAACCCCGCGGGTTCAATGGCTGAGTCTGGAATCTCCGCAGACATCCAAGTTTCCGTAAGGCAGATAATGCAACAGTCCCTCGTCTCTCGTTGGAAAGAGATCCGCGCTTTCAGCTCGCAGAGCTTGTTATCCAGAGACTGAAAATTTGCCAGTAGAATAGTGGGTAGCGGGGGTCGATTTGCGCGGCGTCTTACTCTGATGAGAACGCCGGCTCTGTTTCCCCTTTTCCTCCTGCGTTTCCGCGGCCGTGCTGCCCAGACAAAGGGCTCCGCTTGCGTGTTTGTAAACAGCGGGTCGGCATTGAGGAATGTGAAGTCCGGTTTACGGTGTGAGATCGCTGAACCAATGTCCAAAAGTGTTTGTCTGTCATAGACAATAAGGCAGACAACATCCAAGACAAAAAAACATAAGAATTGTAAACAAAACAAACAAACCATTGCTATGTTGTGTCGGAGCTCGCAACGCAGCAGCCATACTCGGCGCCATCTTGAGCTCTGCTGTAGATCAACTGAGTAGGTTCCTAGCACTCTCCCCTCTGATAACAAACACTTTGAATGAGTAGCTGCTGTTTTTGTATTCTGTGTGTGCTGTGAATTGTCTTATGCAGTTCAAGCGGCCTCCAGAGCTGTTTAGTACAGTTTTAGCAGTGAGCATCTTTATTTCACTCATTATGCACACATCAACTCCAGTGTCTATTTTAAAACAAACCGGTGTGGTACCAATGGTTAATTGTACTTTCCATTCATTGTCTGAGGGTGTGCTATTATTAACTGAGCCCAGAAAGTGAAATTAATGCTCTTCACAGTCTCTCACTTCACTCACCACCTTGGTTTTGCACATCCTCTCCCAGTGCCCCATTTTCCTGCATCTGTTGCAAGAGGATTTTAATGTTGGACAGGCAACTATTTTTTTGTGTCTCTCTCTGCCACATCTACCACATGTTTTTACCTGATCGCTGTCCCTGGAGCATCGGTATTGTTTTCAGTGTGTTTGTTTTTTGTGCGCTACTTCCTGAATAGTACATGCACCATCTCATTGTACGTTAACCAGTGCTTTCACCTCAGACTGGAGAGTTTCTTGTACTGTCATTTCAAGTGAAAGGTTTGGGATGAGCAGTAATTTTTGCGACAGTTCTTTATCCTGGATTCCCACTACGAGTCGGTCTCTAATGTGTTCCTCACGAGTAGCTCTGAACTCGCAGTGTTTAGACAGTTCATAAAGGGCATGGATGAAAGATTCAGCTCTCTCACCCAGTCATTGTACATGCCGATAAAAGCATGCTATTTCGTGAATTACATTGCGCTTCGGTATGAAGTACGTATCAAACTTTTTAAGAACAATCTCGTTCTTATCCTCCCCTGCCTCATAAAAGGTGAATGAACTGAAAATGTTTTCAGCTTCGCCACCCAATGCATAGATGCTTACTTGTACACAGCCATCCTCTTTATCTATATTCATCGGCGTTCTGTAAGTCATGAACCACTTTTTTCAGTTGGCCCATTCTGCTGGTCTTTTGAAGCAAAAGTTCACGGTGGGTTAAACTTCGGCATCTATAACTTCGACACTTCTGACACCATGCAGTAAACTCCTCTGGTTATGTAGGGAAGAAACTTAATTTCCAGTCTTGTGGTTGTGACCGTTCATTTAACTGCATAACAATCTGTCTGGCGGCAAATGCCAAGATGAACACACCAGTCAAGTCTCACACTCTATACGTCATACGTGCAACACTGTCATAACCAGACCTCGTTCTGTTAAAGTGTGGACCTACTGTACAGAGCTAAGATATTCTTAAAAAAAAAAAAAATGTGTGTTCTGCAGAAGAAAGAAATATCTGGGATGGCATGAGGGTGAGTAAATGATGAGAGAATTTTCATTTTTAGGTGAACTATCCCTTTAACGGTCAAAACACTATTGTGCACATCTTTGCGCCGATAGACCTTATTCACAATAGCGCCATCTTTGTGTGTGGCTGTGAGGGATAGACTTACCATCTCTTCAATGACATGAACTGTATAACGCAATCAAAAAACTCCTAAATCACATTTAATTTTCCACAACTCATGTTGTCAGAAGTTTTTTGTCTACTGAAATTTCTTTGAAAGATATTTTCGAATACTTTAAACACTTTAAACAACTGTACAGCCAATTGAGGAGCCTTGTTTTCATTCCTGTCAAAAATCAAAGATGGTGCTGCTCTGAATAAGGTATATAGATGGAGACAAATGAGCATCTTTTATTTGTAATGAGTGAGTCGTTGAATCATTGATTCAACTGAGTTGTTAAAAACACTTGAGTCATTCACAACGAAATTAATGGACGTGAAAGAGAACGATTTGTTAACTCAAAAGATTAATTAAAAAACACTTATTTTAAACAAATGAAACACTACTCGTGTTTTAGGCACACACTGACGTGAAAAATGATTGGACAAAATGACGGAAGTATGACAAACAGTGCATAAAAAATATGGATTCACTTGCATCATGCTAAATAACAAACCACTCAATTTTATTGGGTATGGAAGATGATTTACAAAGTTATTGTCGGGTAATGAAATATGGATTGATATGTTGTGGTCTCATGCATACTGTTTATATATTTTATATATCGGTAAATGCCTGTATAACATTAGTTATGGACCCACTTTATATTAGGTGGCCTAAACTACTATGTACTTAATCATCTGATACAATGTACTTATTATGTACATAGATGTTGTTACATGGTAATTAAATTTAAAGCACTTGCATTTAATTACATTTGTAGTTACACTGTTAACTTTACCCCTAACCCTAACCCAACCTTTACCCCAAAACCTAACTCTAACCCCTAAAACTAACACTAACCCTACCCTTACTCCTAAACCTACCCATACCTCAACCTCAAATGGGTGCATTTTGCAGAACAACAAGTAGTTACACAGTAAATGCATAGTCTTGTATGTATTTAATGTTAGTACATAGTATAAGGCCACCTAATATAAAGTGTAACCTTAGTTATATTATTAATTAGTATGTCAAGTAGTATGTCAAGGATGTTAGCCCACATTTCATTCTCAATGGATCTTGGCTGAGGTGGGGCGTGGTGGGAGTGTGTTTGGCATGTTATTCTAGTTTTGTCACACTTCACGCGCAACTCTGAGAGCGGGACACAATTTATTTTGCTATAAGACTCTCCATCACACAATCTAGCAATTCTTAAAAAAAAGTTGCCAGATTCATTGATGAGAACAGAGCATTGAGGTTGAGCATGTTGTTGTTCCTATTCTTCATTTTGAAAGCATGTCTAGACTGAAAAGAGCCCAGCTGGCAACTTTGAAATGGTTTATGAATGAAAAAATCTAGCTTCTGCTGTTTCCCTCTGGCTGTGAGAGGAGTCTGAATGTACCAGGTGATGCTCTTGCTTCTGCAAGAACACTTGCTGGTGAATTCAGGATAGCTAGCAGCACCACATAGAAATCATAATCATAAAATAGGACCCAGTATGCACACCTTACCATCTGTGGGTGGGTAGACTTTTACACTGACAGTTTGGGATTAATTGGACAAGGAAGACAAACTTCATATAATGACATACTTTGAGTTAGTGTGGTATTGAATAATGCATTTTATGCCCATTTTATAGCTTATGTAGCAATTTATACAAAATACCCCAGTAAAATTTCAGACTGGTCTTGCAGCATGTCAAGTGAACTGGAATGGGGACTCAATCAATTACTGAAGTGCGTTCCCACTCATTTGCTACATTTTATGTTATATTGCTTTTGTAAAATAGTTGGTTATAGT
The DNA here is from genome assembly GCF_019703515.2 of Myxocyprinus asiaticus. Classification (NCBI taxonomy): domain Eukaryota; kingdom Metazoa; phylum Chordata; class Actinopteri; order Cypriniformes; family Catostomidae; genus Myxocyprinus; species Myxocyprinus asiaticus. Next base: position 22,893,411 of record NC_059360.1, read on the forward strand.
CAGCAGGTTAAGTGACTGCACATGTTATTGTTAAATAGCATGAAGTATTAATGATCAGGGAAATATACATTTACTGTACTCTAACAACCATGGAAGAACAGAGGCAAGGAATAAAGTATGCACTTCTTTATATATAGCTGTAGCATTTTGATTGACAGGCCTAAATGGTTTGTCCCTCCCAAAGTTTAATTTTGAACTCCATTTAAACACTTTCATATGTTTGTAAAACATACACTCATACAGTTCACATCAACACATAAAAATTCCAGTTACTCAAGACATCCATATATAGTGCACACAAGGGCATAGCAGCCGCGTCCCCTGCACTCTTTAAAAAGGTGATTTGGTCCCCCGCACTTTTTCAGGCTAAACCCATACCATATAGGATTTGTATACGATATTCTTTGCGTTTTGTTACTTTGGGTTGATTCAGCAACCATCCATCCAATCACAGATGAGTTTCATGAGCCGAAACAACCCTTCCTTAATAGGCCATCAGTCAGAAAGTCTAAACAACACGGCTCCGTTCATTTAAGTTGCTTTCAGCAATGCTCATTTATCCATGGTTTTAATCGGCTTTGATGTTTATCTAAATTAATAATCTAGAGAGGAGGAACACACAGACAAGAGTTATTTATCGGCATATCATTCTTGATTGCCAGCATTATGTGAAATCCACTGCAGAAAAAAAAGGACAATCCTTCTTTTACACACACATAGTAAGTGTAGTTTATGTCAGCGCCTGTGTCTTCATTAAGTTATTCTTTTTATATTATGTTTGTGAGCTAAAAGTTTGATCGGTTCTTTTAGCCAATTTAAGCAGATTACTAGATCTGTGTTAAATATGTAAAGCTATTTTTAATATCAGCTCCTGTTTTATAGCTCTATATTAGTGTGCAGTCGACAAACTGTAAGAAAAAAGATAGATCTGCTGTGTTCTTAGAACACAGGCATTTTACTGAAGTGAATAGGTATGTAGACACACTTTTTTATACATGAAAACTGACTTTATTGAAACTCATTATAATAATTATAAGACTATTATTGTTGTCTTTTGATAAAATCATGTCATGCACAGCAGCTCACAAACTGTAGGGAAATGATAGATTTGCTTTGTTCTTATAATGCTTAAAACCTCTACTAAAGTCTCTTTGTAGGTCTGTAGACATAGACATTTTAAAGGATTAAAATGTTCTTTTGATCACTGATTCAGTGACTAACTCATTTCACACAAGACACTCATTCGTCACCACCTTCTGGCATCACCAGAAATGGCCACTGAACGAATCATTCAATGGATCTGAACAAATTTTGGTGAAAGTAGTCAAAACACTGGAACCACTTGGATAAATTTAAATCCCACAGTGCACAAGCACAGAGTAAACATGCACAATTGTCATTATTGTAATTGATTAAATAATTTATTCAGGACCAGTTTGTGCTCAGTCTTTTATTGTCATGGGTGAAACAGAAGCAAGTGCTCCACAAGATGCCCAGCTAATTTTGCAAAACTTTGCAATTCATTTGCAATACTTGAATCTTTAAAATACTACAAATACAAGTATATCATATATTAATAAAATACTTATTTAATACTTATATATTAATATATAACGTAAAATATTAATACTGCACTGTAAGTGTTGGGTTTTTGCGAGCCACCTACTGTCACGTTTTCGTGTGTTTTTGTTCATGTCTTTTATTTTGAAAACTAAGTTCCTTGTTCCTGTCATGTGATTTCCTGTTTCTGCCATGTTTTCATGTGTTTAGTTCTTATTGGTTCCTTGTCATGTTACTGTCATATGGCCCTCTTGTTCCACTATGTTTATTAGTCCTTTCTCCTCATTGGTTTGTGTTCATGAGTCCTGTTATCAGTTCTATGTCATTGGTTCATATGGTTATTGTCCTGTTATCTTGTTATTAGTTTAGTCTTGTTATTGGTTCATGTTTCATTGTCTTGTTAACTTGTTTACCTAGTCTGTGTATTTATAGCCCTCATGTTCTCTAGTCCTTTGTTGAGTATTGTGTCAGTGTAATGTTGTCAAAGTCAAGTCTGTTTTGAATTCACATTTGGATAAACTGCACTTTGTAAATAAACAGCACTTGGGTTCTCACATCATCATCATCATCCTCGTCCGTTCCTGTGTGCAGCCTGTCCTGCCTTGCCTGAACGTTACACCTACTAACAGCTGTGACCCCCTCCCAACCCCCACACACACTTTTAAAATGACTGCTACGACCCTGAGTGCATATATTTAGTATAAGAGAACTGTGTATCTGTGTTTGTGAGTGTATGTGAGCACATGTTTAACAAAGCCCTGGATAAACAGGCTCATACATCATGCATGCATTTGTTTCCTGATGCTTGTGCATAGACTGATGTCTTGCTCAAGGCAACTCACAATACAGGAGTTCAATTTGACAGCCGAACTTTTTCAAACAGTCGTGCCTCCGCACAGCAGTAATGAAAGATAGATATAAAATGACAACAAGGTCTCTAAGCATACAAACACATTTTAACACAAATATATTTAACATCTCAGAAAAAAACACATCCTTAGACACTCATGTGGCCAATATGGTAGCATTACTTATCCCTTTTCCAATGAGATTAATGATTATTTATGACCAGGCTTTTACTGCTGGGTCTTAATTTATGCATGTGGAACACAATATATCCTGTAACCATAAACTGATGTGTACACACCTCTGACTCAGAGACCTCCACAGACTACAGACATTATTCTGAACTGGGAGCTGTATGGATGTATGCTTGATATAAATGGCTCTACAGATGTGAATGTTTGTGTGTGTGTGTGTGTGTGTGTGTGTGTGTGTGTGTGTGTGTGTGTGTGTGTGTGTGTGTGTGTGTGTGTGTCTGAAAGAGAGAGAAAAAAAAAATCAGTGGTTCCCAACTGGTGGGTTGTGACCCAAAACAGCAGGGAAAAAACAATGCAAAATGAAAATAATTCAAAGCAACTAAACATATAATCATGCCTAGTTAGGATAGTAAAACAAACAGCTTATAATTCACTTTTTAAATATAGGAAAATATGTGTCCCATGTCTTTTGTTACTTAAACAGATGTGCGACCAATTAAACTTGGTATTTTGGTGCACATATATCTGTTACTTAGTAGAATTGAACCAAATTAGGCAGATGCAAACATGAACAGGTTATGACTTGCACTTCTCGAAAACTGGTGTAACCCCTGTTCCCTGATGGAGGTAACGAGACGTTGTGTCGATGTAGTGACACTAGGGGTTCGATCTTGAGAGCCCCAATCATCTTTGCTTAAAATAGAAAAGGCCAATGAGAATGGAATTTGCATGCCACTCTCCGCCCTGGACAAACGGGTATAAAAGGAGATGGCATGCATCACTCATTCAGATTTATGCTGAGGAGCCAATACAGAGTCTCTGCCATGTCAGCGGCCGGTTCAGTGCTGGGGCTGGAGGGACACAACGTCTTGTTCCCTCCATTAGGGAACAGGGGTTACACCAGTAACCCAGACGTTTTCAAGGAGTGCATGTCATAACCTTGACGTTGTGTCGATGTAGTGACACTAGGGGTTCCTATAGGAAACGCCGCAGGTGCTGAACTGTGTCACAAGGTAAGGAAGAGTGGACACGGGCAAGCTGCTGCGTGCCTTGCAGCGAGCGCTCGACCACGTCGTGACCTTCCAGCGAGTTTATGTAAAGCGTCTCCCTAGTCCTGTTAAGGGGAAGGAGGCACTTACCCAAGGAGGCTACAGCGGTGGCCCAGGGGCGATGGTGGGGCTGGTAGGTTCACCCGGGCCAGACCAGTCGGAGTCAGTCAGGGCTGCCTCGAAGCCCGTCCGGGGTTCTTGGGGGGCCAGCTGATGGGCGGGTGGAGCTGCCTTCCTATGGGAGGATCTTCTTCTCAAAGACCAGTGTATGGGCTCCAATGGTACGAGAGCCAGGGCCGGCGCCGCAGGAGGACGGCCCTGGCGAGAGGCAGATGGGGCGCGCCGCAGCAAGATATGTTTGATCGCCTCTGTCTGCTTCCTCACCATCGAGAACTGTTGTGCAAAGTCCTCAACAGTGTCGCCAAAAATCCCCCCTTGGGAGATCGGCGTATAGAGAAAGCGAACCTTCTCAGCGTCACGTATCTCTGCAAGGTTCAGCCACAGGTGCCGCTCTTGGACCACGAGAGTGGACATCGTCTGACTCAGGGCGCACGCTGTGAACTTCATCGCCCGTAAGGCGAGGTCGTTCACGGTACGCAGTTCCTGTATAAGCCCTGGGTCGGTTCTACCCTCATGCAGATCTTTCAACGCCATGGCCTGGTGGACCTGCAGGATGGCTATGGCGTGCAGGGCAGAAGCGGCCTGACCTGTGGCCTTGTAAGCCTTCATCATCAACAAGGAAGAGAACTTACAGGCCTTGGAAGGGAGCCTTGGTCAGTTTCTCCAGGTGGCTGCGCCCTGCGGGCATAAATGCACCGCTATGGCACGCTCTACCTAGGGAAGCTCAACGTATCCCTTAGCCGCTCTGCTGTCGAGGGTAGTCAGGATGGACGAGCCTGCGAAGCGTGTATGGGCAAGAAAAGGTGCCTTCTATGACTTCGTTAACTCCTCGTGCACTGCCGGGAAGAAAGGCACCAGGGTGGGGCACAGCCGTGAGTTGCGCTCCGAGCCCAGAAACCAATCATACAGCCGCGAATGCTCAGGGAAGGGTGGAGGGTTCCACTTTAGCCTGATGTTTGCAGCTGCCCAGGCAAGCACTGCTGCCATCTCAGCATCCACCTCATCCTGAGCTCTACCGCCCGTGGTTCGTATGCACCATACTGGGCTGAACCCATGCTGATTCAGCACTCGCTGAGATTGATTTGCACATGAAACTCGAAATTCTTCGCCGAAGCTGCTCCCCTCTCCTCCTGCCATACTCCTTCTGCAGCTCACAAGGGAGGCACACGAGGATGGGATGTAGGGCACAGAGAGTTGAGCATGATTTGTCACCGGCTCGAGCCTTGCGTCTGTGCATGATGCAATCATGCTTGGCTGAGATTCTGATGATGGGGATGCTATATATCATTGGCATTTATCCCTGTCAGACAAGAGTCCTGTTAATTGCCTGAGCCGAGTCCACGCAAACACAGCGTTACATTGATTGTGTTTATTGCGAGCATAACACTCAAAATGCTTTGCTCTCGGCTTTCTTTCTGGAAAAATTGACGCCAGTCCCCTCTCCTCATTTTATCTAATAAGGACAGGATTTGAAGCACAGAGAATTTGAGGATGATTTGTCAGCTTGAGCCTTGCGTCTCTCCTTTTCTCCATCCCAAGCGGCTTCACCTGTTTAGTGCGCACGTGGCTATTTGCGGCTCTCTCTGGCATGCTGCTATTGTTCACGATCAGTGGTGGTGATGATAACAGGGATATTTTGTTGCTGGGCTTTCATTAGTGAGACATGTACGCACTCAGGTGAATCACTTACAGTAATTTCACCCTGTGACCAGGAAAACAGAACAAGTGAGTTGCTTGAAGTTTTTCGCTTGAGCTTTAAAAAAATAAAATAAAAAGGATGGTGTTCACCATGTTGGCACGCTTCCAAGTTTTGCCGCCGGTGCCATTATTTTCAGAGCTGCATGGGCAGCTTATAATGGTTTGACAAAAATACCCCTGGATAAATTAGTCAGGAATTTGCTTCTCATTTTCCCCGCCATTGTGAGCCTTAAACAAGAGTGTCATGTTGTCTAGCAGTCCTCTCACTTTCCCCGCTGCTGAGAGCCGGGAACGAGTTTGTGGTGTGACACAGGACATTTCGATGCCTGTGCTTACTGTTGTTGACATGTCAGAAGACTGATGTGGAAAAACAGTGATTTTAGGCACCTGCATGTCACCAAGTAGCCCTCTCACTTTCCCTGACTGGGTGCTGAGCACAACTGAACACGGCTACATGCTGCAGTTCATGAGGCATCCACCTTGTTTCAATTCTGGACTTCAGGCACTTGAACCAGACACACTCTGTTTAAGATGGTCACTCAGAGATAGATTTTGTCTCATGTGCGTCCTCTGGTCTGGCCAATGTACAGCCAATGCTTCACTTCCTACAAGAGTATTTGGATGCAGGACTGACATCCATGCTCATAGTTTACAGTATATCACTGCTATAGCGACTGGACATGACCCCTAGTGGGTAAATACCCCTTGGTTGTTACGTTTTTGTGAGGTGCGAGACGGCTGAGGACCTCTCGCCCCCCCCCCCCACACACACACACACACTGTCGCAGTGTGGGACTTAACGCTTGTGCTAAATGCACTTATGGGTTCCATGTTCTATCAAATTGACACAGTAAGCTTACATGAGCTCTCTTTAAAGACTGCGCAGCTTCTTGCTTTGGCTTCAGTTAAATGCATTGGGGACCTAACAGCCTTATCGATCAATGATTCTTGTCTGGAATTTCTACACACTCTCACGGTGAAATCGTAAGGATTCATATGACTTTTCTAAATTTGGCTAATTAGTATGAGATTGTTTGACTGCACTCAATTGAATTCAGCTTTCACTACAGCCAATGATGTCACTTACTTGCTTCTGTCACACACAGCAGCTTCCTATCATGTTTACACACTCTACCGATCAGTTAGGTTTAGATTAGGGGTTTGGGTAAGGGCATAATACATTTATTAATAAGAATGTCCTTAACGCCTCGTGCATGAAACTCACGCTTACATTAGACATCCGCGCATTTGCACTTGATGAAATCGTACAAATTGATATGAACAAACTCATATGAAATCATAAGAAATAGCCAACTCGTAAAATATGTACGTATTTTCATGAGACTGTGTTGGCAGTTTGGACTGGGTGTGAGGGTCTCGACATGGAGGCGAAGGTAGAATCCAAATTTAGGAAGTTTCTTAAATTCAGCAGAAAAATCCAAAACACAAGTCAGAGACGTAGTCGATGAAGCAGGCAAAGTAGTAATGACATGTAATCAGTCCAACCAGGCAAACAAATCAAAACAGTAATCAAACAATTGGTAATCCAATAAGACAGGCACAATGGTCATAACAAGAAGGCAATGAAACAGGCAATGGAAAAATGCGCGGTAAGGCAGTGAAATAACAGGCAATACTTTGCAAAGTATCTATGGGAAGGCATGGCTATATATATAGTGCAAACAGGAAGTAAACTTAGAAGAAACAGTTCATGGCTAGTATTCGGGAGAATACTCCCTCTGGCGGTTGGCTGAATGGATACCAGCCTCATTCGTTACAGAACCCCCCTCCCCCTCTACGAACAACTCCCGGTGTTCTCCTTCTGGGTTGTCCCCTTGGTCGTGGTGCAGGACGATTCGGTTGCCCTTGGTGGAAGTCATGGATGAAGGATGGATCCAGTATGTCTTTGGCAGCTACCCATGATCTCTCCTACGGACCGTAGCCTTCCAAGTCTACCAGGTACTGCATGTGGCCGCCTTGACTACGAGAGTCCATGATTTCCTTGACCATGTATGCAGGTGATCTGTCGATCTTCAATTAAGGAGGAGGCTCAGGATCTGTGGTTCCAGGGCCAGATGCCAGGTGGACCGGTTTCAGCAAGGACACATGAAAGGAGGGAGAGATGCGGTAGTTAGCAGGAAGCTCCAATCGGTATGTTACAGGATTGATCTTTATAATAATTCTGAACAGACCAACATACCTGGGGCTGAGCTTCCTGCAGGGTAGCTGCAACTTGAGGTCCCATGTGGATAACCAGACCCTCTGACCAGGCTGGTAGTTGGGGTGGGGATGCCTCCGTCGATCAGCTTGGATCCATTGGGCCCGGATGACCCGCTGCTCGCTCTGTCTGATCCAATCATCCACCGCTGGCACCGTAGAGGGTTCACCTGACCAAGGGAACATTGTAGGTTGGTAGCCCAGCACACATTGGAAGGGAGTCCAGTAGAGGAGTGAGTGAGGGAGTTCTGAGCATATTCTGCCCAGGGGAGGAAGTCGCTCCACTTCTGCTGCTTACGACTGCAGAATGATCTGAGATATCTGCCTATCTCTTGGTTCAGCCTCTCCACCTGTCCGTTTGCTTGAGAATGATATCCAGACATGAGGCTGACGTTGATGTCCAGCTGCTTGCACAAGGCCTGCCAGACTCTGGAGGTGAACTGGGGTCCCCGATCAGACACAATGTCCTCTGGCAAGCCATAGATACTGAAAACTTGGTGGAAAAGATTGTTAGCAGTCTCCATGGCAGTGGGTAGACCTTTTATGATGATTAATCTGCATGACTTTGAGAAATGATCAATGATAACAAATATGGTGGTATACCCATTGGAGTTTGGCAGATCAGTGATGAAGTCGATGGACAGGTGGGACCAGGGTCTCTTAGGGACAGGCAGTGGTTGTAGAAGGCCGGCAATTCTCTGGGGGTTTTCGACTGTGCACAAACTTGACATGCCTTAACATATGCAGTGACATCATTGATGAGTGAAGGCCACCAGAATGAGTTACATACCAAGCTTATCATCCTTTGGATGCCAGGGTGTCCAGTGCTGAGGGAGGTATGGAACCATTGGATCATTCTTTGGCGTAGAGTGCATGGTACATACTGTTTTGTTGGAGGGCATTCTGGTGGTGCACGGTCTGTTTGTTGGGCTCTTTGAATTTCTTCCATGATGTCCTAACTTATGGGTGTGATGATGACGGAAGGTGGTAATATGGACTCCTTTTGAGGTATGTTGTGAGGGTGATCGTGATGACAGGAAAGAGCATCAGCTTTGCTGTTCTTACTGCCAGGGCAGTAGGTGACTGTGAATTGGAACCTGGTAAAGAAGAGTGACCATCAGGCTTGTCGTGGGTTGAGTCGTTTTGCTCCCTTGATGTATTCAAGGTTTTTGTGGTCTGTGATTACTTGAAACGGATGGACAGAACCTTCAAGCCAGTGGTGCCACTGTTCTAATGCAGCCTTCATGGAGAGTAACTCTTTGTTTCCAACATCATGGCTCCTTTCAGCTTAGTTCAGTTTACATGAGAAGAAGGCAAAAGGATAAATTTTTCCAGGGTTAAAGTGGCGTTGAGAGAGAACCACCCCGATGCCACAGTCTGATGCATCAACTCCCACTATAAGCATTTGGTTAGGATCGGGGTGCTTGAGAATGGGGGCAGTCGTGAAACTTGTCTTGAGGGCTTCAAAGGCGTTTTTGAGCAGAGTCACTCCATGTTAATTTGGATGGTTTGCCTTTGAGCAGTGACGTTAAAGGGGCAGAGATGAGACTGTAGTTACGGATAAACCTTATGTAAAAGTTTGCAAAGCCCAGAAAACGTTGTAACTCTTTAACAGTACTGGGTCTTGGCCATTCTGTAACTGCCTGGATCTTGGAATTATCCATCTCAACACCTGTATGACTGATGATATACCCCAAGAATGTTGTATGGGCAGTGTGTAACTCACATTTCTCTGCTTTCACGTAGAGTTGGTGCTTCTGAAGGCATGAGCGGACCACCTTGACATCTTTGATATGTTGCGCTTTATCTTGGGAGTAAATGAGTATGTCGTCGATGTAGGCTATGACACATTTGTTGAGGAGATCTCTGAAGATTTCACTGATGAATGATTGGAACACAGCTGGTGCATTTGCCAGGCCATAAGGCATCACCTGGTACTCATAGTGCCCCCTAGTGGTGATGAATGTGGTTTCACACTCGTCTTCTCCTCTAATACGAATGAGATTGTAAGCACTTCTCAAATCAAGCTTAGTGTAGATGCGTGCTTCATGTTGTTCTAGTGCAAATGGAACAAGAGGGAGTGGGTACCTGTATTTGATTGTTACTCTGTTCAAACCCCAGTAATCAATACATGGACGGAGTCCTCCATCTTTTTTCTCAATGAAGAAAAAGCCTGCTGCAGCTGGTGAGGTGGAAGGACGAATTAAACCTGAAGCTAGAGCCTCCTCGACGTATGTTTCCATGGCCATGGTCTCCGGTCTGGATAACGGATAGGCTTTGCTCCTGGGAGGTGCCATTTTGGGCAGTAACTCAATAGCGCAGTCCCATGGACAATGGGGGGGGGGGGGGGGGGTAGTTGAGTTGCCTTGATTTTACTAAAAACTTCAGAAAACCCTGAGTATTCCTTGGGAATTTTGATTTGAGCTTGAATCTCTGGACTTTCGATGCTAGTGGTTAAACATGGCATTGTTACTGTGACATGACGACAATTTGAACTGACCATTGTTTTAGCTCACCCTGGTTCCAGGAGACGATGGGATCATGGACAGCCAGCCATGGATGACTCAGGATGAGAATATACTTGGGTGAGTTGATAACATAAAGAGATATTGTTTCTGTGTGGAATAATCCAATTCGTAGTGTCACTGGAATGGTTTGGTGAGTGATGCCTGTGCTAATGGGTGAATTATCCACAGCAGTGATGTTAATGCAGTATGCAAGGTACTGTTGGGATATGGAGATCATGCACAAGATCTTGATGAATCAAATTTACAGCAGCCCCTGAGTCAACTAATGCAGAAACACATTTGAGTTTATCATCAAACGAGAGTTAAATGGGAAGAGAAAAACTGTGGTGAATGGAAGATGAAATATTCTTTGTACTCACTTTTGCTCTTGAGCTGTGATATTTCTTGCCTTTGTTAGGACATGCAGAATTATGATGACTCCTTTCACCACAGTAGTAACATAGTCCCTCATTATGACGACGATCATGTTCTTCAATAGAAACTCTAGCATAGGCGATCTGCATCAGTTCAAGGGCTTCGGGGCCTGCCTGGACTTGACTATGGACTGATGGTTGTGACTTGGGACTAATTTTTGAATGTGGTGAATTATGCTGTAAATTATCAATCTTTACAGCCAACAAAATTAATTCTGTGAGAGTTGAATCCTCAACCTTGCATGCGAGTTCGGCCTGCAGATTGTGGTTTAGTCCCTCTCTGAAAACAGTCTTGAGAGCGATATCTTTCCATCCACTTTGAGCCGCTAATGTCCTGAAGTGTATAGCAAAGTCAGCTGCAGAATGTGAACCCTGTCGTAAATGAAGCAGCTGAACAGAAACGTCTTTCCCTCCCTCTGGGTATTCAAGCACTTCATGGATCTGTGAAGCGAAGTAATTGAATGAAGTTTGGAGTTGCCTATCATTCTCCCAAACAGCAGAGGCCCAGTCCAAAGCTTTTCTGGTAAGCAATGTCATCATAAATGTACATTTCTTTAAATCCTGGCTGAATGACTCTGGTGGATTGGAGAAATATATTTTACATTGACATAGAAATCCCTTACATTTCTCTGGTAAGCCATCAAACTTATCAAGAAGAGCGAATCTTACTGGTGTAGCTTGAGTGGATGGAAGAGAGCGGATGTAGAGGGTGAGGCTCACATTTACAGCTCTTAGGTTGTTCAATCGCTCTTGGTAACCTTTGAGAAGTTCACTCTGGTAAGCAAAGGCAGCCTGGAGCTGAGAAACTTCCGCTGGATTCATTGGTGGCGAAGTATTCTGTGAGGGACTCGACATGGAGGCGAAGGTAGAATCCAAATGCAGGAAGTTTAATAAACTCAGCAGACAAATCCAAAACACATGGCAGAGACCTCCTTTCAGGACTAAGGTGGTTACTTTGCAGGTTTTCTCTCCTCCTCTGTTCACATCGGACGAGGCACAAGAGTTCCATATGTTCTGACCCATGAGGGCACTTTGCATGTACATCGACTGTACAAGTCAAAGGCTGATGGATCAGCTCTTTGTCTGCTTCGGAGGCTGCTCAAAGGGTTTGGCCATCTTCGAACAAAGACTGTCCCACTGGGTTGTCGATACCATTGCGCTTGCATATGATTTGCAAGATATGCAATGCCCCATAGGTGTTAAAGCTAACTCTACCAGGAGCATGGCCTCCTCCTGGCCGTGGTCTAATGATGTGTCCTTGGAGGACAGCTGCCTGGATTTCCCCTAGCACCTTTGCCAGGTTTTACGACTTGGACGTTTCCTCCCACTCTTCCCAGGTTCTTATGATTTTTTCAGTGTTCACTACCTTGCTAGCTAGTGCATTGTCATATGGCTATTAGCCTCTGTACTATGTCAGTCTTAAGACTGTCAATGTCTGGTCCAGTGTTAAAGTCCTACTACCCTGTTGGCTAGTGGCATTATGTCAGCTCGATGGACAGGGACCGTTCAGCATCTTCCTCACCACAGTGTGGATGGACATAGTTTGCGGTGCTCCACTACCCGGCTTGGCTAGTGTCACTACCCCTTCTCTACCTTAAATGGTTGTTTTTACACACCACCTCTTTAACAATATGAAGGGTAAGTTCTGTTGATGCATTTTACTACCCTACTGGCTAGTAGGCATTGTTAGTGTGTGCGAATCAGTAGCGCGGCATGATATTCCCATAGTGTCAGCAACTGAAACAGTGTCTCGTTCCCTCCTTTCAGGGAACCAGGGTTAACCTGGGTTATTTTTGTGTTGGGTCACCTCTTAATGTACAATGTTAAATCTGGGTCCTTAAGCAAAACCAGTTGTTAACGACTGCATTTTGTTATTATGAAGTCTCTTCTTTTGTGCTTATGCGTGTGTGTTCATATTTCTAAAGGCCAAAATATACACTACACAAGTACGTAAGCAAAGACTCTGGTAGTTACAAGCTCGATTTTGTGCGTTGTTGCATTCCAAAATATTTCAAACCGCAATTCAAAAAGCAATACAAGTGCGAATTGCATTCTTAACGTTGAAGCAAGTGGCACATCAGTGTAACTGTCCACTTTTACTGTAAGTTTTCTCTTTCAGGTCAACTACTGTAATGGTAGAGCAACAGTTTAAAGACAAAATTTCTGAGCAAGTAAGGTAGAAGTCAATATATTTAGAGCAACTTACCTGTATAATAACAAATCCAGTTCACAAATCCTGGCACAGATTTTTAAGGTAACTTTATCGCCCCCATTAGTTACAGAGTACGAGAATGCACGTTCAACCGAACCACGCACTGGCAATGTGTTGGCCAATCTACATACGCATTTTTGTGTAAAGTATGTTTCTGGCCTGAGGGGCATCGGATCAACTGTATCTGTGGATGTTACTGAGGTTATTTTATTGACATCTCCAATAAAGGTGAGCAGGTACAGAGAGGTGCCGATCTCATGAAAGACCTGATATGCATGTGTGTACATCTGTGTGCATGTCCTAAACACTGTCTTCTTTTAAATTCCATCTTCATCTCAGCTCCCCTCTACTGTCTGGAACAGAGTGTTCATGTAAAACACTCCCGGATTACTTTAGCATTCTAATGAGGGTTGTGTACCTGCCTCAGATTCTATGTGCTTCAGAGGGATTACGTAAACCTCTCAATTGGCATTGCAATGCCTTTTTATCTTCAAGCATCCCAGGCTTAGATTGCATCTCTTCCAACTCCACATTTTCAACTTACCCCCCTTGTCTAGATCATCAGAATGATGTACTGCAACACAACACTGTGTCTACAAACAATCAACTTTTCTGCATCCCAATGGCTGGCAGTTGGAAGTGATGTCACTGGTTTAAAATAGTGTGGGGCCAACAACATTTAGCATCACTCTATAAACACTGAAAGTGATGTCACTGCAGGGTTCATGATGCTTATCACTGCATGCCTGCTGTTCACTGTGAGAGCCGAGGTTTAATGAAACAATCAAAAGACAATAAACCATTTACATCTACTTGTTCAATGTTATGTCTTTTAAGAACAAAAAATAAATAGATTACACTTTGACCGTTGCTGTTATGCAGAAAGTCTAAAGCTTGTGACATCACTTTGCACGTAGTCAGCTGGTCATTAAAACCTAATTTACATGCAGAAATAAGACTCTTGATCTTTAGATTCCTTCATCTTGTGGTAGGACACCAGGGCAGATATGTCACACCCTCTCCATTTCCCTCAAAACGGGTCATATCTATTGTTTTGTTCATGAGGGGGAATGATTGAAGAGACCGTATACTTAAATATAATTTCCTGTTGCCACTGGGGTGCAGGACATGAGTTAGGTGTAAGCTGGGTTGTTAAATGTATAGAGCATTATGTACCTTTTAACCTCAGTTGGAAAAAAGTCCAAATTTACCTTATGTACTTAATATGTGTGCTGTTCATTATAAAATGTGATAACTTGCTCTGCCTCTAAAACGCCTTTCCTTTTCGGCTGATGTCACCAAGCACTCCCAAGTATATTTCTAGTATGGATCACCCATGTTTCAACATCCATTAATTTTTTCTTGATGAATATCCTATTTCACTCAGGAAAAAAAACAAAAACAAAATGGTGCATTACGGAAGAAAATGGGTTGTGAATGCTGTTTCATGTTGACTTGAACCACTTCTCAAGATTTTACTTATCACAGCAACCTTTAACCATAAAAACACTATAATCCACATAAATCATTACAAATATCCCCTTTGTTCACTGTTGTTCCATTTTAAGATGGTTCACTTGATAAACATAAACCTGTGTATTGCAGCAGTTGTCTACTGGTGTTTCATATTTTCTCTGGCACTCATCTCTGTAATTCACTGAATGTTTTGAAGGTTTTGAGGAAATGCTTGTTTAAGTGCTTTCAATCCCAGTAAAAGGCAAAGTATTTTTCTTTGGCCGGTGAGGTTACATAATCTGAAATGACACCTTATTTCCCTTTTTCTACTATACACAGAATAGCATATCAATATAACTCTCAGATAAAAATCAAGCTTGTGTCACTTCCATTTAATTCCTTTGACACCCCACATGTTTTGTGTCTAGAAGAGACACTTTTAGCATCTATTAACTTGGTCAGTGCCTGGCATCTGACAATTTAATAATGTTTTGAGCTATGGCCCACTGACATTAATGCATATTTCAGAAGAATAAAACATAAGGGGTAAGAAAAAATTGGAGACAGATAGATAGAAGAGAGAGAGAAAAAAGAGAGGTAGAGAGGCCATATTTTTCTATGCAGATTGCAAAATTAAATAATTCAGATTAGGGGTGGGAAGCAGCAGGGACCTGATGATATGCTAACATTGTGATTCTTCTTGTTGTGTTTTATGATCTTTTACTCACTTGTTTCTCATTCATCTTCATTTCATTGTTTTGCACAACAAGAGCTGAACTTCACCATAGAGCCATAGAAGTAGTGTAGAGCATTGGCACACCAGTGTCAGTAAAAAAATAAATGACGTGAGGGAATAGTGTACCTTGGTTCCTGCATGTTTTCATTACATGAAGACATCCTTACAAATTGAAACTTAGACTTAGCTCATTCTGAATTTGCATTTTGGTCAGATAGAAATTATTGAGTGTTTGTTGATCTAATGCTGTAGTATGTTTTAGGTTTTTTCCAAAAAAAAAAAAAAAAAAAAAAAAAAAAAGTAAAATGTAACTAAATATATTGATTCTTGGTATTAGAATATCGATACAATATTGGGAATACTGTAATTATAAATTTTCAATACTTAAAAAATATCAAAAAGCCATGAGGCGCAAACCACAGGCATATGTTTACACATAAAAATATACCGATAATTTCCGAAAAAACAATCCACAACAGAGGTATTTTTTCAATCAGCCTTTACTATGCAAGGGACTGCATCTCATCCCAGCTTGCTGTCTCATCTCCCAAAAAAAGTTGGGAGAATTACTGGACGCTGCTTGACTCCATTATTGGGCTGGATGGCTCATTGCTCTCAGCATGATATCTGTGTCTGTTAAAATCAAATTTGTGTTTGTCTCATTGTCGATGCAGAGCGATTCAGTCTAAAATCAATGATGATAATGTCCTGGTTACTTTCGTAACATCCGTTCCCTGATGGAAGGAACAAGACATTGTGTCGATGTAGTGACACTAGGGGTCACTCTTGGGAGCCCCAAACACCTCTGCTTTTTTGAAAAAAGGCCAATGAGAATTGGCGAGTGGAATTTACATGCCACTCTCCCAGACATACGGGTATAAAAGGATCTGGTATGCAACCACTCATTCAGGTTTTGTGCTGAGGAGCTGAGACCAGGTCCTGGCCATTTCAGCGGGTAGTTCAGCATTGTGGCAAGAGGGACACAACGTCTTGTTTCCTCCATCAGGGAACGGAGGTTACGAAAGTAATCAGGACGTTCCCTATCTGTCACTCACTCGACGTTGTGTCATTGTAGTGACACTAGGGGTCCCTATACAAAACGCCACAACTAGCTGAACTGTGTTACGTGAACTGGCGGTGTGTGACGGGCAGACCGCTGTGTGCCTCGTAGCCAGCGCACCAGGCCATCACGTAACCTCCCCCAACGCTCTTATGGGCATCGAACGGTCCATCAGGAACAAGTCGACTGCCCAACTATAGGGACAGGCTAGCCCAGCCGAGGCCTCTTTCCCTCTCTTTTCTCCCCAAAAAGAGTGGAATTTGTTAACTGACTGGGAGCCATAAGTGTCTGCATCGGGGGGTGTCCCTCCCAAGGGGAAGACACCGTGGATACCACACCCCGCCCAAAAAGAGGGAGGGGGATATTTTGAGTGGAATATGTCACATGGTCTTACCGAGTCTTGTTGGAAGCATGTCATGTGGAGAATTCCCAAGGAAGACGCAGTTTGCTGTCAGGGAAACAATTTTGTGGAAGATATCACATGGGGTCGCCTTCGGGGAACCAGCACATGTGAAGCACCTACCTCAGTACAGGGGCTCATTAGCGCATGTACTGGGCCAGTCAGCAAGTTTCTCTACAAACTCAACTGCCAGAGGGCTAAGGAGGAAAGTCATCCAGGGATCACAGTCTGTGAACAGGACTGGGAGTCAAGAGCACACGTCTTCACCTCAAGGGAGGAGAAAGGTGCTATGCGCAAGAGGTACACCCGGCCAGTTGTCCCAGAACTTACCTGCTTGTGCCTACCCAATATACGGGACGAGACTGGCTCAACCCGGAGATTGTAGAACCTCACAAAGGTGTCGGGTGTTGCCCAGCCTGCTGCTCTGCAGATGTCTGCCAAAGAGGCGCCACTGGCCAGGGCCCAGGAGGCAGCCACACTCCTGGTGGAGTGGGCTCATAACCCTGCAGGGGGTGGCACATCCTGAGCCTGATATGCCATCGCGAAGGCGTCAGTGACCCAGTGGGCGATCCTCTGTTTGGAGACAGCACTTCCTTTCCGCTGTCCACCAAAGCAGACAAAGAGCTGCTCGGAGCTTCTAAGGCTCTGCGTACGATCCAAATAGATGCGTAAAGCTCGCACTGGACACAGCAATGCCAAGGCTGGGTCTGCCTCCTCCTGGGGCAGCGCTTGCAGGTTCACCACCTGATCCCTAAAAGGGGTCGTGGGAACCTAGGGAACATAGCCCGGTCGGGGTCTCAGGATAACATGAGAGTAACTCGGACGAACTCCAGGCACGATTCGCTGACAGAGAACGCCTGCAGTTGCCCTACCCTTTTGATGGAAGTGAGTGCAGTCAGGAGGGCAGTCTTCAAAGAGAGTGCCTTGGGGCCTGGGTATCTCAGTGGTAAAATACGCTGGCTACCACCCCTGGAGTTTGCTAGTTCGAATCCCAGGGCGTGCTGAGTGACTCCAGCCAGGTCTCCTAAGCAACCAAATTGGCCCAGTTGCTAGGGAGGGTAGAGTCACATGGGGTAACCCTCTTCATGGTCGCTGTAATGTGGTTCGTTCTCGGTGGGGCAGGTGGTGAGTTAAGCGTGGTTGCCGCAGTGGATGGTGTGAAGCCTCCACATGTGCTATGTCAACATGGCAATGCGCTTAACAAGCCACGTGATAAGATGCACAGGTTGACGGTCTCAAATGCGGAGGCAACTGGGATTCGTCCTCCGCCACCTGGACTGAGGCGAATCACTACGTGACCACTTGGACTTAGAGCGCATTGGGAATTGGGCATTCCAAATTGGGGGAAAAAGGGGGAAAATCCCCCCCCCCAAAAAGAGAGTGCCTTAAGCTCAGCTGACTACAAGGGCTCAAAGGGAGCTCCCTGTAGACCCCGAAGGAATACAGAGAGGTCTCACAAGGGGACGAGGTGCGGTCTGGAGGGATTCAACCTCCTAGCACCTCTCAGAAACCTGATGATCAAGTTGTGCTTCCCCAAGTACTTCCCATCTACTGCATCATGATGAGCCGAAATAGCGGCTACATACACCTTCAGGGTGGAGGGGGACAGCTGCCCCTCCATCCTCTCCTGCAGGAAGGAAAGCACTGATCCGACTGCGCATCTCTGAAGGTCTTCGCATTGGGAAGAAAGCCACTTAGCGAACAGACGCCACTTCAAGGCATACAGGCGCCACATAGAGGGAGCCCTAGCCTGAGTGATCATGTCTACCACCGCAGGTGGTAGGCCACTTAGGTCTTCCACGTCTCAACCACGGGCCAGACGTGGAGATTCCAAAGGGCTGGTTGCGGGTGCCAGATGGTGCCCTGTCCCTGAGAAAGAAGGTCCTTCCTCAGGGGAATTCGCCAGGGGGGTGCTGTCATGAGGAGCGTGACATCCGAGAACCATGTCTGGGTGGGACAGAAGGGTGCTACTAGGATGATCTGCTCCTTGTCCTCCCTGACCTTGCACAGGGTCTGTGCAAGGTCGGCAAGTTGTGACATGCAACGGGAGCGTAGACCACCTTGACGGTTGATGTACGCTACCGTGGCTGTGTTGTCCATCCAGACCAACACATGCTTGCCCTGGATCAATGGCCAAATCCTCCACAGGGCGAGCAGTACTGCCAACAACTCTAGGCAGTTGATGTGCCAACGCAGCCACGGGCCAGTCCAGGAGCTGGTGGCTGTGTTCCCATTGCATACGCCGCCCCAGCCCGTCTTGTAGGCATCTGTTGTAACCACGACGTGCCTGGAGACCTGCTCTAGGGGAACCCCTGCCTGTAGAAATGCAAGGTCGGTCCAAGGGCTGAAGAGACGGCGACAGATCAGAGTGATTGTCACGCGATGTGTCCCGCGGTGCCATGCCCATCTCAGGACTCAAGTCTGAAGCCAGTGCTGAAGCGGTCTCATATGCATCAACCCGAGCGGTGTTGCTGCCGCTGAGGATGCCATATGCCCCAGGAGCCTCTGAAAAAGTTTCAGTGGAACCGCTGTCCTCCATCTGAATGCCTTCAGAAAGTTCAGCACCGACTGTGCGTGCTCGTTCATAAGGCACGCTGTCATCGAGACTGAGTCCAACTCCAAACCGAGAAAAGAAATGCTCTGAACCGGGGAGAGCTTGCTCTTTTCCCAGTTGACCCGAAGCACCAGTCGGCTGAGGTGCTGGAGCATGTGGTCCCTGTGTGCGCACAGCAACTCTCGAGAGTGAGCTAGGATTAGCCTGTCATCGAGATAGTTGAGGATGCGGATGCCCACTTTTCTTAGTCGGACAAGGGCTGCCTCTGTGACCTTTGTGAAGACACGAGTGGACAAGGACAGGCCGAAGGGGAGGATCTTGTACTGGTATGCCTGGCCTTCGAAGGCAAACCGCAGGAAGGGTCTGTGTCGAGGTAAGACCGAGACGTGGAAGTATGCGTCCTTCAGGTCTCCCGCCGCGAACCAATCTTGATGCCGGACACTCGCTAGAATGCGCTTTTACGTCAGCATCTTGAACGGGAGTCTGTGCATAGACTGGTTCAGTACTCGCAGGTCCAGGATTGGTTGCAACCCACCGCCTTTCTTCGGTACGATGAAGTAAGGGCTGTAGAACCCTTTCTTCATCTCGGCTGGAGGGACAGGCTCTATCCCACCCTTGCGCAGAAGGGTAGTGATCTCTGCACACAAGGTAGCGGCGTTCTCGCCCTTCACCGAGGTGAAGCGTATGCCGCTGAACCTGGGCGGGCACCTGGCGAACTGAATCGCGTAGCCGAGTCGGAAGTTTCGGGTCAGCCATCGCGACCAAGGGAATGATCACATCGGACGTACTGGCGGGTGGGGCCTCGTGGCGGGGCCGTGCTGAGTCCAGGGACATCGAAGCACTTACCTGGCTCCTGCCCCTCACCATAAGATTGGCCGAGAAGGAGGGAGGAGGAGTCTCATCCCTGTAGTCCAATCCCATTTGGGCATGTTTGTGCCACAGCTGGGCGCACAGGGGCGCCATACCTGCAAAGATGGGATGGTGGATGGTGGTCGTGACGACGGCCGTGTGCACCGGACATGTGACCCAGGGAACAAGAAAACTGCTCTTTTGTTGAATTTTTGGGTACCGCAGCCTCTTGGACATGCGGCGAAATTAAATGAAAACGAAAGAAAAGATTCTCCTCCCGGCCTTCCACCAGGGGATGGAATGGTCTGCTCACCAGCTCCAGAGAAGCGGTTCACCTTGCCCCTGGGTCGCCTGTCTCAGGGGTGCTTTGAAGCCTTCCTCGGGTTCTTAGCAGCTGGCCGTGAGACGGGCGGCATCTGCTTCCTGTGTTGGGCTCCATGCCGGGGCCGGGCCACGGGGGGCCGGTGTTGTTGTTGCAGGAGGACGCCCTTGGCGACGAGCACACGGGGTGCTGGGCAAAGTCCTCGACAGTGTCGCCGAATAGGCCAGCCTGGGAGATGGGGGAGTCAAGGAACCGTTCCTTGTCAGCCTCTTGCATCTCAACCAAGTTGAGCCAAAGGTGGTGCTCCTGGACCACCAGGGTGGACATCGCCTGCCCAAGAGACCGCGCCGTGACCTTCGTCACTCAGAGAGCGAGGTCGGTCACCGAGCGCAATTCCTGCATCAATCCCGGGTCAGAACTACCCTTGTGCGGTTCTTTTAGCGCCTTGGCTTGGTGTACTTGCAGGAGAGCCATGGCGTGCATGGTGGAGGCGGCTTGTCCAGCGGCACCGTAGGCCTTAGCTGACAGGGACAACGTAAACCTACAGGCCCTGGATGGGAGCTTCGGGCACCATCCACCGAGCCCAGGAACTAATCGTCGAGCCGCAAGAGTTCAGGGGAGAGTGGAGGGTTCCATTCTAGCCCGACGCTTGCGGCCACCCGGGAAAGCATTTCCGTCATTTCCGCGTCGGCCTGGGACCGGTCGACCATTCACGAAGGAGGAAGCCCAGTCGAAGCCTCTGCATTCAACTGGATGAGCCCACTCTCCGATGCTGTGCTCGATAACTCATCTTCTTCCCAGGCTCCGAATGAGAGGTCAAACTCGCCCTGAGATGAGCCGGCGATCTCGTCCAAGTGCCCGACCGGGGCAAGCGAGCATAATGGGGAATGGGAGGTCCGTGAGGGGATACCCGGTGGAGGTGGTCCCATTGAGGTCGCCAAATCGCCCCCAGTGCTAACTGGCACATCCTCATACCCGCAGGTAGATGGACCCGGGTGGGGAGCCGCTGGGGTGGCTTGCTTTCTTACAAATGCAAGCCGCGACTGCAACGTTGCCATGGCCATGTTCTCGCAATGAGGACAAGACCCATCCACAAACGATGTCTCCGCGTGTGCAGCACCCAGACATGTAAGACAGCGATCATGGCTGTCAGAAGCGGAGAGATGAATGACGACCGCAACCAGGAATAACACACAAACGGAAAGGCATCTTTAAAAAGATGTTCTGTGTGTGCCGCTCTTTTAGAAAGAAAATATACTCTTTTTAGAATATACTCTTTTAGTTGTTCTGCCGAAGCACCCAGCATTCTCTGCACTCCATGGGTGCAGAGGGGGAGAAGCCGCTGAAATGCGCTGTAGAATCCAGCAGATGAGGTGAATGAACTTCACAGATGAATTCAGCTTCAATGAATAGAACCGCTCGGCTCCGAAGAGAAAATCTGAATGAGTGGTTGCATACCAGCTCCTTTTATACCCGTATGTCTGGGGGAGTGGCTAATTCCACTCGCCAATTCTCATTGGCCTTTTTTAAAAAAAGCAGAGGGGTTTGGGGCTCCCAAGAGTGACCCCTAGTATCACTACATGGACACATCGTCGAGTGAGTGAGTGACAGATAGGGAACTGCTAATTCATGCATTTGAACCATTTTGCAATTATGTTGATACAAAAATGTAAATGTGTGCCACTTCTGCACCACTAGCATCACCAAATGGAACTGCAAAAAAAAGAGGTTTCCCCAATACTCCCTTCATCTGCCACAGTGCCACCTGCACTTAAGATCTGTGAAGATGATGTGAGCCGCGCCTTTTGAAAACAAAGGATAAGGAAAGCACAGGGCCCAGATGGCATTTCACCTGCATATCTTAGATCCTGTGCTAACCAGCTGGCCCCCATCTTCACACAGATCTTCAATAGATCACTGGAGCAGTGTGAAGTCCCATGCTGCTTCAAATGTTCCACTATCATCCCCATCCCAAAGAAACCAAAAATCACAGGACTTAATGACTGCAGACCTGTCACCCTGACTTCTGTGGTCATGAATTCATTTGAGAGACTGGTGTTGGCCCGCCTGAAGGACATCACTGGACCCTTTCTAGATCCCCTTCAATTTGCTTATCGAGCAAACAGGTCTGTGGATGATGCAGTCAACATGGGTTTGCATCATATTCTGCAACATCTGGACAGACCAGGGACATATGCAAGGATCCTTTTTGTGGACTTCAGTTCGGCTTTCAACACCATCATCCCAGCTATCCTCCGGACTAAATTACACCAACTCTCTGTTCCCACATCTATCTGTCAGTGGATTATCAGCTTTCTGACAGACAAGCAGCAGCTTGTGAGACAAGAGAAATTCACTTCCAGCACCTGTACAATCAGCACTGGTGCCCCCCAGGGATGTGTGCTCTCCCCCTTCTCCCTCTACATCAATGACTGCATCGCCAAGGACCCCTCTGTCAAGCTCCTGAAGTTTGCAGATGACACCACTGTCATTGGCCTCATCCGAGATGACGATGAGTCTGCATACAGAAGGGAGGCTAAACAGCTGGCTGTCTGGTGCAGTCAAAACAACCTTGAGATGAACACGCTCAAAACGGTGGAAATGATTGTGGACTTTAGGAGGAACCCCCCAACACTGTCCCCCCTCACTATTCTAAACAGCACTGTGGCAGCAGTGGAATCATTCAGGTTCCTGGGCACTACCATCTCACAGGACCTGAAGTGGGAGACCCACATTGGCTCCATTGCGAAAAAGGCCCAGCAGAGGTTGTACTTCCTTCGCCAGTTGAGGAAGTTCAACCTACCATAGGCGCTGCTGATATACGTTAGATTTGCACTACGTATGTGTATGTGTGTGTGTATGTATGAATATGTATGTATGTATATATATTCATATATGTGTATGTATGTGTATATGTATGTACTGTATGTGTGTGTTTATATATATATATATAAACACAATAGACAATATATACATATATATATATATATATATATATATATATATATATATATATATATTTGTGTGTCTGTGTGTGTGTGTATATATGTATATATATATATATATATATATATATATATATATATATATATATATATATATATATATATAAAATGTATATATATATATTGTCTATTGTGTATTCTTTATATACTTTTTTCTTTTCAATATTTATCTATTTTTTATTCAATTTTAATTATTTTTTAAAAGTCTTGTTGCTGTTTTTGTATTGTTGTGTACTGGAAGCTCCTGTCACCAAGACAAATTCCTTGTATATGTAAGCATACTTGGCAATAAAGCTCATTCTGATTCTGATTCTGATGTGAACTTTGCAACAAGGGGGAACAACATATTGGACCTGGTTTACACAACTGGGAAAAATGCATACAAGGCTGTCTCCCGCCCCCATCTCGGGTACTCAGATCACATCACTGTAATGCTAATTCCAGCATACAGACCACTTTTCAAACTCGCTAAACCAGTTCAAAAACAGATCACAGTATGGCCAGAGGATGCTACCTCAACACTTCAGGACTGCTTCCAGGACACAGACTGGAACATGTTCAAGGAGGCAGCCACCTACGACAATCACACAGACCTGCAAGAATACACTGAAACAATGATTGCTTACATCAGGAAGTGCATTGATGATGTGACAGTCACTAAGACCATCACCACACATGCCAACCAGAAGCCATGGCTGACAGCAGAGGTCCGTGGGCTGCGGAAGACCTGAGATGATGCTTACAGATTGGGGATAAAGCAGCCCTCAAAACAGCGAGAGCCAATCTGTCCTGTGGCATCAAAAAGGCAAAACAGCTGTATGCACAAAAAATCAACAATAACTTCACTGACTGCAGAGAAGCACGGAGCTTGTAGCAAGCCATTCAGACCATCACTGACTACAAGCCCATGCCACAGGCCTGTGATGATGACACATCCCTCCCAGATGCACTTCTATGCACAGTTTGAATAGCAGAATGATACACCTGTGCGGAAAACACCTACATCTCCCAGCGACCAGATACTCTCTCTGCCTATCTCCAGCCGATGTGAGGAAGACCCTATCCAGGATTAACCCACGTAAGGGTGCCTTCAACATACCTGGCCGTCAGGTTTGGGAGGGTTACTTTTGAAATGTATTCCACTACAGATTACAGAATATATGCTGTAAAATGTAATTTGTAATGTATTTCATTAGATTACTCAAGGTCAGTAACATATTCTAAATACTTTGGATTACTTCTTCAGCACTGGTAGATTTATTCACTTG
Organism: Myxocyprinus asiaticus; assembly: GCF_019703515.2. Classification (NCBI taxonomy): domain Eukaryota; kingdom Metazoa; phylum Chordata; class Actinopteri; order Cypriniformes; family Catostomidae; genus Myxocyprinus; species Myxocyprinus asiaticus. The sequence goes on from NC_059360.1 coordinate 22,917,897, forward strand.
TTTTGACTATAAAAACTCTATACTGCCAGTACAGTAAAACAAAATACACATGTTAAAAATACATTCTCTGGAAAACCTAAATATCTTATGCAGTGTTGTTTCTAAAACAAGATAAATCAAATTGATCTTGTTTTATTGATTTTTAGATATTTTTACAGGAAAACAATAAAACATTTTTTTTATCAAGAATACGATTTTTGCCCTAATATCAAAGGTCTTACTAGAAAAAATAAATTATGATCTAACCTGAGTTTTCTTGATAAAAAAATATGATTGTGCCTGGTAACATGTGCATGTAAAATGGCTAGAAATAGCATTTTAGCTTAGCGTAAAGCTGACAATTTAAACAAGGTTTATTTCTATTTCTGCTGCTCCAAACTGTCTCCTCGTATGAATGTAACACATCATAAGTGTTTCACCGCTGTTCAAATGCATTATGGATCGCATCATTTTTATGTATAAATGTTTTCCATCTGAAAGGACTAAATATTAAATGAAACAATTGACAATAAAATGCAAAGTAATCTCTTCAGTAATAAAAATACTTTTTGAATGTAACTGTATTCTAATTACCAATGATTCAAATTGAAACTGTAGTGGAATACAGTTACTTATATTTTGTATTTTAAATACATATTCCCATTACATGTATTCTGTTACTCCCCAACCCTGCTGGCCATGTACTGAGAGACTGTGCTGAACAGCTGACAGATGTCCTAACAGACATCTTCAATACCACACTGAGCACAGGTGCCCCCCAACGCTGTGTGCTCTGCTCTTCACACTGCTGATACATGACTGTACTGCCAAGTCCAGCTCCAACCACATCATCAAGTTTGCGGATGACACAACTGTGGTAGGCCTCATAAGTAACAACGATGAAACACTCTACTGAAAGGAAGTGGCACAACTGGCTGAATGGTGTAGTGCTAACATCCTGTCCCTCAAGAGAAGACAAAGGAGGTTGAAGACAAAGGAGGTCGAGATGGACTTCAGAAGAAACACCGTTGACCACCACCCACTGGCCACCGATGGCTCGACCATGGAGAGAGTCAGCAGCATTAAATTCCTGGGGGTGCACATCACAAAGGACCTCACCTAGACCACCAACACCACATCAATCTCCAAGAGGGCCCAGCAGTGCCTCTACTTCCTGTGCCATCTGAAAAGAGCAAGTATCCCTCCACCAATCCTCACCATATTCTACAGGGGCCCATTGAGTGTGTGTTGACCAGCTGCATCACTGTCTGGTATGGGAACTGCAGTGCCACAGACTGCAAGACCCAACAGTGGACAGTGAATACAGCTGCAAAGATCATCTGTGTCCCTCTCCCCTCCATCCTGAACATGTTCCTTGCACGGTGCTCCAGCAAAGTTACCAGCATCGTGAAGGACCCCACCCATCCCTCCCACAGTCTCTTCCAGCTCCTGATGTCAGGAAGACGGTACCGGAGCATCCAAGCCAGCTCTGCCAGACTGCTCAACAGCTTCTTCCCTCAGGCTGTGAGAGCCCTCAACACCCAACATCCCATCCCCCTGAACCCCTGCCACCTGAACCGAGAACAATTCTCTACACACCCCCAGTCCCACCCCACTAGACACTTTAACTTCTTGCTGCTATCCAGGTTCACCTGGAACACATATGTTTACAAGGACAAAAAATCTATTGCCCTCTCTGTTATTGTGTTGTATACATTGTGTATGTATGGCCCTTAATGTCATTTGCGCTGTTTGCCCTTTTTGCACTGTCTGAGTTGGTGGCTTGTGCTGAGTACACTTAGTGATAGAAGCAAGGTGACATTAGGGTATACCTCACCTAATTGTGTATCCTAGCAACCAAGTGATTCTCCAGACCTCCCAGGAAATTTCTCAACAAATTAATGAGCTTTATGGGAATGCGTGGGTGTGGGTGACTGTGTGTGTGTGTGTCTAAGTATCAGATATAATCTGCATCGTTTGGATATTTGTTGCAAGTGACACAGAGATAAAAATATTTGGTGCATCTGATTATTTATTCTTGGAGAATATTTGTTTCTGATTGCAATATCCTGTTGACATCTACCTGGCCTAACAGCAATTGAAGAGAGTGGAGCAGACAACTTTCTAAAGGCTGGTACACAGTGTATGATTTTGGTCACAATTTTTCCATCTGAAGCAACTTTCAGGAATGATAAAAGATTTATATTTTCCTTTGTTGTTAGATTTATTTATTTATATATTTCATTGCTTAGCATGACATGCTCACCGGTTGCTGGTTAATTGCCTTTGCGATGAATCTTAGGCTCCTATGATTTTCTGAAACTGTAGTAGGAGTACATCAGTTGATTGTGTGTGTGTGTGTGTTTGTGTGTGTGCGCGTGCACGCGCATATGTGCGTGTGTAGAAGAGAGTGAGAGAGAGATTGATGCTGAGGTAAACATGTTTATTCAGGCTGTTATGCAGCCTTCCCTTCACGTTGTGATTATATCAAATTACCTTGAGCAGTCAACAAATTTGCTCTTTTGCCCTGCAAAAATTTACTCCAGGCACTCGTGTAGGCGTTTGTGCGGTATTAATTAAATTTTGCATGTCAATGCGAATGTCAGAATGTGACATTGATCGCCCAGTTAACACTGTCAGTTTTGACAGTTCATACGATTTTTATCGTACAGTCTGACATAAAAGACCAGTGATGTCGTTTAATCTGCCTTGGTTTTTATGCAAATTGTCACTGGTGTCATATTGTCACAAAGGACAGAATAAACAAGCCTTATCTCATGCACAAACCAAAAAACATGACTGTGGTGACATTTTTAAATAGGTATAGGTGCAGGCTGGAGATCTCCAAATGGGGGAGGAATCTCCAAAAGAGGGCGGGGTTACTCAAGAAGGGGGCGGGGTTATTCCAAAAGGGGTTTATGCCAAGTTTAAAAGGGTGCGTCACTTCCACTCACGGTTGGGGTTAGATAAAGGGTTAGGTTAGGGGCTCCCTATATCTTTGCTGGCAGTTTGGAGCTCCTGAACCTTTTGGAGCTCTACCTGCAGCTATATTCTTCTTGATATTTTTGCAAAGTTATATTACATGGCTCCTGACATGTATCATAGAAGTTCCGAGTAGGGATGTGCACGAATAGTCCTTATTTGGTTAACCTTTAGATGCGCCATTATTCAAATACCAAAATCACTATTTGGTTATTCTGCACCTGTAATAGAGATCTTCAACCTGGCCCGAGCCTGATGACACTCGACATTTAAAATTCAGAGCATCCCAGAGAGGCTAGAAAACCACAGGAGTGTAACTCCAAATGACAATACTAGCTTTCGCTGCATCATGGAAATGCTAACTTGTCCGGGCAGCACACATATCAGGTTTGGCACTCAAATTAAGTATTTTATTATGTAGAATACTGTGTTGCAGGCAGTGATTATGTAGTGTGCTATTTAGGCTCATGGCTCACTGTGGGCTTGTCATGGTTTTATGTGTTTTTGTTCATGTTTTGTGTTAATGTCTTTTATTTTGGAAGTTTAGTTCCTGTTTTATAGTCACGTGTTCCATGTCATGTTATTTCCTGTTTCCCTGTTTTAGGTCATGTGATTTCATGTTTCCCTCCATGTTCATGTGGCTTGCTTTCATTGGTTTATTGTCTTGTTACCTTGTTATCAGTTCTGTCTTGTCATTGGATTGTTCATTGTCATGTTTCTCCCTTGTCCATGTATTTAAGCCTCATGTTTGCCATTGTCCATTGTCAGGTATTGTGTTTATGTAATGTTGTTTGGATGTCAAGTCAAGTCAATTCATGTTTATGTTTCTGTTCACGGTTTTTGGATTTCACGTTTATGAATAATCTGCACTTGGGTTCTTCACATCACCATCGTCTTCGTCTGCCTGTCATTGCCTGCCAGCTTTGTTACAGAATGCCTGACCACAAAAGAACCCAGCAGTTCTGCTTCTTCGTTTACATCAGGGGAATTGTCCCCTGCAGGAATATGTAGAGGACTTTTGTGCTCTGGCCAGCAGGGTCGATTTTAATGAGATTGCCCTCAAGGACTGTTTTCGCTTTGGGCTGAATGAGACAATCTCCTCCTTGATGCCAGGCGGCTGGAGTACCTACAGCATGACTAAATTTATTGACCTTGCCCTACTGATATGTGGTTTATCGTTCACTGTGGGAGAGGTGGACGCCAAGCCAGAGTCCCACGTCATTGCCGCCAAGCCAGAGTTCCATGTCATGGCTGCTGAGCCAGGGTCCCACGTCATTACCGCCAAGCCAGGGTCACACATCATGGTCGCTGAGCCAGGGTCCCACGTCATGGTCATAGAGCTTGCGCCACCTTCTGCCACAGATCCAGAGTCAGCTCCACGACATGTCACAACCACACCAGATTCAGCTCCATGCCAGGTCACAGCCATGCCAGAGTCAGCTCCACACCATGTCACAGCCACACCAGTGTCAGCTCCATGCCATGTCACAGCCACTCCAGAGTCAGCTCCATTCCATGTCACAGCCATGCCTGAGTCTGCTCCATGCCATGTCACAGCCACTCCAGAGTCAGCTCCATGCCATGTCACAGCCATACCAGAGTCTGCTCCATGCCATGTCACAGCCATGCCAGAGTCAGCTCCATGCCATGTCACAGCCATGCCTGAGTCTGCTCCATGCCATGTCACAGCCACGCCTGAGTCTGCTCCATACCATGTCACAGCCACGCCTGAGTCTGCTCCATGCCATGTCACAGCAATGCCTCAGCCTGCTCCATGCCATGTCACAGCAATGCCTCAGCCTGCTCCATGTCATGTCACAGCAACTCCTCAGCCTGCTCCATTTAGTGTAGATTTACACTCTACAATATCAGGAAGATAAGACCTACCTACAGCCTGACTAAATTTATTGACCTTGCCCTACTGATATGTGGTTTATTGTTCACTGTGGGGGAGGTGGACGCCAAGCCAGAGTCCCATATCATTGCTGCCAAGCCAGAGTTCCACGTCATGGCCGCCGAGCCAGCGTCCCACTTCATTGCTGCCAAGCCAGCATCCCACGTCAAGGCTGCGGAGCCAGGGTCCCACGTCATTGTCGCTGAGCCAGGGTCCCACGTCATGGTCGCCGAGTCAGGGTCCCACGTCATGGTCACAGAGCTTGCGCCACCTTCTGCCCCGGATCCAGAGTCAGCTCCATGCCATGTCACAGCCATGCCAGATTCAGCTCCATGCCAGGTCACAGCCACGCCAGAGTCAGCTCCACACCATGTCACAGCCACGCCAGTGTCAGCTCCACGCCATGTCACAGCCTCTCCAGAGTCAGCTCCATGCCATGTCACAGCCATGCCTGAGTCTGCTCTATGCCATGTCACAGCCACACCAGAGTCAGCTCCATGCCATGTCACAGCCACACCAGAGTCAGCTCCATGCCATGTCACGCCTCAGACTGCTCCATGCCATGTCACAGCCACGCCTGAGTGTGCTCCATGCCATGTCACAGCCATGCCTGAGTCTACTCCATGCCATGTCACAGCCACACCTGAGTCTGCTCCATGCCATGTCATACCTCAGCCTGCTCCATGCCATGTCACAGCCATGCCTGAGTCTGCTCTATGCCATGTCACAGCCATGCCTGAGTCTGCTCCATGCCATGTCACAGCCATGCCTGAGTCTGCTCCATGCCATGTCACAGCAACGCCTGAGTCTGCTCCATGCCATGTCACAGCAACGCCTCAGCCTGCTCCATGCCATGTTACAGCAATGCCTCAGCCTGCTCCATGTCATGTCACAGCAACTCCTCAGCCTGCTCCATTTAGTGTAGATTTACACTCTACAATATCAGGAAGATAAGACCCTTCCTCTCTGAACATGCCACACAACTTCTTGTTCATTCACTTGTCATAACTAGACTGGACTACTGTAACGCTCTCATTGCAGGCCTCCCTGCATGTGCAATTAGTCCCCTGCAAATGATCCAGAATGCAGCAGCACATCTGGTCTTTAATCGACCAAAGAGAGCGCATGTTACACCACTCCTTGTCTCTCTTCACTGGCAGCCTAAAATCATTTCTGCAGAGCTACACGCCTACTAGAAGCCTGCGGTCGGCTAAGGAATGTCGCCTTGTTGTACCAACACAAAGAGGCACCAAAATACTTTCCTGGACTTTATGCTTCATCATACCACATTGGTGGAATGACCTTCCCAACTCCATCCATGAAGCTGACTCACTTTCTGTCTTCAAAAAACTGCTAAAAATACATCTTTTCCATGAGCACTTAACCAGTCACTGAAAAAAAAAATTCCTTGTTGCACTTTAATCTGTTTTGAATGCTATTCTGATGCTAGTGAAACTTTGTAATATGCCACTTTTCGTACCACTGTCTCCTTGTCTCGCTTGTGTTTTTCCTCTTTTGTAAGTCGCTTTTGATAAAAGCGTCTGCCAAATGAATAAATGTAAATGTAAATGTCATAGCAATGCCTGAGCCCATCACAATAACACCTCAGTCTGCTTCACACCATGTCACAGTCGAACCTCAGTCTGCTCCATGCCATGTCACAGCCAAGCTTCAGTCTGCTCCATGCCATGTCTCAGCCAAGCCCCAGACTGCTCCATGCCATGTCACTAGCAAGCCTTTGCTCCTGCTCCACGGTCCAGGCCCGCCTCCACTCTACGAGCCAGTGCTCATGCCTGCCACGGCCAACGAGTCAGTATCTACGCCTACCACGGCCAGGTCAGAATCCTGGCATACCATGTTACCATGTCATGCCATGTAACCACGTCAAGTCACCATAGTCCCCCCCCCCCCCCAGCTCCCTCTTGAACTCTGTGTTTTTGTTTTGGGGCATCGGGAGCCGCCCCTAGTTGGGGGGATATGTCATGGTTTTATGTGTTTTTGTTCATGTTTTGTGTTAATGTCTTTTATTTTGGGAGTTTAGTTCCTGTTTTATAGTCATGTGTTCCATGTCATGTTATTTCCTGTTTCCCTGTTTCAGGTCATGTGATTTCATGTTTCCCTCAATGTTCATGTGTCTTGCTTTCATTGGTTTATTGTCTTGTTACCTTGTTATCAGTTCTGTCTTGTCATTGGATTGTTCATTGTCATGTTTCTCCCTTGTCCATGTATTTAAGCCTCATATTTGCCATTGTCCATTGTCAGGTATTGTGTTTATGTAACATTGTTTGGATGTCAAGTCAAGTCAAGTTTATGTTTCTGTTCACTGTTTTTGGATTTCACATTTATGAATAAACTGCACTTGGGTTCTTCACATCACCATCATCTTCGTCAGCCTGTCATTGCCTGCCAGCTTCGTTACAGGGCTTTATTCCCTGCTAATGTGGTAGTGTTTGACAAATAACCATTGAAATTAACATTCTTTATTTCCGAGTCCCCACTCCCGACAAATAACCATTTGTGAACCCTTGCGGTTAACTTAATATTACAAACGTTCACCATGCACATCCCTAGTTCCGGGGTGCAAAGCCCACTGAGTGACGCTAAAACAAGTTGTATTTTCTCCCAAGCTAATGAGGTTTTTAAAGAGATTGCTCTATCGAGTTTTAAATCAACAAAACCATTAAAAGCAAATGTGAGATGAAAAATGCAACTGCTGAAGTACATTACAAGTAATGTAATTTTTGTGGTAATTCTATGACTCTTTTGACTCACGTGTCGACTGTTCTGATCTCGCACCCTGGTCCTTTGCATGGCAATATAAGTTGAACTACTGCACAATTTGATCTCACTTGAACAAGCTTATAAATGTTGGTTATGTAATGTAAATGTTGAAAAGTATTGCCTTACAAATCATTCAGTAAAAGTTTTATTTATGTCATAAGAGAGCTTTGTGTGAGGAACAGGGCAAAAATTACGTGTTTATGAACTGATAATATGCCCTTTTACTCGTGATTTGTGTGAAAGGAAAAGTAAGTCATTGTTGTTGTTGTTTTTGTTGTTTAGTTTCTAGCCCCCCTTATTTACCTTATTTTGCAATGCGGAAGTAAGCAGCGGCTGCATTTCTTGTGAATGTGACAAAGTTCAGCTGGCATTGACCACAGTGTAAATAACTAGATGGTTATAATACCAGAGTTAGTGATCTAGGCTTATAAACTATCACACAACAACAATGAGTTTATGACAGTCGTAATTAATGATAATAATATGTCAACATTTATTGCCAGCCTGTAATATAAAGCAGCATAATGTAGTATTTTTGTATAGTTAAAATAGCTGGAAGTAGCTTATACTGGAAGTGGTCCACATTCAAGGTTGATAATGGCGGCACCCTAGTTTCGCTGAAAAATAAGGTAGATTCCCAGCCATGATTGGATCTTGTAGATATTCTATATATCTGTCAGCATTTCACTCACAGAACCAAACTTTCTGATCTCTTATGAACTGCAGCCTGAGCATTTTGGATATAAGCATTGCATTATTTCCAAAGCGGTGGTAGTTCAAGTCAATATTAGCATGCACATGGCTTTCCTTCAGTCTGAGTATTTGATTTTGAAAAGGATTTAAATGACTCAGGGAGACACATTTTAGCTGCAGGGGCCATGGGCCGGATGTGATTAATAGTGGATGAACCATTTGCTCTATTAATAATCTTTTGAAGAGCATTCATAATGGATAATGGGTTTGTAATGGGTGGATGTGAATGGCTAACTGGCAGGAAGATAGTTCTGTTGTTCTGACGGATTAGTCTCCTCGTGATGATTGAGGATTCGTTGGCATTGGAGGACAATTTTGACTCCTAACTGCTTGATTATTGAAACAAACCTTTTTTATATATATTTAGATTGTTGATGAATAACTTTAAATCATGAGTAATGTTTGCAGTATTTGGTTTCCCACTTTAAAAATGTTAGTTATTTTAATGGGAAAAGAATGTAAAAATGCTACAGTAAAAAAAAAAAAAAAAAAAAAAGACATTGGTTAACTGTTACCATACTCTATACTAAGGGTGTGCAGTGAACCCATTATCTGTATCAGGATCTGTTGCAATGGCAAAATTATCTGTTTCTGTGTCCGAATATATCCATACTACCCTACTACACTCACTGAGCACTTTATTAGGAAAACCTATACAACTATTATCATGCAATTATCTAATCAGCCAATCGTCTGGCAGCAGTGTAATGCATTAAATCATGCAGTTAGCTGGAAAGGGTTACAAAGTTATCTCGAAGAGCTTAGATATTCATCTGTCCACAGTTAGATAAATTGTCTACAAATGTAGATGTTTTAGTACTGGGGCTACTTTCCCTAGAAGTGGCTGTACAGCCAAGATGGCTAAAAGGGCACTCTGCAGAATGTAAAAAAGAACCCTAGAGTGACAGCTAAAGACTTGAAGGAATCATTGGAACTGGTTAACATCTCTGTTCATGAGTCTACTCTACAGAAACCATTAAACAGACATGGTGTCCATGGCAGGACACCATGAAGGAAGCCACTGCTTTCCAACAAAAACATTGTTGTGCGCCTGAAATTTGCCAAAGACCACCTTGACTCTCCACAATGCTACTGGGAAAATGTTTTGTGGATTGATGAAACTAAGGTTGAATTGTTTGGGAAGAACACGCAGAACTACGTATGGCATAAAAAAGCCACCGCATACCAACATGAAAACATCGTCCCAACTGCAAAGTAAGGTGGAGGGAACATCATGATTTGGGACTGCTTTGCTTCTTTGAGGCCTGGACTGCTTGCAATCATTTAGGGTAAAATGAATTCCTAAGTTTATCAAGATATCCTACAGGATAATGTCAGGGTGGCTGTGCGCCAGCTGAAGCTCAGTAGAAGTTTGGTGATTTAGCAGGACAATGACCCTAAACATCGAAGTAAATACACTACAGAATGGCTTCAAAAAAAAAGAAAATCGACCTTTTGGAGTGGCCCAGTCAGAGCCCAGACCTTAACCCAACAGAGATACTGTGGAATGACCTCAGGAGAGCCGTTAACACCAGACATTCTAAGAATATGGCTGACCTGAAGCAGTTCTGTAAGGAAGAATGGTCCAAAATTCCTTCTAAACATTGTAAAGGTCTAAACTGCAGCTACCGGAAATGCTTGGTTGAGGTTATTGCTGCCAAAGAAGGATCAACCAGTTATTAATTCCAAGGGTTCACTTACTTTTTCCACAGCACTATGAATGTTTAGTGGGATGTGTTCAATAAATACATGAAAGATTATAACTGTTTGTGTGTTGTTAGCTTAAGCTATTGTGTTTGTCTATACTTGTGACTTCGATGAAGATGAGATTACATTTTATGACCAATAAATGCAGAAAACCAGCATATTTCCAAAGGGTTCACAATTATTATTTTTTTTATTTTATTTTTTTGCCACTGTATGTAGTTTAATGTTTTATTTTAGTGCCATGTGAGTTAAGGTGTTTTGTCTTGTGTAGCACTGAGTAACACTGTATGAGTACTGTATATACTGTATTTTAGAGCAGTGATGTTTCTGAAGGCAAATTATATTTCTACCTGTGAAGGAATGTCTGAAAATATTTATGAGGAGGCTGGAGTTTGACAGTTCATTTTATTTCTATCTATGTATAGAGTAACCACAAATTGACGTTGTTATGACATTTGGTGGCGAAACTGACCTTTAGGTTTATCCCAACCCCTCAAATGTTATCTCTCATCTCTTCCTCTCTCCCTCTCTATACTTTTCACCCTTTCCTTCTTTGAATGCTAATAAGTAAACAGCACGCTTTCTTCACAAAAGGAATAAAAATAATCTACTCTCCTTTCTACCCATGCTAGAGACCTCTCTCTTTCAAATGGTACAATCAGTGAGAAGCTCCAATAAGTCTACTTGGAGGCAGCTGCTGTGTAATTGGATTTGTTATTAGTTGAACTGTCAGTAAATTAAAAATTGATCTCGAGGAACGGACGGAAAAAGGAAATAACACCCACCCTCAAGCTCACACTTGCTGGAGGGGAAGTGGAAATAGATATTGCTTAATTTTTTTTCACATCTTTAAAGCAGTTTGTCTGCAGGAACATATGGAAATATGCATACAGACACATGCAAAAACACACAGAGGTTCACTGGCATCAAATTGGAGCCAGAAGAGCCATTCTTCTTTCAGGCAGTCGCTGCTAATAGTGACATTGTCTCAAACCTGTGCCAGTAAATTCATTAGACCACATGTGCGCACATTACCTTCTAATTAGCATCTGCTTATCACCTGCCAACAAACCGTTAAAGCACATTAAACTGCTTGTGTCCACTTCGCTAAGAGGACAAGCCAGATAATCTATACAAGCCACTACTCACAGTCATTATAGAGCTGTTTCTGTGCCTTAAAGCTGAAGTGTGAAATTTCTGCGCCACTAACATCAACAAATGGAATCGCAAAAATAAACACTGTTTTCAAATGTTTTTTATTTTTTTTTTATTTTTTTTTTTGAACACTTTCTCCATCTGCCGTTGATCAAACAAACAAAGAGTTCCACCCCAAACTAACGCCATTGGTCGATCAAGTGTTGTTGTGCCTGGCTGAACTGGCTATTAAAAACAGCCAAAGAGACACCTGGGGGAATTCACTAATAATTAATTGCACCCGGTAAAAGTGGCAGTTATTTGCATGCACTGTCTGCGCTACTTTAGCACACAATGCTCTAAAGCAATTACAGATAAGGCAACTGCGCAGATGTGCCCACAAATAGCTGCTGAACACTATTTGCACATGCAATCCTGATCATGAGGTCCGATTTTTTGTTCTATGTAGAAAAAGATGCAGCAGATCACAGTGATCTCACATACACTGCTGGGACAGTAAAGCATCACCCCACCCTGAATCATCTCTAACACTCCGAAGTGCACTTGTCTGCACCACACATCTGGATATATTCCAGATTATAACAATCTTCTTAATTATTTTATCATTATTTGGTGAATTACTGCTGATCTATTTGGTGAACTACTGCTGAAAATCTACACAAACATCTTTTTTAAATAAAATTAATTTTACTGCCTGTATTTATCTGGCGGTCATAGCACGATGTAAATTGTCCCAGGCGACTTTTGTGAATGGAGCGCAATCTATAATGAACCTAATTTACATAAAAAGAGGTCGTGTTTGCATGGAAAGGAATAACGATGACTAACTTCTCAAGACACAGCGCAATTTCAGTGCTGAATTTGCCTGCTTAAACTAGATTGCGGGTGGCTAGTGAATAAGATGCAGGATTTTGCATTGAAATACCATGTGCAAAAGTGGCGCAACTGTTTAGTGAATTCCCCCCATGGTGTTTTCAGTTTTCATACACTTCAGCTTTTAAATTTTTTATATACAGTTATTTCTGGTTGTCTAATCTGATTGGACAAGCAGCGTCCCAAGTGTGCTGAGATTTAGTTTAAACAAAATACCAAAAATATAAAAATACTAGTCTTCTATTTCTTTCTTTTAAAGTTTAGCACTTTTAAAAAAAATCCTTAGCCATCTGACGAGCCAAGCCTCCAGTCACAGTTGTTATGTCTTTAAATTTTATAACCTATAAACTGTTTAGAGTCAGTGACACCATGAGGGTTGACTTTTTTTTCACCACTGATGCCTTGTCATTTAATTAACTGCACCATGTTACTCACCAGATAGACAGACATTAACATAATCTGCATAGAGTAATGAAAGTTTGCTGCAGCTAAACTAGTTCCTGGAGTGGGGTGGGGCTTGGTGAGGTATACGAGTCCCATGGTGGGGTCCAGGACCTCACCAAGCCCCACCTCACCCCCATATTTCTGGAATCTGAACAATTCACAGGTGGCTGCGTGATTGAGATGACCAATGAAAATGTTCCTGAGGGTTTATTACTTTTACCATATGCTGCATAGGACGTTTTAACCATAAAGGTCTTTAAACATAGTGTCAATTTTGTTGTTTAGCATACAATGAAAATGTAAATTCTAGCATTAGTATTTAAGGCACTGTGAGTTGTAATTTTGTGCATATTGGCAGATGGGCCATAGTCATTACCCAGAAGACAATAGTAATATTGGCGAGGAAATTCCATCTGAATTGTATGGTGCATTAATTCCATTCACTTCCCTGTGTCATGGTATGTTCAAAAAAATGCTGAGAATCTTGGATCTGCTGTAATCGCTATGTAGGCAGCTGAGAATTTGTTCAGGTATTTTTTCTCTATTTGGGTACAGGATAAGCTCCCCTGATCCATGTCTTATTTATTATGGTAAAAAAAAAACAGCCTAACCTACATCAAATCAGGGCAACCTGCCAGCACCTTAAAATCCACAGTGAAGTCTTTTTAGTTTTTGGGTAAGCTGTGCCTCTGGGTAGGTTCCCTTCACCTAATGAGAGTAAAGAGAGATTGCAATGAAAGGGGTTCCTTAACACTTTTATCTTGCTAGGTTTTGTGTTGTAATGAACCAGAGTATGATCACAAAAGAAGAAAGACTGGATACTGTGGGATCCAAAAGTCTAAAGCCACATGAAGAGCTTTTTGAACATCAGGCAGAATGGTTCTGAGCACAGTGAGTAACGATTCCAGTAAAATTTCCACTTAAGCATGCAAATATTTAACTCTATTTTTAAGGTTATCAACTCACGATTGGTCAGTTGCCCAGTCAGTCCATTCTGATTTTGCAGCACTATGAAAATTTGAAAAATGTAGGTAACTTATCAAATGAGCAAATTTGTGACATTGACTATTTTAACTACTTGTACAAAAGGTCAGATTTTATTACATTGAAATAAGACTCAAGTGGTTAAATCCATGTCTACAGAAGCAATGTGATGAGTCCTTTTTTTACTATAAATTATCTTCCGTGCTCAGTAGGTGGCGATATGCACAAAGAATGTGAATCGGCAAAAACAAAAGAAGAAGAATGTGAAAGTGGAGACTGATGGTAGAAAATAACTTAAATATTGATCTGTTTCTCACCCATCTATCATATCGCTTTTGAAGACATGGATTTAATGAGTCTTATGGTTATTGATCATTGGTGAATTGCTCCAACGCCTGAAATATAATGCATTTTAATAATTTATTTATTTTTAATAAATGGAGAACAAATGAGAATGATTAGGGCAGATGAAACATATTGCCAATAAATAGACAATAGATAATAAGTTACAATAATACATGGTCTATCTGTATTCTTCAAGATATTTTTATAACTTTATTTTCCTATCTGTCACTCACTCGACGTTGTGTCGATGTAGTGACACTAGGGGTCACTCTTGGGAGCCCGAGACACATCTGGTCTTTGATAAAAGGCCAGTGAAAATTGGCTTCCGATTGGGCTTCCGGACGAGTCCGCCGGCTCATCTCACGGCGAGTTCAACCTCTTGTTCGGAGCCCGCGAAGCTGATGAGCTCTCGAGCACAGCATCAGAGAGCGGGCTTGTCCAGTCGGACGCAGAAGCCTCAGCTGAGCTCCCCCCCTCGGGGATGGTCGCCCAGTCACAGGCTGATGCGGAAATGACGGACATGCTTTCCTGGGCGGCCACGAGCGTCGGGCTGGAGTGGAACCCTCCGCTCTCCCCTGAACCCTTGCGGCTCGATGATTGGTTCCTGGGCTCACGGCACCGCTCAAAGCAGCCACGCCTCGCTCCAGTACCTTTCTCCCAGAAGTGCACGAGGAGCTGACAAAATCGTGGGAGGCACCTTTTACTGCCCGGTCCCGATCTTTCAGCTCCCCCGCCCTCACTACCCTCGATGGCGGGGCGGCCAGGGGCTATTCCCCTGGTGGATAAGGTACTCGTGGTGCACCTATGCCCGCAGAGCGCCGCCACCTGGCGCGGACGCCCAAAGCTCCCGTCCAAGGCCTGTAGGTTCACGTCATCCCTGACGGCCAAAGCCTACAGTGCTGCTGGACAAGCCTCTGCCCTGCACGTCAAGAGGGTAGGAGACCTGCAAGCGTTCTCTCTCAGCGAAACGTGCCTGGAGTTCGGTCCGGGCTACTCTCATGTGATCTTGAGACCCCGACCGGGCTATGTGCCCAAGGTTCCCACGACCCCTTTTAGAGACCAGGTGATGAACCTGCGAGCACTGCCCCAGGAGGAGGCAGACCCAGCCCTGACGTTGCTGTGTCCGGTGTGCGCTTTACGTGTCTATTTGGATTGCACGCAGAGCTTTAGAATCTCTGAGCAGCTCTTGGTCTGCTTTGGCGGACAGCAGAAAGGAAGCGCTGTCTCCAAGCAGAGGATCGCCCACTGGCTCACTGACACCATAACTATGGCATATCACGCCCAGGACGTGCCACTGCTGGTAGGGCTATGAGCCCATTCTACCAGGGGTGTAACGGCCTCCTGGGCCCTGGCCAGGGGCGCCTGTCTAACAGACATTTGCAGAGCAGTGGGCTGGGAAACACCCAACACCTTTGCAAGGTTCTACAACCTCTGGGTGGAACCAGTTTCATCCCATGTAGTGGCACGCAATACAAGCAGGTAAGTCCGGGACAGCTGGCCAGGTGTATCGCTTGCACATAGCGCCTTTCACCTCCCCTGTGCTGAAGACGTGCGCCATTAACTCCCAGTAGTGTTCACAAACTGTGTTCCCTGGTTGACTTCCTCTGAGCCCTGTGGCAGTCGAGTTTTCGGAGAGACTCACTTCCGGCCCAGTATATATGCTAACTAAAGCCCTGTACTGGGGTAGGTTCTCCGCTTGTGGCAGTTCCCCATAGGTAACCCCATGCGATGTATATCTTCCGCTAATTCGTTTCCCTGTTGGCAAACTGCATCTTCCTTGGACAGAGGCCCCTCTGCAACAGTCTCCATGTTTGTAGTAACTCCTCCCCTGTTGGGTAGGACCTACCATGAGACTTCTCCACATGACATACTTCCGACATAGCTCGGCAAGACCATGTGACATATTTCCACTTAAATACCCCCCCCCCCTCCCCGGGCGTGGTGTGGTCTCCGCGGTGTCCTCCCTTGGGAGGGACACCCCCCGACTAGACCCAGTCGGATAATCCCCCTTTTTTTTAGGGAGTGGAAAAAAGAAGGGGAAAAGAGGCCACGACTGGGCTAGCCTGTCTCTATCTTTTGGGTAGTCGACTTGTCCCAAAGGGCCATTCGACACTCATAACAGTGTTGGGGGAGGTTACGTGTCAGCCTGGTGCGCTGGCTAAGAGGCACACAGTGGTCTGCCCATCACACACCGCCAGTTCACGTGACACAGTTCAGCCAGTTGCAGCGTTTTGTATAGGGACCCCTAGTGTCATTACATCGACACAACGTCGAGTGAGTGACAGATAGGGAAGGTCCTGGTTACTTGCGTAACCTCCGTTCCCTGATGGAGGGAACGAGATGTTGTGTCCCTCCTGTCACAACGCTGAACTACCCGCTGAAATGGCCGGACCTGGTCTCGGCTCCTCAGCATAAAACCTGAATGAGTGGTTGCACGACAGCTCCTTTTATACCCATATGTCCAGGGGAGTGGTATGCAAATACCACTCGCCAATTTTCATTGGCCTTTTATCAAAGACCAGAGGTGTCTTGGGCTCCCAAGAGTGACCCCTAGTGTCACTACATCGACACAACGTCTCATTCCCTCCATCAGGGAACGGAGGTTACGCAAGTAACCAGGACGAAATGTGTATTACAGAAAATTCAGAGTGAATATAAGCTGGCTAGCTTGAATGATGTAAAAAAAAAAAAAAAAAGTTTAAAAAACAAAACACCATCTATGCAACAGAGTGGAGTGCATTAAATGTGCACATCTTATAGTGCCTAGGATTGAAATCCTAGAATCTTCCTTGGTTTATATTATCTATTTGTATTTAAGTTTAATAAAAATAGTGCAAGTAATTTTCTGCGTTGAGGCGTTTAACTTTTTGACAGTTATTACTACAGCTATCTGGGCTTCCAGAGCCATTCAAGTGTCAAAACCTCCCACTCCCAGTAAATAAACACACGCATGACAAGGTGAACATGAATAACCCATCTATAATGATTCTAAGACCATTTTAAGCTATTCCTCCACTTACACGCATAAATACATGTCTGGCATTGCGGGCTCGTGGACGTGCGCACAACAACACTGCTGAAGAAATCTTTGGGGAAACACTGGTATTAAAGAAGAAAAATTCAGAAAATAAGCATTTTCACTCAGACTTTTGGACCTCACTGTGGGCTATGTGTGTGCATGTACTGTATATGTGTGTCTCCAGGTAAGGAGCTCTCTTGCTGGCTCTCATCAGGACCAGGGGAGAGCAGCTGGGTCATGCTATAATAGGTCAGGCAGAGTGGACTTATAGTAGATATGTCTGGCTTATGCTTTATTTACCTTCCCCTATATGACCCACTCAACCAGGAGACCAGGCAGATGGGGCTAGCCACCACCTATGCTTACCGCTCTGTGAGCTTGATTTGAAAAAGGCAGACAGAGAAAGAAAGAAAGAAACAAACAAACAAAGAATCAAATAAGAGAAGATACATTTTAGATCCTTTTGGCTTTATGTAACAAATGCTAGATGCATCTGTACACATTTCACCATCATTCTCACTCCTTGCTTTTTCTCTTTCTCTCTGTAGCTTTTAAAACCTCAAATTGTTAATGGTCTGAGCTGAGCTCAGGCTGTGACAGTCTCCTTATGACAACAGAACACCAGCATCCAGTAAATGAGCTTCTCAGTATGGCAATAGATGAGAAGAGAGCCAGTGATAACAAGTTGAACCATCATATCCAGTTCATTGCAAATACTCTACGGGTATTAGTGGGAAAACGTTCTGCTATCTCAAAATTGGGTTTTCTACACCCTCTTTCCTCAATCTATATTGCTTTCTTGAGATCTCATCTTTTCCTGCTCTCTCTCCACCACTCTCTCCACACACAGTCAGAATTCACTCTATTTTACTTCATATTTATCTCACAAGCAGGGCTTTCCACATTCTACACTACAGCACTCCATTCCATTTTCAAGCATCCAGGAACAAGATAAAAAAAAAATAAAAAAAAAAGTTTGCTGGCCTCTTTGACCTTTTTTATAAGTTCACACTTTTTTCAGTTTATGAAATGTCTTTATCTTTGTAAATGCATAAGTCCCTTCACTACAATAATCATTTTCTAAATAGTACATTAAGAAGTATTTTTCATGTTTTCTAGTAAAATATCTAGACATCCCTAAAACAAGATAAATTTACTTGAGAAGCACAATTGTTCAAGCTAATAAAACTGGTTGTCAGAGAATATATCTTAATTGGTTACATTTATTTTTCTTACCCCATTTCCAACTCCATATAACTATTATTATATTAATGCTTAAGACAAGAAAAAAAAAAAAAAAAAAAAAAAAAAAAGGATTGCCAAAGGTATAAGAAAAATAAACTCAAGGTATTTTCTCTGAAAACAAGTCTTTTCTATCTATCTATCTTCTTTACAGTAGGGTAAGATGTGTGAATTTTTGGGCACAATAAAGTATTTAGATTTTTGGAGTAATAAATATTGTTTTTATTTTGAAGTGACAAGGTAAAGTTAGACCCTTGGTGTAAAAAACAAAAGCACCAGATAATTTAAATGTGCTGTTGTGAATGTCTTTATTTCTTATTAATTAGTGATATATTAGTGATATATCATTCAGGCCAATTATTTGTCTGATATTTGGGCCAAATAATTTGGCCATTTTGAGATTATTGCTATTGGAAATATCTGACACACAAAAAATAAATAAAAATAATAATAATTATAATTTTTATTTTGCAAGTTTTTTACACACAGTTTTCTAAGTAAATCTTAATGGGATAAAATTAAGTAAAGCTACTTAACTTCATGACATAATATTGATTAAATTTAGTGAGTAAACTTAATTTAAACACTTTAGTAAATACAGTAACTTTTACTTACAAATATGATATGTAAGTTACTTAAAATAAACGTAGTTGAATGTAATTAAACATACATGTCTCATTATGAATTTTTCTTTCAAACACATTTAACCAGGAAAGCTTAATGTATGCTATGTTGTCTATGAGACAACATCACCTGGCATTTCTGGAGATAGAAATAAAATATAAAGCTGCGCACACAGACCTCAACACTTGCTGCACATAACACAATGGCGGTGACAATCAGCATATGATTTTTTGAGTAGAAAATTAACTTCAGACTGCACAAAACAAGAAGTTACAAAATGTAACAACAAAATTAACAATAACAACTGTGTAAATAAATTGCAAACAAGGAAACCATTTAATCTCTTTAATTATTCAAGCCCAGTGCATGTTGGGAACACCAGCTTCGAAAAGTTAAGTAAAATGTACTTATTTAATTTACCAGTGAGATGTACTCAAATTAGCAAATAAATATGACAAGGTTTTCTACTTTAGAATTGATACATGATGACGCATTGTAAAGATAACAAAGAATCATAAATAATATTTACTTAAGCTAAAGCATTAATATTTACATTTAAATGTAGAATTTATTTAATATTTTCAAGGTCAGGCTTAAACTAACTTATTCAGTGTAAAAGTACTTAATCTTTTCTGCTTTATTTACTTTACAACAAATATTTTCTTTAGTGTAGGTTGGCAGCTTTGTCAATGGCTAATAAACAATTTTTATTTTTATTTTGAATAAATATTTGTATAAAATGGTAATTTCATCTCAGCAATTTTGTGTACATTTTATTTGCTGTCATTAAATTGTACTACATGCAGGGGCAGATTTAGGCATGGGCGACATGTTAAAGCTGTGACCACAGAGACTTTGCTTGTTTGAAATATATACAAATATAAAAATGACCAGAACATGTGCCCTCCTGTTGCATCTACCATGAGCAGGAAGTGGGAAATGGGTACTCAGAGTTATAGCTGACCATGACATTGTCTGATTTATTCTGGATTATAAAAAAAAAAAAAAAAAAAATCTGACAGAATTGATGCAAAGTGAGGACACAAATTTAATAGGCAATTTTTTATGGAAACTATAATACATTTTTTACTTTATGTATTGTTTGATATCTTACAGATCCCTACCTTTGATTTTATATTTATATTTATGAATTTGTTGAATTTTTAAACACTTTGTTTGGCAGTTTAACAGTGTGACCTCTTGCTGAGGACAAGTTAATTTACATGTGCTTCCAAGTATAGAGCTAAAATATTCAAACGAAATTATTTCAAAATAAAAGTAATAAATGCCATGAGTATTCACATTTCCTTTAGATTTAGCTTTTTCAGTATTATTCTTATTATGAATTTCTTGATTTGTTAACATAAAGAGGACTTTTGTACATAGGACATGTTTTGTCCCTTATCAGAAGAATCAGTGTACTATACTAGCCTATTATATAGCCCACTATAATGGACATTTAATTAAAACAATTGCATAAATTGTGCTATAATATGAATATGTGTTGTATGAAATTATACAGGTATGCACTTGTTTTTGTCAGTAGCATGAGTGCTGTGCTGGTCTGGACTGATAGTTCCACTCTACTGGCTTCAGCTCTCTCAGGCTAAAGCTGCAGTACTGCTGTTGTACTTAGATCCAAGCTACAGAAGAGCTCAGGCAACACAATGCAGTTATCACCATGACTCTGAAAGCCCAGTAAAAACAAATCGGTCTCCAGGTGCGACTCTCTCTTCCTCTCTGATCCTGCACTGTGCTGCTGCTCGAGGGCTTTGATCTCTGGGAGGAATTTGTTCAGTGTCTGTTTTCATGACTTTTCATGATGTGTCTAAAGTACTTCTTTTGTATGTAAAACATCAACCCATAAATTTGTCTTTTCTTTATTTTACAGGATTAGGATGTAATCTTGGTTAATCCTTAATCTGTAATAGCTACTTATGTGTATATGAGCCATATGGGAGATATTTATGTGTATTGTATGAAACTGTTGCGAAAGGTTCATAGAGAAATCTAAGCTTTTACTTTATTCTTTGTTTTCAGGTAAATCCTTAGATTTTTGATGAATCACAGGATTTTGAAATTTGTGCTGACGAAAAGGCACAAACTGTCAAATAAACGTTGGGTGAAAAATCCCAGGAATTACACTTGCCAGAGAAGTTAAGTAAGCTCTGCCACCTTTGGGTACTGTTGCTTGCTCAAATAAGCCAGACTGATCACACTGGGAATTCGGCAACCATAGGTCAAAAGTTTTGCTGCCTAAATTGGTCTGTGCTTACTGATATTCGAATCACTGCCCCTGCAGTGGCTAACGCTGGAAGTGTAGAATGTATAGGCAAGTGTAAACTCCAGTTACCAGGTGAAGTGTCCACAGAGTGGCGCCAAAGCGAGTTGTGTATTACAGTCAACAAGAATGCATATTTTATTAATCCTATGCCCTAACCCTAAACCTAACTGTCAGTGGAGTAAAAAAAAATATTTTAAAATGCAACCTCCGAATCGTGCTCGCCATTAAATATGTGAACGTGATTACTTCATGGTTCCCACTGGACCAGAATCTGTCTTGGGGGTTGCTCGCAGTGAGCTATCAGTAGCAATAGAGTGACAGATCACAGTTGAATTGAACCAAAAATGTCCGATGGCAGATGGCACTTGAATTGACAGTGTGGGGTTGATTTCAGGGTACATGATCTCTAGGAAGCAACATGTTGATTTCCAGTGTGAAAACTTTGGATAATCTTTACAGAATGTCCCATTAAAATGAATTGGAGAGTTCACTGAACATCACAATTTTCAGTAGAAGTAGTAAAAATTGAATGGATATTATACTTTATTGGCAAAAGTATCTTTAATCTGCTTTTAACCTTCTTTTTTTATTTTATTTTATTTTTTTTTTAAGAAAAACAGCAAACACACATAACATCCATAGGCAACAATTGCTAAGGTAGGATTTGTCAATTAAGGTGGGGCTTACTTAAGTGTCAGTTATATGGGGTTGCTGACGTTGTCGCACTAACGGAACGTCAGTGATCAGTCCAGTTCACAGTGTTTGCAGAATACAAATCGTCTGCTTCCATTTTGCCCAGCACATCATTTGCGAGGGTCTTAGCATTTAAATACTCCAAAGGCATGTGCTATCATCCACAGTTTGCATGTATAGCTATGTGTGTCTCTGATTAAATCTATTTGCATGCATAATTAAGCATATTACTAATTGCTTAGCTACTGAATGGTCAGCAAGATATTCCTCTGTAGATTTTTATTATAGAAAAGAATAGAGACTGTACTGGGGCTAGAAATATTTAATTAGGGACTCACACTCTGGATACAGCTGCAGTGCTCCTGGCTTCCTCCCAGCAAGAGGTGTAAAACAATGAGCTCATGGAGCAGGGTTGTGGACTCGAATCGCGTGACTTGGACTTGAATTGGACTCGAGTCACAAATTTTATGACTTACGACTCAACTCAACTCAATATAATCAAAGAAGACTTGTGACTAGACTTAGACAACAATGACCTGCGACTTGGCTATGACTCGAGCCCTCTGACTTGGTGTCATGTTTATGTGTTTTGGTTCATGTTTTTCATGTTTTTTATTTTCAAGTTTAGTTCCTGTTCATGTCATGTGATTTCCTGTTCCCTCATGTGATATTGTCATGTGTTTCCCCTGTTCATGTGTCTTGTTTTCATTGGTTCTTTGTTGATTACTTTATTTGTCTTGCCTTTTCATTGGTTTAAGTTAATTTAGTCTTGTTATCTTGTTTATTAGTTTAGTCTTGTGATTGGTTGTCTTGTTTACTTGTTACCCATGTCCTTGTATTTAAGCCCTCATATTTGCTATTGTCTGGTGTGAGGGATTGTGAATGTAACTTTGTTGTTTTGTTTAGGCCAGGCCAGGCCAGGCCAGGCCAGGCCAGGCCAGGCCAGGTCAGGTCAGGTCTAGTTTCATGTCAATTCAAGTAGTTTATGTTCATGTTTAGTTCACATTTGTAGTTAGGGTTTTTTGGGATTCCACGTTTGTAAATAAAACTGCACTTGGGTTCATCACGTCATCGTCATCGTCTCTTCGTCTGCCTGTTGACAACATCGTTACACTTGGTAAATCAATAATAAATTTTACCCAATAAATAATTCATTTGATTTTCAAATCTGCATTTCCACACTCCACATTCAACCAATCAGACAACCAACCAATCAACTTCCACGAGAGTAGGACCAAGTTTGAAGATTGCACATTCAAGGATAACACAGCCAAAATGATACCAAAGGTAGTTTCATTTGGATATAAAGTATACAATATCGAAGGCAACAAAAGGAGTGCACCATGTAGAACCTGTGGTTCAAAAATTACAGATGCTTTATCAACATTTCCTTAATTTCCTTCCTGTTCTTTACAGTCAGATAAAAAGGTAAAAAGAAATATTAATTTTAATCACAAATTGCATGGATGTGCTAAAAAAAGAGAGAATTCTCACTCGTTAATAAACCGGGGCACTTGCACAGCACAAGTCTGTGAGATGCTTATTGCTTGTTAAAGTGACAGTACCATTTTCGTGCCTTTAAAGGAATATTCCAGGTCCAATACAAGTTAAGCTCAATCAACAGCATTTTGTGGCATAATATTGATTACCACCAAAAGTAACTTTGACTCGTCCATCCTTTTCTTTAAAAAAAGCAAAACCTACAGTGAGGCACTTACAATGGAAATGAATGGGGGTCAATTTTTGAATGTTAAAATACTCACTGTTTGTGTTGTATGTGTGTTAACACGATTTTAGTGTGATAAAAATGCTGGATTTTCGTGAATTACATCTTTTCAAATGAGATATCTGCATATTTGAAGATGGTATATAATAGATTTTTTTATTAATATTTGTCTTTTATCATTAGACAAGACAGTTAAAAGTAACAGGTAACTGTTGAGGAGAGACTGTTAGAACACGTGCTTCAGAGAAAGATTTATGAGCATTCCACAGGGTGCTGGATCGCTGAAGTTGTGTGAGGTTGGTTTATTACATCTGTTTAAATGAGATATGTGCATATTTGCAGACAGTATCTGATATTAGTTTTATTGATATTTGCCTTTTTATCATTAGACAAGACAGTTAAAAGTTACAGGGAACTGTTGAGGAGAGAGGGAGAATGAAACAGGCAAGCACTTTAACATAATGAGCTCAAACGCGTCTGTTGCGGCTCTGATATGTGGACCGTTTAAATGAGACTGTGTTGCACACCTATTATTGTAGTAACATGGTGGCACGTAACAACAAAACAAATCATAACTGGTTGTTTACATGTCTCAGTCACTTCACATGCAAGCAGGCGATTCTCAGCGCCCTCAAGAAACAAATCTGCCAAAGGGGAAAATGTATCGGCTGATGCGATAATTAAAAAATTTTGAATATTGGCCGATTTATCAGCCTTGGCGATATATCGGCCAAGTCAAGTCATTTTTATTTGTATAGCGCCTTCCACAACACACATCATTTTAAAGCAGCTTTACCGAAAATCTTCTATAATGTCTTAGAGTCATCATTGTTTGGTTTTTAAAATACGATTGTGAATTGTGTTTAAAAATAATTAAAAAATAATTGTATTTAGAAAACCAGTGAGCAAGCCGAAGGAAACTGTGGCAAGGAACACAAAACTCCATAAGATGTTGGTTAATGGAGAAATATAACCTTGGGAGAAACCAGGCTCACTGTGAGGGCCAGTTCCCCTCTGGCTAACATCATGAATATAATGCCAATATTAGTTATTTATGTGCAGTGCAGTTCATGGTTTTAAATGATTAAACTAAGTAAGTGTTAAGGGTCAGTGTTTAAACAAAGATTTTGTAAGAACTGTAAGATTAATGTTTAATGTCTTTGAAGTTCATCCTGGATTAACTGCAGAAGTTCACATAGATGAATTGTCCTTTGTTAGTTGGCAGGTGAAGGGTTTTGTTGGCAGTTAATTGATAGTCTATGTATTCCATTATAAGAGTGTAGTTCATCATTAGACCAAGGTGATGCAGGCAGAGATCAGTGAGGTGCATCACATTTCAACTGGCCGGTAATTTCAGTGAGGTCTATCCTAAATCCAAGATTCAGGCAATGGCATATGATGTATCCCATGTCTTATGGTTGGAGTTGGCATCAGTTCATCCTCTAAAGTCCATCGTAATAGAATTAAGTGATGTTTGGCTGACACTGGCTGCATTTAGTCATTATCACTCAGAGACACATAGCAGTGGAGTCCAACATGAAGCAGGAATGTAGCTGGATCCAGCCGGTTCTGGTGACCTCAGGATAGAAGTCCCGAGTTTGAGACAGGGATGGATACAAATAGAATAATATTAGCATAGATGCCATTCAATTTATTTTAGAGTTATAGATCAGGATCAATGTTTCTGGTTTCTGGTTCCGGCAGACCTAACTAAAGCAGCCTAATTGTGAGTTGAAGGATAAATCAGGTGTATGTCTGGCTAAATAGATGAGTTTTTAGTCTAGACTTAAACTCAGTCAGTGTGTCTGTATCCCGAACTTTGTTAGGGAGACTATTCCATAGTTAAGGAGACAAATATGAAAAGGATCTACCTCCTTTAGTGGATTTTGATATTCTAGGAACTATTAACAGGCCAGAGTTTTGCTATCTTAATGAACGTGATGGAATATAGCGTGGTAGAATGTCACTTAAGTACTGCGGAACTAGACCATTCAAAGCATTGTACGTAGTTAACAGAATTTTAAAATTAATATGAAATTTAGCAGGTAGCCAATGTAACGACAATAAAATTGGTCTAATGTGATCATATTTCTTGGTTCTAGTCAGCACTCTGGCTGCTGCATTTTGAACCAATTGAAGTTTATTTATTGATCTTGCTGGACATCCTCCCAGTAATGCATTACAATAATCTATTCTTGAGGTCATGAACGCATTAATTAGTTTTTTGGCATCAGCAACAGAGAGCATGTGTCGTAATTTAGCAATATTTCTTAGGTGGAAGAATGCTGTTCTACAAACATTGGTAATTTGATTTTCAAAGGACAGATTGGTATCAAATAAAACACCTAAGTTCTTCGATGTTGAAGACGATGTAACAGTACATCTATCGAGGGTCAAATTACATATTAGCGGCTTGATTTTAGAGCTTTTTGGTCCAATAATTAGTACCTCTGTTTTGTCGGAATTGAGTAGAAAGAAATTTCTGGCCATCCAATCTTTGATTTCATTGGTACACTCTGCTAATTTGGAGAATTGTGAAATTTCATCAGGTTTTGAAGAAATATAAAGTTGGGTATCGTCGGCATAACAGTGGAAATTTATTCCACTATTCCTTATAAAATCTCCCAGGGGAAGGATATACAAGGAGAAAAGCAGAGGCCCTAAAACTGATCCCTGTGGCACTCCATACTTTTGTTTGGTTTGACAATTCCTCATTTACATAGACAAAGTGGTAGCGGTCTGCTAAATTGGACCTAAACCATGCTAATGCAAGTCCACATATGCTAACATAATTCTCTAGCCTATTCAAGAGAATGTCGTGATCTTTGGTGTTGAAGGCAGCACTAAGATCTAAAAGCACTAGAAGTGAAATGCAGCCATGATCAGATGATAAGAGCAAGTCATTTGTAACTCTGATAAGTGTAGTCTCTGTATTGTGATGGGGCCTAAATCCTGACTGAAATTGTTTATATATACTATTTCTCTGTAGAAATGAACATAGTTGGGAGGACACTACCTTTCTACTATTTTCGACATAAATGGGAGATTTGAAATCAGTCTATAATTAGCCAGTTATCCAGGATCAAGTTGTGGCTTCTTAATAAGCAGTTTGATAACTGCCATTTTAAATTTAAAAATGTCCTAAGGATTGCGGGGAGTTAATAATATTAAGAAGAGGTCAACCACTAATGTGCATGTCTTAGTGGTGTTTTGTGCTGAGATTAAATCATTAGGGATGTTTGTGTGGCATCATGTTCAGAGGATTTATTCGTCACTATCTGTAAAATTTCTGTCATTATCTATTTTTAACTTCTGGCTAATCCTAGCTCACTCTCGAGAGTTGCTGTGCGCACACAGGGACCTCGTGTTCTGGCACCTCAGCTGACTGGGGCTTCGGGTCAACTGGGAAAAGAGCAAGCTCTCCCTGGTTCAGAGCATCTCTTTTCTCGGTCTGGAGTTGGACTCAGTCTCGATGACAGCATGCCTCACGAACAAGCACACACAGTCAGTGCTGAACTGTCTGAAGGCGTTCAGATGGAGAACAGCGGTTCCACTGAAACTCTTTCAGAGGCTTCTGGGGCATATGGCATCCTCAGCGGTGGCCACACTGCTCGGGTTGATGCATGTGAGTCCGCTTCAGCACTGGCTTCAGACTCGAGTCCCGAGATGGGCATGGCGCCACGGGACACATCGCGTGGCCATCATGCCGATCTTTCGCCACCTCTTCAGCCCGTGGACCGACCTTGCATTTCTATGGGCAGGGGTTCCCCTAGAGCAGGTCTCCAGGCGTGTTGTGGTTACAACAGATGCCTCCAAGATGGGCTGGGGCACCATATGCAATGGGCACACAGCCGCCGGCTCTTGGACTGGCCCGCGGCTAGAGTTGTTGGCAGTACTGCTCACCTTGCAGAAGTTTCGGCCGTTGATCCAGGGCAAGCACATGTTGGTCTGGACGGACAACACAGCGACGGTAGCTTACATCAACCGCCAAGGTGGTCTACGCTCCCATTGCATGTCACAACTCGCCCCCCGTCTCCTCCTCTGGAGTCAGCAGTGCCTCAACTCGCTACGAGCCACTCACATCCCGGGCGACCTCAACACCGCAGCGGACGCGCTGTCACATCAGGTTACCCTCAGGGGAGAGTGGAGACTCCATCCTCAGGTGGTCCAGCTGATTTGGAGTCAATTCAGTCGAGGACAGGTAGACCTGTTTGCTTCTCAGGAATCCTCCCACTGCCCGCTCTGATACGCCCTGACCGAGGCACCCCTCGGCATAGATGCGCTGGCACACAGCTGGCCCCCTGGACTACGCAAATACGCATTTCCCCCAGTGAGCCTACTCGCACAGACCCTGTGCAAGGTCAGGGAGGATGGGGAGCAAGTCATCCTAGTAGCATCCTACTGGCCCACCCACATGGTTCTCAGATCTCATGCTCCTTGTGACAGCCCCCCCCCCCCGGCGAATTCCCCTGAGGAAGGACCTTCTTACGAGCCCACTCTACCAGGAGTGTGGCGGCCTCCTTGGCCTTGGCCAGTGGAGCCTCTTTGGCAACACCCAACACCTTTGCGAGGTTCTACAATCTCTGGGTTGAGTCGGTTTCGTCCCGTGTAGTGGTAGGCACAAGCAGGTAAGTTCCGGGACAGCTGGCCAGGTGTACCGCTTGCGCATAGCGCCTTACCCCTTCCTTGAGGGGAAGACGTGCACTCTTGACTCCCAGTAGTGTTCACAGACTGTGATCCCTGGATGACTTCCTCCTTAGCCCTGTGGCAGTCGAGTTTGCAGAGAAACTCGCTGCCAGCTCAGTAAGTGCACTGGTAAGGTCCAGTACTGAGGTAGGTGCTCCGCATGCGGTGGTTCCCCATAGGTAACCCCATGTGTTATATCTTCCATAAAATTTTCCCTCTTGGTAAACTACGTCTTCCTTGAGCAGAGGGCCCTCTACTTTGGTCGCCATGTTTGTAGAAACTCCTCCCCCCTTGGGTAGGACCTACCATGCGACTCTCCACATGACATACTTCCGACAAGACTTGGTAAGACCATGTGATGTATTTCCACTTGAAGTACCCCCCCCCCCCTTTTTGGGTGGGGTGTGGTCTCCGCAGTGTCTTCCCCTTGGGAGTGACACCCCCCGACGTAGACACTTAGGGCTCCCAGTCAGTTAACAAATTCCACTCTTTTTGGAGAGAAAAGAGAATGAAAAGAGGCCTCGGCTGGGCCAGCCTGTCCACCTATTCGTTGGGCAGTCGACTTATTCCTGAAGGACTGTTCGACGCTCATAAAGAGCGTTGGGGGAGGTGATGGCCTGGTGCGCTGGCTACGAGGCACACAGCAGTCTGTCCATCACACACCACCACTTCACGTAACACCATTCAGATAGTTGTGGCGTTTTGTATAGGGACCCCTAGTGTCACTACAACGACGCAACGTCGAGTGAATGACAGATAGGGAACGTCATGGTTACTTTCGTAACCTCCATTCCCTGATGGAGGGAACGAGACATTGTGTCCCTCTTGCCACAACGCTGAACTACCCGCTGAAATGGCCGGGACCTGGTCTCGGCTCCTCAGCACAAAACCTGAATGAGTGGTTGCATACCAGCTCCTTTTATACCCGTATGTCCGGGGGAGTGGCATGTAAATTCCACTCGCCAATTCTCATTGGTTTTGGGCTCCCAAGAGTGACCCCTAGTGTCACTACATCGATACAACGTTGAGTGAGTGACAGATAGGGAACAAACTCTCTCTTATCAATAAAGCTGCGTATTGTGACACATATATTATGATTCAATAAGTCTCGAGCCATCACGTTATAATTTAGCTGCAGCAAGCGTGCGCACTCGAGGGATGAGTGTCCCCGCACCAGAGTGTGCATCAGCCGGGTGCAGTTTCAGTCTCTCCCCCTTAGATCGGGACATTTGTGCAAAAAATAGAAGAAGTGCTGACCGCACAGAGAAATGCCAGTTTTGGAGTTTGTAGTTATTTACATGATCTGCTTCCTTATTATTTGAACTTTAATAAAGCTATTAATGCAGACAACCTTTTTGACAGGGAGTGCCATTCATCAGGGAATGGAGGTTACGAAAGTAACCATGACGTTTTTTTTGTGAGTTAAAGATGGATTGAAGTGAACAAAAAAGTGAGAGAGGGTAGTCTTCACCCCATTATACACTGCAAAATAATACTTTTTTGATTTGTTTTTGTTTTGGCTTGTTTTCCAATATAAATATCTAAAACTCCTTTAAAACAACGTACAGCTATACTGCAGAAGAAAATTGTTATCTGAGAGTATTTAATATAATATTAAAAATACAAATATTTTAAAATATCTTCCAATCCTTTAAAAAGATGCATTCACCTGAGAAGTAGCATATAGTATATTTAGACTTGCTTTTAGAGAATAGATCTTGAATATAAGTATATTTTGTCTTTACTGCACTCGCAGAAGTATAACCAAGTGAAAAAAATACACTTATCTTAAATATAAGTGTATACAAAATACACTTATATTTAAGATACATTATCTTAAAGCAAGTCTAAATATCTTATATGTTGCTTCTCAAATAAATGTATCTTGTTTTAAGAATTTTTAGACAATTTTAAATGGAAAACAAGACAAAACACTTGATAACAATAGGGTTTTTTTTTTTTTTTTTTTTTGCAGTGAATTTCTTTACTGAATTAAACGTAATAAAAAGTGTTTTTTCCCTTTAATTCAGTGAATGTCATTTAGAGGTATTTTTAAAAGATTAAAATGATTAATTATTGCAATAATCGCAGAATAGTCAAATATTCATTCTAATAATCATTAGATAAATCATGGGGCCCACTGAAAGGCTGTTCCATATTGTACAGTGCATCTAAACACATTCAGCTGGAAATACAGATATAAACATGGAGACAGTGCGCAACAGCGAAAGCCATCGGGGTAGCACACGTTGATGGAATAACTATCCGCACCAGCTCCCCCGCCAAAACATAACCTACGCAGTGGGCCCCCCTCCAGTTGTCTGAGAAGAATTTGTAACTACAGCCCCTTGTTAGTGCACCTGTGTAGATCAGAGACTCAGGTTAATGGAGGGATAAAATGGGACATTATAAAATGGAGATTACTAGGCATGTGTGTTCTGAGGGAGGGTGTGTGGCTCTGCTCCGGAGGTCTTTTTGGATGAGTTTTGCAGCTGCTGGCTAGCACGACTGAACCTCCACTCCACTGAGCAGAGAGAAGACAGTACCCAAGGAGCTGTCCTTCTCTCCCCTGTAGACCCTTGGCATGCATTATTCATGCCTTATCTTCCAGGCTTAGACCTGCGCCCTGGGCCTTTAGACCAGTCTGATCCCTGCATGAACTATTGCTGAATGTTTATTTCTTCTGTAAGTTTTATGGGACAAATTCAAGCTACCTAAATCAAACTGAAATCTCCTGATCCCTGCTTTCTAGTGCTTGTGGGGCACAGAGGCGTGAAATTGTACAGGCTTTAATGTCTATGGAGACTTTCAGAGGCTATTACAGTGTTGAAAGCAAGAACCAAGCTGTTAGTGGCTTACTTTAAATAAACACAGTAAGGGTCAGAGGGGAGAACAAATGGCCGTATAAACATCAGTATTATGTTCCTCACTTTCTCACATGACCTAAACCTGTAATTTTTCAACTGTGGTACAGGATAACACAAGCACCATGCTGTTATAGTGTCTCATATTGTTACACTCTATATCTGACAAAACAGGGCAAGTCTCAAACGTGAGAATTGAGTTTTTAGGAAGACCCTGTTTAACTGCTCCTTTGATTTAACATTGTGCAGTCTACTTGTCGCTAAGGTTCTCGCAAATAGAACACATAATAGACGTACAGTAATAGAACATGTAATAGAATGCTAGTATTCCATTACATTCCTCGCACTCTTATAACATGACGCGATGCAATAAAACATCACTAGCCGCCAGTGATAAAGCGTTAGTAACTGCTAATTTTCTATTACGTCTGGCGCACTAACATGATGCAATCAAGCATCATTAGCCACATGTGTTCTATTACATCCCTTGCACTCTTATAACATGATGCAATAAAGCGTCACTAGCCACTAGTATTTTATTACGTCTGACGCACTCTGATTCCATGACGCGACGTGATAAAGCAACAGTAGCTACTAGTATTCTATTAAGTCTCTCGCTCTCTTATAACTTTATGCAATAAGTGTAGCTAGCTGCTTGTTTTCTAATACGTCTCTCACACCCTTATTACATGACACAACATGATAAAGCTACACTTGACACGATGCAATGAAGTAACACTAGCCGCTAGTTTTCTATTATGTCTCTCGCACTCGCATACCATTACATGACATATTAAGCATCATTGGCCTCTATCCATCATGGTTTCCTAATAATCCCCTATATATGAATTGGCTACATCACTGTACTTTCCTCTTCACCAATAGCTGGTGTGTGGTGGACGTTCTGGCACACTATGGCGGCCGTCGCATCATCCAGGTGGATGCTGCAATCTGGTGTTGGTTGAGGAGATTCCCCTGATACTATGTAGAGTGCTTTGAGTACCTTGAAAAGCCCTGTATAAATGTAAGGAATTATTATACCATGATGAGACGCGATAAAGCGACACTAGCCTAGCCACTAGTGATAAGCCTAGCCACATCTCTTGCATTCTTATAACATGACACAACACGATAAAGCTACACTAGCTGCTAGTGTTCTATCACGTTTCCCGCACTCTTACACCATGACGCAATGCAATAAAGCAACACTAGCAGCGGGTATTCTGTTACGTCTCTTGCACTCTTACACCAGCCATGACAACGGGAAATGATGTGCAACAGGCCATTCTGTTGGTTGCATAGTTATTATATTTGCGTTGTCGTTGTCCCCGCCCACCATGAACTTTTATTAGTCAAAAATCCAACTTCTCATAACGTCAAATTAAATCCACCTTACGTTAATCATAAAATATGGTCTGATTGGTTGTGGTTGTGCAGCCTTGCGCAGCAGTTTCATGTTTATTGTGGACAGACACATTGCTTACCACTGCAATCTTATCGCATCGTGCCTGGTTAGTACAAGACCGTACAGTTTAATTATCCCAGTGGTCAGTCCCCTCTCAACTGAAAAAAAAACCAAACAAAAAAAACAAAGCATAGTTGATCACCATTACATGTTGTGTTCTGAATGCTGGTCAACAACACTGGATGCTTTTGTGTTGGTGTTCTAAAAAGGCTTTTTGACTAGCTTAACCAGCAGACTTCCTTAGCTTTACCAGAAAAACATACTGGTCGACCAGCTTCAACAGTTTGATCATTTTTGCTTCTGAAGAACATGGCTATGGTTGTCCACAAGAAAGACCAGCACTAACCAGAAAAAAACCAGCCTAGACCAGAATGGGAATTGCATGTTGGTTAAGCTAGTCTTTTCAGCAGGGCTACCACCGCTGATAGATACAAAATGCATCTTGCATTCTGTTGCCTTAATAGTGGTGAAATGCATATTGTAGGGTGTTATTAAAAAGAAAGTTTTTAATTTATTTGTTTTCTTTGCATTTTAATAAAAAATCTCAGGGGTACCCAAGTGAATTTGCCTACGTGGAAGAAAATTACATTGTATGGATGTAACCTAATGGAGTTTATAATGCCAAAAATGCATGCATGAAATTAAGTATCTTTGTCCCAGATGTTTCTGCTAAACATCCTTTGGAGAAATAAAAATACAAACAAGACAGTTGTTGACATAGTAACAGTATAGAGCAAAAAAATTAATGTGAATACCATGGTTCAGATATTTTGATCTTGATCAGGAACGTTTGAGTTCAAATTGAAATCTTTTAATAGCAGACTTTGGAAACTTGGAAACTTTGAGCACAGTTTGTGACATTGTTGATTTCTTCTAGAGCAGACACACATGAAATTAAAAGGGTATTTTTCTTTGGAAACATATCTGAGATTAGAAGACATACTATAAAGGAATAGTTCACCCAAAAATTTAAATTCTGTCATAATTTATTCAAGCTCTTAATGTTTCAAACTCAGTTGACTTTCTGTCTTCTGCTTGAACACAAATGTAAAAGACTTGAAATATGACACAGTTGCATGGACTATTTTATATTTATTTATTTACACTTCTGCATCCTTTTTGAAGCCTAAAAAAAAAGCTGAATCACTATCCATGACCACTGTTTTGAAAAAGGACCGTGATTTTCTTTTTTTTCTTTTTCTTTTGTTTTCCACAGAAGAAAGAAAATAATTTGAGTTTGACATTACATGACGGTAAGTAAATTATAAAATAATTTTCATTTTTGGATGAACATTTAAAGGTGCACTCAGTTATTTTTTCCTCTTTAACAAAGTTTTATTCTAATAAATGAATAATAATTTTAATAAAATATATATAAAATCATGAGGACTCACATGAGATAAAGACTCCAGTCACATCAGTAATCTTATAAAAGCTGTTTTATTCTACATAGAGAGGGTCCTCATGGGGGGTGTCATGTTAGAATCACATGACCAGCCGAATACTCACTTACTCACTTAATCACTCTGTTATTGGACACTTTCACTTTTGTATTAATTACAAAAATTGTCTGCCTTGTTCCAGTGTTTACCGTGTTTTTGTACTTTGCTTTATTTTCTATTAAACTTTAGATGCATCTAGATCCTGCTCTCGTGATTTCCTTCCAAACGTTACACAAATATTCTGCCTCTGTAGACATGGTATAGTGAGGGAGAGTACCGGAGTTTGAGGAATCAACTCGCCATTTGGTCGGTGGTGCATAATACATGGTTAAAGTCATACAGTAAGAATGATATTCTGATGCTCACTGACAATGTAAGAGACATAAGCAAATCAAATGACAGAAACCGACTCAAGTCCTCTCAAAGCTTTCACCTCAGCAGAAAACTTACCTGCACAAGTTTATCTAGAACGCATAAAGGATTTTTCAGAATCTATGTGGCGGCACATACGTAGAATTTCGAAAATATGTGGAACAAAATTGTAAATCATTATTGTTATTTTTATTTATTTATTTATCCCCTTTTCTCCCAATTTGGAATGCCCAATTCCCACTACTTAGTAGGTCCACCTGGTGGTGCGGTTACTCACCTCAATCCAGGTGGCGGAGGACAGGTCTCAGTTGCCTCCACTTCTGAGACCATCAATCTGCGCATTTTATGACGTGGCTCATTGTGCATGACACCGTAGAGACTCTGAGCATGTGGAGGCTCATGCTACTCTCTGTGATCCACGCACAACTTTTCATGAGCCCCACTGAGAGCGAGAGCCACTAATCATGACCATGAGGAGGTTACCACATGTGACTCTACCCTCCCTAGCAACCGGGCCAATTTGGTTGCTTAGGAGACCTGGCTGGAGTCACTCAGCACGCCCTGGATTAGAACTCGCGACTCCAGGGGTGGTAGTCAGTGTCAATACTCGCTGGGCTAAACGTAAATCATTATTATGAGTATTATATATTATAATTATAACGGGAACATAAGATCATGTTGATGAGTGTTCATTCGTTTATGACAGCTGCAGTTTTACATAGAGATGGAGACTGGCTCGTGTGATGTGAGTTTATCACAAATGTAGGCTAAAACAGTTAAGTAATCCCATGTTAAAAGGACAAACATCCATCCATTCATGAAAACTCATGTGAATTGCTCCAACACCAGAATTATAATGCATTTTGATAATCTAACGCTAGAGGACACTACCTGAGAAAAAATAAATAAATAAATAAACTTCAAATAAATGGCAGGTACTGCTGTTTACAGTGGAAAGTTATTTTTTCTGACATCTCATTTTTTTATTTCCTAGTTTATTGTTAAGGCCTATGTACAACGATAGATAGATAGATAGATAGATAGATAGATAGATAGATAGATAGATAGATGGATTTTTATAAGTTCTCAAGTACTTATTCAAGACAAAGAAACAGTTAGTACTAAAATAAGAATAAAGAAACAAATGAAGAAAACTGTGCTTAAAGTTTCTAACAGCAGTATCAAACATTAAGAAAAAAATAAATACCTATACAGAGATGATATTGTTATTGTGTATGGTTTCCTGTACTATACACTTTGAAAGGCTGAATTTGTGTGTGTGTGTGTGTGTGTGTGTGTGTGTGTGTGTGTTTGCAGGGTTGGGAGGGTTACTTTTGAAATGTATTCCACTACAGATTACAGAATACATGCTGTAAAATGTAATTTGTAACATATTCCGTTAGAATACTCAAGGTCAGTAACGTATTCTAAATACTTTGGATTACTTCTTCAGCACTGGTAGATTTTTTCACTTGTTTTGACTATAAAAACTCTGCCAATACAGTAAGACAAAATACACATGCTAAAAATACATTCTCTGAAAAACATAAATATCTTATGTTGTTTCTAAAATAAGATAAATCAAATTGATCTTGTTTTAAGGATTTTTTGAAGTTTTTACAAGAAAACAATAAAAAAATGATCATCAAGAATAAGATTTTTGCCCTAATATCAAAGGTCTTACTAGAAAAAAAGTAATTATGATCCAACTTGAATTTTCTTGATGAAAAAATATGATCGTGTCTGGTAACATGTGCATGTAAAATGGCTAGAAATAGCATTTTAACTTAGCGTAAAGCTGACAATTTACACAAGGTTTATTTCTATTTCTTCTGCTCCAAACTTACTTCAAACTTACTTCTCTGTCTGCTCGTATGAATGTAACACATCATAAGAAAGTGTTTCACCGCTGTTCAAAAGCACTTTGGATCGCATCATTTTTATGTATAAATGTTTTCCATCTGAAAGGACTAAATATTAAATGAAACAAATGACAATAAAATGCAAAGTAATGTCTTCAGTAATCAAAATACTTTTTGAATGTAACTGTATTCTAAATACCAATGATTTAAATTGTAACTGTAGTGGAATACAGGTACTTATATTTTGTATTTTAAATACCTAATCCCGTTACATGTATTCTGTTACTCCCCAACCCTGTGTGTATGTGTATGTGTTTGTGTGTGTGTGTGTGTGTGTGTGTGTGTGTGTGTGTGTTTGTGTGTGTGGGGGCAGGTTTGGGTGGTTTACGAGGACATTTTTTTAGGTTAAAAACTGGTAATTATAAGGGAATTATGCTATAAATGTGGTTAATGAGGACATTTCTAGTGTCCCCATAATTCAAATCGCTTAAACATACTAAACAATGTGTTTTGTTTTTTACATTTAAAAATGGAGAACATTTCTTGTGAGGGTTAGGTTTAGGGGTAGGGTTAGGGTTTGGGGATATAATCTATAGTTCGTACAGTATAAAAATCATTATGTCTGTGGAGAGTCCTCATAAGGATAGCCACACCAACGCGTGCCAATAAACTTAAAATGGCAACAGAATTGTGATTTTTTTGCTTATTTTATGACATAGACAAGGACTCGTAACTCAGACTTGTAGTTATTGGCGATTCGACTTGGACTCGACTCTGACACAATATTGGTGACTTGGACTTGAGCAGTGCAGACTCGGACTCGACTTGGACTCAAGATCTAGTGACTTGACTACAGTACTGGCATCTACGCCCTTAGGTGTCAGTGTAAGTCCGAGACGACATAAACACAAATGACTGATTGCACATTTAAGCAAAAGTCTCAAATTGATCTCCATTTAATCTTCATACTGTCTAAGAGAAACAACTGAAATATTATGAAATAATTCAGAAATATTATTTATGATGGATACCTAGCTTCCACTACCCTTTTCAATTTCCAAGTAAATCATATGCATATTGACCTTTAGGCTCAGTAATATGCACTTTCCTGAGTAAACTGCCCTGCGCAGCTGCAAACTCGCAGAGTCAATAA
This sequence comes from Myxocyprinus asiaticus, assembly GCF_019703515.2. Taxonomy (NCBI): domain Eukaryota; kingdom Metazoa; phylum Chordata; class Actinopteri; order Cypriniformes; family Catostomidae; genus Myxocyprinus; species Myxocyprinus asiaticus. The sequence goes on from NC_059360.1 coordinate 22,955,226, forward strand.
CCCCATTACAGTCACTGACGGCTGATCCTTATATCTGCTCAACCCATATCTTAGCATTGTAAAACAGCATTTGGAAAAAGCAGGCTAGTCACATTTAGGCTGATCACAAAATGCAGCATCCATACATTTAAAGCATAATAGAGCATTGTAGTTGCTCTAATGGTGCATGGAGATCTGGATAGGGCCGCATGACAGATGCAGAGTAAGCATTTCACCAAGTAGCTTCGGCTCTTGCTCACATTAACCTTAGACTGTAATTTCCATTAAAGCCCCTCAAACTTCTGTTGTCACAGAAGTTCTACAGCCCTTGTTAAGCCCATTGCTGAGTCTGAGTATCCTCATAAACATTTGAAGGGTTGAGGGCACGGGCCCCGGCTGCTTACTTTAAAGCCTGCTATGCTCAAGTCCTCTGTCATTTATTAATGAGCTCTTAGGAAGCCTTGAATTTTTAAAGCGGTGAACACTGGAGATTAAAATTTAGCTCAAACCGATTGTTCACCACTCCCATCTGGCTGTTGCTGACACTATCTCACACCACTTTTCACTCTAGCGATTGTAATTACTCCTAATGCTAAAGCAAAATTAGTTAACGGAAGGTGGTTTGAGCAGTTCACTGTGTAAACCTTGCTCCTGCTGTGGGTGATACTGAGTTTTCCATTTCATTTGTGCTGTTTCCTCTCTCTCTCTCTCTCTCTCTCTCTCTCTCTCTCTCTCTCTCTCTCTCTTTCTCTCTGCCTCTTTCTTTTTTTCTGTGGTTTTTCTGCTTGGTGATGTAGGGAAAATGACTATGAGGTTGACCCTGGCTGTACCTCATGTAAATGTGTTCTCTCAGTACGGCAGGCAGGTCTTTGCTTCGAGGGCCATCACAAATGTTGTGACACTGATTTTTTTGCCACTGCCCTTTCCAACCCAGGTTTAACCTTCATGCTATATTTGGGGACTGAGAGAGCCAAAATCCATTTTAAAAGCTAGAAAATAAATAAATAAAAAATACTTAAAATGATGTGTGATTTTACTGTTCAACAGAAAACTTGAGATCTGTGTTTTAACCTGGAATTCAGCAAGCTAATCATTTTGAATGACTAAGATGCCTCATTATCTTCTTCATAATTTAATGTTAATTTTTGAAATTCATTTTCTGTATTCATTTTTGAAAATGTTATTCAACATTTTTCATTTCAAGTTGAGGTATTATGGAGCTCCTTACTGGGAGGGAATTTTCTATTTTCTGAAATAGTTTTGCATTCTCTCTCAAAGTTTTGCATTCCCTCAAAATAGTTTGCATTCCCTCACAATACATTTTATGTTCCCTTGTAATTACAGTATAATAGGTCTACAAATACTTTAGTTAAACTGGTTGTTTTATTAAAACCATGGTTAATTTTCATAATAAAGCTATTTCGATTGAACGCAAACTATTGCGAGGAAATGTAAAACTTCAGATATTAATTTCCCACTCTGTCCCCTTAGGGGCTCAGTAAGTTATAGACACTTTGCCATGAAATAATTTTCTTGAAAATATCCTAACACTTCCTTGCAAAAACCAAAAGACTAAGGCTGTGGTGAATTTTAAAGGTGGCAGAAATCTACTTTACAAGTTAAAAGATAACTGGGTCTTATTTCAATGCTTGGGGTTTGTGCTGAGGATAAATAGTATATGAGTAACTGTAATCGTCCCAATAGCGGCTCATGCTTTGAACACCTCTGTCCAACAAAATCCATATTTTGCCAATTGCCTTTTGAAAAAACATTTAGCTGGGAAAAATCTGTGTGGCTTTACTCCCATGACCTAATAATAACTATAGACTATCACCATAGAATAATAACTATCTTGATATAACTGAAGACTTCCCCAAAAGAGAAGCAATACCTAGATAAAAAGCTGCTGACATTTCACACTGAGTAGTAGTCAGTTTAAATCTGTAAGCAGCAATGTTCTGAAAAGAGATTAAACATGACAGTGTACTGAGATACTCTTTAACCCTCATGTTCTGTTGAGATTGACTTTCTTTATGTTTGGGGTTGTAGAGCCCCTAATGCTATACATATGAAGATAATAGTAATTTGAACCTTCATTTTCTCTCTAAATTCATTTTATATGTTCCTTTGACTTTATTTAAAACCAATTAGGCAGATATTACTAAAGCTTTAACACATCTGTTCTATCACAAAGATCACTTTTATCAATGTTATCCAATAGTATAACAGTCTGCGTCTGTTATCTAAAGGAACGTTGTACCTGTTTGGGATCAATTTGACCCCATTAAGAACACATCAGTAAAGCATCTCTTTTTGTGTTCCACGTGAGAAAGAAAGTCATACAGTTTGGAACAACATTAGGGAGAGTAAATTTTTGGGTGAATTTTTTTCTTTAAGTAGAGTTGAAATAACAGGGACACAACCACAATCTGTTTCCAGACTCATTGAGGTCATGATTACCATAATGATGAGCTCATTAGCTTAAGTTGGAGCTGTCATCAGTCTCTCAAATAAGTAGTGAATGGATACATGCAAATTCCAGAGGCACTCAGTTGAAGTCATATCTCTGTGGGTCTGCACTGTTAGTTTTGCTATGTTTATATTAATTACATTACAGGAGAGAATGCAAGAGAGTTCAGAGGAATATTTTATGCCTTGAGTCAAAGTGACTGACAATATCTTGGCAGCAGGTGTTCCACTGGAAGCTGTCCAATCACAGGGCATGTCTGTGGAGTGTACCAAAGCTGAAGCCAATCAATTTTAGAGAGAAGTGTTCCAACCATCTCATGCTGCAGCTGAGTCCTGTTCAAAGCACTATTCAATCATCTCGGTGAATTGAGTTTCACCACTGCAATCCACTTTGTGAGAATCCAAAACAACCCGCACTCCTTTGGTCTTACTCTGATGAAGTGGTTCTCAACGGGTTTTGCATCAGGACCCATATTTACATTGGACATCAAGCGTGGACCCAACTAGTTACTAAAATTGTTTATTGAACAAAATTAAATAAAAGTATAATTAAAATCAAACATAAAATGTTTTGGATAGTTCACCCAAAAATTCAAAATGTGTCATTATTTACTCAACATAATGTTGCTTCAAACCAGTGTGACTTTCTTTCTTCTGTGAGCACAAAAGGTGCATTTTTAAAAAGTGAAAATGTAAAAAATGAAAATGAGCCATGTGGCAGGGTGTAATTCAGAACATAAAACAGGTTTGATTTTGGAGACGTGGAAAACGGGGTGAATACGTTTAAGGTAAGGAGGTAGTTTGAGATGGACAGCCACCGGACTAATGGACTTGGCAATGAGAAACGGCCTGATAAACCTGGGACCCAGCTTATGTGAGGGGAGTCAGAGCGGGATGTCCTTAGAGGACAGCCAAACCTTCTGCCCGCACACGTAAGCTGGGGACTTAGCCCAGTGCTGGTCCGCCAACATCTTAACGTGAGCACCAGTCCATATGAGGGCTTCTCTGGCAGCTTTGGATAAAGGCGTGGGCGGATGGAACCTGTACGTCAGGTTCTTGTGTGGGGAACAGAGGGGGCTGATAACCAAGGCTGCACTGGAAAGGTGATAACTCTCCCTTGGATGAAACAATGAACCCCAGGAACGGAACCGACTGTGCATGAAAAGCACACTTCTCTGCCTTTACGAACAGCTGATTCTCTAGCAGTCATTGAAGCACCTGCCTGATGTGCTGCACATGGTCCTGGATATCCTGGGAGAAGATCAGAATATCATAAAGATAGACAAACACAAAACGATCAACCATGTCTCTAAGCACATAATTAACGAGCCCCTGGAAGACGGCGGGGGCGTTGACCAATCCGAAAGACATAACCAAGTATTCAAAGTGTCCCCTATGGGTGTTAAAAGCCATCTTCCATTCATCCCCCTTCCTAATACGGACAAGGTGATAAGCATAGCGCAAGTCCAGCTTCGTAAAGACGGACGCTCCCTGCAAGAGTTTGAAGGCTGAGGACATCAACGGCAAAGTTCTATGATTCAGCCCCCAATAATCTAGAAGAAGCCTTTATTTTTATTTTTGTTGTCACACATTATACATTTGCACATATACAATGAAATTCTTTATTTTGCATATCCCAGCTAAGCTTGGGTTAGAGCACAGGGTCAGCCATGTTATGGTGCTCCTGGAGCAGATAGGGTCAAGGGCCTTGCTCAAGGGCCCAACAGTGGCATCTTGGCAGTGCTGGGGCTTGAACCCCCAACATTATGGTCAGTAACCCAGAGCCTTAACCACTGAGCCAGCGCTGCCCAAATAAACATCTATACAGGGTCTAAGCAAGCCATCCTTCTCCATGAAGAAGAACCCCACCCCTGCCGCGGAAGAGGTAAGGGCGGATGAGACCGGCTGCCAGAGAATCATTGATATACCTGTTCATGGCCTCCCTCTCGGGAGCGAATACAGCCGTCCCCGATGTGGCGAAGTGCCCGGAAGCAGTTAATTTACACAGTCGTATGGGCAATGAGGAAGGGTTGCGGCGCGGGACCGACTGAACACCGCCCTCAAGTCATGGTATGTCAATGGTACTCCAGAAGAGTCCGCCGGTTCATCCTGCAACGAAACAAGTCTGGGCAGGGGAAACAGCAGAGTTAAGACAAACAATAAGGACTCCAAGCAAGTGTTGGTTGACCAATCTATGTGTGGGTTGTGCGTTACAAACCAAGGATGCTCCAACACTTCCAGTGCCGATGGAGATTGGATAAGGTAGAAAGACAACTGCTCCGTATGATTTCCAAAGACGAAGGTGACCGGCTTTGTGGATTGAGTGATGACGGACAGTGGCATGCCACTTAGGATGTGAGCGGTGATGGGTTTATCCAGCTGAACCATAGGAAGTCACCACTTAGAAGCCAATAAAATTCCCTTCAGCTCCGGAATCAACCGAGGCAGAAACTGTGTGACAGGCAGATCCATACTGCAGCCGGGCTGGGAGAAGTGTCCGAAGTCCAGGGGTTTTTTCCAAAGGTGTTGTGCTTGCCAGTAACCCCTTTCCTACTGACGAGCAATGTCTTTTAACGGTCCGGAAGCAGAGAGATGATCAGAACGAGCACAGTAAAAACACAGTCCATTCACGAGATGTCGCTGTTTCTCCCTGCGAGAGATTTGAGTTCTAGCGACTTGCATCGGCTCAGTGTCGGGCCGTGATACTGGTGAGTTGGCTGAAGAGGCAGAATGGGTAGGAGGATCAGCCGCCACGGTAGGTGGAAAGCGGCGTCAACGGTGGCAACGGCGTATGATCAGGCGTTGATCGACTCGGCTAGCCAAATCCAGCAAGTCACCAAAGCGTGGAGGCAAATCCAATGAGTAAATCTCGTCCAGAATGTCAGCGGAAAGACCATGCAGAAATCGATCCCACATAGTGTGATCATTCGACGCTATGTTTTGTGGTATAGGCATATTTTAATTTTTTTATTTTTGGCACTTAACAGACCAGACTCACTATTCACTTTCTTTTTAGGGTAAATAAACTCCGTGAAGACTTTTTACAATGTCTCCTTTTGTTGTCCACAGAAGATAGAAAGTCATATTTGTTTGAAGCAACATTAGGGTAAGTGATAGCTTTGTTTTTTCCCTGCTCTCCGTGACCGTAGAGCAGATGTGCAACCCACCAGTTAAGAACCACTGCTCTAAAGAACATATATTGGAACAGGACAGTCAAGTCAAAATATTTTTCTGTTTCTTTATTGTAAATGCACTGTGGGTAGAAACTGTATAAAATGTAATATTGCACAATATAAATCAATTGCACTTTATCAAGGTATAATGATGCATCGGTGTATGCTACAAGAATAAGATATTCAGGTAGTGTGATCAAATTAAACAAGATATTTGAATAAGAACCTGTGTAATGGAGATATTGTGAGGTGACCAGGTATTTTCTGGTTGAACATATTATTACTATTACTTTTAAATATATGTTTAGATATATTTAACCTATAGTTATCAAAATATCCTCCAGTTTGATGAAGGTTCTTGGACTACTAAATAAATACAGTGTTTGGCACTGTAGTAAAAGTGAGTCTCTTGAAGAAAGTTGACATTCCTGAATATCTAATACAAAGACTGTTTAAAGCTAAATAAATGCTAAGGATAATTTGTATATACTGTACGTACATAGCCCTCTATATTTTACCTGCATTATTATACTTCCCAACTTTTGTGTTGTGATTGTTTAATTACTTTGCTTAAAGTGGGAAACAAGCACAAGATTTCAGTGATTGACTGCCATCATTTTGAAAATTTAATTGAACAAATGACAAGTAAGCTTGAACAGAGAGGTGTGTGTTGTAGGATATAGCCTCTGGCTATAGTTCTGTGTTTCCACGTTGTGCACTTTCCACCACAGGACACTGAACACTGTTCTAGACAGAATCTAGACAGAGTTATGGTGTTCTCGTGCTTTTTCAGTCCGGAACATCTGCAGTTTAACCAGTCTTGACAAAATCTACAACCAATTCAGTCATATTCTCAATAAGTCCAAACAATAAACTTGTAAAATGTACCTAGAATTTAACTAGGTTTCACGCTTAGGTGTTAAATACAGCGTCATATTGACCAGCAAATAATTTCAGCCCTGAATCACTGCAGAGTTGATTTGCTCCACATTAACATTCTCATCATGTGCTGAATTTTACTGTGAATTTTACTGTGAATACTTCTGTCTCAGGAAATGAAATGCAAAAATGTTTTATGAGTATTATTTGATACATAAATCTATATAATTGAAAGACAATCACAGTTAATATCTTCATAAATATATAAATCTTTTAGCTTTTTTTTTTTTTCATTCCTTTTTTCAGAACACCAACCGGTTAAACCCATATTCATTCATACATTTATAGCCTAACCATTGCTAACATTCTAATTGTGCATCCTCAACATTTTCCAGGAAAAATATCCCTGCAAAATCATAGATTATAGTGCATGCAGTCAACAGATTCTGCATTTACTCATTAGGTATGATTTCATTTATTCTGCCATAGAATAATAATCAATTTTTATTTAAACCATCTCTATTTAAAATTTGAGAGAGAGAAATAAAGAAAGAAAGAAAGACAGAAACAAAGAGAGGAGACTGGGAGAGAAACAGAGGTATCTCAGGTATCAAATCTACTTAATAATTCTCAAAAGTTTGTGCTTTGCTGATTAGATGCCTTTGATGTACGACTCCAAATTAGTTTTGTGGCAAAACAAGCATTTCGCTTTGACGTTTCTTTTCAGCTCTTCTGGCCCCCTAAATTAAGAAGAGATAAATGAAGAGAGAGGAGAAAGAAATCTCTGAGTTAAACAAATATAATTATTAAAAACATACACACTGCATCTAAGAACAGCCCTGCTCTCTTACCTTGCAAACTTGTCTAAAACTAAGGAGCACTGTGTAATCCTTTTGGAAAATGTGAGTGCAGGTGAATTCAATAGTTCCCAAACTCAGAAGGTTTATTAGAGGGTCATTATAAGAAAACAGTTGTTATTCCTTATTAAAATCCAAACAGTGGATAGCAGTGAGCCACCAAGTCACCATGTTTATCCAATAAGAAAAGCAGAATTCCACAAGAATTTGCTTGTTGTGGTGGTCTGATTGGTGCAGAGATCCCAAATCCAAACAAATTCCTAGGTGTATGTTAAAGGAACCAGAGTTTCCAGCGAGCGTGCTTCTTGGACTCAGTCTTGGACTTGCGTTTGGGAGTGGAGGTGAACACCTCATGTGTGTAAGGCAGAGAGGGGTAGGTCAGCTCCTCTAATGGACACAGTCTCTTCATTAAGGGCTGCAGTTTGTCCTCCTGAAGTTTAAAATCTAGTTCCACACTAAAAGAGGAAAAACAGCAGTATTTTAGGCACACTGTAAACCCTAATAAATTAGCAGAACTCAAAATATTGAGGCAATTAGTTACATCCATTTAATAAACTCCCAAAAACTTTCAGATTTTGTACTACACATGCATGTTAATTGCTCTTGACTTGAAATACTGAATAAGCTAACTCATACATTTCACTGGCACTAAAATTTTAATGTAACTCTTTGGCTGAACTTTAAATTACCATGTAAGATCAACTTAAATAAGTAGAGGAAACCTAACTAGCTAGTACAATTGAAAACTAGCTAGTACAGTGAATGCTAGCATGCCAAATGCACGCTAATTGGAACACAGTGCTTTAATTAGCATAGCAATTGCTCAGCAAGTAAAGCTAAATACTGTAGGACAGACATGTGCAACTCTGAAATGAGTTTCCTTTTCTGCCGATGTAACCTAGGCTGTGTGGTGGCTATTGGATAATGAGTGTGTTTACATGCACAGCAATATACTGATAACTATCAAAAACGAGCTTATTTCAGAAATAAAGAAAAAAGCAATACTATAAAATTTAAATTTGTTTATTTGCTGAAAGTTCATTTTGTCAATGTTTAGGAGTAGAATAGCATATACTGTCGATGACCTCAAAGCAATAAAAAATAAATGGACTAAAATTCAAATTTTGGTCTCATGGGGTCTTCAAAAGTTATTTCTGCCTTAGCAGAATATATACAACCTAAATTTTTCTCCTTTGAACATCATGACTAAGCTGTTTAGCACAGTCTCAGTTTATGTGTGTGTGTGTGTGTGTGTGTGTGTGTGTGTGTGTGTGTGTGTGTGTGTGTGTGTGTGTGTGTGTGTGTGTGTGTGTGTGAATTTGGCTGTCCTCCCATAGCCGTCTGACCTAGTCTTCCCTCTGAAGTCATCAGATTTCTGATGATTGCAGTGGATAAACTCCCAGATTAACAGTCAGAGATAGCTTTAATCTGATGTAAATGAAATAATTCACAAAGCAGCAGGGCCCTCATACTGACTCATCAGTATAAAGAACAGAGACAGACAAACCAATAAAAGCAGAGGCCATTAGTACTACTCATTTTATACAGCCTCATTATTTACTTGCCCCTCTTTTCTCTCTCCTGCTCTACAAATGAGCATATTGGAAATCAATGCAGTTTGGTTTATCAATTATATCCATTTATAAAAGATTTGTGCAAAAAAAAAAAAAAAAAAAAAAAAGAAAGAAAGAAAAAGAAAGAAAGAAAATAAATAAAGAAAGAAAGAAAGAAAGAAAAAGAGCTCACTATCCAAATTGCTGCTAGGGTGTCGATTATGTTTATCTACAGTATGTCCTTACACTAGGGTTTAGTTTGTCGGAGGAAAGGGGCTTTATGGACAAACTGTCTCTTTGTCAGTCATTTAAAGTTTTAGACCGGATTACGCTACCATTTTGTCTAATTAAAAGCTGGTATGCTGAAACACTGAAATTATGAAGATTTGCATTGAATTTCAAAGCCTTTGAATATATGATAGTGTTTATCACTAATCCAGAAGAACAAAACCCAGACCAATGACTTCTGAGTTTGTGTCCTCATTCACAGCAGATTCTCTGTTTGTTTTTCTGACTGCGCATTTACAGTATTGCGAAAACAGAGCACCGAAAACAGACTACAGATACAAAGAGATTTGCAGCTCATTTTCAAGTCTGTCCTGGATTTTCACAAATTATTGGAAAAACGTATCTCTGCATCTGCACGGTATATTTAGAAGATGCAGTGTTTGGTTTGTCTATTTACAGAACTTGTGAAAGCTCAGCGATTCTCGGCAAACTCTCAGAGGTGATTCTCGTCGTGTACTTGCAATAGGTTGTGCTAGAGTACACACTGTAATTCTTTACAGGAAAAACCTGAGCAGTTACCTTGTGTACACTACTAACAGGCAGTAGGGAACATATGTGTGGCTGGTGAACATTACTCACATTAAACTGGAGCTGGCAAGTTAGAATCTGCAAACCTGGCTCTGAAATGTGGACATATGCTGAGGTTATCAACTATTCTAAGAACTGCTCTGTATATTCTGTTGTCCCATTTGGGCTTTTGCAACAATAAATGCTGTTTTTCTGTTACAGCAGCATTCGATTCATACTTCACAAGGGATGAACCGATATGGCATTTCTGGGCTGATATGATAACCGATAATTCTCGGCTAATTGTGGCTGATACCAATACATACAGATAACCGATAAAAATAAAAATTAAAAGCCTTTAACCTGGAACTGCTAGCTAATTTATTAAAAACATCTCATGTAAAAAAATAGGTTTCATTTGGAATTTGGACTTGCTGCTATTTAAGATTTGGCGGATGTAACGTGAACCAGAAATGTGCCTATATTACAGATTTACGCTGATTTGAATGACAAATAGGGGTTCGCGTGATATGAGCGTAAAGCGATCGTCTGTGTTCCGCAACTGCTTTCGGGTCCTTGAATAACACATAACGTACGAGTAAGGGCAGCCGGTGGACTTTCTGGTGCCCTCCTAGGGTAAGATGGTGCCCCTCTAAGGAGTTGGTGCCCTACGCAGACTGCGTAGTATGCGTGTAGGAAGCGGCGGTACTGATCAGCAGTTTTCAGTTTCAGATTTCATTGTAGAAATTTAGTATTCACAGTCAGCCATGATTACTTTAATCAATGACTGAAAGTGTCAAATAACAGAAAGGTTACTGAGATTAAGCAAGTAGTATTCGGCTGGTCATGTGGTTCTATCATGGCAGCCCCCATGTGCGGACCCTCTCCATGTAGAAAAAAATATATATTTCATAAGGTTATTGATATGACTGGAGTGTTCATTTTAATGTGAGTGGTTCATGATTTCCTACATATGTTGCAAAATTACAAATCATGTCTTTAGGAGTTAAACTTTTTTAATGAGTGCATCTTTAATCAACTTCATTCAGATGCTGACAAATCATGTGGAGAATTTGAGATCTATTAAAGAAATAGTTCTGTCATAATTTACTCACTCTTATGTCATTCTAAGGTGCCAAGTTTTGAGAAGAGGCAAAAACATTTCCTTTTGTGTTCCACGGAAAGAAAGTTATATGGGTTTCGAACAACATAAGGGTGAGTAAATATTGAAAAAAATGTAATGTTTGGGAGAAATATTCCCATAACTTCCAGTAAATTTACAGAAATTTATTTTAATTTAACATTGTGGGTATGAACAGGTGAATGTTAAAATAACTCCTTCTTGTTAACAATAAATGTACAGTAAGTGACCCAGGTTCTTGCTCAATTATTTGCTTCGCTGCCTTAATGCAGAAACATGCACACACATACATACACTCAAGCTCAGTTAGGGTGCTCTATGCAGCTAAATATTCAATCACAGTAACACTGAACGTTATCCTTTATACAGACAAGCATTCAGAAATGAGCTTCAGTCAATGACACGGTACAAGCCAGACATGTCAACGTGCCACAAAGACGGATATTATGTTGTAGCACTTCACCACAGGGACAAACTGCAATAGGTTCAGCCAATGAGAGCATAATGAAAGGAAAGGTTTAATTGTTGGACACAACAATGTCAAATATTATGTTCCGGTATGAGTCAAAATCGCAACTGGTTTCCGCAGAAGGTGTAAAGAAGGTCTTTAACTGAGTGAGTGAATGGAAGCTGGTGCGAGAGTTCAGCCAGATCATTTTCAAGGGTTTTACAGAAGTGAGCGGATTATCAAGATCTGTCTGTAATTTTTGTTTGAGCAGCACTGCTGCCCATCTCCGCTGCACACACTGCTGGCTATCTTTGCCATCTCTCATTCAAACTAGCCTCCCCTGTCCTCCCCTAGCCTGATGTGTGACACATTTGTGTCCATTTGCCTAGATTCATGCAGTGCTGCGTGGACAGGTTACTTGGAGGCGGTGCTGAAGGATGGGGCTGCAGAGAGGGCTTATGAGATGACTGACGGCCATGTTGTACATTCTGCTTTGACAAGGCTTTGGGAGAGTAGCCGCAGAGTGAATTTATCAGGTCTGCTATGCTAATTGCAATTCCCCTGCTGGTAGATACTGTAACTACAACATTTAAGGGGCAAAAAAAGCATCCGTTTACAGTACAGTTTTTTTTACAATCCCTAACGAGCGTTTACCTATACTTATGATTCTTTTTCTAAACTCTTAACACAGCAGCACACCAACATCACACAATTAGCCAAATAGTTAATTTTCTACTCAAAACCACATTTTGTTCATTAAATACCAAATTTACATTTCACAATGCAAAAAACCTTTCTCTGCATACACTAACTCTATCAATACACAGCAAACCCAACTCAATATCTAATCATTCTGTCAAAACACTAGCATGTTTTCTGTCCAACAGGAACATATAACAGTTGATGGCATTACAAAAACGGCATTACTTGTCATGTTTCAGTTCTGCCTGCATACAATAGACAATATGAAATCCATTGTTTTGTATAATTCAGTTTCCTTTTACTATACTCTACATTTTTGGTTGAGTGTCGAATGTGTGCATTCTTGGCAACATACTATCTAAATGTGAATGAGTCATCATTACTTTATAGAATGTACAGTAGCAAAACTAGTAAGTGACAGAACTGCTGCAGTAAGAGTAAATTGCTGCCAGTGATCAACAACAAATCCAACATACATGGCCTTTGGTTCCAAATGTGTAAAAATAAAACACAATTACAGTAAATCAGCTATTCCTTAATGTTTTAATGATCTGTTAATTCAAAAATGCTTATCAGCTGTTTCAATATAGCTTATGAGCTGCTGTTGTTGCACAATCCATCCCTGAATTGGCTACATCATCCTACTCTCTTCTCCACCAACAGCTGGTGTGTGGTGAGCGTACTGGCGCACTATGGCTGACATCGCATCATCCAGGTGGATGTTGGTCACTAGTGGTGGTTGAGGAGATTCCCTCTATACTATGTAAAGCACTTTGAGTGCTGGAAAAGCGCTATATAAATGTAAGGAATTATTTGTACTATATTTTAGGTTTGGAAAATTAGGTCTTCATTTCTGGCATGCTGTGTGCAAGCATTTGTAAATAAGACAAGAAAGATCCATGATTTTGGTATTGGATAAGCTTGAATGTAAAGAAAATTAAGCATTTTAGAAACGTGGTAATTGACTGCATATTCTGTGAAAACAACCTGAATTGTGTTAATGGTATGGTCCACAACAGACGGATGTTGAGCTAAATGTGTTTAAGTTTTAAAAATGTGACTACGGATTGGACAAAAGGATGTTAGCGATTGTAAAAAAAACTGTAACATCCATTCAAAAGTAGCAATGTTCTCTGATGAAGTCAAAATTGAAATCACAATTGTAAAAGTCAAAAATATATTACTTTATTTAGGGATGGGAATCATAAGAAATGTAACCATTGTGATTCCTCTTAAACCTTCTTTTAGTACTTTTATAGTTCTTCTGAGGAAGAAATACAGTTGAAGTCAGAAGTTTACATACACCTTAGCCAAATATATTTAAACTCAGTTTTTCACAATTCCTGACATTTAATCTTAGAAAACATTCCCTGTCTTAGGTCAGTTAGGATCACTACTTTATTTTAAGAATGTGAAATGTCAGAACAAGAGTAAAGCGAATCATTTATTTCAGCTTTTACTGTATTTCTTTCATCATATTCCCAGTGGGTCAGAAGTTTACATACACTTTGGTAGTATTTGGTAGTATTGCCTTTAAATTGTTTAACTTGGGTCAAACATTTTGGGTAGCCTTCCACAAGCTTCTCACAATAAGTTGCTTGAATTTTGGCCAATTCCTCCAGACAGAACTGGTGTAACGGAGTCAGGTTTGTAGGCCTCTTTGCTCACACATGCTTTTTCAGTTCTACCCACATATTTTCTATCGGATTGAGGTCAGGGCTTTGTGATGGCCACTCCAATACCTTGACTTTGTTGTCCTTAAGCCATTTTGCCACAACTTTGGAGGTATGCTTGGGGTCATTGTCCATTTGGAAGACCCATTTGAGACCGAGCTTTAACTCCCTGGCTAATGTCTTGAGATTTTGCTTCAATATATCCAAATTATTTTCCTTACTCGTGATGCTATCTGTAATGTTATATTGTTCTGGGATTGATTTGCACTTTTCACACCAAACTACGTTCATCTCTAGGAGACAGAATGCGTCTCCTTCCTGAGCATTATGATGGCTGCGTGGTCCCATGGTGTTTATACTTGCATACTATTGTTTGTACAGATGAACGTAGAACCTTCAGGCATTTGGAAATTGCTCCCAAGGATGAAACAGACTTGTGGAGTTCCACAGTTTTTTTTTTTTTTTTTTTTTTTCTGAGGTCTTGGCTGATTTCTTTTGATTTTCCCATGATGTCAAGAGAGTGCAAAGAGGCACTGAGTTTGAAGGTAGGCCTTAAAATACATCCACAGGTACACCTCCATTTCAGTACACCTCCTATCAGAAGCTAATTTGCTAATTGCCTAAAGGCTTGATCTGGAAATTTCCAAGCTGCTTAAAGGCACAGTTAACTTAGTGTATGTAAACTTCTGAGCCACTGGAATTGTAATATAGTCCATTAAAAGTGAAACAATCTGTCTGTAAACAATTGTTGGAAAAGTTACTCATGTCATGCACAAAGCAGTTTGCTAATATGAAATCTGTGGAGTGGTTAAAAAAATGAGTTTTAATGACTTCAACCTAAGTGTATGTAAACTTCTGACTTAAACTGTATAAAACACGCTTCAGAGGAGGATCTATGAGCACTCCACAGGAATACGCACTTCATAGGATGACATCGTTGGATTTGCTCAGGTTTTGTGAGGTTTGTGAATTAAATAATTGGAAGGTTTAAAATTATTAAGTTTTAAGGTGTCATGCCATGCCTTTTTTTTATTATTATTTTAATATTTTCCTTGTGGTTCACTTATAATATTAGTAAAGGTTTTTTTTATTTTTTTTTTTAACAAAAACAGTAATTTATTTGTAAATCATGATCATTTTCTTATCTCATTCTGACCCTCTGTCAGAAACGTTGGGTTTTGTTGCTGCCTCTCCTTTAAGACTTGTCAGTAAATGGCCACTGTTTTGATTGGCTCTGCAAATGGGCAGGCTACAGAAGTTATTAGATAAAGTAGGCGTTGATGTGTTGTTGTAGAGGAAGTAGATGCAAATGTCTACCACTGTGCGACATCACAATAGTAGAGAACGAGTCCTTTTGGCAGCTTGGTTTCAACAAAGTTCTAAAACCTACAGTGTATTTTATTTGTACAATGACCTCTTTTATGTCACAAGATCAAGTAAAAAGGTATACTTCATGCCATGAGCCCTTTTAATGAGGTATCCTCATATTTGCACACGGTATATAAGTTCTATTGCTATTTCCTTTTTTATCATTAGAAAAAAACAGTTAAAAGTTTCAGGGAATTGCTGAGGAGAGACAGGGGGAGTGTAACACAGGAGCACTTTAAACATCACAAGCTTTTGTGCGTCTCCTGAGCCTGCATGCCGTTCTGTTTTTGTGGTTGCACGATTTCACATAACAACAATACAAACTGTGAATGGTTCTTTGAATGTCTCAGACGACTACTACACATCCAAACAGACGATTATCTGCACCGTCACGGCTTGCAAAACTAATGGCCCAACAAAACAATTTATTGGCCAATGACACGCATTTAAAAATACCAAATATCATATGATTTATTGGCCTAGATGACATATAGCCGACCACTGTTTAAGAGTACATTAGCATGTAGACGACCTCAAATTTAACACATTTTTTAACTAAAAGCCACAAAACTCTAACTTTACATTTCATGGGGTCTTTAAAAGTGCTATATATTTTTCCCTGTCTACTGCCTTTGATGTCCCAGCTCAGAATAGTAGCTAGTGAAGGGCTTGCAAGGTCTTGGGACTGTGCATATTCTTGTGGTGTCATCAGCCATTCAGCTTTGTCGGAATGTCATGGCCGTCATTTTCCTGCAGCTCCAGTGTAATTAGTCAAATGGCATTTACAGCTCTAGTGATTGGCTCAAAAAGTTCTGTGCCCAAAACAGAGTGCCCACGAGCAGAGATGACAGCAAGCAGGTCACACACTTGGCTTTCTCCAGGTATCACAAACCTCCTTGATGCCAACAAGATCACAATCAGCACATCCTCACTGCCCACTCTGCCAAAAATCTAATTTCCTGCCCAGCGCTGGCAATCAGACAATCAGATTCCTTTTGTCTTCTGTTTCCTCTACTCATTTAGGTTGTGAAGAACTGGCCTGCTCATTAGTGCTAAGTGAAGCACAACGTGTTCAGCAAGGTGAGCACTGGCATCCAAAACGCATGAATGTTCTCACAATTTCTCACAGTTTAGGAAAGTTTCATCCAACTCTCTCTCTCTCTCTCTCTCTCTCTCTCTCTCTCTCTCTCTCTCTCTCTGTGATTAGCTGCATTTCTGAGCTGCGAGGGTGTTAGTCTGAGTAACTGAGAGTGAAAGAATGAGAAAACCAGGGCACTTTCCTATACCATGCTCAATATTCTGGAGCCTGCACAAAGCACAAGATTCACCCAGTTTATTCATGGTTCATAAATACTTAATAGAAACTGACTCGCTGCTTATAATGAGAAATATTGCAGCCTTTGAAAGTGAGAGGAGGGTATCTGCATCACGCTATAACATATAGTTTTTCTGAATTGCTAAAACACATTTCTTGAAATCTTCACCCATTTTCTTACAACTTTAAACACAAAACCAAATCTCCAAACTACATTCACAAAACCCCTGACTCTTCTGGCAAAATCAAACAATTGCCTCAACACCATTTAATCTGTGCTCAAAATCAAACAATGCTTTCAGATCATACACACAGCAAGTCAATATATAAACCCTACAGAGCATTCATTAGACTTTACATCAGAAAATGGAGAGCACAGTGTCCAGGGCATGTAGTTACAGAAAATTTATAATATTGTAAGCACATTTTGCAAAAAAAAAAAAAAAAAAAAGGATAGTAATCACAATTTACAGTAGTACAGTGAATATATTGTATACTGTAAGTACTACAGTAATACAGTATTGAATGTCTGTATATTTAGCACTTGCATACTGTAAAAATAGAGTAGTCCAACTGCAAAACCCCAAAGAACATAGAACATTCTAAATGAAAAACATATTACAGGTAACTTTAAAAATGTTGTGCAACTGCAAAATCAGAGTCAAATGAGAGATTCATTCTGCCTCAGCATCACTTTTTTACATCATTAGAAACACGTGTGAACAAATCTGAGTCGTTGTGTGTAAACGATGACAACTGTGTTGTAGTTGTGTTTAACTTTTGCTACCAGTTTTTACCGTTTTGCAACACAAGTGATTAATTCGACAAATGAATCAGAAAATGGGGTTTATTGTTTTAGCAATTCAGGAAAACTATAATAATTAATGCACACAGGACACCTACAGTAATCCACTTGGAAACAAACAAAGAAATGTAAAATACCATGAACACATCCAAATGGAACAATAAAGCACAACTGCTTTTGGCACAATTAATGGGACTTTTTTATAACCTCCTAACATGAATGATATTGCCAAAAGTCTGTGGGTACCCGCTGGACTGTCAAGAGATAAATAAATTAAATTGGAAGCAAAAAGGTGCTAAATGCGAACTGTAGAAGTACCACAGGGAGTTATCTTGGCCACTGTGCTTGAAAAACGGATGGTTGCTACTATTTCAAAACTCTTAATGGCTATTTTTTCCTATTTCTGATGAATGAGTCATGGCTGTCTCCTGTCAGCGCACCCTGAGGACAGAGGCTATGTCAGGACGGCAATGGGTCATGCTGCTCGATCTGCCACTATCTGTTTCCCAGTATGTGTCCAACTACAGGAGAAGAGCAGCAAAATCACATCATGCTGTTTCACTACTCTGACATATGAGAATGTAAAAATATATAAACGCTCATGTATGCTGCTATATACACAGTTGCTGCTTTTGAGGCATATGGGCATGCTGTTACTATGTAGTGTTTACATACAAGCCAGTTACATTGTTAAAAATTTAAGTAATCACTTTGAACAAAAGCATGTGAACACCCAAACACTATACCTATATGTGCTTGTTGAAAATTTAATTTCAAACCATGGCTGTTAAAAGGGAGTTTGTACTCCCTTTGCTGCTAAAAGAGCTTCCACTCTTCTGAGAAGGCTTTTTACTAGATGATGGAACATGGCTGTGGGGATTTGCTCCTATTCAGGCACAAAAACTTCACTGAGATCAGGGACTAATGATGGGTGATGGATCCTGGCTTGCTTCCTCGCTTAGTGTAGGTCAGGGGAGTGTCCGAAGGAATGGCATGGGGTGGCGACTTCTTTACTAGTGTCTAGGGTTGCTCCGATACCAAAGTTTTGGCTTTGGTACGATACCAGCCCTGGTATCTCGGTATCGATACTAACTATATATAAATAGCAAAAAACAAATAGCCTCAGATTACTGATGAAATGATGGACAGCGGGACTAAGTTGTGAAATTTTAAATAATACCAAGCTAAAGAAGGTCTAATTTTTCTCTGAATGGTCAGACTGGTTCGAGTTGACAGAAAGGTTATGGTAACTCAGATAACCACTCTGTACAATTATAGTGAGCAGAATAGCATCTCAGAATGCACAACATGTCAAACTTAGAGGTGGATTGGCTACAACAGCAGAAGACCATGTCGGGCATTTTATTAGGACCATAGTGTTCCTAATAAAGTGCTCAGTGAGTGTATATCCACCTTTAAAAAATAGTGCAGATGGAATATAAGAATGCATCATCTTCAGATGTGTGTGAAGGTTTAACCAAACCAATGCAATGGTGTATGAAAGTGAAGATACTATTTTTCTAATTTAACATTTAATACAACAATAATAACAATAGTATCTTTATAAAACTGTAGCTCAACTAGTAGAGCATGATGCTAGCAACACCAAGATCATGGGATCAGTTCCCAGGGAACACACAATAAAAATGTATAACCTAAATACACTTTTGAAAAAAGTACCTGACAAATGCTTAAATGTAAATGTAAATAGTACAGCATGAAAATAGCTTCATCATTTAGCCCATTATTCAAACAGTATGAGTGGTAACATGATACTTTAGCTGGTATTGTACTATAAGACATTGTTAAGGTGTCATGACAACCCTACTACACCACACCACCCACACATGTATCCATTTAGTGGATTAATTATTTATTATTAAAGCATATCTTTTGGTATTTTACCAGTGCTTTCAGAGTAGTACAGTTAAACAGAAGGAACTAAAAACACAATGTTTCATCCAGGCAAGTGAGCTTATTTTTTAACCAATTAGTGCACATTCTCAGCATCAGAATGCATATTCAGTTAGTCATGTGGTTTATTGAGAAAATAAGTCTCTAGATTATAAAGATTATGAAACACTGTTTTTGCCTTATGGTCTGGTGTACTGGGCATTTAATAAGAGTATTTGTAGCCATGTTCTCTGAGACATGAGTGCCAAGCAAAAGCACAAATAATTTGAGCCAAGTTGATCTGATCGTAGAATGGAATCTGTGTAAATAACTAACTAAACTAAATAACTAGTCTCGGCGCACACATGTTGATGAATGGCCTCCTTTCTTTTCTTTTTACCCATAAAAAAGCATTAGTTACGGAACAGTTACGGGCGCTTCATTCAAGTACTCCTCGTTGCAGACAGTAGCGTGATGATGTAGTGGATCTAATCCCATGCGTCTTGTATTTTAGTGACGTAGTGGATGTTTTAATGTGCATGCGTATTCACATTTTAATGTTTTATTACTGTAGCATACTTAACGGTCATTAATACAGTATATATTCATTTAACACATACACACACTCATTTATATATCAGGGCTGCGCAATTAATTAAAATAAAATCGCGGTATGATATTGTGTGATTATTTAACTAAAAAGGGCTAAGATGATCTATTACATTAATAGATAAATCAAGCTGTTCGCCTCAAAGTCTATGCACACTGCTGTGTCCTGTCTGTAATGTGTATAAGCATTATTACAGTGTACAGTGAGCAGTTCTGTGCTAAACAACTCGTGCTCAGAGTAACAGATGTGCTCCATTCAGTTCCGTGTGCTGAGCACGTCATTTTTAAAGTGCTCCAGATTCACTTTAATTTCACTTTTGCATACTTCCAAGTATGTTTGACCACTACATGTTAATATACAAATACAAATAATTCACCCCATGGCATTTATGTATGGCGGAGTAGATGTTAAAATGAGGAGCACATTATAGTGAGGAGTATATTGCTTAATTTATATATTTGTTTTCTGTGGGTGAAGAGGTAAAACAAGGAAAAGTAATTTATGCAATCCATGGTTATGACCATTTTTAAAAGCTAAGCTATATTACACAAATGTCTCAGTGTAATACTTTAATACTAAGTAACAATATACTCAGTGTACGCATAAAAACCAAAACATCCACTATGTCACCAAAAACTCAGAGGATTAGATCCACTAAGTCATCATGCTACATTCTGCAGCGAGGACCCTCTCGCTTCATTTCAAATTTTCAGAGGTTTATGAATGTACACACAAATTTTTTGATATACGAGTACTTTCTAGATAAACTTGATAATTTATAGATATTGGTAGTAATGTCACAGTCTGTCTCCATGTTCTTCAAGGACTCTTATTTTGATGTTTTCCTCCGGACTACATCTCCCAGAATCCACTGCCCTCATCACTTCCATTTGTTTCCACTCCTCCTCGCCTGTCCTCCATTCCATCATGAGTCATTGTTTGTATATATACCCTCCTGTTTTGTTCATTCCTTTGTCAGTCCTTGAAGTGTTACATTGTGTTAAGTTTGCATGTTGAGCTTTATTGTTTGTTTCCACTCCAGCATTTGTTCTACTCCAGCGATTGTTAGTATTTACTCCTGTGTCTCCTCTCTTCCACTCCAAGAACCCAACGTTACAGTTATTCTGTTAATGTTATTTTATGTGTGCTTGCACACTGATATGCAGTAGCTAGGTGAACAGGCGCCCTGTGCCTTAGCTGCTATTATATTGTAAATACTACCTCATTTAGTCATTCAACATCAACTCTATTACCTGGTAAAATATTGGCTGTGCATCATGCCTAACAACACACTTTAGCCATGACTACAAGGCTTCAAAAGTCAGTCCACACTGAAAATCTGGAATTCAACATCTAATTTAAAACAGGAAATAAACAGAATTCTATAGGAATTTGAATTTGTTTCAAAAATTAGGAAATATTTAGGGATGCACTGACTGATCGATCGGTCACTGAACACAATTGGACGATCTTCATCTTAAATGTGATTGCCGATCAGCTGATCGTGCCCAAATTCTGGGCTGATCTTTTTTTAATTGCAGCGCACTCGAGACCACACATACACTCCTACCCTAATGAATGAGCACTTTCTCAGCCATCAAAGCATGAAGTTGCAGCCACTGGAGGGTGAATGTTTGGCAATTCTAAGCATTTGCGAATTTACACTTTCAGACATGCTGTAATTCAGATTAATGTGCCGGATTGTTTTAAAAATGTGTATGATTTACATGTGTATGAATATTAAGGTGCCTATTTTCAAGAGTCATTATGTTTCCAATTCTGACTCGCTGTAAAGTTAGAAACAGAGAGGACAAAGATATTCCAAACAGCTGTAAAAATGAATTTAATAAACAAAGATGTGAATACAAATCTGAGTATACGTGATGTAACGTGAGTCGCGACAGTCAGACGGTATATGGTGTGATATAACAAATACTAAATTTCCTTACATTGTTAATGCACGGTCACACATTCCACGAGCAAAATAAAGTAATCTCAATGGGAATTAGGCTAATAATAACATTTGTAATGGATTTTTTTTTTTTTTTTTTTTTTTTTTATTAAATTAGAATAATACAAAATAGAAGCATTTTCACAAGTGGATTTTTGAATCTCACTTTATATTTATAATATTACATCCTCTCCTTTTTTAAATTAATATATTTTGTGCTCTCCAAATTTTTACAGACACCAAATTTTTTTCTAGATTATTTTTATGGTCTTTTGGCTTTTAATGGGATAGGGAAAGTAAAGAGGTGACAGGAAATAAGAGGGAGAAGAGTAGGAATGGGATAGGACCTCACAAGCCAGGACTCAAATTCAGGTCACCTATGATGCTTCAGCCCCACATGTCATGAGAGCAGCCCGCTAGGCTACAGCTCCGACACAGACAGACAACAAATGTTTGTGAAGTCCCTAGTGATTTAGCATTCTCTGGGATGTCTGATAACTGCAAGCTTTGATCCATGCTTAGGTTTGGAGACCAGGAAGAAAAAATGAAAGAGGAATGCATGTTAAATAGTTTGCACTGAGGGAAGGATGTGGCATTGTTTGAAAGAACAATGTGGCGCAGTATGCTGCAGCCAGCCAGTTGCATGTTTGCTAGGAGCATGTTGCTCTGTTTTTGTGCTGTTTCAAAATCCTTTGAGAAAGTTGGTCTCCTGTCCAATGGGATCTGTGAACAGTCAGAGATAGGGCGTGAAGTGGAGTTTTGTCATTTAAGGTTACTGCGGCAACGTCACAATTTGTCGCATTAATATAGAATTTGTGGCTGCATTTTTTTTTAAATTATATATCATGGCTCCTTACATGTTCATGGCAGTTATGAGGTGAAATGTCCACTGCGATGTTTTTAAGGTTAATGCTTTATTCCCAGGCCTCCTGACCCAGTCCCTGCCCTGTGGCCACCTCCCAGGCCTCCTGAACCAGTCTCTGCCCTGTGGCCCTGCCCTGAGTTTTAAATCAACAAAACTGACCTCCCTACCCTAAATTATAAACCTTAACCCTAACAGATATGGATAGTGTAAAAAAAAAAAAAAAAAAAAAAAAAGCAAATGTAAGATAATAAACAGATGAGATTTTTAAGGTTAATGCTCTATCGAGTTTAAAATCAATCAAACCTACCCCCAATCTAAACCCTAAACCTAAACCTAACAGTGTCAGAAAAAGCAAATGCGAGTTGATAATCGCAATTGCTGAAGCAACCACATCATTTTGTGGTGCTTCATTAATATTTTCAGCTCACATTTTGATTCATGTGCTCTATAGGAGTCGTACCCCAGTCCTTTGCATTGCAAGTGCAATGCTCCATTAGTTGAACTACCGCACAATTTGATCTCGCTCAAACAACCTTGTAAATGTAGTTGGTTATGTGATGCAAACGTTAAAATGTTCTAATAGAAATGTTTTGATGTCATACGAGAGCACTGTGTTAGGAACAGGGTGAAAAGTGTTTATGAACTGATAATCTGCTATTTAACTAGAGGTCTGAATCTTCACTGGCCTCACGATTTGATTCAATTATGATTCAAAGGGTAATTATTCGATTATAAAACGATTCTCGATGCATCACGATGCATCTTGTCTTTCAATTTCTTTCTTATTTCAGTTTCTTCAAAATTTATTTTCTACTCTCTATTTTTTCCCTTTCAGCTTTTTATTTAACAGCTGTTTTAAAAAATCAGAACGAGTCACATTACATAAACTGGCCTTTTACATTCAGTATGAGCTGTGAACAAAACATGGAACATCCACAAGATTAAATAAATGGTTCTATAGTTTAAAAGAGTATCTCAGTTTTTTCAGTTTCTTTCTTTAGAACCTTATAAAAAATCTCTTAAACACACAAGAAAAAAAAAATTGGTTCTCCATCAAAACACACTGAATACTATTACTTCAACTGATTATATTATTATTTTTATTTTTGTTTAAGCATTGTAAATAATTTTATAGTATTTAATTATTATTTAAAATTAATCTATGCCATGCTATTCATTTTCATTTTTAACCACAAATGGAAGTTGCTGGTCCAGGATGAGAGATATATCTGCTTCTATGAGAGTGCAGCTGTCAGCTTCTCCTCTCCTCACCTGCACAGGTGAGAGTAAAGCAGTTTAAATAGCGCAGTTGTTGCTTCAGAAATGTATCAAGCGTCTCGTATGCACTGTTCCATCTGTTTGCTCAGTGAGTAGAGGATCGCACGACCCTGTCGCAAAAGCTACAATGGATTTCAAACCTTTATCATCAGGTGTGCGCACTGTCCTGACAAGCGAGTGATAGGCAATGACCGGCAATAAAGCAAAAGCCAATGAATTGGAGAGTGCGCAAGAGTAGAGAAAGGCATTGAAAAAAAATAAAAATAAAAAAATAATTAAATGAAAACATCACCAACATCTCCCTAACCGCTACCTCATCATTATTTTTTTCTGTGTTTTCCCACATTGTGTGCAAATCAGTGCAATAATGGGTGCGAGCTCGTCTTTCATGTTGTTTGTTGGCTTCTTATTACGAATAAACACTCCCTTTGCTACAGTTGTGCTCAAAAGTTTACATACCCGTGAATGTTTGACCTTGCTACAGACACTCAAGGTGACACACACACAGGTTTAAATGGCAATTAAAGGTTAATTTCCCACACCTGTGGCTTTTTAAATTGCAATTAGTGTCTGTGTATAAATAGTCAAAGAGTTTGTTAGCTCTCGCGTGGATGCACTGAGCAGGCTAGATACTGAGCCATGGGGAGCAGAAAAGAACTGTCAAAAGATCTGCGTAACAAGGTAATGGAAATTTATAAAGATGGAAAAGGATATAAAAAGATACCCAAAGCCTTGAAAATGCCAGTCAGTACTGTTCATTCACTTATTAAGAAGTGGAAAATTCGGGGATCTCTTGATACCAAGCCAAGGTCAGGTAGACCAAGAAAGATTTCAGCCACAACTGCCAAAAGAATTGTTTGGGATACAAAGAAAACCCCACAGGTAACCTCAGGAGAAATACAGACTGCTCTGGAAAAAGAAGGTGTGGTTGTTTCAAGGAGCACAATACGACGATACTTGAACAAAAATGAGCTGCATGGTTGAGTTGCCAGAAAGAAGCCAATGCCACAAAAAAGCCCAGTTACAATATGCCCGACAACACCTTGACACGCCTCACAGCTTCTGGCACACTGTAATTTGGAGTGATGAGACCAAAATAGAGCTTTATGGTCACAACCATAAGCGCTATGTTTGGAGAGGGGTCAACAAGGCCTATAGTGAAAAGAATACCATCCCCACTGTGAAGCATGGTGGTGGCTCACTGATGTTTTGGGGGTGTGTGAGCTCTAAAGGCATGGGGAATCTTGTGAAAATTGATGGCAAGATGAATGCAGCATGTTAACAGAAAATACTGGCAGACAATTTGCATTCTTCTGCACGAAAGCTGCGCATGGGACACTCTTGGACTTTCCAGCACGACAATGACCCTAAGCACAAGGCCAAGTTGACCCTCCAGTGGTTACAGCAGAAAAAGGTGAAGGTTCTGGAGTGGCCATCACAGTCTCCTGACCTTAATATCATCGAGCCACTCTGCGGAGATCTCAGACGTGCGGTTCATGCAAGATGACCAAAGACTTTGCATGACCTGGAGGCATTTTGCCAAGACGAATGGGCAGCTATACCACCTGCAAGAATCTGGGGCCTCATAGACAACTATTACAAAAGACTGCACGCTGTCATTGATGTTAAAGGGGGCAATACAGTGTTAAGAACTAAGGGTATGCAGTCTTTTGAACAGGGGTCATTTCATTTTTTTCTTTGTTGCCATGTTTTGTTTTATGATTGTGCCATTCTGTTATAACCTACAGTTGAATATGAATCCCATAAGAAATAAAAGAAATGTGTTTTGCCTGCTCACTCATGTTTTCTTTAAAAATGGTACATATATTACCAATTCTCCAAGGGTATACAAACTTTTGAGCACAACTATATGTGCGTGGGTTTGTGAAAGATTTTCGGGATCGTAGTTTCATTCGGGCACAAATGGTCATGTGTTTGATACAGCTGGTCTGCAAACAGTCGTGTTTGTGCACTTGATTTTAGTGTATGAACTTAACATTGTTTTTACCTCTGTCTTTGGCGCGCGCCACTGCTCTACCGTGATTTAAACTGAACTTAGAATCGATTCTGATTCTTTTGAGAATCGATTCTGTATCTTTTGAGTATGAATCGCGACGCTGAAACTATTTTTCCAACAGCTCTATATTTAACTTGTGTTTTTGTGAAAGAAAAAAAGTTGTTTTAGTGCCTCTAGTGTTAATTTCACCAGGAAACTGCCGTGATTCGTAAAACGAGCCACTTAAAAATAATATTGCAAAAATGTAGGTATAAGTGTTTTGATGAGACCAAGTAGGAGAATTCAACTGCGGTCACAGTTTTGCATATATTGGCTGTTTTACAATAGCTAAAAATCAAAATGTAGAAGCTGTACTATGCATTTTATAATATATTTTTTTCTCTTAAGTCTTTTGTTTTTAACTGAAGTCTTATATAGCAAAGCTGTTTTTGCCATGATACTAGGGTTATTATTTATTAGTTATGAATAATCATATCTTTTTTTTTCACCCATCAAGTTCTAAATTAAAGGAGAAAATAATAAAATGAATTCACTGTATTAACCAGGCATTACCACCTGGTTATTTATTTTATAAACCATTTTTCATTAGATTTCCAGCTAAAATAACTATCTCAAGATTTATACCGTTACCATTATATGAAATTAAACATACCGCCCACCTCTAGTCGAAGGCTGTAAAATTAAGTTATCAGACTCACTACAAAAACAAACACGTGCACACACACACACACACACACACACACACAAACACTCATAAGCAGAATACTCTAAATTCACAAACCAATGCACATGCCATGACCACCTCACCCGCTCTTTAAAACCTCATCACTATGGTAACTATGACAACCTCATCATCTTCACCACTAAATGTCTCTCTCTGTTGCTGTTCAGCATTTTTCTCATACTGATGTCACAGTTTCCTTCTCTGTAAGAATCGTATTGTAGTTGTTATAGATGAAGGGGGATCTCAACAAAAGGCAATAAACTGCAATTTAACACTGCTACTAATCCAAACCCACAGTTTTTACACTGTTTTTTTTTTTTTATTATTATTTTTTTATTTTTGAGAACCAAAACTGATTATATTCGCAAATCAGATCCAGCAAACATGTTTTACTCAATAAAAAAACGTAAGCACCCTGAGCAGAACAGATGAATGTTAAAATAAACATACCTACAAAACAAACATTCTTCTTATACAGATGTTGGCAAAAATGTTATCATATTTTACTTATGCAAAATTACAATTTTAACTGATTAAGTCTTTTCATTTCTTCCTTTCATTTAGTCTCTTAAAAGGGATAGTTCACCCAAAAATGAAAATTCTGTCATCTTTTACTCACAGGGTTCCCACAGTCATGGAAATCCTGGAAAAGGAAATAATTTGGGATGACTTGAGGGTGAGTAAATGATGAAAGAATTTGTATTTTTGTGTACATTTTCCTGAAATCCTCTTACACCTAATTTACAGTTCTTCAGTTCTTATGCAGTCCATTATGCACTACTGTCTAAGTGTCATTAAGTTGTCACAGGGATTAAATAATGTTTAAAAAAAAAAAACATTTTTAGCGTGCTCAATGGTCTAACACCACTGGTTCCAAAAACCCGGAAGAGAATTCGCTTTTGGGATTTTTATAATAGAGTTTTTGAACTTATGTGTAAAATAAGGTCTGTGGTAAACATTACTTGACGAAACGTGGATGTTTTGTTCCACAACATAAATTACGCAAAGTCATATCTCAAACGTGAATTTTGAAGCCGTATTGAATTATATACTTGTGGCTTTGACTTTATTGTGTTTTTAGGTTGTGGCAAGGACAGTGTCATTTTTTTTTTTTTTTTTTTTATGAAAACATTTGCAAATAGGCCTACTTTAGGCTTTTTAACCATTTTCTTTAATTAATTCTGACTTTGGACAAAAATCTCATTAACTGCAACCATTTTATTTTGATTATGTCCTTGTCAGGTCTGTGCTCGAAAAGGGAGCAGCTAAAGGAGTAGTTAACCTAAAATGAAAATTTTGTCATTTACTTGGCCAATAATTAGACCAATATTTAGGCCAATAATAGGCTTATGTTCAGTGAAAAGGTAATAAACTATATATTGCCTTCTAAAACCACACTGAAAAAAATGTTGGATTTACTTAAAATACTGTATATATGTAGCATTTTTGCATCATGCTTTTTAAGTAAATTCAGCTCATGGTCAATTTATATCAGCTTAACTAGAAAGCCTTTTCACAGATATACACAAAGTATCAGTTCATTTAACTTTATTTACTTAAAAAGGTATGTCACACAAATAAGATTTAACAACTAATGGCGCATTGTTTCAAATTAACATTTATATTATTGTTTCTATTTAATTTATTTGGCTCAAAAGAAAATAATGACTGAGGTCAGTCATTAAACGTAGTCCTCAAAGAGGAGGACTAGTGCTAGAGCTGCACTTCCCCTATGCACATTCACATGCACAAGGAAAAAATACGGAGATGGAATTCTAGGCTAATGGTCTAAACAGTTGCACCACTTTTGCGCATCGTATTATGCTCAAAAGCCTGTATTTCATTCACTAACCACCTGCAATCTAGATGAAGCAACTGCAATAAGGACTAAATTTACATGAAACAACTAATTACTGTAAAATAACATCTGTAATATTAAAGCTGATATTTTTTTTAAATTCTTAATAACAACTAATTAAATGCCCCGATAAGTTACTTTTGACCAAACAAACATGTTTAAATTATTCAAGCACAAGGGCTTATGTGCATTCCCCACATCCTCAGTTCCGTACTTGATCGTTTGAGTAAGTAATACTTGAAATCGTAATTATATGGATTTTTAAGACAAAGTTCAAGGAACTCACAATTATTCATTTATTTTGTATATCACTCTAAGTTTACCTTATAACTGATATTTTGTTTTGTACATATTAATGCAAATTAAGTAAAGCTAAAAATGTAAGAAATATGTACGTTTCTGAGTAGAAGCTGTTTGTTTTCATACATTATGCTTGTCGACAAATTTTTTTTTTCAATGCAATTGAAAAATTACTCGTCTGCCACAATAATGCAATGTATTTTAATGATCTGAATTATTATGTTTTTATACCACGGGTCTGTTGAATGCTTGAATCTGATTGGTTCACGGATGTTCTAAGGTGTGCAATTATTTTTCAAGTAAACTATGAAGTAGTTCCAGGTCTTGACTGCATAACGGTTCCATATCACTTCGCCAAATTATTTTAGTTATTTCAAAGTGCCCTACAGGCTACCACAACAAAATAACCAGTTAAAACAAAGATATTGGTTAAAGTAAATCGGTTAAGAACATCAAACAATGTCTAAAATATCCTACTATTACTATAATATTTCAATTTCGGTTAAAAAGAGTCCTCGCGCTCCCTTGTCTCCCCACACATACACACGCTCACACACACACACATGCGCGCACACACTCACACACACACACGCACACACACACACACATTGAGATTCGAGTTGTGACCTACAAATAGAGCCGCACGCCCGCAACTTGATCAATACAACAATTTCTATTACCCGAAATAACTTTTAATGTTTCAAAATATTTTGCCCTAATCAGCCTCACATAGCTGTAGTGGAAAGCACCACGCTACCCCCTGCCCCCTGTTTCCCTTTCACACACACAGAGAGAGCAAGAGAGAGAGAGAGAGAGAGAAAAGCAGCGCATCCTCTGTTGCTAGTTCTACAGTGACGTTTTCGAAACTAGCAACGAAGGCTTGAGCTTTATCAAAGCTAGATACACTTGATCAATACAACAGTTTCTATATTATCTGAAATATCTGTGGGAAAAACCCTCACGCTCCCCCTCTCACAAACACACTCGTGGATACACATTATACGCGTAACACACACACTTAAGGCCCAAACATACTCATGAGAGAAAAACAGAGTCTTCATGTCAGCGCACTCCTGCATTCTCAGTGGGGATGAAAAAAAGGGATTAAAGTTTACAACAGGAATATGGCGACACACATCTTGCTGATTTTGAAGTGATGTTACTTCTGACGAGAGCTGCAATAAAAAATGTAATCCCAGAAGCGATCTCTCTAATTTTCTGTGTTTCTCTCTTTCTATCCTTCAAATACAATCTCACACACACGCAAAGCACTACCTTATTATCAGGGTTGGGAGGGTTACTTTTGAAATGTATTCCACTACAGATTATAGAATACATGCTGTAAAATGTAATTTGTAACATATTCAGTTAGATTACTCAAGGTCAGTAATGTATTCTAAATACTTTGGATTACTTCTTCAGCACTGGTAGCTGTATTCTAATTACCAATGATTTAAATTGTAACTGTAGTGGAATACAGTTACTTATATTTTGTATTTTAAATATGTAATCCCATTACATGTATTCTGTTACTCCTCAAACCTGCTTATTACTCCAGTAAGTCCTCGAGTAAAGCAGCGCATGCCTCTGTTGCTAGTTCTAATGTGACATTTTAAAATTACCAACAAAGGCTTGAGCTGTATTAAAGTAAGACGCTGAATCTGTGGCGGAATAAAGTAGTTCCGCTCACAAGAGCGTTTTAGGGATGAAAACCAGAAAATGTCTTGAGATGAACCCTAAACAATGTCTTAAGGTGTGGTAACCATGGTTTAAGCAGAATAATTGACTCCGGCCCGTTGAATTGCTAAAAAATAATGCAATGGTCATGACGCGCACCTCGGGTGTGCATAATTTTTCAACAATTCAATGGTCCGTCGTCAATTATTCCTTACATAATAGATTATATTTAAAATTATAATAACTTTATAATTATTTATTGAATTATTTTATTTGTGATTAATTCGATTAATCAGCACATTATTATGTAATTAATTTGATTACAAATTTTAATTGACTGACAGCCCTAATAATTGTGCCCACACACCCAACAACACTTACCACTTTGGCCACTGGGGGCAAATTTGTCCCCAAAGGTGAGCAAAATCTGACATAACTTGCCTTTGGACAAAGATTTCTAAATAAAATAAATACATAATAAAGTACTAAATAATGTCTTAATGAAAATATAACTATGAGGTTAGGGGTAAATTAATGGTTTTGAAAAAAATCCTTACCTCAGTATAAAAACAATAATAGTCAATAGAAAGTCTCCCAAAAGATAGAAAAACAAATGTTTGTGTGTGTAATACAGGTCTGCCATATTCTGGGTTTCATGGTTTCTGAGGGATCAGTAAGGTACAGAGAGCACTATTTTTAAATGCAATATTCCTAAACAGCACAATATTTTTCTCATTTTCAGCTATTCTATTGCTTCTTAAAGTCATGTGCTTTTGTGTTTGTATGAGTGTAGAGAAAGTGAGAGAGAGAGGAAGAGAGAGGAACGTGGACAAAATGCTCCTCCATTTGCGTACCAACTGAAAACGCTTAAGATGCTTTCAAAGCACTGCCTTTAGTCAACAAGCTTTTTAACTGCAAACGCATGTAGAGATTGCTGCTTTTATAATGAAATAATTAACTGCAAAGCCTTTCATTTGGGAAGAATGGTTATGTTTCTAAGAATCACGCAATTACATGACCCATTAGATTTAACTTGCATCCTTATACGTTATGTGAAGGGAGAATTAAATGAACTTTCAATGAAATGAAATGAAGCAGAGGTTTTGCAGTGTTCAGTCTGTCATTGCAGAGAGGATTTTTCATTTGGTCTGGGGAAAGGATGAAATCCATAGGCAAGATGCATCAAAGGAACTCCGTCAGTTATAGTATTTTTCATTTTTACACTAGAAAAGATCAGACTAATAGCATGGATTTTATACTCTCTGGTTCTTCAAAGTTTTACTGCAACAGAGACAAATTTGAAAATATGATTGGACACTGCAGCTGCATTTGTACAAATGTTTGTTGGGGACATCTGTGCCTTAGTACATCAAGGATCAAGGATTCAATTTCCTCTCTCTATGCGCATTGTCCATGAAAAGTCAAAACGTACAAATAAACAGCATTCCTACTCTGAACAAATATGTGACAAAGTGTGTTTTGGCCACACTCAAAGACTGAGATAATGAAGACTTTAGATACAGTTTAAAAAGAGACTCACCTGTATATGATGCAGGCACTGTTACGACATGTGTCACAGTTGGCTGTATCTTGTCCAGTTCGATATGAAAGTCTGTGGAGGAACAGATTATGATAAATATTTTTTTCCAAAACAATAGTAAAACTCATAACTGAATATCAAATACAGTAAACAAACAAATGGGGTGAATTCCCTAAAGAATTGAGCCACTTTTGCGTGTGGTATTATGTGCAAAAACCTGCTAACCACCCGCAATCTAGTTTAAGCAACCACAATCAGCACTAAGATCATGCTGCGTCTTGAGTATTTAAAGGTGCTGTAAGCAATTTTTTTCATGAAAAGGTATGCAAAACAATATCCTACTGCCTGAAAGATATTAATGAAATAAGTGTCGTGAGATATCTCACCTGTTTCTGTGACAGCACTAGACGTACAAATATTTGTATTATTATTAATAATAATAATAATAAATTGTATTATTTATTGAACATTGTCTTTCATCGTATTGTTTTTGCTGCTCACTGTAATACACAACCTCTTGTAGCTTATTGCTTTATTCTGCCCTGTGACCAAGATTTCAATACATCATGTGATGATGGAAGGGACTGGGATTGAATTCCATGTATCTATCCACTGTTCATTTATGGCCCTTGGGCTTCAGTGGCATTAATGTATGTACAAGGGGATGATGGATCATGCACTAGCCTGGCATAATTGAGAAGGTTTTAATATATTATTTGTGTGCTGATGTGACATTGTGGCACATGCCTCACATTTATCCAGAGACAATAATGGGGCTGTACCCAACAGCCATGCAGTTATGCATTTTCATTAAAGCTTAATGAAAGCCTAATTGGAACACTTTATCCCTCTGAGCGTTCAAGTGTCAGGATGGTCATTGATATTCTGCGTTCGGTTAGATCTGACGTTGCTGAGGAGTTTATAGCGACAGTGGTTACACACATTATCTTCAAATGCAGAGGACTTGAAAAGAAACAGTGTTTTGCTGCAGCCATGCAGTAGAACACATCACCTGTAGTGAGATGTTACATGACTGAATTATTTACAGAAATAGTTCACCTAAAAAGGAAAATTCTTTCATTATTTCTCTCATGTTGCTCCAAGCCTGTATGTTGTTATTTTCCCCATGGAATACAAAAGGAGATGTTTTGAAAAATCTTCACACAGTGACATTTCAAAATAAATAAATTAAAAAACATAAAAAGCTCAAAAAGAAAAAAATGTCATGTGCTATATCTGAGGAAGACCGGTAGTTAAAATGTCTCCTGTGCTTTGAGTGAGGAACAAACCAAAATGTAAGTCACTGATAATCTTTCAATGAACCTAAACTGGTTCATTGAAAAGAAACAACTCAAAAGAATGATTCATACACAAACTCACTGACTTAATGATCCAGTTGCAGAAGTTCTCAAGTTAACAGCAGTCAGTGCCGGTCCTACCCCATTTGGCACCCTAGGCGAGACCCCCCCACCCTATCATAAATGGGTATCACTATATATAGGAATAACTTTAAGGTAATGTGTACATAAACCAAGTCAAGTGATCTAAAAAAAAAAAAAAAAGGCACACTGCCCTAAAGATCTATGCATATTGTAGTGTATTTCACAGCAGGCACATTTATAGGTTTTCATCATTACTGGGGAGTCTGGGGCCCATCAAGTACACAATATATTGTACTATGATGTTGTAGGGGGGGTTAAAATTATTTATTTTATTTATTAATTTTGCAAAAACAGCACCAACGCATTTATTTCTGGTGATTTTAGGAGCATAACTTGAAAATTTTCTTTAGTAGCCTATATATATTGTGTAGCATTAATAAATAGACTAAAAACATATTGTCACCTTTTCACATTACACAGCACAAGATGAAGTTTATCAAAGTTACCTTTCTCAAAAGCCTGCTGTAGCAGTATCATGGTACAGTGATGGTACAATATGGTAAAACCTTGGCATTTTTATTATATACAGTAGGCCTATATCATGGTATTTATATGGAAGGCTACTCCAAAAAACATGGTACTGGTTAGTTTTTGGTACTTGTAAGTGCTTTCATGCAATGTAAGTGTTTTGATACAGTCTTATTTAGAAATTATCTTTACCTGCAGTAGAAAACGTTCACAGACTGCACTAACACATGATCTTCATCACTGGCAAATGATTGAAAGCAGCTGCAGGTTTTGTTTCAGAATCAGAATCATAATGAGCTTTATTGCCAAGTATGCTTACACATACAAGGAATTTGTCTAGGTGACAGGAGCTTCCAGTGTACAACAATAAAATAACAATATAAAAACAGCAGCAAGACATAGATAATAATAAAAAATAAAAATAAAAAATAATTATACACATAAATACAGACAATGAATTGTAAGTAAATATTCACTTCATTCAGCATTGTTTTTGTTCTCTGTGTTATAAAGCATCCCGTTACTGTTTTACTGCGTGACAAAGAGCTTCAAATGACTCAGCCCTCAAATTAGACAAATTAATTGAGAACCGACTCAAAAGACTAATTAATTCACGCATCAGGCATCACTTCAATTCACGAGCCCCGCGCTAATGAGTCTTTGGCCGTATTCACAATGGCATACTATCCATACTACTCTTAACTGTTTTTTTTTTTTTTTTTTTTTTTGGCAAACACAGGTATAACAGAAACACAGATTGAACACATACTTATTGGCTCGGTAGATCGGCGCCCCTGAAGCGATGCCACCCTAGGCGCTCACCTATGTTGCCTAATGGGTTGAAGTAATTGTTATTTTCTAATTGCTTATGCCTCAGAAGTATAGAAAATGGCTATTATTCCACACAAACTTTGCTTTTGTGACCAGGAGAGTGATATTTTGAAATGTACCTATTTCCATTGAGAAAACGGGCAAATTTGTGTCTTTTCGTACACATAAAGTCAGAAAAAAACAACATATGAATCCAAATTAACATGTATTTAGACTAAAGTATTACAAAAATGACTACAAAAGATTTAGAAGTGAGTAGTTTTTCAAGATTTACAATTATACTGTAAATCACTTTCACGAATCAGCCCCCAAATGCAGTCTCCCATCATGTTCTCATTATACTGTACTTGGTAGCGGCATTCAAATCCAGTATATCCTGATGGAAGCGCTCGCCTTGCTCCTCCGAGTACGGTCCCATGTTCTCCTTGAATTTATCAAGATGAGCATCAAGGATATGGACTCTGAGGAATTTCAGAGGTGAAGCTGTGGAGAGAAACCCATAGTACCCCAACCAAAAATATTTTATTAGAGATCTTGGTCTCACCAAGTCCAATGACGAGTTTTGACGTCTAGGCTCAAGCAGTGGAACTTGTTGGATGAAAGTGTGTAATTCGCAGATCAGAGGAAGCATCACCAACCTTTTTCCAGCTTCTTCACCTGGAAAACCGTGTTGCGTTCCGTTTCCGTTTGTCCTACGAAGGCCATCTCGTTTAAACAAGGCTTGTTTAAAGGAGGACACTCGGTATACTGCAGCCTTCAAAGGACGCGTCCTACCTAGCATGCAGCCTTCCAAACGAGACACAGCCATGGACTCGGATGTACGTCTTTGCTTACATTGCGTGAGTGCCCACTACTGGCGGAACCCAAGCAGTTGGTTTAAACGGTCTAAGCTTTGATCACTTCACTGGCTATTGAACCCACCTTCACTTGTGCAATAAGGCTGATGTTATTTTATGGAATTATTTGCCGATTTTTGCACCTCAGAAGACAACATCTCCGGAGATTGATGAAATCCCAGATTCGGGTAAAGTTAAGTTGTAATTTCAGAGGCTTATATATAAATTGTGTCTGTTAAGAAAAAAATTACTTTTGATTAGAATTGATTGTTATAAAGAATCATTGTTGACTCAACCTATTGCCTTAAAAGGCTGTTAGCTGTTTGACAGTAATAACAAATAATAATATCTTTACCTGATTATTGCAGTGCAATATAATATGCAAAAAATCTGCAAAATTTACATAAAGGACAATGGTAACATTCCAATGAAATGCCTGTTGTGCAAGCTCCCGATCGATTCTTTCCTGTCGGGAGAAATCACGTGGAGGTCATTGGTGCTTGTGTGATCGTGGCTCACATTTTGCTCATGTGTCTCACGTGTGAGAATTTAAAGTATTACCACCGCATTGATCCCCACAATAGTAAGGGTCATTCTGGTTGGATACCTACTGTATGTGTAGGCTTGCTCACTCGGTCAAAATCGAGGGTTTGAGGGTCTGTCAGCAAAAACTTCCCTTGCCCACTGGCGAGTCTTGGAAAAGACTTCCAAAATGATGGTGGCAATTCCCCCCAGGGGAAGTGCTAATGGAAGCTAGTCAAATGTATGTTTAAAGTGAAGTGGAATGCTGCCTTACTCTGAACCTCACACAAAGCTATTGTTTGACCTGTAGTGCTTACAGGAATATAGTACATGAGTTGTATGGACTACTTTTATGTTGCTTTTTTGTCATTTTTAAAGCTTGACACACATGCTCACTATGAACTGTTCTATATGGAAAAGAGCTTTGTGAAGTTTCTTTAAAATTCTCCTTTTGTGTTTCATCAAAAATAAAAGCATATAGGTTTTTTTTTTTTTTTTGGATGAACTATTCCTTTAAATAAGGGGTATTTTTGCGTAATTATATTTTTACCCTTACCATCGGCTCAAAATCAGAACACCACATGTTCAGATAGTACAGAGCAGTGCTTAAAAGTAAGAAAAATCAATATGGTCACTATGATCTGAAATAAATGGGAATGGGATGAGATTGAACGCTTATCATGGTCGAAGAGGAATTATCCTAAAGGCCAGGCACAAACAAGGTGCAGCAGGAGAATATGGTTTTCATGGTGGTCAAGGTGACCCAAGGTGAAGATCCATCTGATATGTGTGTGTGTGTGTGTGTGTGTGTGTGTGTGTGTGTGTGTGTGTGTGTGTGTGTGTGTGTGTGTGTGTGTGTGTGTGTGTGTGTATGTGTGTGTGTGTGTGTGTGTGTGTGTGGGCGGGTTTGGTTGATTTACAAGGACATTTTTAGGTTACAAACTGGTAATTACAAGGGTATTATGCTATAAATGTGGTTTATGAGGACATTTCTAGTGTCCCCATAATTCAAATCACTTAAAAAACATACTAAATTATGTTTTTTTGAAAATGTAAAAATGCAGAAAGTTTTTGTGAGGGTTAGGTTTAGGTTTAGGGGTAGGGGTAGGGTTAGGGGATAGAATCTATATTTCGTACAGTATAAAAATCACTATGTCTATGGAGAGTCCTCATAAGGATAGCCGCACCAACGGGGGGGGGGGGGGCAGGTTTAAGTGGTTTACGAGGAAATTTTTTTAGGTTACAAACTGGTAATTACAAGGGTATTATGCTATAAATGTGGTTTATGAGGACATTTCTAGTGTCCCCATAATTCAAATCACTTAAAAAATGGAAAAAAGGATAAGAAGTTCATACAGTATAAAAATCATTATGTCTATGGAGAGTCCTCATAATGATCGCTAAACCAACATGTGTGTGTGTGTGTGTGTGTGTGTGTGTGTGTGTGTGTGTTTTGTTTAGCAGTGAATGTCACAGCTGACACGGAGCGACCTGCATTCATGCTCTCTCATTATACTCAGGCTTCATCTCTCTAATGAGTGTGTGTAATTAAGAATGACTTTGTCAGGTAAATGGAACGATAACTTTTGAGTTGCTAGGTCATTAGCCATGTCTACTGTCCCTGTCTCTATTCCCCCATAAGCAGTGAGCTTTAAGAGTACAGTAATATTATGTACAACCCCAATTCCAACAGTATTAAAAATGCTAATAAAAAAAAAAAAATTAGTGATTTGTAAATTATATTCAACCTTTGCTATATTGAAAGCACTACAACTACACATTATATTATGTTTTACCCTGTGAATTTCATTGTTTTGTTTTTACAGTCATTTCAAATCAGATGATTGCAACACGCTCCAAAAACATTTGGAACGGTTGAGTGTTTACCACTGTGAAACATCACCATTTCTTCTAATAGCACTTATTAAGTATTTGGGCACTGAAGACACAAGTTTGTTAAGTTTAGAAAGTGGAATTTTCCCCCATTCATCCATTATGTAGGTCTTTAGCTGTACAATTGTAAGGGAGACAGGTCAGGACTGCAGGCAGGCCAGTCTAGTACCCACACTTTCTGCTTACACAGCCATGCACTGGAAATCCGGGCAGTATGTGGTTTGAAGTTGTCCTGCTGGAAAATGCAGAGACGTCCCTGGAAAAGACAGTGCTGGATGGCAGTATATGTTGCTCCAAAATCTTTACATGTCTGTCTGCATTCATGGTGTTCTCACAGATGTGCGAGTTACCCATGCCATGGGCACTGACACACTCCTGGCCCATACAGACACTGGCTTTTGGACCTGAGGCTAATAACAGCTTGGATGGTATAATATATATATATATATATATATATATATATATATATATATATATATATATATATATATATATATATATGTGTGTGTGTGTGTGTGTGTGTGTGTGTGTGTGTGTGTGTGTGTGTGTGTGTGTGTGTGTGTGTGTGTGTTTTACCTTGATAGCTGAGCTGAAAATTATTTATGAATAATTTCTGTATTGATGATTGACACTGAATTGTTTTGTCATACAGTGTGAAGGCATGGACATGTATTATAAGGGTGAAGGTATTCCAGTAGCCTCAAACCACAGCTGGGTTTGTTGGCAAAATCCCATTGTCTTGCAGACACTGGCAATCTGTTGCCGACCTGGATAGGCTAGGGAAGTCATTGACACACTAATAAGCCAGTTGTGATAATGATTAAAAAGCAGTGCATGCAATTGAATCCTGATTTGCTAACGTCATTGAGTTACTGTCCTAGGAAAGCACTGTATGAAAAAAACACCTCCATTATTTAATATAGTGATGAAACAAGCCTTGACAAGTGGAACAGTGTTTTAAAGTATTTGTGAAGAAGGTGATGTATTGTTGCTACATTGAGGGACCAGCCAAGTTAAACCAACACAAAGCTTTATTTATTCATCATAGACAATTGTCTCACAATTGTCTCCCTTAAAAAAAAAAGAAACTCATGCGATGAAAGAGTTTTTTTCCTTGAATATGTGTGACAAAATGCACAAGTCATAGACCTTAGTCTGGGTAGATGGCACATTTATTTCTTTGTGATTTAAAACTAGGCTGTGAGGGCATTCGATAGGTTGCACCATCTAAATGTCCAAAGTCATATCTAATTATCATAACCCATGTTTAAGTTTTTACTTTTTTTTTTTTTTTTCACATTAATTATTTTTTGGCATGAAATATGATGATTATGATTAAGTATTATGTTTTGTTAGCTGAATGACAATACCAAGATAAATACTACAACCCATTAAACAGTCTGTGCTTTTATTCCTCAACCTTTTCAATCTCAAAAAATTAAACATGGTGTCTGCCTTGACTAAAATATATATACGATCAGCCAGTCTTCATCACCTGTCACAAAAATGTGAAGACAAATTGTGATTTTGTTCCACATATTTTAGTTTGGAACCTTAATGAGAGAAATATTTCACATATGTGTTGCCACATGGAGTTCTGGAGAAAAAAAAAAGTAGGCATTAATAGATGCATAAATTCCAGCATTTGTTTTCTAAAGTAGAGGGTTTGATTTTAATTAAGCAATCAGACATTATACAGTACATTCACATAGGATAGGATGGTTTAATATTATGAA
This sequence comes from Myxocyprinus asiaticus, assembly GCF_019703515.2. Taxonomy (NCBI): domain Eukaryota; kingdom Metazoa; phylum Chordata; class Actinopteri; order Cypriniformes; family Catostomidae; genus Myxocyprinus; species Myxocyprinus asiaticus. The sequence continues at coordinate 22,994,824 of NC_059360.1, forward strand.
AGTATCATGCAGATATACTCTGCAAAATATATTTTCTTACTCTGTATATTTGTCTTGTTTTTCATTAAAAAAAAATACCTGAACATCCTTAAAACAAGATACATTTACTTGAAAGCAAAATGGCATAAAATATTAAGTCTTGTTTTCATAGAAATCTTAAAAAATGTACAGAGGTTTATGCTTCAAGTCCCCATGAAGTGCCTTGATGAGAGCAGCCTTTGTTTACGATGGGGCTGGAGCCATTGTGCAAGTCAACTCTGCTGAAAAGACCAGCTTAACAAGCATGCAATTCCCATGCTGGTCTAGGTCTGGTTTATGCTGGTCTAGCTGGTGGAAAGCATAGCCATGTTTTTCACCAGCAAAAGTTATGCTTGTTGACCAGCATGGTCTTTCTGATTAAGCTGGTTAGGCTAGTTTAAAAGCTTGGTGGGGGTACCAGCATACCAGCATTCCATGCCGGGGACCAGCACCCAAAACACAGCATAAGCTGGTGAACAGCAATGCTGGTTATTTCAGCAGAGAATGCAGATGAATAAGAAACAAGTGAGAAAAAAACATCAAAATCTTTCAATGTTTTGAATCACAAAACACTAAACATAAAGAATAGTGCTGTCAGTCGATTAAATCGTGATTAATTGCATAATTTTTCATAGTTATCGCGATTAATCACAAATTTTGAAAATGCTGAAATTTTACTCTATAAATACTGTACTTATTTTCCTGTCAAAATGCATTTATTTTCCTTTTTAGAAAACAAAACAATATGTAACAATATTTTTTATTATCATTTTCCAAACAAATCCTTCCACAGTATAAAGATAGAAATGCACTAAAATATCACGTTTCACTAAGTCTAAATGGAAGGTTGACTAATTTAAAAAAAACTAGTTGCCCCATAGGTTGAGTATTCATTGCAATTGGCATTAAATCTCTTAAACTCTCATCCTCCACAATATGAATCAGCTGGCAGACTGTGGCTATCTGCTTTGCTGCGACAATCGTGCAGCCACATTCACAGTTTGCATCAGGGCATCGGCGTCAGTGGCAGCATCAAGCGCCGCTTTGAACTCCACATGAAAAGCGCTTGCAACCAACGTCTCATTCGGCATTTTTGTGATAGTTGCAAAATACATTTTTTCAGTCACAAGTCTGGACTTGTTTTGTACAATAAATAGCATTAAGAGGTCCTTTCCCCATCATTTGATCACTGACACAGCTGTTGTGTGTGTGTGTCAGTGTAATGACTCCAGGCGGAGACATCGCAAAGGTTTTGCCATTTTCTGACCAGTGTATATGATGGTTTTTGCTTTATTAACGGTAAATGCATTGATCGCGATTAAGAAAAATTTGCGTGTTAAACTTTTTGAATTAATTGCATGCATTAACATGTTAACTTTGAAAGGACCAAATTAAGAATAAAGAACACTTAATCCCCGTTCACACTGTTGCTAAGTGTTGCTAGCCTCTGTACTATTAAGTCGCTAATGGGAGTTCCTACTGCTGATGCTCTAATGTTTTTGGTGGACTGCACAACTGGCCGTAGCTTTTGAAATTCAGCTCACAGATAAAATATACTGCTGGTAAACTAAGATATCATTCTAATTCGACAAGAATCCAGTTATCTTGCCTCTAAAACTGAACATTCTGCAAGGGAGAATGTTTCATATAACCTGCAGCAGTGCTCATTGCATCATATCATAACAATCTATCAAAATATGAATCAAACTCGCTCAGAATACCAACAGTATCTGACCCAAATTTCCACACATCATTATTTTTATTATATCCATGCATGTGGTTACAGACAAATGATACTGAACTGTGAAATCCCTCACAACATTATAACTTTTCCTCTGTCTTGCCTGCATCAGTATGTCACAGGAGATGGATGATTTGCATCAAGTTAAACTTTTCTCAACTTTGTCATGTTGCTTGTCATGTCCACATCTTGTCATCAGCAGTTGCTGTCACTTGTGTTGCTGGAAGTTGCTCTCATTGAAAATTAATGAGATCATGTCTCTTTGTTGCTCTGTCACTGTCTATGTGAACGGGGCTTCACTTGTGCTTTACAACTTTAATTTTGATATCACTTGGTCTTTAAATCAAGAAGAAAAAAAAATGCCAGGTGGGGTAAGAAAATTAACTTAATTCAAAAGAAAACAAGCTTATTTTTCTTAAACTATTACCAAATAGCTTTTTAGCTTGTTTTAAGGATGTCTAGATATTTTTACTGGAAAACAAGACAAATATACTAACAAAGAAAATTATTTTATTTGCAGATTTTCCATGTGGCTCGTTGCACAGATAATATGGTGTAATTCTTTAGTATTTTTCTATTGCAAACTAATAACTACAAGGTAACCAAGTCAGTAAATTGTCAGGCACAGCACAACTCTATCAGAAGAAAAAGCTGGCTCAACCTAAGGTTTCTACCTTGGTGTGCCAAACACATCCATGCCAGGGCTCCTGAGTGCTTGGCATTTTAAGCTCTTCCCACCCTGGCTGTCAGCAGCATGCAGACACTTTGTTTGCACTAAAATTGCTGTTCTCAGACAGAGGGGAACATCAAACCATTGGCTGTGGCTGGTCTAACCCAGGGAGAGTGGCTGGACTTTCATGTGCCTACACTGAGCCACTCATCGTTTTGAGCTCAGCTGCTCTGATGACACCTAGCTTGTGGGAGTGCAGGCGCAGAGGTTTTGCCTCTAATAATAGTCTCCATACTCTTTGTGGAAGAAGATGGGAGCCACACACACACACACACAAACAGCCACACTTTCTCCTTTGGAAGATGAAAGGCCTGCCTGATGAGGTGCTGGTTTGATGGTTTGAGTGGTGGTTTTGTGCTCTGAAAATATGCCCTGCTTTTCTCACACTTGCCTCGGGATTAGAAAGAACCCTACTGCTCTTTAGACTGTAGGTTAGGCTTGAGGGCCATTAGCTGCCCAACGCAATGCCTGAAGTACCTTAAGTGCTGAGACTGAAGGTTTTTAGACCAGGTCCATTGTTCTGGGTGAGTGACCAGTTTGATCAGTTTCTTCAAAAGTTTGAGCTGAGACACAGTGAAAATAAATGTATGTCTGATGACATAGGCCAAAGTCCATTTATTTTTTCCAAACCCGTATGACTCTTTCTTTCTTCCACTGAACACAAAAGAATATGGTTGGAGAATTATAGTCTCAGTCACCATTCACTTTTATGGTTAGGAAAAAAAAAAAAAGCAATGAAAGTGAATGTATGTGAGGATGTCATTCTGACTAACATCTCCTTTTGTGGAAGAAAGTTATTGCTTTGAACAACATGAGGGAGAGTAAATGATGACAGAATTTTTGTTTTTGAATGAACTATCCCTCTATTAAGAGCTAGAGAATTTTTAAACATAATTAAGCTGCACCATAATCTAAGTATCAGACAGTCATTAACAGATAAAATATTAGAATAAAATGTATTATTTACATGTTGTGGCTTTGCTATTACGTCCAACAAAGTTTACACTGCCCCATCACTTTATCAATGCCAATGAAAGTTCAGGATTCTTGTTACCAATTTTCAATACCAGAGCAAAAAATGAATATGCTAAAGAATGCCCTTCTTTTCATTAATAGTTAAACAGTAAGGTAACACTTTACAGTAAGGTTGCAATAGTGAATGCAATAGTTGCCACGAACTAACAAATAACATTACTTTTATAGCATTTACTAATCTTGGTTATTGTTAATTTCTATATACCAACACATTTTTACATTAAAAGTTGCATATGTTAACATTAGATTATGGATTATGAACTAACATGAATAACCAATGAACCATAGTAGTGATAAATTATCATTAACCAAAATTGATAAATACTGTAAAATTTAATAGTTCATTGTTAGTTTATTATACCAAGTGAATTAACTAATGTCAAGTGAGTCCAGTAGTTCTTTTATGATTTAAAACTGGCCCGACTCTTTCTGCACCCTCAGAATGCATTTTACATGTTCTTATCACCAAACACTCCATAAGAGCTTTCGCAATATTATATCAATGTAGGCTCACAAAACATACGTAAAACATAGGCATGCATTTACACTTAGGCATGCCTACATACACAGCACACACACCTCGGAGTAGGGCTGCACAATTAGTCAAAATAAAATCGAAATCCCGATATGACCTCATGCGATTATTCAATCGCAAAGGGCTGCGATTTAATTAAAGAAATAGTCTGCTCGCTTCAAAGTTTATTTGCACTGCTCTGTCCAGTCTATATTAAGTAAGAACATTATTACAGTGTTTTCAGAGCAGTTCTGTGCTCCACAACTCCATCTCATGTTTAGAGTAACAGAAGTGCTCAGAGTTCGGTTCTGTTTGCTTATGTGCACTATGCTGAGGAAAAGGTAAGCTCCATAAATCTACTTTTATTCATCGTTTTACATAGTTGTTTACCCATGTAATGTTAAATGTCAATTTGGAGATGTTATGTATTGGATCTTTATGTTTTTTAAACTTATTTCTGTAAATGTAAATGTCCTGTTTGGTAAATTTGCATTCGACCACCATTCTTCCATGAGGTAAAATCTCTGATATATTTATATAGTTCCCTTTTAGCTATTTTAATTTGGTCACTTAACACGATTGTTTTCATAATATTTACTTTCATATTTTATAAACTTTAACTGAAGTGAAGTGTTTTTTTTCATTTTAGACTCCAATTAATATTGAGTGGTAAAATTCTCTGAAATTAGTTGTATTAACTTCTCATCTATTGTCGCATCTCTGACAATGATAGTATTTAATATTTTAGCAATATTCTCTTCTTTAGAGTTCATTTTTCAAGCTAACTGCATCAAAAAGGTGTGAGATTGAAAAAATTGTATAAGTAAATGGACCCTTTTCACATTAAAACACAGAAGTAAACTAACAGGGTAAACTGAGCCACTGGCGTAAAGAGGGAAATGGGAGACCATAACAAATTTTATAGAAAATAATTTGGTTTCTGCGACTTTCCAAAAGAGAAGAAATGGAGAGAGAGAGAGATGGATTAAGGCAGTCGGAAGAGAGAAAGATGCCAAATTTACTGTCACTCCCTCAGCAGCTATATTTGAAAAGCAGCAGTGTTGACTGGATTCTGTAGGATTATTTAAAAATGTATTCCAGTGTATTATAACACAAAGCACAGTAATAAACATTAAATAATTTACAATAAAAATAGTTTGCGAGATTTACCCTGCTAAATTAAAGCAGATTTTAAAAAAAGGGTCCATAAAACGTTCATCACAAAAAAACTTCACATTATAATCATGATACAACAATACACAAAACAGTACACAACTATAGTACATCATTTAAGACCATTCTAAAAATATGAAAGCATTGTTTATTTTTGGACATCTTCCAGAGATTAATAGCTGCTAATACTGCCAGAACCCCCTCTTATCGACCCTTACTAAATAAACTGTCACGTCCCGTCCAACCAACAGCTTAGCCAAGCACTTCTAAACCTTCCCATGTCTCGATCGGAAGAGATGTCCACTTAATGGAGGGGTATTATAATACTGATTGTATCGAGTTCTTCCTCTCATCAGGCTGTCCATCAAGGAGTGCAGAGCAAAGTTGGTTCTATGCCTGTGAAAAGCATCAGGTACTAGGGAATGCATGATGACATCTGACATTGAAGTGTCCCTGTGCTGCTGTGCGAGTGGATTTCAATTGGCACTAAAGCATCTTTTCATTTGCTTCCCAGGCTCTAATTTCAACAGTCACCACAACCCATAACCCAGAAATTTTGGCATTTAGGAAAGATATTGACATGGAAATGGTGCTAAAGTGGATTTAACGGCAACAGTTGTTATGAAAGGATATTTGTGTTGGTCACAATGGAAGTTTAAAGCTGTGTGGTACTGGCACAATAAATGCAGTGAAATTAAAACATATTCAATCAGCTGAAATTAAATACATATTTCCTGCTGACTTCACACCTGCCTCTCATTCATACATTAGGTGTGGCGGATCATTTTAGAAACTCAGTAGCTCTAGTTGTTTTTTCTACATGTTTTCTTACAAACATTATTCTTAAAGTTTTGAGAAGTGACTAAAAAAGCCAAGGACTTGGCCTGTAAATAATACTTACAACAACCCAATACACCACTTGTCTTGGTACCCACTCCAGGCCCATTAAAGGTATTACAGGATATTCACAACTTAAAAGAATAGTTCTCCTAAAAATGAATATTCTGTCATTATTTACTCACGCTCGAGTTGTTCTGAAACTGTTATGACCTTCTGTCCTCTGCAGAACACAAAATGAATAATACAATTGTTGGATGAATTCAGTACAATTGCAGTACATAGAGACTAACTTTAAAGTTTAAACAAGCACGCAAAAGTGTTATAAAAGTAGTCCATGTGACTTGTGCATCATATACCAAGTCTTCTGAAGACATGCACATACACTGATGAACATACCTTATTTTTTAGTCATTTTTTTACTCTAATTTCTAGGGATGTCCTGATACCATTTTTTTTTAGATCGAATACCAATTATTGTTTTCATTTAATATTATTATTATTATTATTATTATTTTTATTTTTTTTGCCATTTAATGATACCGAGTCCGATACTTTTTTTTAAAAATTATTATCTCAACAGTTTATTTCAATTTTATCATCAAAATGGTGCTTAAATAAATGCATTCATTAAAACTTTAATCAAATGAAAATATAACAATTATTTTTCAGCATAATATTGTATTATTTTATGTGCTGCATAACAGAGCATCACAGAGATATTGCTTAAATATTATACAATTACTATGATTTATTAATATTAGTAGTAGTAGTAGTAGTATTACAGTGAATATTACATAACTATACAGAAGTAATCTATTTCTGTCATATGTTTTCCCTTTAAATTGAGCTTTTATTTTGAAGTGTTTCTTTGCTGTTTTGACAGTAGCTTCTCAGTCCAGAAAAGCCGGTTGCTACGTGACTCAAAGTGATTATTCAAACGCAAAAGGCTGCTATTTAATTAAATAAATATGTAGTCTGTATGTACCTCATGTTAAAAAGTGAATTAGCGCTCTGCCTGCTGTCATCTGCAACAAACAGAGCATGCAAGTTTTCCGTGTATGAGTCAAGAAGCTCTAAAATGTATGAGCACTTTGTGTCTTTGTGTCAGCACAGGCTCCACACATTCACAAGCACTCACATTTAAAGCACTGCATATGCAAACTGTATATTTATCTAATTAAATCACAGCTTTTGCATTTAAATAATCTCACTAGGACATATCGTGATTTTAATTTATGGGCTGAATGTTTGCGGAATGACATTCGTATGCCAGATGGTATCAGTTTTTGGTTTCAGAGCATTTTTTCGAGCATGAGTACAAGTGCAAGAGTGCGGTGTCTGACCCGATTCCGATACCAGTATCAGTATCGGGACATCCCTACTCATTTCAGATTAAATCATTTAAATAGCACTGAAATCCAATAAATTTGGTATGACATACAAGTCACATGGTCTACTTTTATGACACTTTTGGGTGCTTTATTAAGCATTAAAGCAAGTCTCTATGTACTGCCATTGTATTGAATTTATCCAACAGGACATTTATTAAATTATTTCATTTTGTGTTCAGCAGTAGAAAGAAATTAATTTAGGTTTAGAACGACTTAAAGCTGAATTATGTTACTTTTTTGGTGTTAAAACACTTTCTCCTATCACAGCTTAATATGCAGAGACAACTAAAAGTATGCCATTCATAGATTATGTTTTCTCGAAAACTGTAAACACAGTGTCTCTGTGGCACTATAAAAATTCCTGTGTTTGTTTTGAGCAACCCGCTTAGACTGCGGGCCGCAGTCACATTCTTTGATCAGCCAATCAGAACACTTTGATGTGCAGGTTTAATGCTATTTTTCAATTCATAACAGTTGTCAATTGATGGTGCTTTTTGCTACTGTTGTGTTTGACAACCCTGAGAAGACGGACTGATGCTCTTCTGCTTGCTGATGGCCTCAACAGTACAACTGTATTTTTGGAGGGTAGGGTTTTGGAAAGATGGTGTGTCTAATTCAATGGCTCAGTCTCGTGGAAGTTTCAGAACAGCTAAAATCACCTATAGCACCTTTAAGGTATTAAGATATGATGGTAAACAATTTCAGTGGTTTCATGAACACATTTAACTCTATGACAGAAATCTCTTTGATCTAAGTGATAGCAGCATAAATACAGTAGCTGAATTGTAAATATGTTATATAGATTATGACTTACCCCTCTCGCTGCGCCTCTCCTCTTTCCAGCTCCTGAATGACCCCCAGCAGCACTTTGATGGTTTCTTGACTAGAGCTGATCAAAGACTCCATGGCTTGAAGCCTGGCTTTCACATTCCCATCTACCCCAGGGAGAGCAATCAACTGTCCCGCTGTGCCCTGCCATGACTCGGTGGTACTTGAGCTTTTACTACTATGACAGTGAGATTGCATGTGGGCCTGGGAGGCAGAGCTAGCCGAATGCGGCAAAGTCTGAGATCGTGCCTGCAAGCCGTTCAACTGCGTCAAGTCTTTTTTGCGTTTGCAGCTTCCTGTGGGACTCTCTAGGCATTCCACTTGTGTCAAAGATGTCCATGCGATAGGGCCAGAAATCTTTGAACAGTCACCCCTGGCCTGTAGAGGTTGAGTTGATGTGCTAGAGGAGGCACTCTTGGCACAGTTTGACTGCTGCCTTGCCCCTACCTCACTTTCACCGGGTAATCCTTTGTGCTTGGCCCCACTCCCTGGGATGTTGCCCTCTCTCCTTGAATCCAACTGATCCGAAACTGTGTTTGTATCTCTGCCCTGGCATGATGGATCGGGGCAGAGTTTTCCGTCTGGACAGTCAGGCCCAAAACATAATTCCTTGGCAGCAATACACTGTGGCGTACTGTGAAGCAGTACTCTGGTCTGTTGCACCCTGCCGTCACATTGCCGTGCCCCTTCCTCCCCACCCTTTATGTCACTCAGGAACCCATTATTGTGATCTGGGAATTTTTCCACCTGAGCAGTGTGTTTAATGATGTTCCCCTTCTTGCGTTCGAAGGGGAAAGTCTGGTAACGCTTCTTCAGTTCTGGAGAGGTTTGCACACCTGTGCTCTTGGTGACGGTGGGGATGGAGCGGCGTGCTGGCATGGTCATGTACCGCCTGTGGATGACCTTGCAGGAAACTGATCGGTTTTTGGCACTTCGGTGGGCGACCTCATTCTGTGCCTCGCAGATGTCTTTGAAGCGCACCTGCAGGGCTTTGTTTCGCTTGCGCACAGCGTCCACGCCACCACCGCTCTCTCCTCCCAGTGAAGGACCACCGGACTCCGAGTCAGACTCTGAGCTTGACAGAGTGCAGTGGCCTGCCTCCTTACTGACCATAACTCCTGCGAGAGAAAGAGACCCTGTTTACACCTGGTATTAAGATGGAAGTGGACAGTGCTAAATACAAGAATAAACATGATACAAAACGTTTTGTCATTCGATCATGCAGACCACATTCAGAGGTAGTCGAAAACATGTGACCAGGTTGCATTTGTAGTGTAATTGCTAATCCACCCTGATGCTTCTCAGACAACAGTAAAGGACCGCCTACACAAGCTTAACCAATCAAAATTCGAATCACTACCCCCCAGTAGCTGAAGCTGGAAGTGTTGTTGAATGTATGGGCATGTGTGAGCTTCAGTTTCCGGGTGAAATGTCCACAGAGTGGCACCAAAAGCGAGTTGCATTTTGTGTGGTAAATGAATACAGTAAACAGGAATACATTATTTATTAACTTTACCCCCAAACCTAACCTTAAACCTAACAGTCAGTGGAGTAAATGACAATACAACCTTCGAATAGCGCTCACCATTGTTAATGTGAACACAATTACTTTCTGTTTTCCATAGGACTAGAACCTGTGTCTCAGAGGTTGCTCGGGCAACGTGCTATCAGTAGCACTATAGGGAAATGTGATCGCGCTTGAACTGATGCATAAATGTCTGATGGGGAATGCTGTTTGTCATCATAATTCAGATAAATAAGGGGTTGATTTTAGGGTACATGAACTTCTGAAAGTGTGATATCCTGTGTGATCATGTTGCACAGATCATCAAAAACACATCTTCAGTTAATTCAGGTACTCCACTAAAATAGCATCACATTTGTGCATAAAGCTCAAGTATACTGCACTTTCTCTCTTCAACTTTTTTGCACTTTATCAACATGCACTGATTTAATGAGTGATGTATGTAGCTGTGAAGTCAGAGACCCTCACTTTGAAACCTGATCTCAAGTGGTCACAAGAGATGCATTTGAGACAGATTACTGTGTTAAGGGTGATGTGTCTCACCTGACCACTTGTGATAAAATCACCTTAGACGAATCTTAATACCAGGTGTAAACAGGTCCAGAACGAGAGAGCGCATTTAGAGTTATTAAAATGGCAGGGATTGCAGCTCAAGCACAGATGGCCTAGTTTTGTCTTTTCCTTAGCACACAACATCCTGGCAGTCAAAGCTTGTTTGTGTGTGTGTGTGTGTGTGTGTGTGTGTGTGTGTGTGTGTGTGTGTGTGTGTGTGTGTGTGTGTGTGTGTGTGTGTGTGTTTTGTTTAGCAGTGAATGTCACAGCTGACACGGAGTGACCTGCATTCATGCTCTCTCATTATACTCAGGCTTCATCTCTCTAATGAGTCTGCCAGTACATGGAGATGGAGATGGACGCTAAAGCATAGTTTGCAAGCAAGACAGAACTGGGCTTTTGAATTTTTAGATATAAAATGTAACAACACTTGATGGCAAATAAAAAATAGCCCAAGAAAGCATGACACCAGAATTTAGAGGAACTTATGCATTAAAAAGCTTAAAATGTGCAAAAGTTTAAAAACAGTCTGCATAGAAATAGTGCTCTATAATACATGACAATGGTGGCATTTAGCTATTTGGACCAGAAGTTGTTGATAAACATTTGAACACACAAATAATAGCACATTATTTGTAATGGATATATAATAGCTATATACACATATACACATAATAGCTAATGGATATCTAATGAATGCTTTAATAGCCATTGAGCCATCAATAATATGATAAATGTTTTTTCATTTCAACTATGGCTTGCATATTTGATTGTCTTATGAGAAACTATAATTTTTTTTTTTTTTTTTTTTTTTTTTTTTTTTACCTTTTCTGAAAGAAATGTCATTAAACTCACCACCACAATTGTGGGTTGTTGCCAGAAGGGTTGCTATGCAGTTGTTAAGGTGTTTAGTGTGGAGGGCATTCAGTGCGTTCTGCGTGGTTGCTTAATTATCTAAGTCAAACAATGTCTCTATCATTTTTAGGTCCTTAGATATGTCTTGTATCACTCCTTCATTGTATGTGTATGGGATTTTTTCATCTGTATTGTCATCCACAAGGGGACAATCACAAGTCTGACTGCTTAGAAAAGTAATAACACACTTTTCCTCAACAATTTGCAAAAGCTGAGGTGCCTTTATGTCTGGTGCGGGACGAGTTAAACATTTGTTCAAGTCCCTTACCTTAAGTCTGAGCTATAGTACACTGCCTAGCAAAAAAAAAGTTGCATATTCTGATATTTTGTTGGACCGCCTTTAGCTTTGATTATGGCACACATTCATCGTGGCATTGTTTCGACATCCTTATGTAACATCACAACATTTATTTCCGTCCAGAGTTGCATTAATGTTTGCCCGAGATCTTGTATTGATGATGGGAGAGTCGAATCACTCTGTAAAGTCTTCCCCAGCACATCCAAAAGACTTTCAATTGTGTTAAGGTCAGGACTCTGTGGTGGTAAATTCATATGTGAAAATGATTCCTCATGCTCCCTGAACCACTCTTTCACAATTTGAGCCGATAAATCTTGGCATTTTTGTCCTGGAATATGCCCGTGCTGTCAGGGAATTAAAAATCCATTGATGGCATAACCTGGTAATTCAGTACATTCAGGTAGTCAGCTGACTACATTTTACTGCCGAATAACGTTACTGAGCCTAGACCTGACCAAATGAAGCAACCCCAGATCATAACACTGCCTCCAGAGGCTTGTACAATGGGCACTTTGCATGATGGGTGCATCGCTTCATGCACTTCCTTTCTTACCCTGATGCACCCATCGCTTTGGATTTGGGTAAATCTGGACTCGTTAGACCACATTACCTTTTTCTATTGCTCCACAGTCCAATATTTTTGCTCCCCAGCAAATTGAAGTCATTTTTTCTGATTAGCCTTACTATCAAGTGGCTTTCTTGTGGCCACACAGCTGTTTAGTCCCAATCCCAATTTAAATATTTTATAGTGTCATTTTTCTTTTCACCCTTCTGTTAGGTAAGCACTGCTTACCTTGCTTATATGGACAGCACGTCACTGGACCACGGGATACATCTTCCGACATGGTTGTTTAATAAATGAGAAGCTACACACTACATCAGTTAGGGTTGTTGCCAGCTGAAACGTATTAATCACTGCAATAATGATCCAATCATAGGCCCTTAAGTATCTGCTTATTTAAATCCAATCGGCAACTTTTTTTTTTTTTTTTTTTTTGGCCAGGTAGTGTATTAGATACTGTATGCTTACCTTAGTAAGAACCACTAATTATGGTTTAAATTACAGCTTAACACCAAAACTCTATTTTAGATCAATAATGATGGATGACCAAGTGCTAATATTGTTGGGTAAGTAAATTCCATGTTCACACAATTTGTAACAAGCAGCATCTGAGCCATATAATGTAAAATAAATGTTTTGATGTGTAGATAAATATAGTGGCAAGACAGTTTTCATTCTGCATCATATTAATTTCACTCAGCTGTGGTCCATCATTTACCATTAGTCACTGCAATGTCTGGCAGGCTCAGTAACAGGGAAGAATACAAATGGACATCTTGTCATCCATCAGGCAGCAGCAGTGTCTTGCAGTGTCTGATTTTCGCTCCCTAAGCTTATCTGACTCAACAGTGATAACACTCATCCTCCTTGAATCATTGAACTGCCCCCCTCTAACGATTCAATCAGCTGACTTTTGTGTCTCAAAATAATGAGTCCAATGCCCTGTCAATTTCTGGAGCCAATATGGAGAGTTACTTTCAGCTAGGCAGCAGAACATACAGGGGTGATGGTGTAGTTTATGTGCATGTGCTGTATGCATTGTTTTAGCACCCTATTCACTGCAGGAATTATGCAAATCAGGTAACCCCACAAACACGACCAAACATTTGCGCTGAATGCAACTTGCAATTCCTGATCTTACTTTTTGATTTGCTGCAGATTGCTGCAATCTGCCACACTTTACTGGGACTGTACAGCATCGCTCCACCACTGTGATCCTGACACCAGAATTGACTGTACACTAAACTACACTGTGCATCTGGATATATGCCCGTTTATAACAGTCTTTTCATCATTTAATAAATTACTGCTGCCATGATCAATAGAAAATGTAAGCAGTCATCTCTAAGAAAATGTTACACAAGTATTTAATAAATGTCTGTTTGATGTCTGCTTTCTGTAGGCAATAATAGTGTGACGTTTATTACATCATGCAAATAGCGCTTCAAATAGAGTTTTGTAAATACAGCACAATCTATAATAAGCCTAATGGACCCTTTTAAAAGACTGTGATGACATATTTTTGCCTTAATTTAGCAGTGTGTATATCTAGCAAACTTATACATATTTTACATTTTTAACACTTTTATATTAGCCTGACTTGAATTTAAAAAAAATTGTAGTTTGGAAGTCAGAGTAGTTTGGAAAGTAGCTGCTGAGGGAGGGACAGTACATGTTAAACTGCAGTGATGTTTGTGGATGTTTAGTGAGTAAAACACTGGGTTTTGCACTGAAATACCGAACTGGTGCAACTATTTAATGAATTCACCTCAAAGTGTATTATGGCACTATGTATTCCTGCATTTACATATGAAAGCTTTTCATAAATCTGCAATCACTTGTGTCAAAACTGTATTGTCTTGCACATGTCAAGAACCTTCTTAGCATCTGCACTGCCACCGATCTCTGATTTATAGCACCATCTGTTCTTAAACAGATGGCGATGGCTGATTGATTCATTGATTCTCTAATTTATTTAAATCCACATGGTAGAGGCTCACCTGCATGTCTTGTAAGTGCCAACTGGATTGCAACTATGATTAGTATTAAAAACAATCTTTGGGTCATTTATGAGCAGTCACTGTGGTATTCAGAGAATTGTTTTTGAAAGGTCTTGGGCAGTGCAACACTTTTATACATTACTGAAGGACTCGAAAGCAGTCGCAGAACACTCTCCTAGTTGGACGACTGCCTCATGATCTTTTTCCACACAATGAAAGTGAATGGTGACTCAGGCTTTCATTCTGCCTAACATCTCCTTTTGTGTCCAATGGAAGAAAGAAAGTCGTACAGTTTTGGAACAACATGATAGTGAAATTTAGATTTTTGGGTAAACTATCCCTTAAATGTCTATGATGCGTTTCTTGAAATCATCATCATCTAAGTAATATGTTAAAACTTTCTTAAGTTGACAAGAAACATTACATGCAATTTAAATGGATCTTTCTGCTTGGTTACACAGTTTCATCAGAGGAATCAGGAACAAAATAAACAATATTAATGCATTCTATTCCATATTCGAGAATAAAACAGTGTTATTAAAAATCGCCTCAATCCACAGTCTGTGCATGCCTGAATTTACATTACAGAAAATAAGGTAAACTTTAGTAGCAAGTAATTGCAACAGAGGGGTGATATATTCATAACAATAATATACTGTACATTTCACAAGAAATATGTGTAAGGATCCTGTCACCTTTGTCAGTCATGTTTATTGTGGTGACAGGATCCTGACATGCAGTGCTGAATTCTCAGGGCCAGCAAAGCCTTCTCTGCTGGCCTAACATGCCAAATAAATAAATATTTTTCATCCTTTCATTCTCAATCACCTTTTTGCCTATGTATTTTTAATCGCTTTCCACTCAGAGAGAAATAGAGAAACAAATAGAGAAAAACGAAAAGTTTATTCAGTCAGAATTTATTCCTTGATGCTTACAAGCAAAGTGTGACAACTGTTTTACAAATCGCATGCCTGAAGCAGGGCGTGAGTCTGAGCTTCACTCCCTCAGGCCTTCAGAATTTCCACAGAATCCCTCAACAGTGCAAATGAATGGGCAACTAAAGTCAGATTGTCAGATTCATCAGCCAATCAGATTGACTTATTTGTTCTTGGTGGGTGTGATCTTTTAGCTGGCCTTGAGTGATGCAATCACGCTTTAAGTGATGTACGTTATTCAAGAGCGAAAAACGTAAGATCAAGCTGTCTGAGGAGTCGGCTGTCATCACTGCCTCATCACCACTGAGAAAGAGATCCTTATGGATTTACAAACCTGATATGTTCTGCATGACCGTGTGATTGCTTAATTTATTAAACAGGAAAGGAGGACTGATTTTTACTTCAAGTAAATTGGTAAGTGCTTTTTGCATTGTTATAGCAAAATCAGGAGTTTTCTAAGTGTAAATTAGGCTGCTGGAGCATTCAGTGTCATATCAAGTTTTGAAAAGTAGTGCTGCATTCCATTCAACTCAGAATTACAACTTGTAGGCTCGTGCAGAAATTCTCAACTCTGATTTCGCCAAGATGCAGGGGCATGATGTCACACAAACATGTCGGCACTCAGGGAAATATACAAAGTAAGTGATAAACATTCACTTTATTAAGTAATATCGATAAATGTGTTCGTTTCCACATTACATGATATTAAAGCTTGTTTAACAAACGCCTGCAGAAACAGGTGTATAAAACATTATAATCTCTTTTGATAATCGTACGCCTGTAGCACAAATGCTAGCGCTGCAGCACTGTTTATCAGTTGGGTTGCTAGGAGACATCTCTAATGAGAGTCAAACCCCTGCTAAGCTAACAGGAGCGTTGCAGTTCTGAATATCAGGGAATGGAATGCATTTATGGTCGGAGATATCAAGTAGGAATATCCCTCTTCCAACTTTATGGAACGCAGCATAACCATGTACCCTGACGAAACGAAATTTATTGCAAGCAACATTTAAATCTAAACTATTATTTGATAGATTTTTCCAGGTATTATAGACCTCCTTGGTAGATTCATATGAAAAATTATGATTTTTGAATGTCTGTTCAGGAGCAAGTCAGTTAAAATTAGGTTTGCTTGAGCATTAAGTGTTGTTTCAAGTTCTGGCTTTCGTGCGTGGACGTGTTTTTAAAACGTCAGTTGGTATTTCTAATTAGCTGCGACATAATGTATGATGCCCAAAGGCACAGGGTGTCTTACTCATTGTGAAACTGTGCTTTCTTAATGGTATGAATCACACTGAAGGTCTAGACTGTAAATGCACAGCCCGCCACTGCTGACACGTATGTTTGTGTCTCTGTGTGAGCGCAGGTTTTTGGTTGTTTTCCTTGCTGTGTGCTCTTCTGTTTAGTCTGCGCTTCATGTTCAGAGCATGGTGCCTGGATCCTGACTCTTCAGTCTGGTTTGGTCTTGTTCCTGAGTCGGGATCCAGACACTCATGCTCCATGTCTTGTCTTTGTGAGTGCATGGCTTCGTGTTTGGTTTTTGTTCTCTTGCCATGCACTCTTGTCTGGTCTTATCTTTTGTTTGAGCACATGGCTAATGGTGGCTTCATTGCCATGTAACCAAATGTCTTGTCATTGTGTTTGTTAGAGCACACGGCCAATGATGGCCTCATTGCCATGTGCTCTTCCTGTCTGTTGTGTTTGGTGTGTGCACATGGTTCTTGTTCAGTTGTTTACCATGTGCTCTCCTGTCTCTCGTCCTTACCCTGCCCCCTTATTATCTCATTATTAGTTCATTTGCTTCACCTGCCTTCCTCGTTTTCTTTCCTATTTAACCCCATTGTGTTTTTTTGTTTTGTTTTTTGTTTTTTGTCTTGTGCCAGTTTGTTGTGGATGTTCCTGTGAATGTTTCCCTGCCAGGTGTCTGTTTGTCGGTTCCTGTCTGTCCCAGCCCTGTGTCTCCAGCCCAGCCAGTCTTCCCTTTGCCTGCCCTGAACAGTTGAGTTCCCTATCTGTCACTCACTCGACGTTGTGTCGATGTAGTGACACTAGGGGTCACACTTGGGAGCCTGAAACACCTCTGGTCTTTGATAAAAGGCCAATGAAAATTGGAGAGTCGTATTTGCATGCCACTCCCCCGGACATACGGGTATAAAAGGAGCTGGTATGCAACCACTCATTCAGATTTTCTCTTCGGAGCCGAAGGGTCATGCTCACTGAGCTGAATTCTCACGACTGTTCATTCACCTCTGCTGGATCTGACGCCGCATTTCAGCGGCTTCTCCCTCCTCTGCATTGGTGCAATGCAGAGAACACCCCTGGGCACTTCAGCAGAAAAAAGAGAGTATATTTTCCTGAAAGAGTATACTTCTCTAAAAGAGCGGCACACACGGAATGTCTTTTTAAAGATGCGTCTTTTTAAAGATGCCTTTCCGATTGTGTGTTATTCCTTGTTGCGGTCATTACCTCTCAACTTCAGATGGTCTTTCATGTCTGGGCGCGACCCACATGGAGGCAGCATTCGTGGATGGTTCATGTTCTCACTGCGAGAACACGACCATGGCAACGATGCAGTCGCGGCTCCCCGCCTTGGTCCTTCTACCTACAGGTTTGAGGCCAGCGTGGCTAGCACTGAGGGCGATTTGGGGACCCCAATGGGATCGCCTCCGCTGGGTATCCCCCCATAGACCTCCCATTCCCCAGCATGCTCGTCTGCCCCTATCGGGTTTCCGGATGAGTCCGCCGGCTCGTCTCACAGCGAGTTCGACCTCTTGTTCGGAGCCCACGAAGCTGATGAGCTCTCGAGCGCAGCATCGGAGAATGGGCTTGTCCAGTCAGACGCAGAAGCCTCAGCTGGGGGCCCCCATTCAGGGTTGATTGCCCAGTAATGGGCTGATGCAGAGATGACGGACATGCTTTCCAGGGCGGCCGCAAGCGTCGGGCTAGAGTGGAACCCTCCACTCTCCCCTGAACCCTTGCGGCTCGATGATTGGTTCCTGGGCTCGCGGCGCCGCTCAAAGCAGCCACGCCCCGCTCCAGTGCCTTTCTGGAGTGCACGAAGTGCACGAGGAGCTGACAAAATCGTGGGAGGCACCTTTTACTGCCCGGTCCCGATTTCTCAGTTCCCCCGCCCTCACTACCCTCGATGGTGGGGCGGCCAGGGGCTATACGGCGATTCCCCCGGTGGATACGGCACTCGCGGTGCACCTATGCCCGCAGAGCGCCGCCACCTGGCGCAGACGCCCAAAGCGGGAGTCAGCTGAGCTTAAGGCACTCTCCTTGAAGACTGCCCTCCTGACTGCGCTCACTTCCATCAAGAGGGTAGGAGACCTGCAAGCGTTCTCTGTCAGCGAAACGTGCCTGGAATTTGGTCCGGGCTACTCTCACGAGATCTTGAGACTCCGACCAGGCTATGTGCCCAAGGTTCCCACGACTCCTTTTAGGGACCAGGTGGTGAACCTGCGAGCACTGCCCCAGGAGGAGGCAGACCCAGTCCTGTCGTTGCTGTGTCCGGTGCGCGTTTTACGCATCTATTTGGATCGCACGCAGAGCTTTAGGATCTCTGAGCAGCTTTTTGTCTACTTTGGTGCACAGCAGAAAGGAAGCGCTGTCTCCAAGCAGAGGATCGCCCACTGGCTCATTGACGCCATAGCTATGGCATATCACGCCCAGGACGTGCCACCCCCGGTAGGGCTACGAGACCATTCTACCAGGGGTGTAGCGGCCTCCTGGGCCCTTGCCAGGGGTGCCTCTCTAACAGACATTTGCAGAGCAGCAGGCTGGGCAACACCCAACACCTTTGCAAGGTTCTACAACCTCCGGGTGGAAACGGTTTCATCGCAGGTAGTGGCACGCAATACAAGCGGATAAGCCCGGGATAGCCGGCCGGGTGTATCGCTTGCACATAGCGCCTTTCACCTCCTCTGAGCTGAAGACGTGCGCCATTAATTCCCAGTAGTGTTCACAAACTATGTTCCCTGGTTGACTTCCTCCGAGCCCTGTGGCAGTCGAGTTTTCAGAGAGACCCACTGCCGGCCCAGTACACGTGCTAACTAAGAGCCCTGTTCTGGGGTAGGTGCTCCGCATGTGGCAGTTCCCTGTAAGTTAACCCCTTGCGATGTATATCTTCCGCTAATTTGTTTCCCTGTTGGCAAACTGTGTCTTCCTTGGGCAGAGCCCCCTCTGCCACAGTCTCCATGTTTGTAGCAACTCCACCCCCGTTGGGTAGGATCTACCATGAGACTCTCCACATGATCGGCAAGACCATGTGACCTATTTTCCACTTAAATATCCCCCCCTCTCTTTGGGTGAGGTGTGGTCTCTGCGGTGTCCTCCCCTTGGGAGGGACACCCCCCGACTAGACCTGGCGGCCCAGTCGGATAATCCCCTTGTTTTTTAGGGAGTGGAAAAAAAGAAGGGGAAAAGAGGCCACAACTGGGTTAGCCTGTCTCTATCTTTTGGGTAGTCGACTTGTCCCCAAAGGGCCGGTCAACACTCATAACTATGTTGGGGAGGTTATGTGTCAGCCTGGTGCGCTGGCTACGAGGCACACAGTGGTCTGCCCGTCACACACCGCCAGTTCATGTAACACAGTTCAGCCAGTTGCGGCGTTTTGTATAGGGACCCCTAGTGTCACTACATCGACACAACGTCAAGTGAGAGACAGATAGGGAACGTCCTGTTTACTTGCGTAACCTCCGTTCCTTGATGGAGGGAACGAGACGTTGTGTCCCTCCTGCCACAATGCTGAACTACCCGCTGAAATGGCCGGACCTTGTCTCGTCTTCTCAGCATAAAACCTGAATGAGTGGTTGCATACCAGCTCCTTTTATACCCATATGTCGGGGGAGTGGCATGCAAATACCACTCGCCAATTTTCATTGGCCTTTTATCAAAGACCAGAGGTGTTTCGGGCTCCCAAGAGTGACCCCTAGTGTCACTACATCGACCCAACTTCTCGTTCCCTCCATCAGGGAACGGAGGTTACGCAAGTAACCAGGACGTTTTCTCCTGTGTGGTAGTTTTATTTGTTTTGTTTATTTTTACATTTAAATAAAGCCCACCCTAATTTCTGCATCTGAGTCCTGCCTTGTCACCTACCCTAACCTGACAATATGAGACCCTACAACAGTATGGCCCACTTTAAATATAATAAATATATATATATATATATATATATATATATATATATATATGTGTGTGTGTGTGTGTGTGTGTGTGTGTGTGTGTGTGTGTACATAGGCCTACATACATGTTAACACATTAGATTTGAATTGCTAAAATGAGCACACACACCTATAAGTTTAACATCAGACTAAGTGTCCAACTAAATGAGCACAACTACAAGAAGTAGCCTACAGTAACAACAGAACACCTTATGTACACATCCTTGTGTTACTGCATGACATGCATTTATCTCTGGATCTACACTGAACAAAAATATAAACGCAACATGTAAAGTGTTGCTCCCAAGTTTCATGAGCTGAAATAAAAGATCCCAGAAATTTTCCATACTCATTGATAATATTAGATTAGATTAGATTGGGGCCTAATGAATTGATTTCAAATGACTGATTTCCTTAAATGAACTGTAACTCAGTAAAATCTTTGAAATTGTTGCATGTTGCGTTTATATTTTTGTTCAGTATAGTATGTATAGTTAACATACTATTGATTAACATTTCTGAAACCCTGTTTTATCAAAGCCATTGTTCTTCTTCCTATATTTAGTAATGTTAAATCACTTTTAACACCTCAACAAGATAGCATGCAATTTCTATGTTTGGCAGTATTTTGAAAGTATTTTTTCAAAGTCAAACTACTGAAGATATTGGTTAAAGTTTTAGCCTTAGTTCAGCACTTTTGGACCAGATAGCTCCACTTAATGTAAATTCTAGATCACCCAAAAATGAAAATTCTCTAATCATTTACTCACCCTCCTGCCATCTATGAATTTTATTTTTATTTTTTTGGAAACAGCCTAAAATGTATATTACAGTGAAATCTTGACTATCAGCATATCTCTCCATTGCACGTTCATGAGTGCATGAGAGAAGCTGGTTTCCCATTGCTCACTCTTAAACATTGTGAAAATACTCACGTGAACAGATGTAAATGAGCTTCTCTCATAAGAGTGAGTAAATGATGACAGAATTTTCATTTTTGGGGGAACTATTTCTTTAATAACAAACAATCTACATGCTGGTTTTGGAAACAGGCATTGGTCTATTGAAAAATAACACAATGTACGTAAATTAAGATTATCTTAAGAGCGTGGTTATCAACTTTATCTGCAAACCCAGCCTGTGTTTACTCTTGTGGGAAGTATTAATGGTCAGTATCAGAAGCCTAAGCAACACTGCCATGTTGTAATGGCATTACATGACAGCAATTACCGTCATCATTACTGTCATCATCAATCATTTGCGGTGAATATTCCTCCTTCTGAAAGGCACTCACCAAAAATACAGTGACATTTTACGGACTGAGTAGAGACTGTGCTCTTAAACAAACTCTCTCTCTCTTTTTAGCCACACATGCAGAGATCCCCTTTGGACCCTGACAATTTGGCCACCTTCAACCCTAGGATTATGAGTAATGCATTGAATCTAAAATTGCAAAAGTAATCCTCTTAACTCTCCTCATTCTCTTTAGCCTCGCTGCTGCTATTGAAAATGGCTGGTAAAAAGAAACATACTATAAACTCTATAGCTGTGTGTAATTTTTCAATACATTTATTTATTAATTTAACCCACAAAATCTATCCTAATATTTTTTTGAAAAAGATAGTTATCATCAAGACCAAAATACATTTACTTTTGGCATATGCTTTTATACAAAGCAGCTTCAAAGTATACATTTTAAAAGTAGTTATATCCTCTGGGAATTGAACACATGATCTTGGCATTGCAAGCGTCGTGTTTTACCATTTGAAATACAGATGCTACAGGAACAAAGCATGTGTACATAAAGCTTCCTTTGGTGGGGTAACACTCACAAACAATATCTTATTCAAAACATCTTCTTAGATCCATTTTTATTTATCATCAAATTCCCAGATATTTCTTTAAGTTTTAAACTTTATTTTATGACTGCTTCATGAAATATGCCTGCATTTTTGTAAATCCTCTCAGCTGGGAGAATAAACCCAGAAATGTACTCAGCTGTTGCAGAAAACCTACAAACATCATTCATGTTTTGTAATGCAAATGAAGCATGGCGTGTGAATGATGCACTGTAACATTTAGCAAGAAATTTGTGATAATGTTTAGAGATAACAAGGAGCAACTGCCTATACAGTAAAACATAATATGCATAATATATTTTATAAAATCATAAAGGCTTAGATGTGGCATTTGTAGACTCAACCCCTAAATATATAACACTAAACAACAACTAATATTTTACAATGGCACCTTTTATTAATTTATTGTTTATAACCATTGTTCATTCTGTTAAATTGCTAAATACATTGGGTCTCATTCACTAGTAATTGAGTTAAAGTTACGGATGCATATAGGTGCATGTACACATAAATTAGTTCTTACCCTCATTCTAATGTGTTAAAGTTAGTAATCTGCATAAAACATGCCCAAACCATCTCCAAATAAGGGCTTTCAACACAACCTCACCTACAGTATACAACCACTCATCACTAACTGCAAACGTATTTTACGCACTCTAAAGATGAGCTCTCGCCTAAGATCACATGCAGCAAGATCTTCGAGTAAGTGTGCCATTCTCAAAACAAGTTGAAACATGTAATCTGGAGCTACAGCAATGACTTTAATTCCTTTTGACACAAATAACAAGTAAAATGGCTGATTAACAATTCATAAACAGTTTTAGCTCTGTTCCTCACTTAATGCTCTCATGTGACATCAGAACACTTTTACTATTGCGCTTGACTTGGCTGGGGTTGTGGCAATGTGTTTCACTGTTCCCTTCTGCATATCTCGGCCCCCCTCGGCATATTGCGGCACCATTTCGTGACCCCCTTCAGCTTATCGCGGCCCTCTTTGGCAAATCGTGGCCCCATTTCGTGGCTGGCCCACCAGGAAAAGTCCTGCTTCTCCCGATGGCCAATTCACCCCTGGATATCCTATTTAACTTTGTGATTCTTTTGAAAATCTTTGAAACTTTGGTATTAGGGCAACAGAGTAAAATGTATAGTAACATTCCTGAGAAAAAGAGTTTTCATTTGATATATGGTTTGTCTATTTATGTGTTATTTGAAAGACTTTTATATTCATATTAATATTTCAACCACATGACCTCTAGGTGGCGCTGATTTGCTACGCAAACGTTTTCAGGCCTTATTTTGTTATTTTATGTAACATAATCGTTCAGATTATAAGCTTTCAAATAATACCTTATATGCCTGATTTATGTTTTTGGAGATTTTAACATTTTAAACGTAAAAGTTTTCGCAACATTGCGCCCCCTTTTGGACCCGCTGGCAAGTCTGCAGAGTTGAAGAGGTTAAATGCAATCAGACTCTGTGGTAGCTCAACTGATAGAGCTTTGCATTTGCGAATGCGATGCAAAGGACAGGGGTATGAGTCTAGAAGGGCATGCAAGTCAACATGTGAGCCAAAAGTGTCCTAAGCACCACGAAATGACTTGGTTGCTTCAGTTATTGTGTTTTATATCTCACATTTGCCTCTTATGACACTATTGGATAGGTTTACATTAGGGAGGGTGGTTTGCTTTATTTAAAACTCGATAGAGCATTAACCTTCTAAACCTCATCTGTTGGAAGATTTAACTCGGAAGAACATTTCTTAACACTGTCCTTAACACAGCTGGTTCTAAGTTTTATCCTAAATTTGAAATAAACTTAAGTTTATTTTACTTATTGATGAATCATGATTTCTGTACGAAAAAGTTTGCACACAGGTTTTACACACAAATAAAGTACATGTGTGCATGGTTAGTGAATGAGACCCATTATGAATGCACGCACAGTGATATTCCTAAGATACTGTTTTTCGTGTCTTTCTTTTCCATTTTCCTTTTTTGCATTTCTCTGAAGTTTTTAAAAACAGTGAGAGAATTAGACAACTATCTACCTGCAAATTTTCAAACCAGGAAAAAACTCTGAGATTCAACAAAGAGTGGATGGGAGCAATAACGACTGTTGTACGTCCTTGAGCTGTCTCAGCCATAGCTAAAACAACACCTGACTGCACTGCTGCATCATGCTGAGGTCTTAACCATCCCTGTCTGTTGCTCTTTTGATAACACACTACACTGACATATTTCATTATGGCCCTTTGAAAAAGGGCTGATTACTTTGTAATTCGATATTGTTCAAAATGTCATAGACGTCACAATGTGACATATTTTAATAGTGATGCATGGCGGTTGATTAGTATTGGGGTTCATAGTAAAAATAAAATCTGCCCTGACATTATAACGGTTTGCCAGATCTCAACTTTCTCAGTTTATTGTTAATACTAAACAGCTAACTTTAGAACCACTAACTCATGAGGTCCTGCCCCTGTGATGGAACTTGAAAATTGTCTGCATCAATTAGTCTTGTTCACTAACCGTGTGTACTATATGGCTGTATGCAAACTTTTTTATTATAATTCATCAATAATTTTGCACATACATTTTTTTCTAAACTTTACAACCAAATCAAACCACACATACAGTATATATAAAAAATGTGACTTACTTATTTCAGTGTAACAAAAATTATGTGTTAAAGCTCAATCTTCAGTAGGATAGGTTCTGCATTCCAAAATTCTTCTTTTCACATCAACTTTCATATAATTAAACCACTTTTTCTTCACCTTTACAACTGTCCTTTCCACCTTAACTGGACCAGTTGCATGGAAAGACCTTATATGGAGAACAATTGTGTATTATGCTAATTACTACCTGCAGGCAAACTCATTTCGAATAATCCTGATTCCTCGACATTAGAATGAATGTAAGGATAAATTTGTGTGCTTATGCACCTGTTGTGAATCTGGACAAGACACTTTTCTGCACATATACAGTAAGTAAGAACACTTGCATGCAGGTCTGGACTGGGATTTAAATTCAGCCCATCTGGCCCATATGTGGGGAATTAGGGTCTTTAAATTTAAAAAATAAAATAAATAAATAAAATGACAGAAACCAATAATAATATGGATATAATTATTGAATCTCATATGCAGTTAACAATATTAAGATAGCATACCTTCTGTCACTTAGAAGTGCACATTTAACAATAAAGCATTGATTTGGTGTTGGGATGCATATGTGAATTTACTTACATCAACAACAACAAAAATCTGTAAAAAGTCAAAACATCTGTAAACGCAGAATTTATGTAGGGATATATTCAAACATTCTGAGAGTAAAACTCCATAACTGTTATTGTTTTTCTTTCATCAAGCTCTTAATTATTGAAAAAAAATAATAATAATTCCTTCAATTAAAGTTAATTAGAACTAAACATATTTACAAAGGAGAAAATGGGTTCCAGGTTTTAAAGCTCTTTTATTCAATTTTCCTTTTTATTAGCCCTTATGAAAATGTACCATAGTTCTTGCACAGTATCCAGAGTTTAACTGTGGTATTAGTTATTTCATGGTAATCACAGGTAAAACCATGCTCCTCATTACCATGGTTAGATGTAATTATGGTTTCTAAAAACAAACTATTGAACTGAAATGAAAAACAGTATCCTAAACCCATGTAGAAACTATAAAAACCTCTAATAAAGTGTCTTAGAGTATATTCCCCTAATATACAATATTAAATGTAATTATAATAATAGTAACATCTTATATAAATATGAACAACATTTCTGCCAAAACACCATAGCTTCTACATTTAGTGTTACTACAGTAACTGTAAGGTACATTTCTATAAGGGTGGTGATATGTGCATTAAAGGCCTTGTAATCACCATCGTGCATGGCATGACATTTTCCTGTTTACCTTGTCACTGCTGTTTACAATGTCAGGGCTGTGTAATCTGGTTTCAACTAGCTTCAGCACAGAGCCTTTAAGGTTCCCATATACAGAGTTAAGGGTGTATAACTGATAATTCTGTGTTGACTTCAAATGAGTCGCGCGTCTTGTGCTGTGTTTACCACTGGACAGGGTGGCACGAGCGCAGAGTAGTTTCATCAGCACTGCGTGGATGAGAGAGACCGGTCCTGCTCTGATCTCATGTTGCGGCCGGCAGATACGCTGCACAATTTAATCGGGTAGCGTAGTTTCTTCACACTTTTGGAGTATTTGGCTTTTGGTCGTTTCGCAAAATGGCCCATTACTCGACCGACTGGCCCCACAGCCCACTATTCGACCAGCCCACTGGGAGTCCCAGTGCTCCCGATGGCCAGTACATCCGTGCTTGTACACAATTAATCTCTAATCTCTGTGTTTTGTTCTGCAAAGGTCTTTGAGCCATCTCAGCTGTACCCTCAAACCTTAATGTGGAAAACAATGTAATGATTTTCCTTTGCTAGCATAACCTTTTGTTGTCGCCACATGGCTGCACAGTCTGAAAACCGAAAGCACTGACACTGCAGTACAGTGAAAAGTTATGAGTCACTGAAAGGTTGCACATTGGGAGGCCACAAGTTCTCTGACTGCCGTCTAGCATATATGTGTGCCTTATTAAAGGGGAAAGACAAATGTAAACACTTTAGTTTTTCATGTAGTATCTTTCCAATTTAATTTAAATATGCAGTCCTTTAGTTTTAGGTCGACAAAACACGCCTTTTGATATGTCTCACCCAAACATCCTGTTTCAGTAGGAAATATGTCAAAACGAGAGGCACTAGCTAGAATCTATAGATGTAGCAAACCCCACAGGGATGGCTGGAGTTTCCATTTGCAAGTTATCTTGGCTAGGTTTAAGGTGCATTTACTCTAACAGCAAGTAAATTGCTTAAGGTCGCTGTGTTAATTGGTTGCAAGTAGGCGTTTGTATTGAACTACAGTTTCCCATAACTGTATCAGGAGACAGATCACTTGAGCTCCACTGTGTGCTTTCTCATTTGTAGTTGCTAAGGCTGTCAAATTAAACTTCGATATTCTAATATTTGTTGAATTTAAGATTAAAAAAAAAATGCACACAAAATGTCAGTGTGTCACGGATCCATCTGACCCGCCTGCTACTTTCACTCAACCCTCTCTCTCCCCTGAATACTGATAACCCACACCTGCCTCCAATCACAGCGTCAATCAGCTCATCTATTTAAACCTCGCTCTCCATTCATTCAGTGTCTGGTCTCAACCTGGAATACAGACTCACATACCTGTGTCTCCATACATCTGCTCCTCAATTCCCCTGCACCTCTACTCCAGCGATCCCTATATCCATCTCCTCTACATAAGCGCCATTGTTGTGTATTCGCCACCATAAGAAAGTCACCTCCTGAGTCAACACCAGCCATCTTCACGTCATCTACCTACATATCTGCCTGAACTGCTTTATTACTACTCACCTGCTTGTCTTGTGTCACAATAAACACCTGCTATTGGGTTCAACACCATCCTTGAGTCTGGGTATTCCTAACAGAAGACCAGACCAACTAGAGCCATGAATCCGGCAGGTCCGAATCCCCTCCAGGAGCTGGTTGACGCTCTCCGGCAAGCACTCGTGCTAGCGGCTAAACCCTCAGCACCTCCAACATCACCCGGCACTTCCACAATTTCCTCTCCGGTCTATTCCGCCAGTCTAGCACCCTACTCTGGATCGGCGGAGAACTGTGGCGGCTTTCTGCTCCAATGTTCGCTCGCCCTTGAGATGCAGCCGCATCGATTCCCCACAGAGCGGGCGAAGGTTGCCTACATCATCTCCTTGCTGTCCGGAGAAGCATTACAATGGGCCCATTCGCTCTGGGTTCAGAATAGTCCAGTAGCACAATCACTGGATAGCTTCACCCAGCACTTTAAGGAAGTGTTTGGATGTCCTGAGGGTGACACTTCAGCTGCAGAACAGCTTCATAATCTTCGTCAGGGTCAGAGCTCCATCAATGACTATGCCCTTAAGTTCCGCACTCTGGCAGCATCTAGTGGTTGGAATGAACCTGCTCTGATTACCACCTATTGCCTAGGACTCGAGCCGAAGCTGCGGCTGCATCTCTCATCCTACGACAACACCATGGGGCTGGAGCGCTTCATCCAACTCTCCATCCGAGTGGCAAACCTCATTAAGAACTGGCTCAATGAGTTGCCCGCCTTGCAGTCTCCGCCTTTCCCTCCACAAAGGTCCCCTTACCACTCTCCAGAACCTAACAGTGAGCCCATGCAGATGGATGCTTTTCGACTGACCTCGGCAGAGCGCCAACGCCGGCTGAACCAGGGTCTGTGCCTGTACTGTGGCGGTAAGGGACATGTAATCTCTGCATGTCCCATTCATCCTCCCCGTCCATGGTGAGTCACATAAACACTCCAAGGGTCTGTACCTCTTCCTTGTTAACCAGCAATTCCCGCATGCCGTATGGCCTGGTCAATGCCCCCTCCATGTTCCAAGGCTTCATGAATGAGGTGTTCCGTGAGTATCTCCATAATTTTGTCCTCATTTACATCGATGACATTCTGATATACTCCCGGAACGAGACCGACCATCGTCAGCATGTAGCGCTTGTGTTGGAAAAGCTGAGGGAATACCACCTGTACCTCAAGGCTGAGAAGTGTACCTTCCATCAGACATCCCTTCAGTTCCTTGGTTACATCATCATCACAGAAGGCATTCGGATGGATGAGGGGAAGGTAACAGCGGTACAATCCAGGCCAACTCCAACCACCATCAAAGAGCTCCAGCGCTTCCTAGGTTTCGCCAACTTCTACCGCCATTTCATAAAGAACTATAGTTCCTTCACATCTCTGCTGACCTCACTTCTCAGATCATAACCCAAATCTCTCTCCTGGAACCCCGAAGCCTCATGCGCCTTCCAAATCCTAAAGGATGCCTTCACCTCCGCTCCATTCCTCGTACACCCAGATCCTAATAAACCATTTATAGTTGAAGTACTCCACCAATGGCGTAGGAGCTGTCCTATCTCAGCAGCAGGGGGAGCCACCTCTTCTTCACCCATGTGCCTTCTTCTCCAGGAAAATCTCCCCAGCAGAGCAAACCTTTGACATCGGAAACTGGGAGCTACTGGCTATCAAACTGGCCCTGGAAGAGTGGCAGCATTGGCTAGAGGGGGCCCAACATCCCTTCCTGGTGCTGACAGACCACAAGAACCTCGAGTACCTTCGAGAGGCTCGCCACCTCAATCCCCGCCAGGCACGATGGGCCCTCTTCTTCACTCACTTCAGTTTTACCATCTCCTATCATCCAAGTGACAAGAATTCCAAGGTGGATGCCCTTTCCCGTCTCTACGCTCCTGAGGAGGATCCAGAGGAAATCAACACCATTCTCCCACCTCATGTCATTGTTAGCCCCATCCAATGGTCCCTGGATGATAGCATCAACGAAGCTGCCACCACGGAACCAGCTCCGTCGGGATGCCCCACTAATAAAACCAATGTACCCTCCTCCCTACGCTTGACACTCATCGATTTCGTACACACCTCCTTAGGCAGTGGCCACCCTGGTACCAATAGGACCCTCTCGCTAATCCAGGACTGGTTTTGGTGGCCTCACATGGATCGAGTTGTCAGAAGGTTTGTCCAGGGATGTCCAGAATGTGCTATGTCCTGAACACCACAACAAATACCGGCCGGCAAACTCCTTCCGCTGCCCATTCCGCGTCAACCCTGGACAAAAACCTAGGCATCGATTTTGTCACAGATCTGCCTCCTGATGGCTTCACCTGCATTTTGGTAACCATGGACTGCTTTTCCAAAGCTTGCAAACTGATTCCCCTCAAGGGACTTCCCAACACTCTAGAAACCACAGAATCCCTCTTCATCAACATGTTCAGAAATTATGGGATCCCTGAAGACATAGTTTCTGACCGAGGCCCTCAATTCACCTCCAGAGTCTGGAGGGCTTTCTTCTCTCTTATGGGAGTGACCATCAGCCTTTCTTCTGGTTACCACCCGCAGAGTAACGGGCAGATGGAGAGAAAGATTCAGGAGATAAGCCATTTCCTCAGGACCTTCTGTCATCACCGCCAGAACCGCTGGAGTCACTTCCTGTCCTGGGACAAGTATGCCCAGAACTCCCTATGTCAATCCACCACCAAACTCACACCCTTCCAGTGCATACTCGGTTACCAACCTCCCCTCTTCCCCTGGTCCGATGAACCATCAGACGTCCCAACTGTCGACCATTGGTTCAGAGAAAGCGAGAGGGTCTGGGACTTAGCTCACCACCACCCACAGCGTGCAGTGTACCACCAGAAGATACATGCCGATGCCCAGAGATCTTCACCTCCTCTTTACCAGCCTGGGCAGAAGGTGTGGCTCACGAGGGACATCAGGCTGCACCTCCCATGCAAAAGCTAAGTCCCCGTTACATTGGTCCCTTAACTATCACCAGACAAATCAACCCTGTCACTTATCTGTTCCAACTCCCCCCCCACACATATCATATTTACCCTGCCTTCCACGTCTCCCTTTTAAAACCTTACCACCCATCTCTCTCTCCTCACTCCTCAGAACCTGATCTAGCTGACGACCCCCACCCAGCCGCTTATCCTGGAAGATGGACCGGTCTACATTGTCCGAGACATCCTGGACTCCCGACGCCGCAGGGATCATCTCGAGTACCTCGTGGATTGGGAAGGTTACGGCCCCGAGGAAAGATCTTGGATTCCTTGAGATGACATCCTGGACCCGACCCTACTCTCCATGATCATCCAGCTCCGCGTGGACGGGGTCGGCCATGGCGTCGGGAAGCACATCTCTCTGGAGCAGTCCGTGGAGGGGGGTAATATCATTGATCCATCTGACCCGCCTGCCAATTTCACTCAACCCTCTCACTCCCCTGAATACTGATCACCCACACCTGCCTCCAATCACCGCGTCAATCAGCTCATCTATTTAAACCTCACTCTCCATTCATTCAGTGTCTGGTCTCAACCTGGAATACAGACTCACATACCTGTGTCTCTGGACGTCTGCTCCTTAATTCCCCTCTACCTCTGCTCCAGCGATCCCTATATCCATCTCCTCTACGAAAGCACCATTGTGTATTCGCCACCTTAAGAAAGTCACCTCCTGAGTCAACACCAGCCATCTTCACATCATCTACTTACATATCTGCCCGAACTGCTTTATTACTACTCATCTGCTTGTCTTTGTTTGTGTTTGTGTCTTGTGTCACAATACACACATGCTATTGGGTTCAACACCATCCTCGAGTTTGGGTATTCCTAACACAGTGCTTGGCACACATCTAAAATTCAAATACACAGACTTTGCATTCAAAATTTAGATGTGTGCCAAGACTGACAATGACTTAGATGGAGGTCTTTGGCTGTTGCATCTTGATCTCTTTTCAGCGTCTCGCATCATTAGCAATGTGTTTTAAAATGTTGTCAAGTTGAAAGGAGTTCCATTTCGGAAAGCACGTCTTGAGATCCCAGTTTTCTGTTCCATGCTGTTGCGCTCCGTCTCACATTCTGTTTGAGCAGCCCCTATTGCAACTCAGGGCTCAGATACATGCCATCACAGCGGAGGGCAGAGTCTAAGCTGCAAATCCGATTCACAACTGAGTTCAAACGAATAACGCTACTGTCTGGGAATATTACTATCATGCATACAACTGTTATTAATGAAAAACACTGTGGTACCACCATTATTTTAAAGCTTGAGTACCTCGGTACTACTGTTGCAGCTGTATGCCGAGCAATACTAAGTTACCATAGAACCATCTATTGAAGTGTTTCTTTCTAATTTTACTAAGATTTGTAACCTAGTCTCATAGAATAAGCGTCAAGTCATTTTTATTTGTATAGTGCCTTTCACAACACAAATCGTTTCAAAGCAGCTTCACAGAAAATCATGCATTAACAGAAAATGATACCGTAATATCTATAAAGTCTTACAGTGATCATTGTGTAGTTTGATTCAATACGTTTATGAAGTGTGTATAAAAATAAGTAATTAAATAATAATTGTATTTAGAAACCCAGTGAGCAAGCCGAAGGCAACTTTGGCAAGGAACACAAAACTCCATAAGATCTTGGTTAATGGAGAAAAATAACCTTGGGAGAAACCAGGCTCACTGTGAGGGCCACTTCCCCTCTGGCTAAACAGCATGAATATAATGCCAGTATTACTTATGTGCAGAGCAAGTCATGGTTTAAAATTATTAAACTAAGTACGTGTTAAGGGCCAGTGTTTAAACAAAGATTTTTTAAGAACTGTAAGATTAATGACTAATGTCTTTAAAGTTCATCCTGGATTAACTGAAGAAGTTCACATAGATGCATTGTCCTTTGTTAGTTGGCTGATGAAGGCTTTTGTTGGCAATTTATTGATAATCTATGTATTCCAGTTTAAGAGTGTAGTCCATCATTAGACCAAGGTGATGCAGGACGAGATCAGTGAGGTGCTTTGCAGTTCAACCGGCAGGTAATTTCGGTGAGGTCTATCCTAAATCCAAGGTTCAGGCAATGGCAAATGAAGTATCCCATGTCTTATGGTAGGAGTTGGCATCAGTTCATCCTCTGAGGTCCATCGTAATAGACTGGAGTGATGTCTGGCTGGCACCGGCTGCATTTTGTCATCATCAAGCGTTACTATAACTACATTTTTGTATACTGAATTTCTATGTTTTGCTGCAGTTTCCTGGTGAAATTAACACTAGAGTCGCTACAACAACTGTGCGTTTTATTCACTTTCACACAAATCACGACTACAATGGCTTAATATGACTTTATTACCACTTATTTTTCTCTCTATTACACAGACACTGCTGCTATGATATCAAAATACTTTTACTATAATGCATCAGTTCTGTTCACTATTGGTTAGGTTTAGGGTAAAATTTAAATTAGAGAGGTACATTTTACTCATTAAAACTTTCATCTAATATTCACCTTTAAAACCTCGTCTTTATAACATCATTTCACTCGCTTTTGCCGCCCTCTGCTGGACATTTCACTGGTAAACTGTAGCCAAACGTGTAATGAAGCGTGCAATTTTGGTCTGCAAAAATGTTGCCATTGTCACGTAAATTTCATGAGATCAGGATTTGAGAATATGAAATGGCTAAACCTAAGAATTTATCATTTTATGCACTTTAGTTCAAAACGGAATGCACTTTTGTTAATAGCCAGGTTTACTCTTTGCAATAAACAATATAACATGGTGCTGTTTGGTTTATATTTATTTGTTACACCATTTTTAGATTTAGAAGACAACAAAATCTGGTGATCTGATGTCTTGTAGCTTTTTCCCCAAACTGAAATGATATGTAAAGATATCTAAAACTCAAATATAATACAAATTTTGGTCATATTTAAGTTAAAACTTCAAATTTAGTTACTCAACCCTGTTGACAGCCCTAGTAGTATCCACACTGCTCATTTGCATAATTTTGAATTCAGTTCAACTTTGTCAAATTTGTCAAGTCATTTTAATTGGTATAGCCATTTTATTTCAATGTGTGGGTATTACAGCCTGTACCCTTAACTTTAACTGTCTCTCTATGAATGTGCTGCGTCAGGCTTAGCTAAACATATTGCCTCTGGCCACTTGCAAGTACAAAGAAGGTGCACTTTATAACACTGGATTTACAGACTTATCAGTATGCTTTGTATGTAGAGGTACAGTGGGATCAAATGACTGCTATTACCACAGCTCTGCACGAGGGGCTGTGAATAACAAATGTGTAGCTAATCCCACTAACAAGCTAAAGTATTAAAGTGCCTGGGAAGCGAGGAATCCCCCTTTGGATTTGTGATGTACACTGAGGTGTCATTAAACCCTTGTGAGGAGTGGGTTTACAAGAGAAGAAGAAGAAAGAAGAGAAGGGAGTTCTGCAAGTTGCTGTGAAAATTGGTGCTCAGATTTAATTTGCTCAACAAAACAAGTGAAATACTGTAATTTTTATCATTTAAATGATCTTTACCTTTGTTTTCCTTTGTTCACATATATCTAGCTTTGAAACACAAAGGCTGGCATCAGTGGGCCTTGATTTATGACTTACAGAAGTGAACAAAAACAGAAGAAGGAACTAAAAATAATGAAAAGAGAGTAAAGAAGCCAAGGAGAGTGAGCAAATGAATTAATTCTCTGTTCAGTTTGAGGCCTAGACTGCAGGGGCGTCGCTAGACTTCAGTGTCATCCAGGGCTTAGCCCACAAGCCATATTATAATATAAAAATAAGAATCCTTCCTTCCATGATTTCAAAAATGACCACCCTACCTATCAAATAATTATTATATTAAGCGCAACACTGACACTGGTTCAGAACTTTATAAGCAAACGTCAGGCGCACAATAAATGGATCAAACACATTTTAATTTAAATTGCGGATCAAAGCGAGAATTACAACTTGTTGGCTCATTGTTCATTTTGCAGAAATTAACACTAACAATAAAATCAAAGTAATTTAACCGTTTCAATTTTCAATTTTGCTTTATCATAATATTTTGAGAATAAAGTAAAAATAAAGAGAAGTCAAAGTAGTATGAGATTAAAGTTGTAATATTTTGAGAATAAATCAAAAGGGAAGTGATGTGGTGGACAACAGCAAAACGGAGTGTCTGGGTTGTTATATACAACACCACTAACCAGGGAGATAACTTGGCTGTGCAACGAGCTGAATTTGTGGGAAGTTTTTGCGAGCTCTCTGTTTATGAATGAGGTGTGCATTAGTACAGGAGTTTTCAACATATGGGCGCCTGTCAAAGGAGGCACGAGATAGGCTCACGCTCAAGTGAAGCGAAAAATAATTGAAACTGCTGTGAATTATATAAGTCCATATAAAATATTGTGGTAACATCCCCTCAGTTACAGTATTGGTTAGAGAGGAAAACCCAATAATAATGCCGAGTGGGACTGCTCGAATCTGTCTGGTTCTTTCTCCTGAATAAATTTAATTTCCTACATAACCGCTGCAGTGTCCGGATACTAATAACTCTGTGCTGATGCACCAAAAGACCAAGGATTTCTTTATTGCAAAATCCTGTCCTAAAGAATGATTTAACTACATCCTCCTCATCCATCTCTTGCATTAACGAAGCTGCTGGCTCGGCATCCATTCTATCGTTGTGATAATGACGCTCTGTTTAGCCTTATGTTTATATTTTTGCTCTAATATTTCTACTTTATTCACACAATATACTACTTTATTCTCACAATGCTAAGACTTTATTCTAATAATTTTTACTTTATTCTCATCCCAAATTTAATATCATAATGCTACAACATTATTCTCAAACTATTACGACTTTAATATCATAATGCTACAACTTTATTCTTGTAATTTTTATTTTATTCACAAAATATTGCGACTTTATTATCAAAATCTTATTTATTTATTTATTTTATTTAACGTAGCAATAAAACTCCATTGTGGGATCACCGAGTAAAGTTAATAACAAAACATTTTATAAACGCATCTCGAAACACCGGTGTTGTGTTTCATGACTTTTATTAAACATGATTCCAGGTTGTTTTTAAAAAAGCAAAGTTTCAACGCTTGATAAATAGTAAGAGTGTTTTTCCCCCTTTTGCTCTGGTGTGCAGACTTAAGCGCAATAATTAAATACGTTCAATTTCATTTGATTTAAACCATTTAAAAATCAAGGCACCCCAAAGAGGCTATTTAAATGTAGCAGTTTAACTCCACGCACATGACATGGACATGTGAACCAGCACGGGCAGAGCGCATATTCAGGCAGTAATTTTTGTTTGACTTAATGTGAGATTTTATCATTTTAAGACCTTTGTATTGTGCTAATTAGGCTTATAGCTCACTGTGCTGCTATTTTGAGTTGTGTTTGAGGAAATTCCATTGCAATAAACATTCCTTACATTCCTTATTCCCACATACCGACACGGAAGTTTAGAAATAAGGTTTGCATAATAAAACTTCAGTGCCTCTGATACAGAAAAGCTGTATTGAGAGAAAATAGAAAGTTCCCACACGAGGCGTTCGTAGCCATTCGTCTGATGAACTTTAGCATGAACAGCAGATAAAAGTCAAAGTGCAAACTGTCAATTAATGCAAGTTGGGCTCACTGATCTAAATTATTTTACATTTGAAGCCAGAAATGAAGCCTGCCTTGTTGATTTTTACTCTGATGTAATTAACATTAAGCCTTACTTTTTTTTTCTTTTTTTTAAACATTCGGGGCTATTAACAAAAGATCCAGGGCTTCAGCCCTATCAGCCAGGGTCTATGCCACTGCTAAACTGTGCAAGACTCTTGTAGTGGAGTAGATGTTGGAAGGAAAGGGCACAAACGGGGAATAAAATGAGATAGAAGGATGACACTCTGCCTGGTTACAGACCTGAGAATGATATCTCAAAAGGTGAGTCTGTAAAAAAATGAGCATCTAATCTTCACTCACACAGAAAGATGATGAAAGACTGATGGAAGGAGGACAAGGAGGAAGCATTTCACTCAGAACTCAAAACAGGTGAGATGAAAAGTAATATGGTGGAAATGTCTTCACTCTGGCATGTGTTCAAATGCCTGAAAGTTCATTACTGAAGAAAATGAGATTGTGAATCACAGTACAGATAGCGAGTGCCATTCTGTCATACATGAGGATACTGGCAGAAACTCAACCTGTAACGATGGACGATCTCTTTCTCTCACGAACACAGACGCAGGGATGCAGTCATTTAAAGTCATTTTTTTTTAATTTTTTTAATGTTTATCCAGCATGTTTATTTGTTACATAAATTTAGTCTATGATAAATACTCATGTCTACAATATAGCCTCTAATAAATGGTTAATAAATGGTCTGTAAAGCACTAACATGTAATTTTGACAAAAAGTTTGTTTTCACAATTAGAAGACTGCATCTTATTCAAATGAAAAT
Organism: Myxocyprinus asiaticus; assembly: GCF_019703515.2. Taxonomy (NCBI): domain Eukaryota; kingdom Metazoa; phylum Chordata; class Actinopteri; order Cypriniformes; family Catostomidae; genus Myxocyprinus; species Myxocyprinus asiaticus. Next base: position 23,031,795 of record NC_059360.1, read on the forward strand.
CCCAGCATCTAATCGCAAGCACAACATTTTGTTGTGCCTGTTGAGGCGTGGGAGAAAAAGCCCTCGCCCACGAAGGACATCCAATAATCCAACATTCATTAAAATCCCTTTATGCCTAGAAATATTGTTTTTGTAGATTTCAGGAGGAATTGTGACATATGATGCTCTTGTTTGGTTTTTAAAAAAGACTGTCACAACTGAAATGTGCAATCACTCAGTTTCATGACAAAAATCTCAATATATTTTCTTAACCAGTAAAAACAAAAAACAAATGATGAAAAGAGCTGTTATTTCTCCACCATCCCCAAAGGACAGTAAAAGTGAAATGAATGATCATCCTCCAGTCCATGGCACAGACATAGACCAAGTGTAATTCAAAGCAGGCTCACTCACTCAGCCCCAGTACAGTAAGTAACCTTCAGCCATCCGCATTTGAATTAAGCCTTCAGATGTTGCCTGTAAATCAGATTGTAACGCAAACTGCAGACCTTGCTGCTCCATTAGCTACTTGATGTGAAAACAGAGCGCTGGACGGAGGGCAAACTCACCCTAAGAGGACCATTAGCGGAGGAGAGGAAGACAGTGAGCGCGTCAGTCTCCCGTGGCACCGGGGCATATCCGCTTCTTTAGCAGCCCACTCAGGAGGAGCGCACAGACAGGAGACATGCGAGGCGGCCGGCTGCTGCAGCTGTGCCAGACGCGCTGTTCCACATTGGCTGAAGTGCAGCAGTGAGGGTTTGCCCGACGCCAGAGCTGCAGCGAGCAGACAGACTCACGCGCACGCACGCACGCACACACACATGCGGGAGCGGGCTGGGAATGTGTGTGCGGAGCGCGAAAGCGTGCGCTGTGTTGCACATCCGCTGCGTTTAGTGCGTCAAATTGAAATCCACCACAAGGAGGCTTGAGAGATCAGATTCCGGCAAGGTTCGGTGTGTCCTTCTTGATTTCTCACATTACTGAGAGAGGCACGTGTGCACACTTACACTCGCGCACACACACAAACGCGCAGATGATGTTCAACACCCGCTGCTGCAGACCCGGCATATGTTTGCAATAGCGTGTGTTTTAAGAAATGAGAGAGAGAGAGAGAGAGAGAGAGAGAGAGAGAGAGAGAGAGAGACAGAGAAGGGGTGGAAAGTGAAAACCCAAAGTGTTGAGGGAAATCCATTTAATATTTTATTTAGTTCAGCCAAGATATCCTCATCCCGCATTTGAGCTACCTAACAGTTATATAATCAGTGTGTGTGTGTGTGTGTGTGTGTGTGTGTGTGTGTGTGTGTGTGTGTGTGTGTGTTTAGGTTACAAACTGGTTATTACAAGGGTATTATGCTATAAATGTGGTTTATGAGGACATTTCTAGTGTCTCCATAATTCAAATGGCTTAAAAATCATACAAAACTATGGGGGGGGGGGAGATAAATTATGTCTATGGAGAGTCCTCATAAGGATAGCCACACCAACATGTTTGTGTGTGTGTGTGTGTGTGTGTGTGTGTGTGTGTGTGTGTGTGTGTACTTATGCTGCGTTCCATTAGTCTCGGAAATCGGTGCTCCGAGTTATTTTCCGAGTTCCGAGACCGGAACTGACAAATGGTACGCCCCGAATGTCGGAATTCCTACTCGGAAAGTCGGACGAACTCAGAGGACCCCGAGTTCAGAAAGCAAGATGGCTACGAAGAGCATCGACTGTAGTATGCTGTTGGTTTAAAGTTTTTTTTTTTAGCACTTTTGTCTTTTTTGTGTCGAATTTAGTAAGTTGTATACACAATACTGTACTACCGTTGCCTATAGGCATGTTGCTACGATCCTGTTATACATGAATTACCGCGTAATGTGTTGTTTATAAACTGGTACAGCTAAAATTGGCTAGGTCGCTGCTGCTAACAACAACAATGGTCGCTGCTGCTACAAGAACAATGGTCAGTGTTGCTACAACAACACTGCCTAACGTTACAAACCGTAAAACCGTTTACACATAACACAGTTTGTCAAATTTATATTGCAAATATACCTTTGTACTTCCATAGGGCATCGCCCTTTGTTTACACCGCTGGTTTGATTAAAACGTGGTTAACATGTTTCGATACAATCAAATGCGCGGAAACATTAACATACCTTTTCCGCTTTCTGTCATCTTCCTCGAGGTCTCTTAGGTGAAGGGCATACTTATTTTGTAGCTCTCTATACTCCAAAAGAGCTAGTGCAACAATTACTTTCCTGGAGGTGTCCATCTTTTTTTTCCGACTTGTCGTGTTGTGTGTAAAAGGAACGCATCCATCTTGGATTTCTTGTTTTTTTTAACGGATATGACGTCGATCCGTGTCCCGAGCTCCGACTTCCAAGACAAATGGAACGCGGCATTAGTTTGGCGACAGTTTTGTACCCAAAAGTGAGCTAAATCAAACAAAACCTTCCTTTGGGGACATTTTGGGACGTCCTCATTTGGAAAACGATCCAATTATCTAAATCTAAATAATGATTTTAAGAAAATGTAAAATGCAAAAATTTTCTGTTAGGGTTAGGTTTAGGATGTGGGTTAGGGTTAAGGCGGGCGTACACGGTGCGATTTTCGGCTGTTGTGCGAGCTCCCGACTGATTTTTTTACAGTCGGGAGAGATCGCGTGGAAATCGTTGGTGCTCGTGTGGTTGCGGCTTGCATAGTGTGAGAGGAATTTTGAGTGGAGCCAAGCAGCTTACGAGTAGCTCACAACCTCCCGATAATTTTTAAAACTGTCTAAAAAATTAGGGCACTGTTGGCTTGAATTCGTGAGGTGTGTGCGGTTGAACTAGCCGATTTGGCGATCTACCTGAAGTTGATGAATCAGTAGAAGGTGTTACAACTGACACAATCAATGAAAATGGAATGTTCATTAAGTTTTTACACATTTGGAGAAAATAGTCGTGTTAAAACTGTGTTTTCCCATATTATTCTTGACCATATCACTGAGAAGTGTTCTACAGAAATGCTATGCTGTTCTCTGCGCTTCAAACAAATCATTTGCCATACGGGTTGCGCTAGAAAACAACCTTCATCTCTCTAACGGAAATAGTTGTAAAATTTCCTTCATGGTCTATTTTTATTTGTCATAATTGCGTTCATTTCAGGGTGACATTTAGGGGGTATAGCATCTGATATAATTGTATATACATGATAGTGGATGTGTGAGAGCCAAGAGCATAGATTTGTCTTGAACATTGGGGGGGCTGCAGTGTGAGGCATTTACATGTTTCCATTGATTAGGATGACCATATGTCCTCTTTTTCCCGGACATGCCCTCTTTTTTGAACCTTAAAAAAGCGTCCAGCTGGGATTTCTAAATTTGCGAAAATGTCCGGGATTCGGCTTTAGTTGCGTTATGATGTGCATCTGGTCTAACACTTCATTGTGTGTGCATGTATATTTGCATTGCTTTAACCCCTCTTTGTAAGTCCCGCCTTCTCACACACCAGTTGGTCGATTATAAGAGGCTTGCAGCAACAATTGGCCAAATTCCTGCCTGTCAATCTCTCCGAGAACGCTCAAAGCGCTGTTGTGTTCAGCATCAAACAGTTGCTTGACAGTAGCAGCAAATGAGAGCTGAGTGGAAACAATACCAAAATTTGTAATGTCACGTTCTGTCTCCCTCCTGTTTCTATGGACTCTTATTTTGAAGTTTCCCTCTGGACTCCATTTCCCATAGTGCACTGCCCTTATCACCTCCATCTGTTCCTGATTACCCTCACTTGTCTTCAGTTCCCTCATTTATACACTTTGTGTATGAATACCCTTTAGTTTTGTTCTTTGTTTGTAAGTTCTCGTCCATGTAATAGTTGTGATGGTTTGTTTATTTAGTTTATGGCACTTCACGTTATTATATATCTCCTTCATCATCATTAAAGTGTGCAAATAGATCAATCGCCTCTCGCCTCTCCTTCATCTTCACTACCACAACCTGTGACACAGATACTTAGGTGAAATTTCACCCCACACTTCCTGTAGCACTTGCCATAGATGTGGCTGTCTTGTCGGGCACTTTTCATGCGCCTTACAGTCTAGCTGATCCCACAAAAGCTCAATGGGGTTAAGATCCATAACACTCTTTTCCAATTATCTGTTGTCCAATGTCTGTGTTTCTTTGCCCACTCTAACCTTTTTTTTTTGATTTTCTGTTTCAAAAGTGGCTTTTTCTTTGAAATTCTTCCCATAAGGCCTGCACCCCTGAGTCTTCTCTTTACTGATGTACATGAAACTGGTGTTGAGTGGGTAGAATTCAATGAAGCTGTCAGCTGAGGACTTGTGAGGCATCTGTTTCTCAAACTAGAGACTCTGATGTACTTATCCTCTTTAGTTGTACATCTGGCCTTCAACATCTCTTTCTGTCCTTGTTAGAGCTAGTTGTCCTTTGTCTTTGAAGACTGTACTGTACACCTTTGTATGAAATCTTCAGTTTTTTTTTTTTTTTTTTTTGGCCATTTCAAGCATTGTGTAGCCTTCATTCCTCAAAACAATGATTGACCGATGAGTTTCTAGAGAAAGCTATTTCTTTTGCCATTTTTGACCTAATATTGACCTTAAGACATGCCAGTCTATTGCATACTGTGGCAACTCAAAAACAAACACAAAGGCAATGTTAAGCTTCATTTAACAAACCAAATAGCTTTCAACTGTGTTTGATATAATGGCAAATGATTTTCTAGTACCTAATTAGCAATTTAGCATGATTACTCAAGGATAAAGTGTGGCTGCTAAAAATGGGGCCTGTCTAGATTTGATCAAAAATTACTTTTTTCACTTAGTGATGGTGCTGTTTTTATACATCATTAATGTACTCACTATACTTTGTGATCAGTTGAATGCCAATTTGGTGAATTAAATTACCAATTTTCTTCCGAAACAGCAAAATCTGTACATTATTCCAAACTTTTGGCCGCCAGTATATATGGACTAGACTTCTTCAGCATGTCTGCTATCAACATGCAAGCAGTGACAGTGTGATAGATGAGAAGGACATAGGCTTCATCTAAAGCTGATACAGGTAGCACTAAAATACCTCAGAATTCTGCACTAAATGTCATGTTTGTGCTTAGATTAAATCCAAGTATAACTGTCAGAAATGGTGCACGAATTTTGCACACTTTCTTTTTAATCTTGTTCATTTTGTGTGCTTTATTATGCAGTAACTGGCAGCAGCACACTGTCGTTATGATTGATGTATGCAGTCATGAAATCACACAGCCTCCTTTTGACAGATTCAGATTTCGAATGTTGGACAGCATTTGTAACAATGATCCATTTATATATATATATATATATATATATATATATATATATATATATATATATATATATATATATATATTATTGGCAGAGGAGTTTTCAGCTAATGCAGCCCCTGGCCATGCCAGTCTTCTTTTTTATTTCTAAATCGCAAGCTACAAGAAATGAAAGCAATGTCCTCCTCTGGCTTTATGTCTTATAATGATAAATAGTGCAAAATTTGTGTTATTGCTTTGGAATTCGCCAGGTCGGAAAGTTGTGTCATGTACCACTGCATTTGTACGATTATCAGATAAACTGACTCATAATGTGTGCAGGGGCTCACGACCTCCCAAATGTCAGAACTCACACAGTGTACGCCCGGCTTTAGTTTTTAGTAGTTTTACAGTTAGCTTTGTATAAAAACAATAGAAGTCTATGGTATGTATCCATTTAGATAGCTGAGCAAGCATGTGTGTTTGTGCGCGTGTTTGTGCTTGCGCGCGCGTGGGCGGGTTAGGTGGTTTACGAGGACTTTTTTTGTAGGTTACAAACTGGTAATTACAAGGGAATTATGCTGTAAATGTGGTTTATGAGGACATTTCTAGTGTCCCCATAATTCAAATCGCTTAAAAGTTATACTAAACAATGTTTTTTTGAAAATGTAAAAATGCAGAAAGTTTGTGAGGGTTAGGTTTAGGGTTAGGGGATAGAATCTATAGTTCATATAATATAAAAATAATTATGTCTATGGACAGTCCTCATAAGGATAGCCGCACCAACGTGTGTGTGTGTGTGTGTGTGTGAGAGAGAGAGATTTCAGAAGCTGAGAATTTATAATACTTTCCCTTTTAATTGGCTGGCCCATGTATTATCAGACTGATTATACCTCGTTACAAGATGACATGATTTAAATGAGAAAGAGATGGAGAGATTGCAAGATCACAATGCGAGTATAGGAAAAATAAAATGTAAGGAACAGTAATTGGATTGTTAATTAACGCTAGTCAACGCTAATGTTTAATAATCACCAGAATTCCTCTGTGGCTAAATCAGTCATGTTCTTGCTGCTGCTTCAAACACACACACAAACACAACTAACCCAATCATCCCACAGCTCAAGAGTATGCAATTGTTCCAGCACCATTTTGACTGTCTCCACACATGCCCAAGCCCAGAAATAACTCCATTCCCTCAGTCATACGTTTCCATCCTGAGACTGAATCTTCTCAATCTTCATGAGGAGCGTTACACTTTATAAACTTTCTTCTGTACATAAGGTGACACGCATTAGTGCATTAAATCAGTGTCAAATCCCTTTCACTGTACCTGCACAGAAATACAGCAAGTCCACTGTTATTGATGATAAGGATAATACTAGATGGTTGTTACAGATTCAATACACACAAGTTTATTTATTTTTTTTGGAAGCAGGTGCAAGAGCGTTTAATGAGAACACAAAAGGTTTACAGGAAATACATGGTGAGATCAAAACACAGATGTGGTGACACAGGTAAGTTACGGTAAGTAGACTTCTCCGGAAGATGAAGGATCAGCAGGGTGAGTATCCAGGTAATATTGTCCACAGAACTTAGGAGGAAGAATCAGGCAGAGAAACTTGGCAACCAAAAATAAACGACATGGTAAATCTTCAAACTTTGATAAACTTCAATAAATTTACACTGCATGGGAGCAGCGTAATCAAACTATAGTCTTTTGTGAGACTTGACAGTGAACTGATGTGAAGGTGACTTATTTAAGCAGTCCTTGATGAGTGAGCTGATTGTGTGCAGGTGTGGCAAATTAGCGGAACACCGAGGGAGGTGGAGAGCCCCAGGGAGGCGTGACAATGGTCAGTATTCTTAACAATTATATCAGTGGAGTCTAGATAGAGACATATATATCAGCTAGACTTATTAATAAGATAATATTTGGCCACTTTGAGATTATCATCAGTCAGTCTGTTTACATGGGCAGTTTCAATCGAACTACAGCACGTGTTTTAGTTGAGTTACAGTCTTTATCTTTCAATCCAAGTATACATGGCACAATGCGTAATCACATATTTGCAAGAAGCTGAGGAAGTGTTAAATACACGTGTGTCATCTCTTTCTTTCGGAGCTTGCACACCATGCCGAGGTCTATTGTGTTCCAATAACAAATATACATGCTGGACGAAGCTGAACGAGACATTTTCTAGGTTTGTAAGTCCAACTTCGCAAAAATTGGACTGGTAAAATTAGTCAAACTATAATAATAAGTGTTCACATGACATTTTTAAAAGACAAATTATTGTTTCAGTCCGACTGAAATCAAACATTTGATGTGCATGTACTGTACACACTGACTGATTGATAACTGTGCCCAATTGGTCTATTAACAGAAAGGGTAACTGTGTCTAGTTCCAAAGTCTATCTATAATCTTTCAGTGCACATTTTCAAATATTTTCTAGTAAATTTTAAATAAACATTGTGTAAAATCAGTGTTAATTTAATTTCATTATATTTTCTGTCATTAAATTATATCTGCATCATATTGTATTGGGCATTTAAAAAAAAAACATATCAGTCAACCACTTGTAGAGTGTCAATTGCTGGGAATTGGTGTGAGCATTGCATTTCAGCAGACTTGATCCAATTGACTCCATTTAGGTTTCAATGGAGAACATAAACAAGCTGCATATACAGTAGCTTTTAATATAATTTTTTTTATTATTTTTTTTTTATTTTACATTTACTTAGTAAACTGCAGTTCTTGCCAGATCATTTGGCATGTCATTTGCACTGGTAATTTTTGTACAGTCTGCACAGATTTTCTGCATGATTGCTTTACAAATTCAGCTTACGCTGCAAAAGCTAAAAGTTTTTCCTACATCAGTAAATGTGCTCATATCATATTCATGAGCTCATCTTCTGAAAAGAAAAGAAAAATCTGCACACATATTTAGCAATTAAAACAACTGAAAAGGCTGTTCCCATTAGAGAGTAAGTAGAGAGTTCATACCCAGTGTCTTTCACAGCCACAAAACGTTCATCTCTGCAGGTGTCTGAGCAGAGGAACTTCACTCCTTTGCCTCAGGCCATTCTCTGTCATTAACCAGAATGTAAAAAAAAAAAAAACTGATCTCTCTGCCAATTACTGAAAGAGAAAGAAACATTTTCACAGTTCAACAGAAATATAGACCACTGAATTTCACCAAACGCAAGCACAGCATGAAGCTGAAGTGTGTAACTTATGTGACGTTGAAATACTTTCTCCATTCCCAGCTAAATATGCAGAAACAACTTTAAGTAAGCCATTCATAGGTTGATTTCCTCAGAAAACTAATCTCTGTCTCTGTGGTGCTAAATTGCTTGCTTGAATAGCAACATAGCATAGCTACACTGACTTAATCAATGGCATGCGTTTGGGGCAGAATGATCTGTTTGATCGATCAAGGGCAGACAGTGGAGTATTCGTGAAAGCTGTTTGAAAACAATGTTTATTCTTGCTATTCCGTTTGTTGGCGCTAGTGGCACAGAAATTATTTGTAATTTTTAAACCATTTGGAGACACACAAAAAGATTTGAAATGTAGGGTCTGTTCAATAACCTAGTGAGCTTACTTTGGAGGCAGCATTTTAAGACATCATAGTTTCAAAAGGTAGGTATCTTAACTATGCTGCCTGCTAATATATCTCATTTTGGCCAAATTCTAAGGTAGTATCGTAGGCCTATGTATCCTTTCTCGGGTAGGCGACCCCAGAATGCACCGTTATGACCTCGGTGGAAAAATAAATCCAACATGGTGGACGAAGCGAGATACATTTCCATTATAAATATACTTATAATCCATTCAGTGCTGAAAAGTATTGTTAAAAGTTGTCCAATATCATAGAAAACTTACTATCTTACCCTAAATGTGTTTGTACTATGTGTATTTATGCTCATTAGAGTATTGTGTTATTCCTCTCACGTCACCTGTATTCAAATCAGTTGCGAGTCGAACTCTGTGGTGAGCTCTGACTTTTTTTTTTTTTTTACTTTTTTTGACCAATAGAGGATCTAAACAACATAGATTGACAAAGAATACAAACTTGTTGATTTGCACAACAGTTAGTTCCGGTCCTCAAATCTGAATGGACGAAAGGCATTTCAAGAGTGCTGATAGCTCACACCATCAGAACTAGGAAGATTTACTGTTTGTGTCACTCTGCTTGTGTTCGAGACATTCCATTAGTGTAAGAGCAGCTCAGATGTGGGAATGTTCTTACATCCCTGTGACATTATAGATTTGAGCCAGCTGGTGGTGACAAAAGTGCTATGAGTGAGTTTTGCTGACCTTGACAAACTGTTTGTTATCAATCAGTGTGCAAATTTCTTTGAAGTCATCCTGAATTGTCTCTCACTCCATGATTGCTCAGATTGCTACTACACTATAGCTGAAAAATAGAGTTAAACTAACAGCTTCAGCATTACTGACTATCACAGCTGAGATATCAAACACGCTCAGGGCTCCTACCTGATACAAGTTGGGAGAAAATGTCAACTTTCCACTTGGCAGAGAAGAGACACTTTCTGTGTCAGTGTCAAAATAAGAGTTCCACAAGCCACTGGCATCCTCAGTGTTTTCTCTCCGGCAACATAACACTTGAACGTGAGTAAAATAATAGCACGTATGGTAGTATCACTCCACGATTGGATTACTATCACAATACAGCTGAGAAATAATGTTAAACTAACAGCTGCAGGTATTCACATGCTCAGTCTCACAAACACAAGTCCTTGTTTCTCCAGTGTTAGAAACAGCCCAAGCTGTTGTTACTAGTTCTAAATTGTAGTCTTCGAATTAGTAACGGAGGCTTGGGCGCATCGGCTAGATCCTGTGGCGTAAGAAAGTAGTTCCACTCACAAGTGTGTTTTTTGGGACAGTCCTTAGTTTTTCCCTACTTACTTGTTCGTTGAACTGTATAAAAGCAATATCACACTCGCAATCGTGTTGTATTGTCCATCTTTCAGCACGGCTGTGATTACCTGCGGCACTTGGCCTGCAGCCTCGTACCTACGGTCAAATCACAGCCGTGCTGATGGTCATGTGATATTGCTTTATAAATACTTTTAATGTATTGTTTATTATTTATAATTTATTAGCTATTAAAAACAGAAGCTATTGTGTGACATCATATCCCATTGCCCATATTCATTGTGGGGTTTAAAGTACTTTCGCATTCTCAAAGTCTAAAATGACTGTATTTTTAAGACCCCATGATCAGTTCAGCTTTCTGCCATGAACCATGATTTGCTACTTGCTGGTCTATTGCAGGGGTATGGGCATTCTCAAACTAGAGAGCATTTGATTGGACAAAAATCTGTGCATCAATAGTCATCAATATATATTTTTTGCCATTTTCCTGGAAGAGAAATTCTGTACATTTAAAATGTGTATATCTTATAAAAGGGTGTTTTTTCAACATTTAGGAGTACACTGGCATGTACTGTAGATGACCTTAAAGCAAACATATGTGGACTAAATGCCACAAAACTGTCACGGTCCTGTCACTTTGTCAGTCTGGGTTTTTGTGTGGCAGGACCGTGACATCATCATTCTATGTCTATCTTGTGGTCCATTTTCTGTCTTTGTGTGAGCACACGGCTTCAGTTGTGATTTGCCTGCCTTGCGTTCCTCGATTGGTCTCATGTTTCATGTTCGGAGCATGGTGTCTGGATCCTGACTTCCCTGTCTGGTTCTGTTTCAGTTTTGGTTGGTGTCGGGATCTGGACACGCATGCTCCATGTTCTGTCTGTTACTGGCATGAGTGCATTGTGCTTATGTCATCTTGGTTTCATGCACTCATGTCAATTTTTTATGTCTGTCTCTTATGATCATGGAAGCGCTTCGCATTGCATTCGCGTTGCGCTGCACACACGGGTCGCGAGCTGTCTTCACGAGGTTTGGTCACTTCGGTTTGAGGTGTGGGGTTTGTGTGTGGCCGAACTCTCACACAGGTGTCCTGTCTCGTTTTGTCGCCTGTTGCGTGCATCGCGTAGTGTTTGCCTCGTGATGTACTCTCAGGCTTTGTCTAGTGTGAGAATGCATGGCATTGCTTTGTTATCGTTGCCATGCATTCTCTCATCTTATCTGTCAGTTGGCATGAGCGCATGCTGCCTTTTGTCTTGGCGATATGCACTTGTGCCATTCGGGTGTCTGTGTCTTGTGAGAGCACGTGGCTTTGTTTTGTTTCTGTATTGCCATGTATCTCTCAGTCTTGCGTCATACCCCACCTCCTTGTTTGCCCATTATTAGTTCATTTGTTACACCTGCCCTGCCCATTAACCTCTTTGATTTCCTTCCCTATTTTAGTCTCCTCATGTGTGGTGTCCAGTGCCAGTTCGTCTTGTTTCGTGTCTCATGTCGGTCCTGTTCATAATCTCTTCTGTCGGTTCCGGTCAGTCCTGGTCCCCATTTGTCTGCCCCAGTCCAGCTCCAGAGGAAAGTTTTACCCCTACGGGGTTGTTTAAATAAATCCTTTTGTTTTTTAACTCTGCGTTTGCATCCTGCCTCTGCTTCAATTTGTGACACAAAACTCTCATTTTGATTTCATGGAGTCTTTTTTTAATGCCCTCAGTTGATATCATCAGTGGTTTTGTGGTGTAAGTAGAAATGTTCCAACCAGAACTCCACCTTCATATTCAAAGGTGTCAACAACAGGCAATAAAAGAACATAAGGAAATCATTTTCTGAGTGGAATTCACTTCTGGTTGCTTCAGCGCTGATCTGAACATGCCCTTAGGCATGAGCCTGGGTTCCTATGATGGAAAGAGCTAGGTCGAGAGACAGCTGAGGTGTTTGCTGAGGTGCTATTACTCAGCAGGGCTAATTAGAGGAGTAAAAAAGAGAGGGGGAAATCCTCCCTCTGTGCCCCCCTGCTCGACACTGCACATTCTTCTGCTTTCTTCTCATGCTGTAGCTACGAGTCAGTCTGACTACTTGATCTCCATTGGTTCAGCTCTCACTGAAGGCCATTGGCTTCATCTTATTGTTACAGAAACAGATCACCCTCTGCTCATTAATTTCAAAATGCACATGCATATTCCCTAAAGGCTACAACAACCTTTTATGATGACTTTATATAATAACAAAATGACCTAGAAGTATTTTCTTACCATCCTTCAGTTAATTTCACTTCCATCCTCTTATACACTGCAATGTTTTCATCATGTTATAACAACATCCTTGTTTCTGTCTATTTTACTTGTCTCTATAATTGCTGTCATTTCTACATGATTTTATAATTATTCAAGGATACTTTTTTCAACAAATTTTCATCCATAACACAATTCAGAGTGGTCGAAAAGTGCAACTTACTTGTTGTAACTTTGGCACCACAAAAAAATTTAAGGCAGCAATTAAAGGAATATTCTGGAATCAATACAAGTTAAGCTCAGTCGACAGCATTTGTGGCATAATGCTGATTACCACAAAAATGTATTTATACTTGTCCCTCCTTTTCTTAAAAAAAAAAATAAAAAAAAAAAATGTAGGATACAGTGAGGCACTTACAATGGAAGCTAATGGGGCCAATCCTTGCATGGTTTAAAGGCAGAAATGTGAAGCATTTACTTACATTAATTCTTCTGTTACAACTCATGTATTATTTGAGCTGTAAAGTTGTTTAAATCGTAATTTTTAAGTCATTTTAGGGTTTAAGGGTTTGTTGACATTACATCATCATGGCAACCAAGTTGTAGAATTGGCTATAACTTTACACAGAACAGGTTTGTAAGTGATTTTATCACACAAAAATCATGTGAACATGCATATTGTTTATGTTTTGTCGCTATACTTTTTTTACATCAAGTAATTTGGCAGATATGCATGAATGTGACATATTGCAGGTAAATAATCAGTAAAAAATCTATTTTGTGGTAGAATAAACATTCTGCCAGTAGTTTCTACGTGGTTTCTAAAATAGATGTTGAGATTATAGAGTATGAGCTGTGTTCATCTAATGAGTGTTTTATCGAGGGGTTTAGGCAGATGTTACGGGTGCTGAGGGACTGAGAGACACTGGATGTTCTTCAGGCTTTGTGAAGCATGGTGTGCTGGAGAATGACTGTGATTATCACTGGTGATTGTTTAAACCTTTACTCATGCTTTGTGGCGTCTGCACAGCTCTCTTGGCAACGTGTGTGTGTGTATGTGTGTGTGTGTGAGAGAGAGAGAGAGAGAGAGAGTGTGTGTGAGTGTGTGTGAGAGAGAGAGAGAGTGTGTGTGTGTGTGTGTGTGTGTGTGTGAGAGAGAGAGAGAGAGAGCGTGTGTGTGTGTGTGTGTGTGTGTGTGTGTGTGTGTGTGAGAGAGAGAGAGAGAGAGAGAGAGAGAGTGTGTGTGTGTGTGTGTGTGTGTGTGTGTGTGTGTGTGTGTGTGTGTGTGTAGGAGTGAGTAAACAAAGCATGAGTCTTGTTCAAATTTGGACTTTTTAGATCTACTGAAGCATTGCTTCCCCCTACCTTCAGTAATCTCTTTTTACCTATCTAAACCCACACTGATTTTTCAAAATGATAAGAGGGACTGCATGGCTTGTTAGACACAGATGGTGACGGCACAATTGACCACACTTTAATCATTAACCTCCGCCTTGTTATCAGCGGAATGCTTCCTTAGAGGGACATGGACACCTCAGAGTGGAATCCATAGAGGGCCGATCCACTGTCCTCATCTGACCATCATCTTTGAATTTACCAAATCAAAGTGCTCTTTGGTAAGGACATGTTTCAGGAACAAAAAGGACTTTACCTGTCAGGTCTGTAGTTTTGGTGGCATGTTTGTTTGTTATTTTACTGTATTTGTTACAACACAATATTAATAACAGCATTGGAAACAGAGCCAAAAGAGTGTTTAAAAAGAGAATTTGTTCTTCAACTGATGCTTTTATTCATTGGAACTCAGTATTTTGAACATAATATTTTTGTATAATAGTGAGAGCATCTCTGGGACAACTATGGTTAAGTGCTTTGTTTAAAGGGATAGTTTAACCAAAAATTAGAATTCTGTAATCATTTACTCACCCTCATGTTGTTCCAACCCCACATGACTTTCTCTTATGTGGAACACAAAAGGAGATATTAGGAAAAATGTTCACAATTCACTTTCATTGTATGGAAAATAAAAACATGCAATGAAAGAAAATGTGGACTAAAGCAGTTAATATCAAATATTCTATCAAAAAACAGAAGAAAGAAAGTCATACTGGTTTGGAATAACATAAGGGTGAGTAAATGTTGACAGAATTTTAATTTTTGGGTGAACTATTCATTTAAAGGCACAATGGTTAAGTGACTGACTCTTGTGGGATTTAAACCTGCAACATTGTGGTCACCAACTCATACCTTTAACCACAAAGCTGCACCACCCTGATTTAAAAAATGAGTTGTCAATCACAATCACTAATGGATTCAAGTAATTGCTTGCAAATCCTGTGGAGAGAAGTGGGGGCAACTAAAACTATATCATGTCTGTGCAGCATTGAGTCTGTGATTAGATGGTAAATCTGGATTTAGCTAACATCATGGTTACTGATGTAACCTCTGTTCCCTGATGGAGGGAACAAGACATTGTGGTGATGCAGTGATACTAGGGGTTCGATCTTGAGAGCCTCAATCACCTTTGCTTAAAATAGAAAAGCCCAATGAGAACTGGCGAGTGGAATTTGCATGCCACTCTCCGCCCCAGGATCATACGGGTATAAAAGGAGATGGCGTGAACCACTCATTCAGATTTCTGCTGAGGAGCTGATAGAGAGTCCCGGCCATGTCAGCGGCCGGTTCAGCGCCGTGGCACGAGGGACACAACGTCTCGTTCCCTCCATCAGGGAACAGAGATTACATCAGTAACCAAGACGTTCCCTGTCTGTCACTTACTCAATGTTGTGTCTATGTAGTGACACTAGGGGTTCCTATAGGAAATGCCTCAGGCGCTGAACTGTGTCACAAGGTATGGAAGAGTGGACATGGGCAAGCTGCTGCATGCCTCGCAGCGAGCACTCAACCACGTCATGACCTTCCAGCGAGTTAGGTAAGGCATCTCCCTAGTCCCGTTAAGGGGGGAGGAGGCACTTACCCAAGTCGGCTACCGGCAGTGCCTTTCCCGATTTGCTGTTAAGCAATTTCCCGCCGAGCACTTTCTAGAATAGCGCTGGGAAGTGCTCTTCCCTCTCCAGGAAGGAGAGCACTATGGTGACCACATCCTACCAGAGGGAGGTTAACGTGGAGAATACCTCACAAGGACTTACCAGTGGGGAAGTTCACATATGGAATGATACCACCGGAGGACCCTATCTACAGAGGGGGTACGCAGCCACAGTGGCCGAGGCAGAGAAAACTCTGGCGAGGGGAAACACAGGGTTCACATAAGGGGAAACTGAAGAGTGGAAACTCATCATACGGGATTACCAAGGGGGAATCACCATGCATGGAGCACTGAGCCCGAGCACACCGGCTCACCTGAAAAGGGGCATACCATGAGTACTGGGCCTGGTGTCGTTACTCCTCCGCCAAGTTCGTCACCGAACAGTGCTTAAGAAATAAAGAGGCATCCGGGTTCACTGGATACAGGAAACTGTTGTGGACAAAAAGGCGCACATTATCACCTTTGAAAAAAGGGAAAGGCGCAATGCAAGCGGTACACCCAACCGGCCGCCCAGTCTACCTGCTGTTACCGCATAACACTCGGGTCGAAACCGGGTCTATTCGTAGGTTATAAAACCTTACAAAGGTATTGGGTGTAGCCCAACCCACAGCTCTGCACATGTCTGCTAGAGAGGTCCCCCTTGCCAGTGCCCAGGAGAATGCAACACCTCTAGTGGAGTGCGCCCGGTCTCCAAAGGGGCACGGCAAGTCCTGAGATTGGTATGCAAGAGAAATGGCATCCACAATCCAATGGGCTAGCCTCTGCTTGGAGACAGCTTTCCCCTTCTACTGTCCTCCAAAACAGACAAAGAGCTGCTCCGAGCATCTAAAGCTCTGTGTGCAGTCTATATAGGTTCGCAGAGCACGAACTGAACACAGCAACCACCGTGATCATGCTTACCACCATTGGAGCAGACCCGCTAGGTCTTCCACGTCCCATCCAGGAGCCAGATGTGGAGATTCCAGAGGTACGGCCGCAGGTGCTGGAGCATGCCTTGCCCCTGAATGAGAAGGTCCTGCCTCAGGGGAATGCACCAGGGAGGTGCTACTACCAGGGGCATCAGTTCCGAGAACCAAGTCCGGTTGGGCCAGTATGGCACAACGAACAGGACTTGCTGCTCGTCTTCCTCCTCTGAAGGGAGTGCTTGCAGGTTCACCACCTGGTCCCAAAAAGGAGTGGTGGGAACTTTGGGCACGTGACCGGGCCAGGGTCTCGGGATCACGTGAGAGTGTGCCGGCTTGAAATCCAGGCATTCGCTGGTAACAGAGAGCGCCTGCAGGTCCCCCACCCTCTTGATGGAAGTGAGTGCCACCAGGAGGGCCATCTTCTGAGACAAAGTACTGAGCTCGGCCTGCTCCAGGGGCTCAAAGGGGGCTCTCTGTAGGGCAGGTAGGACCACAGAGGATTCAACCTCCTCGCGCCCTTGAGGAACCTGTTGATCAGGTCACGCCGTCGTGAGGGCCTCCCATCTAGTGTGTCGTGGTAAGCTGCTATGGCAGCCAAGTACACTTTCAGGGTAGAGGGAGACAGCCATCTCTCCAGCCCTTCCTGAAGGAAAGACAGCACAGACCCTACAGCACATCTCTGTGGGTCTTCCCCACAGGAAGAACAACAGTTCGCGAAGAGATGCTACTTCAAGGCATACAGCCCCCGAGGCCAGCTGTGCATCAAGACACCCGTGCTGAGGTGAGCCACAGACAGGGACTACCAAAGAGGGCAGTGAGAGAACAGGTCTACCTGCGCCTCCCCGAATCTCTCCCAAATCAGCTGGACTACGTGGGGGTGGAGTCCCCACTCCCCACGGAGTGTTACCTGTCGTGAGAGCACGTCCGCTGCACAGTTGAGGACGCCCGGAAGGTGAGTGGCTCGCAGCGTCTGCTGACTCCAGAGGAGGAGGCGGCAGGCGAGTTGTGACATGTGACATGAGCGTACACTGCCTTGATGGTTTATGTATGCTGCGGTTGCTGTGTTGTCGGTCTGGACCAACACATGCTTTCCCTGAATCAACGGCCGGAGCCTCCGCAGGGCCAGCAACTCTAAGCAGTTGATGCTCTGCCAAAGGAGTCAGGGCCCTGTCTGTTGCACACAGCACCCCAGCCCGAGTTCGAGGTGTCTGTCGTGACCACGACGCACCTTGAGACCTGCTCTAGGGGAACACTTGCCCGTAGGAATGCCAGGTCCAACCAAGGGCTGAAAGTCTGACAGCACTGTGGCGTGATGGTCACACGCCGGGTGCCGTGGAGCCATGCCCACCTCGGGACTCGAGTCTGTAGCCAGTGCTGAAGCGGTCTCATATGCATCAACTCGAGGGGGAGAACCGCCGCCGAGGATGGCATATGTCCCGGGAGCCTCTGAAATTCTTTCACTGGCACCGCTATCTCCTGCCTGAAGGTCTTCAGGCAGGTCAGCACTGACTGAGCACGTTTGGTCATAAGACATGCCTTGAGAATGACCGAGTCCAACTCCATATTGAGAAAATAAATGCTCTGCACAGGGGAGAGCTTGCTCTTCTCCCAGTTGACCTGAAGCCCAAGTCGGTCGAGGTGCCAAAGCACAAAGTCCCTGTGCGCACAAATTAGATCTCACGAGTGAGCTAGGATTAGCCAGTCATCGAGATAATTGAGAATGTGAATGCCCTTCTCCCTCAGTGGGGCCAGGACAGCCTCTGCGACCTTGGTAAAGACACAAGGGGACAGGGACAGACAGAAGGGGAGGACCTTGTACTGGTATGCTCGTCCCTCGAAGACAAACCAAAGAAAGGGTCTGTGTCGAGGAAGGATCGATACGTGAAAGTACGCATCCTTCAGGTCAATGGCCGCGAACCAATCCTGATGTCGTACTTAGGCCAGGATGCGCTTCTGCTTTAACATCTTGAATGGAAGCCTGTCTAAGGATTGTTCAAAGCATGCAGATCCAAGATTGGGCGCGACCCTCCCCCTCTCTTGGGAACGATAAAATAAGGGCAACTCGGCTACGGGGACGGGCTCTAATGCTCACTTCGCCAGAAGGGTGGCAACCTCCGCCCAGAGGATGGAGACAACCTCACCCCACACCGTAGTGGAGAGGATGCCACTGAACCTGGGCAGGCGTCTGGCGAACTGGATCGCGTAGCCGAGGCGAATCGTCCTGATGAGCCACAGCGAGGGGCTGGAGAGTGCTAACCAGGCCTCCAGATTCCGCGCCAGCAGCACCTAGGGGACGACTGGACTTACCGTGCCTGGGCAGGGTGGTTCGCGGCAAAGCAGAGCAGGCGCCCCACCTGGAAGACAGCCCAGGGGGACGTGCTGCTCGGCAAGCCCGCAACGGTGGCTGGTGACTGGGGCGGGTGAGCAACCCCAGAGACCAGCACACATACCTATTCGCCGGCTATTTGTCTCTCGACGGAGAATGAGGGAATGGGAGGTACTCGCATTCGCCTGATTGACCGGAAAGACTTCCAGCGCCTGGCCGTTGCGAGTGCGCTGACCCAGGGAATTAGGAAACTGCTGTTTTACCAACCATGTGGGCGCCGAGGCCCAGAGGGCACCCTGTGATATAATACTTACCATGTGCTGGCCCAGGGGCAATGGTGGGGCTGGAGAGTTCACCCGGGCCAGACCGGTCAGAGTCAGTCACCTCATCCCCATGTTGCCCATGCCAGGGCCGCCTCGAAGCCTGTCCGGGGTTCTTGGGGGCCAACTGACAGGCAGGTGGAGCGGACATCTTCTCTGAGGCCGGCATATGGGCTCCGATGGTATGGGAGCCGGGGCCAGCACCGCAGGGGAACGGCTCTGGTGAGAAGCAGACGGGGCACAGGACTTCGGAGGCCTGAAGGCGGCCGAGTCGTGCCACAGCAAGATGAGCTTATCGCCTCAGTCTGCTTCCTCACTGTCAAGAACTCGTGGGCGAAATCCTCGACGGTGTCGCCAAAAAGCCCCCCTTGGGAGATGGGCACATCGAGAAAGCAAACTTTCTCGGCATCACGCATCTCCGTAAGGTTGAGCCACAGGTGCCGCTCTTGGACCACAAGAGTGGAATCGTCCGGCCCAGGGTGTGTGCCATGACTTTCGTCGCCCATAAGGCAAGGTCGGTCACAGTACGCAGTTCCTCCATCAGCCCTGGGTCGGTTCTACCCTCGTGTAGATCTTTCAGCGCCTTGGCCTGTTGGACCTGCATGATTTCCATGGCGTGCAGGGTGGAAGTGGCTTGACCCGCAGCCTTGTAAGCCTTCGTCATTAATGTGGAAGAGAACTTACAGGCCTTGGAAGGGAACCTTGGTCGGTCACGCCAGGTGGCTGCACCCTGCAGGCATAAATGCACCGCTATGGCACGCTCTACCTGGGGGAGCTCTACTTATCCCTTAGCCGCTCCGCCGTCAAGGGTAGTTAGGATAGATGATCCTGCGAAGCGTGTACGGGCAGAAAAAGGTGCCTTCCACAACTTCATTAGTTCCTCGTGCACTTCCGGGAAGAAAGGCACCGGGGTGGGGCGCGGCCGTGAGTCACGCTCCGAGCCCAGAAACCAATCATCCCGCGAATGCTCAGGGTTCCACTTCAGCCCGATGTTCGCTGCCGCCCGGGCAAGCACGGCTGCCATCTCAGCATCCGCCTCATCCTGTGCTCTACTGCCCATGGGCAGGAGCTCAGAAGATTCGTCTGCTTCCGACAGCAGAAGCCCAACCTCCGATGCTGCGACCGAAAGCTCATCCTCGTTGCAAGCTGCGAACGACACATTAAATATACCCTGAGGCAAACTGCCTGTATCGCTCGACAGCTTTTCTGGATAGAACGAGCATGCTGGGGGATGGGAGGTCCGCGGGGGTTGAGCCAGAGTAAACGCTCCCATATCCACATCCATATCGCCCGTGGTGATTGCCGACCCGGCCGGCTGAGCATCAGCCCAGGACGGAGCAGGTTGGGGAGCAGCCACGGTGGCTCCTTGCTTCATGAAGAAGGAAGTGAGCCGTGACAGCAACGTTCTGATGGGCATGTTCTCGCAATGAGAACATAACCCTTCCACGAAAGCTGCCTCGGCGTGCTGGCACCCCAAGCACTCGAGACTTTATGGCTGTCCGGAGGGGAGAGATAACAGCCACATCCAGTAGCACAAATGCGAAAGGACATCTTTAAAAAGACACCAAGCATTTGCGCGAGCTCTTTTAAAAGGAAATATATTCTTTTGAATATACTCTTTTAGCACCCGCGGACTCAGCCGCCGAAGTGCCCAGGGGAAGCACAACACTTGACCGTGCGAGGGTGACCGCTGATATGCGCCGTAAAATCCAGCAGCGTAAGCGAAAGGTGAGAGGATGAACACAAGCATGCATTCGGCTCCAAAGAAAAAATCTGAATGAGTGGTGCACGCCATCTCCTTTTATACCCGTATGTCCGGGGGCGGAGAGTGGCATGCAAATTCCACTCACCAGTTCTCATTGGCCTTTTCTATTTTAAGCGAAGGTGATTGGGGCTCTCAAGATCGAACCCCTAGTGTCACTACATCGACACATCGTCGAGTGAGTGACAGACAGGGAACTGACATTTACCAGTCTGAATGTCATTTAACAGTATAAAAGCTCAATCTTTAATACGGTGACTCTGACAGTTGCTGCTGACTCTGACACTGTGAAGTTGATTTGAAAACGCAGGGAGTGACCTTCCACTATCAGAAGCAATTACAATCACATTTCATAATTGAGGCTTGAATAATCATGAATAATGTCATTTTTCCTTTTGAGAGAACAGCTGGTTTTTCTTTGCTGTGCTTTCAAATGATTCAGCACAGCTTTTGGTTAAAAACACTTTGAGTTAAAAACTTGGTATCTTTCTTGATAAATCTGAGATTTTTAAAGTAGTAGTGCAGCTATTGTACAGCTATTTGAATATTCCTAAAAACAAGTAATAAGCATTCTCTTGCAATTTATTAAGCAGCATTTTTGTCATTTTGGACAGGAATTTAATCAACATGTTGATTCTCATTTATATCTATAACAATAACGCACAAGAGCATGAATTGCTAAATGTAGTCCATGACGTTTCTTTTCATGTTTGTGAAATGTTAGTAAAAAAATGTGTCTGCTTCTGGCTCCAAAAAAAAATTATTCTTTTTTTAAATTATTATTATTTCATGACTTTTCATAACTGTCTGTATATCTAATTTCATCCTGAATTACCTTGCGTGAGACATGCACAGATTTAAATAACGGAGTGTCAGTTTGCACCCAGGTGTAAAAAACATGATGGGTTAACACGACACCTACATAATCAGAATATGACCAAATTCTGATTCATATCAGAATATTATTTTTGCATGTTACCACAATGCATGAGCGTTACACATTTGTGCCAGAGCAAACATAGAAGAGCAGATACCATGTCAATATCCATTAATTATGTATTTATACATCTGTTTAACTGTTTTAACAACAATTTCTGTTCTGTGGCTTGTTCTTCTCTGCTTGAAGCAAATGCAAACACAAAGTACTGAGGTGTGTTGGCAAGACATGACAGCATCTCTCAGATCTCACTACATGAGAAGGGTTTGCTGTAAAGGCAGGACTCCTGAAGAGAATATCACTGCTGTCAAATGTCCCTTTGTCACTACACACAGCAAATAAGAGGAAAGTGTAAATGCTGATACTGTTTGTAAAGCAGTGGTGGAGGGTTTGTCCTCTGGCAGTGCATGACATTGAGACATGAGAGAGATGTATAGGGGTTGTTCAACATATGTTAGTTGTTACTTAGTTTATTTTTATTGCCTGTGAAGTTTTTGCAATGTGGGGTAGAATAAGTCATTTGTTGTAAATTATGATAATTTATTAATGTTTCCTTGCTCATTCTTTCTATAATTGGTTGAGAGAACAGTTTATTTTTCTTTGCTCTTGAAGACCATATCCTGAGGCATAAACAGAGTTCTAGTTAGCATTTGTAAATAACAATAATAATAATAATAATAATTGAAATCAATAAAGAGTGAAACTTATAACAAGGCATTCATTACAGTCTTACTGTGGATCTGTTTCCATAATGCCACAGCATGTGTTGATGTATTCTGTATGCTTGATGTCACCAAATGTCCCTAAAAAAAGAGGTTTTGCCAGGTTTTGTTTTTTCTTCAGATTTTTTGACAAACTCTTCCCCAAACTACAGTACATACAGCCACACACATGTAGAGACCAATAGGAATCTGTGTACCGTAAATACTGGCACAAACTGCATTACAGACTAAATGAGTGTAAACTGTGTTTGCAGAGCATAGCCATCTGATTCCTCACCTGCATATCTCTTGTGTTTAAAAAAAAAATGTGGCTTGGAAAAATATGGCTTATTTTAGGTAATTTTATGGAGTTGTTCTACTGCCTGGTCTGTTAGAATGTTATTACGGGTCCATAAATTAGATTTAACGAGTGAACGAACAGCTTCATTGAGCGAATTCCCCTGACAACCCACAGAACTGACCCTTGTGGTCCGAGAGCTTCGGCTTGTCATATAATGACATCGCCAGGGACAATTTGATTTTGACAACACACGCCACACTCCCACATAAATGTCACAATGCTCAGTGTTGTGGAAACTTTCAGAGCTTTAGACTACAAATTAAAGAAGCACACATGATTTTTTAATGAGCACTGCTACTATTAGGGGTGAAAATTTAGGTCTCTAACTAGTATGTTGTAGCTTCACATGGGATACATTCTGAAACATTAATTTCCATTGATGGCTGATCCGGTGTCTGTGGGACCCAAAGCTAACATTTGCATTGTGACAAAAGCTTGCTCAGCTCTAAAGCCGATATGCCTAATTTGTGTAAAAGATAATCTGAGTTTGGGGAGAAGTTATCATGACTTTATTATGTTATATGAACAAACAGACAGCACGGTATCATTAATATTTTTTTTATTTTTTTTAATTATTATTATTATTATTTTTATTTTTTTTGGAATATGAAATAACACACTTTCATCAAAAATATAAATTTATGTAATACTGGGATCATAAAAAGTAATTATTGTTTTTGTATCAGCAATTACTAAAGCAGAATACTGTAGATTAGACAATTATTCTCCCTGCATTATTATTATCCTCTCTTAATGTAATGGAGTCATTCTGTGATATAATGTTTGCTTACATTTCCCTGCAATTACTATGGAAATAATTCCAATAATTTTCAATTAGACAAAGTTGGCACAGACACAGAATATATCTCATCACGTTTATTTCAGGCTTTGTCAGGGGTAGTCAAAGGGATAGTTCACCTAAAAATGAAAATTATGTCATTATTTATTCACCCTAATTTTGTTCCAAACCCTTATGACTTTCTTTATTCTGTGGAAGAGTCTTCACACAGTTTATAATGGCTGCCATATAATGAAAGTGAATAATGCATTCTTATCTCATAGAATGAATGTCACAATAACAACATTTGTGCAAACTGACTTTTACATACCAATTTCCCAGCAGTTTCCTGGTGAAATTAATACTAGAAGGTTGTGGCGCTACAATAACTGTGCATCTTATTTACTTTCACACAAATCACAACTACAACGGCTGATTATGACTTTATAAACACTTATTTTTTGTTTTATTACTTACACACTGCTATGTTATGATATCGAAACACTTTTACTCTAATACATCAGGAAACATTTGAAAAATGACTGACCTGGTCTCATAGTAAAAAAGTGACTCTTTATACATTTTTGCAAAACTCATACATGTCTCCAGGTACAATTCCTTGCAGTTTCCAGGTGAAATGAACACGAGAGGTGCTACAAAAACTGTGTGCTTTATTCACTTTCACTCAAATCATGACTTCAATGGCTGATTATGACTTTATAAACACTTATTTTTCTCTCTATAACTCAGACCCTGCTATGTTATGATTTTGAGACACTTTTACTCTAAAGCATCTTTTGAAAAAATTACACAGACTCACCTACATATACAGAGGTGGGGAGTAGCCAAAAACTGTACTCAAGTAAAAGTACAATTTCTTAAACAAAATATATATTACTGAAGTAAAAGTATTAACATAAATATTTACTTGAGTAAGAAAGTATACAATTAAAAGAGTACTCAAGTAGTGAGTAACTTGTTACTTTCACAAAAGTAACAATTCCCCATATTCCATTACATAATACACATTTAACATGTATTATACAATTATTTTTTTATTAGTATTAATGGTAATTCTGTCATCATTCACCATCATGTTGTTCCAGACCTGTATGACTTTCTTTCTTCCATGCAACACAATAAGGAGATATTAGACAGAATGATAGCCTGAGTCACTATTTACTTTCAGTGAATGTGTTTTTTTTTCCTCTACATTTTGAAAGTGAATGGTGACCGAGACTGTCAGTTGTGTCCAAAAACACAAGAAGAAGAATGTGAAAGTGATCTGTTTCTCTGTTTCTCATCCACACATTCTCATATCACATTGCTTCTGAAGATATTGATTGATATTGAGTCTTATGAATTACTTTTATGCCGACGTATTTAATTTTGTTTTAGCTTTAAAAGGTTGGCACCCATTCACTTGCATTTTATGGACCAAAAGAGCTGAGAAATTCTTCTAAAAATCATAATTTGTGTTCAGCAGATAAAAGAAAGACATACAGATCTGTGATGGCATGAGGGTGAGTAAATAATGAGAGAATTTTCATTTTTGGGAGAACAATCGCTTTAAGGGCTCTTGTCAGATCTGGATGAATTTATCAATAAGAAGAGAGGTTTGGAAACACTCTAGCAATTATTACGGTGAAAACATGAAAATGTTCCACAGGGACATTATATATAGTGCTGAAATATAAACAAAGATCACATTTTATTAATGCCTAATTTTGCTATTTCTTAGCTTTTAAAGTCCTGCGTGGATTCCTATTTCAGTGTAGTTACAGTTTTTAGTGTCGAAAGAATTTAGATCATTAGTTCTGTACAGCAGTACAGCCGCTCTCTAAACGCAGAGTAGGGCCAGCGTAGGGCACCAACTCCTGTTACGGAACACTTGCTGTGTCTGAACCCGCCCCCTATCCCCCCTATATTGCACTATTTCGGATGTCTGCCATTTTGTAGGAGTGTCTGAATTCTGAGTGAGCCACTCGTTCCCTACTTTTGTTCACTCATTTTTACCCACAATGTACTCTAATTTCGAGTGTACATTCGACGTACACTCGACGATGGTTAATTGCCCATAATCCACCACAGGGAAGACTTACGGGCTGGGAGTTTACTGCTTCCTTCACTCCTGCGATGTTTTATTTCATGCTGAATGTATTAAATTACTTTTTGACAAATCATTACTTGATTAACATAATAACATATAGAGAGGCAAAACATACAGATACATTTTAAAATATAAGGGAGGTACTGTATGTTTTATTAAAGGTCATGACATGAGGAATCAAATTTTCCTTGATCTTTTGACATATAAGAGGTCATTGTACTTTAAAAACACTGAGTTTAAGAGCTGAAAACGTCCTGGAAAAAAAGGGCATTTATTTAAACCAAGCTGCAAAAACGTCTCGTTTGGAATTCGTGGAACTTGTCACAAGAACCAAATACAGCTACATATGCAATGCCTATTTTTCCGTCATTGCACCCTTAGCCCCGCCCAGGGCCATAGTAAGGTATTCTGGCCCCCCTGACTGAATATTGCTCTGGGCCCCTTTCCAATAAAAAATACAGTTTAGAATTTGTCGTGGGGCCCTTCTGGACCTGTGGGCCCCTAGAATCGTTACCAACTTTCACCACACTAGCTATGGCCCTGGTCCTGTCCACTGGTGCTCAGTCAGTCACACACACAGGTGAAGAGCAGAGAGATGGGCCTGTCATGGGAAATTCATCCAAAGTGGACTTACACAGGATATCTTCATGTGCCTGTCTGGATTTAAATGTTTATCTACATAAATGTGCACGGATTTGACCATTATCATACATCTTGTGCCACTTTTTAAAGACGCAATGTCAAGTTATAATTCTTAAATGGAGACCCCCGTTGTGTTGCATTCAGCTGCGCTCTCTTGCTGTTGTGCTGTTTTGAAGGCATCCTGGACCGTTTTTGCACCCATCAGTGCTATTTTTAATTGCTGGTCTTTTGTAAACATGCACTCATTGGACATCTTTGATTGTTTTGTAAACATGCACTCGTTGGACGTCTTTGATCGTTTTGTAAACATGCACTCGTTGGACATCTTTGATTGTTTTGATGCGTTTTTACATTGAACTCTTAAAGGGCAAGAGATCTTAAAACTGAGCGTTTCAGACAGAGAGCCATAGAAATGGTGGCTAAATTATGACTGTTTTTGTGCAAAAAAAAATAATAAATAAAAGTATACTAACATTATAAGTGGAAATCAGGGATGATAGTAAAATTATAAAAAAAAAAAAAAAAAAAGAGAGTATGTCATAGGGCTGCCCCCTGATAGTCAACCAAAGGTTAGTGGATGAGAAGAGTCTTGGTCGACCAAGTTTTGATTGGACTGTTGGTCGCAGAAAAAACTCCACATAAAAACGACGAACACCAGTATTAGGATGCTAGGTGGTACTATGGGGTAATTTTTGTTAAGCAGGGTTAGGGTTAAGCCTACACAATAAAGCAAGACACCTTGATTTCAAACTTAGAACTTTATTTTTTTATTTATTTTAACTAAAAATTCAAATGAAACTAAGAGAACTACTAAAAAATAAGTGCAATTAAAATGTGTGCCAAGAACCTACATCATCTGTGCATTCTCTTCCGGTCGGGTATTTTATTATCCGGGAAAATACATCATGTGTGAATACATTTATTCTGTTCCCTCCTTCACGATACATATATATATATATATATATTGCAATATCCAATTACATAGGCAACCCCTGGGCTGAGGGATCGGTGAATATTCTTGAAAAACTTCAATCAAATACATTTCTAAATTCAAATTGCACTCCAAACAAAATGAAAAAGCAATTAAAATAATGAAGTGATAAAAGAATAATATATATATACACCTTTCCATTTATCGTCAGGCAAGAATCCATCTTAACATCATGGCGGAAAATTACTTGCACGATTGAAGACATAAAAACAATTATAAATGTACAAATTATAATTATAATGATGATAATAATCACTGAAAAATAAATCATGGTTCAAGATGAACATGTTTTTGTATTATTTTATGTTTTAATCACAGATGTAGGCTATAGGCTGCAGAGTTGGTCACAATGAACTGCTCTGTGGAAATAAAGTGAACTGAACTAAAAACACCTCCTGAGCTGAGATCCATATCTCCACACTCCTCCATATCAGCGTGTCATATATGCGCATAGACGGCTTTTCTGTCATCTGTTCTTAATAATATAATAAAGTGTGTTTCTTCAAGCACGTGTCTGTGTGTCTATGGGCAAATTATTTGTAATATTAATTTTATAATAATAGCCTAATAATAATAATAATTTAAAACATAGGAAAACAAGCCAAATATCGTCTTGACATGGTCAAAGGCATCAGCTATTGGCGATCACTCTGACCATCGTCGATCCCCGAGATCATCATCTGTCAGCACAACTATAATGTGCATTTCTCTCTATAAATTTACAAAATGTTCAGACAGTCTCCTTGCTGGATTTTCCGACGCTATCAAGATCATTACAGCTTTTGCCGGTGTCAGTGCGGCTCGCTTCGTGTGTGCGCTTGTAAAATTTATATTTTAAAGGCTCATTATTATGGTTTAGTATTTCTGTGTAATGTAGAACAGCGTTAGCAATGTTACTTATAACAATCTTTCTCAGACCTGGAACTCAAACCATTTTCTGATGCCCCCCCCCCCCAAAAAAAATATATTCAAGTAATTAAATTAATATCATAAACGTGCGACTAGTCGACTAATGGCTTAAATTAATTCCTACTAGTCGACTAGGAAAATCTTTGGTGGGGGCAGCCCAAGTATGTCATGACCCATTAAAAACCACCATCTAAAATTCACCTTAAAAAACTTTGTCTGATTACAACCTCATTTCGCTTGGTTTTGGCACCCCCTGCTGGACATTTCACTTGAAAAGTGCAGCCAAACGTGTTATGAAGCACATCATTTCAGTTTTGCAAAAACGTTGCAATGCTCATGTAAATTTCATGAGACCAGACTGGAAAAACTATATATTTTAACGTTTATATTACAGACCCAACTACATTTACAAGTGTATTCCAATGTGATTGGCATCAGTGGTAGCTCATCTGATAGAGTGTTGGACTTTGGACTCAGAAGACAGAGGCTCAAGCCCAGCTAAGGATGCAAGCTGACTCTTGAGATGAGAGTGTCACAGAAGCAACAAGAAATGATATGGTTGCTTCAAAGAATTGCTTTTCATGTTGTATTTCATTTTAAAACACTTTCAGTAAGGTTTAGGTGTTGGTTTAGGGTAAGGATGTCTGTTTTGTTCACTTCTCATTTGTCATTTAGGACACTATTGGTTAGGTTTAGGTTAAAGTTTTAGGTTAGGGAGGTATGTTTTACTCATAACAACCTCAATCTAATATTCACCTGGAAAACCTTGTCAGATTACAACATCATTTCACTTGATTTTGGTGCCCCCCTCTGGACATTTCACTAGGAAACTGCAGACAAACATGTATTGAAGCACGTAATTTTGTTTTGCAAAAATATTGCCACAGTCATATAATATTCATGTGACCAGACTGGAATAATGACTCAACCAACCTCTTCGAACGTCAAACCGATGAGATTACACTAGGATGGGCTCAGATGCATGCGATCAAACTGGTTTGAATCAGTTAAGGTTAGGTGTTGGTTATGCGACACTGTTTTCTGACATCAAACAAAGAATGTACCAACTAGTTAGTCCATTTGAGCCTTCTCCCAGTTCTCCTATCTCTCATTCTCAACACTTCTGGTGGATGGGCTAGTTTTTTTAAATCATCTTTGCTGTGACTCAGAATCCCATGCAGCATTGCGATGTAAACAACATGGTGGCACACATCTCAGCAATCACATTCATAATTGCATCATATGTATTATAATCAATCATTATAAACATCTTAAAATGACATTATATGTTTAATTATATAAAGTTCCTTCATCCATTATGTCTGCTGTGAGGTATAAGGTGACATTTTTTTAAATACAAAACTCATGCTGCATGGGGGATTACTCAATACAGTAAAAACTCACTTTCAAAGTGTTTAAAAAGAATCATAAAACTACAATAAAAGAAATCGATACTCATGCACTATATACCAAACATTCTGAAGTAATTTGATCACTAAAGCGCTGAAGTCCAATATGGCAACTACATCGATAAGACTTTTTAAAAATTCACCTTTTGTGTTCCAAGGAAGAAACACAATCAAATGGGTTTGTAGCGACATTAGGGTGAGCAAATAATGACAACATTTTCATTTAAGGGGTCATTATTGCTAACCCTAAAAGGACGTTCAGGATCCCGATGTGATGTACAAAGAGGTTATTTTGTGATAATAAGTGACTGACTGTACATTATTCGCTTACTACATGGCTACATAAATGGATATGAAATACTGATTTGAGTTTAAATCATTTTATTATGTCAGAATAAAGAAACCACTAGAGACATGAAACTAGAACATTTCCAATATTCAGGCAAATCGGTTACCTGGAACTAGAGTCAATTATACAGTTTAGCAATGTAATTTTGTAATTATACAAAAATATTTCACTGCAGAATGCCAATTTACCAATCAGAATTAAGTATTCCAGAGAATAATACCTATCTTTAATGTAGTGTATCTGTGTGTTAGATTGTCGTGTACAAGTTGCTTTGTGGGACCGAGAGGAAGGCGTGACTGTTTTTACGTGTATGTCTCATCTCCCTCTGTAATCTGCATCAGAGAGTTAATTAATGCTACAGTCACAACCACCTCCTTGTTATTAGTGCTTAGCAATTACAATCAGCACATTGTCACACTGAGCACAGAGGAGAAAAGATACCACATTAACCTCACTGACAGTTGGCACTCATCCACTTGAACTTAATTTTCCCCCCATAAATCACTGCTAATGTTGTCATGGCACAAAGGTGTACAAGTGTTCTTGAATGTAAATATACTGGCTCTCTGGGAAAAGCAGTTGGTTTCCGCCAAGTTATGTCTTGAAGTAACAGATTTCAGCAGCATATGGATTCGATCTATACACCCACGTATAGTGAATTAAGAGTAATTTCTACAAGGTGTCCTGCTGCGTAAAGAGAAATGACATCAGAAATTAATAATTGGTGTTATGATTACAAAGTGTGGTGACATTTTATAATATTTGTCATTCATAAGACATATAATGCATAAAATGCTGTAGTTTGTGTACATTTAATTATGAATATATGTGAAAGTAGATGAATTAAAGTTTCACTGCATTTCTAATCATAGCCTATTTGAATTTTAATTAACCAATGATCTGTTAAGGATTATGTAATGTTGTTAATGAAAGTTATTTTGAAGTGGGTAACACATGACATTAAGGCTCTAACATTAATTATGAATATATGTGAACAACACCCGGACTCACTTATTATTATTCTTGGGGATTTAAAAAAAGCAAACCTCACACATGAACAGCTCAAATACAAACAGCACATTACATAACCAACCAGAGACAGAAATATACTGGATCACTGTTACACTACATTAAAGGATGCCTATTGCTGCGTCCCTGTGTATCTGTGTGTTAGATTGTCAAGTACAAGTTGCATTGTGGGGCAGATAGGAAGGCGCAACTGTTTTTACGTGTATATCTCGTCTATGAGACTCTCTGTATGGGACTTTCTGATCACTGTTTGGTTCATCTTCTTTCAACCTACAGGCAGAAACTAAAATCAGCTAAGCCTGT
Source organism: Myxocyprinus asiaticus (assembly GCF_019703515.2). NCBI lineage: Eukaryota > Metazoa > Chordata > Actinopteri > Cypriniformes > Catostomidae > Myxocyprinus > Myxocyprinus asiaticus. Next base: position 23,063,030 of record NC_059360.1, read on the forward strand.
AATTAAGACTGTAAATAAATGGACCAATGAAGCAAAGCTGGAACTACAAGCCTGTTTTGACTACACTGATTGGAGTGTTTTTATAGTTGCAGCCACCAACCTGAACGAGCTCACAGATACTGTGACATCATATATCAGTTTCTGTGAGGACATGTGCATTCCTACAAGGACTTATTTAACATACAACAATGACAAACCATGGTTTACAGCAAAACTCAGCCAGCTTCGTCAGGCCAAAGAGGATGCTTACAGAAGTGGGGATAAAATCTTGTATAATCAAGCTAAAAACACACCAACATAGGAGATTAGAGCGGCTAAAAGAAGCTACTCTGAAAAGCTGGAAAACAAGTTTTCAGCTAATGACTTTGCATCAGTGTGGAGAGGCCTGAAAGACATTACCAACTACAAAACACCATCCCCCAACACTGTAGGGAATCAACAACTGGCAGATGACCTGAATGTGTTTTACTGTAGATTTGAAAAGCCCAGTCTCACACCCCACACCCGCTCTGATCTTCACTTCACACAAACACCAACACCTCCTGCAACCCCGCTCCTCCCCTCTCCTGCTACTCAACCTGCACTTAAGATCTGTGAAGAGGGTGTTTGCCGGGTCTTCCGGAGACAAAAGACAAGGAAAGCACAGGGCCCAGACGGTGTTTCACCCACTTGCCTAAAAGCCTGTGCTAACCAGCTGCCCCCCATCTTCACACAGATCTTCAACATATCACTGGAGCAGTGTGAATTTCACAGCTGCTTCAAACTCTCCACCAGCATCCCTGTCCCAAAGAAACCCAAGATTGCAGGACTTAATGACTACAGACCTGTCACCCTGACATCTGTGGTCGTGAAGTCATTTGAGAGACTGGTGTTGGCCCACCTGAAGTACATCACTGGACCCTTTCTGAATCTCCTGCAGTTTTCCTATTGAGCTAACAGATCTGTGGATGATGCTGTCAATTTGGGACTGCATTAAATATTGCAACATTTTGACAGACCAGGGACTTTTTTCAAGGATCCTATTTGCGGACTTCAGTTCGGCTTTCAACACCATCATCCCTACTCTCCTATGGAATAAATTAACCCAGCTCTCAGTTCCCACCTCTATCTGTCAGTGGATCACCAGCTTTCTGACAGATAGGCAGCAGTTAGTGAGACTGGGGAAATTCACTTCTGGCACATGTACAATCAGCACTGGTGCCCCCCAAGGATGTGTGCTCTCCCTACTACTCTTCTCCCTGTACACAAATGACTGCACTGCCAAGGACCCCTCTGTCAAGCTTCTGAAGTTTGCAGATGGCACTACAGTCATTGGCCTCATCCAAAATGACGACAAGTCTGCATACAGAAGGGAGGTTGTACGGCTGACTCACTGGTGCAGTCCAAACAACCTGGAGCTGAACACACTCAAAAAAGTGGAGATGATAGTGGACTTTTGGAGGAACACCCCAACATTAACCCTGCTCATCATTCTAAACAGCACTGTGGCAGCAGTGGAGTCATTCAGGTTCCTGGGCACTACCATCTCACAGGACCTGAAGTGGGAGACCCACATTGACTCCATTGTGAAAAAGGCCCAACAGAGGTTGTACATCCTTCACCAGCTGAGGAAGTTAAACCTGCCACAGGTGCTGCTGATCCAGTTCTACTCAGCAGTTATTGGGTCTATCCTCTGCTCTTCAATAACTGTCTTGTTTGGTTCAGCTACCAAGTCAGACATCAGAAGACTTCAAAGGATAGTCCAGACTGCTGAGTTGGTTATTGGTTCTCACCTTTCCACCCTCCAGGAGCTGTACACTACAAGGTAAGTTAAAGGCAGGGTAGAAACATATAATGACAATCACAGATAATTTTTAGTGTGTTTTTTTAAAGCCTGGAGCTAAAATTAATGACTCTCTGGGATTGACCTTAGAAGTCAGTCTTTAAAAGGCAAATATTGTAATGTTCTGATTGAATAGCATTCAGCTTGCATTGAATATTACACAGAATATGCTTAGCTCAGTCATATCAAAGTGTTTTGGATTTGAAACTTGCTGCCATTGAATTTAAAGTTGGTGTTTTAATTCACCATCAACCTGATTGTTTTTTCAGATGAAATTAAGAATTCAGACCTATGCTGTATAATTTTTTAACATTGCAGCCTACTCAATATTGCTTAGAGGTGAGCTTCAAATTCTGAATTGCGTTTTAAAAATGTATGAAGACCTTGTGATAGCAAACAGCACTGGGAATAAAATCCAAGGGACTGATTTACTAAAGCAATTAGCATGTCTAATTGGCTAGTACATTACATTTTTAGGGGTCCATTAGGGGCAGCTTTGTGGACTGAGTCTATTGCAACCAAATAGCTTTGCAGTTTGAGATCTATGAACATACAGTACTAACAGCTGTCCTTATATTGCAAACATGTATCAAGACACATGAATAAGTACTATATTTCTGAAAAAGTAGAGTTTTCTTTTTGTTTCCACCTCCCACCTACACATAAACTGCATAAACTGTCACTGAAAATTTAGATTTTTAAAAACACCTTCCAAAGTGAAGACTTTTCAAACCGCTGTTTCTGTTACGTGTGTGGACAGGTGAAAGGGAGATTTTGAAATACAGTTGTTTCTAAATATTGGACATGAGTTTGAATTTGATAAGCAGGAATTTGACCGCGATGGTGGAATGATTGTTCATTTTGTTGTGGTCAGCTGTCATAGACTCTGACTCTGGCCGGAGGTTCAAAAGTCTCATGCGGCAGGGAAGACAGCATACTTCGTCGGAGGCAGAGCTTTCATTCGAGGGCAGGGTGAAATTATTCTCTCCACTTAAGATATTTAAATTCAAATACCTGACTTAAAAAACTAAATAAGACAAAACATCCTTTGACTATCTGGTGTGTCAGGTACTTGAAGCCTCTTTCTCACCATTTTTTAGTTTTTTTTCTAAAGTTCTTTTTGTGCAAAGTGAGATATAATATGGTGCTGTTATGTGACTTTTTTTTTTTTGGCAGTTTTTTTTTTTTTTGGCAGTTTTTTTGGCAGTTTTTGGTTCTTTATTGTGCTTTTATTCTAACAGGTTAATAGTTAGCATTCATTAGCTTTTTTTTCTTTCATGTCTTTTTCTGTTGTATCTTTGAATACCAGGGGTTTAAGAGATCTTGTTAAACACAAGGCCTTGTTTTTGTTTACCAGACAGTTCAGTTCTGACTTTTCAAGAGACTCATTCTAGGGATAATGATAGTAATTTTTGGAAATCGCAGTGGGGCAGCAATATATGGCTGTCTCATGGCTCAGAGCACTCAGCAGCGGTTTCATTTTTGAAGAATAATTTCGCAGGTGATGTTTTGCATTCTGACTGTGATGAGTCTGGCCACTTTATTTTATTAGTCCTAAAATGTTATAATGTAAATCTTATTGTTGTTAATTATTATGGGTATAATACCAAGTCTGAAAATGACCATTTTTTTTTCATGTCCTCCATTTTATTGGAGGACAAGCTCGCTTATTGGCAAACAAAATTTCCAAATGCGTTTTTGTTAATATGTGGGGATTTTAATATTGTCTTAAATGAGTCTCTTGATAGTCAGCCCACAAACTTAAACTCTACTTTAAAAGCATTTATGAGTAGATTTGAGATTATAGATATATGGAGGGATACATTTATGAATGATAGGGTATACATTTGGAGCAACAAAGATGGTTTTAGACTTTCACAAATGTATTTTTGGTTTGTTTCTGAAAATTTTGCTAAGAATATTATATGTGTTGATATTATGGCAATGCCGCTAACTGATCATAAGGCTGTATCTATTAAAATCATACTTTCTCCTGATGCTAGGGGCAGCAGGGGTTCCTCTTTACCAATGTAAAATATAGACTGTCCCTAGCATTCACGTATATGTGCTCTACATTGGGGGGATCCCGGAGTTTTACGTAAGAGGAAACCCCATTATTGCAGCACAATTCCACTGCAGGTCGCAATAGAAAGTTAAGGACACATACACAGCAACAATTCTGGAATATGCACTCTAATCTCTGTCTTGGATAGTATTTTCCTGATGCAATTGAAACTTTATAATTCAGCACTTTTTGTACTACTGTCTCCTTAAGATGAATCGCTTATATTGTATTCTTCCTCTTTTGTAAGTTGCTTTGAATAAAAGTGTCTGCCAAATGAATAAATGTGAATGTAAATGGAATATCTGGAAATAAAGCGAAGCAACAGAGAATAAAATAGCGAAGTCTTCCTCGGATGCCATGTTTGTTATTTACACAAGCGTCGTGGGGAAATTACACTGCTGTGGAGAAAAGTGCTTACTGACTGAGCCACATTTATATGGGAGTAAAGAGTACACCGCTTATACAGTGCATGTAAACTGGAACACCACTTTCTCAAAATGAGCCACTTTTTTTTTTTTTCTTCTTTTTTTTTTTGCATTTTTTTTTTTTTTTTTTTTTTTCTTTTTTACCTCTAACATTACATTTTTACTCCACTGATGGTTAGGTTTAGGTTTTGAGTTTGGGTTGTGGTTGGGGGGTACAGTTTATAAAATTTGCATTCCTCTTCACTGTATTACAACCTGTACAGCTAAAAACAATTCGCTTCACAACTCGCTTCTGGCACCCCTTCACGGACATTTCAACTAATGCTCACAACATGCTCATAAAACTTACCACTTTGGCCACTGGGGGCAGTGTTTAGAATTTCGGTAAACACATATCGATTTCAGCTGAAGAAAAGTCAGCCTACTCTTTCCGATTTCACTGTGAGATCAGTCTGACAAGTCAGCCTACAACTGCTTAAAAATGACACTGCTATATAGAGATGTATGCATATACTTTGTCTGTTAATTATAAGTAAACCTCTCTGGCCAGGAAAAAAAGGAATGCCCAGACGCATGCCCATAATGTTCTTCTGTGTTTTTGACATAAAAGCTTTACTGCACAATATCATTAGCTCCTGGCCTGGCGTGGTTATATGAGTGTTTTAAAGCATTTTTGCATTGTTGTAAGGACGGAGATATTTTTAAAATGCAGTTGGTGGGGACAGGATTTAAAAAATTATTTATTATTATTTATTTATTTATTTTATGTAGGGCAAGTCAAAAGATCACACTTTTATCACCAGGCAAAAATCGCAATAAGCCACACAATTTGAGGCATCATTGATATCTGTAGCACAAATGGTGCAGGATGAATTACACGCATAATTTTAATACACAAAAACACACTTAACCGAATGTATGGGCAGTAATAACACTGATGTTTGTCTTAGCGAGCATGACAAATAATTAAGCTAAATTGTACAGAATCTGTGCATTCATATCATTAAGAGAACAACCTGATCCGGTTGGTTAATTAGTAAGATAGCTCAGGCCTGAAAAGACTGTTATATCCAGTGCTAAATAAACATGTGAAATAAAAAAACAGAATTTGCCTTGCACTGCTATTTGTTGTCCATGCTCCAGAGGGTGTATGCACAGTCATTGGCCAATTATCTCCCCGACACACAATAAAATGAATATGAAGACAGGAAGCTCAGAGAGAGATTCAATCAATTTACCACATTATGAATCACTGTCTCATGATAAAATCATAATATTGCTATGTTAGATGGAAATGTTCACTGCAGACGTGCTACTGTAGGTGAGATTGTGTGCTCAGTTATTGAACCATGCACGCTCTGGCAGAGGGGAAGACAAACAGCCACAATGGCTACAGGATCTACACTGGGAGCCAGAGGTCTAGATGAATTACAAAGCTGTCCAAATCAGATGTTGTGAAAGTACTTTGTAATGGTGGCAGCTGTTATGGAGATTTAGCCATTCACAAAAACAGAAAAATTTGAAATATTTGACATGCAGGGGCACATTGACTGACGGTGCTTTATAATTAAGTTTAGAGGATGTTAACGAGTGAAAAGAATGATATTATGACCCATGGCCCAAGACCAACACTGTGACATTACCGGAGGAAATGGATCAATGTAATGGACCATTAAACCTGTCATTTCGTTATGGTATTGTTATAGTTTTCTTAATTAGTTTTATTAACAGATGAAAGAAAGGACGTATATAATTTTTCTCCACATATTCTATTAAGTGTCTGTTTTTTTGAGAAGCAACAAATTACTGGCATTGCTTCTTATAAACATTCCTGGCAGGTGCACGGTATTGCTGCCCCAGTGAGTTTTGACTTCTATTTCTGGACTGCTGTTTGGCGAGGTTGGGTGTGAGGGTTTTTTGTGTGTGTCCTATCCCCAGGATACTAATAAAGGCAGTGGATTCAGATGCAAAATGATATGCATAATAAGAAATGGGTGTTCAGTAGAGCGGAAGGAGAGGTGTGAAGTCATAGATTCAGTCCTGGAATATTAAACATGAACTTCTCTTTTTTTTTACAATCACTAGTATGAGAAAGTGTTCCCATCATGTCTCTGAAACTTCCTTAAGGGTTTCTGGTACCACCCCCCACCCCCTTTTGCCTTACAGACATAAGAGAATAAGGCTGACCCTATATTAATTTCCATTTGTTGGAAAGAGAACAATATCTATTCAAATGTATAATGTTCTGTATGTTTGCAAAACTTTGCCATGAGCTTATAATCAGTGTTTATCAGAATCCTCTTATTGATTTATTTAAGCAACCACTATCATGAAATTAGAATTTCACATTGAAATTACTCTTAGGGTTGCTTTACAAGACTCATGTTAAGCTTAGACTTGGATTAAACTCTAATGGTAGTTGTTGTGAAAAAGTTATGAAAAGGGGAGTTATTCAAGATGGCAGCTTACGGTTGAGTTTAGCAGACACTGTGCACCATTTGATTTTTTATTATTAATTTTGGTAATTGTGAAGGAACAGTTTGCATTATCCACTGAGGCTGTGGATTGTAATATAAAAATTATCAAAGACCTTCCATTGAAATATCAACCATATCACGAGTTTCACCTCTTAAATTAATGTGTAGTACAGTGCAAACATTAATGTGTAGTGGATAAAACACTTGAATAATCATATAAAAATATGTTAATAAGAGTGTTGTTTATCTTCCTCAAAGCAAGTAATATCTCGGCTATAAATGTTTAAATGAATAACATAACTTCAATGTGAAAATGGCACATTAGATCGATTGATAATTAAAGGCAAAGTTCAGGTAACCTCAAATCATGAGATTCGTTATGGATTATGAACTAACATGAACAAATATTGAACAAAAATATTTTTATAAATGGCAATTAACTGAAATCACTAAATGCTGTAAAAAAATCCTTGTTCATTGTTAGTTGATACCTAATACATTAACTAATGTTAACGGATAGAACCTTATTATAAATTGTTACCAATATTAATATAAATAACAACAAATTAAACTAAAACAATGTAGCCTTGAAGTGTTTATCTTTTTTCCACAAGTGAAATCAGTAATCCCTAAAATGAGCAAACATTTGAGTTGATTTTTATTTTTGTAAAAACATTTAAAAAAAATACACACACACACACACACACACACACACACACACACACACACACACACACACAAATACAATTGCAACATTTATTTTTGTTGCACAATGTATTTTTATTTCATTCTGTAGCACACAATATTTTTTAATGTACAAAATATTAGTTTTTTATGCTTACAATAATTGTGAATGCACAGTATTTTTTTGTGTCAACTGCTGAATGGAGTTATCCACCTGCTGAGGGGCTTCATCTACACAAGCTGACTTTAGCCATTATGCCACAGATGTCCAGGGTCCGAGATGCTCGGTGCAACGAGGCCAACTTCTGGAGCGCCTGGGAGTATGGAGAGTTGATGGTTCTCTGTCTTCTGACAGGGTGCGTATGTGGTCTGAGCATGTTCTGCTTGTGGGCATTCAACTATCTCTCGATGACTGGGAGGAGTTGCTTGCAGTGAAGAACAACAGCCTGATGATGGTTGCACTGTATCTTGGCTGAAACAAACTGTGTTGTGATGTTGACGATGGCTTGATGAGTAAGTATAAATCTAGATTAAAAATTAATTGGTCCGATGTCTAAAGAGACGATACAGTCGGTACATGACCTTGTCACATAGCGTGATTTCCATGACAACCTAATAATTCACGTGTCACACCCTTACTCACATCTGCCAGAGTGCACGGTGTCTATCTCAGCCATCAAAGTCAGAGGTCTCGATTAGCTCAAAGCAGCAAAAACTCTTTACTTGTTTCTTACGATTAAGTCAAGCAATGTAAGTTGCCATGTTTTAGCTGAATTTGTGCTTTACACTGGATTCACACATACTCCGTTAGCGGGGCATGAGCAATGGGTCGCATTTGGGCTTTCATATTGGCTGTATCTCTTTTCTAGGTTCCTACAGCAACAGCGGGCAGTCATTTGCACTTGTTTATCACTTGTTATTCTTGGTCGTGATTGGTTAATATATCAAAGCTCCTTTCAAGGCAAGTCACTCTGCGGTCATCTTTGGAACGCTCTTGGGCAGGCTGGGCAGCTTTTTCTTTGTAAACAAGGGGCATAAAAGTACAGTTCCTACTTGAATGGGAAAAGACTGAAATTTCCAAAAGGGTTGGTCATCATTACGATCAAACAAGATAAAGTCAGCATGAAAATCTGACAACAATAATATCATAAATTGTGCTGCGTTACCTCAGATTATGCTAAAAAACACTTTTTTCAGGCTGGATCAGCTAATGCGCATGCACATTCTTGAGCTGATTTACAGGCGATGTCTTTATCTAAAAGGTGATTGGCTCTTTTACCTGTAAGGCGGGCGTTACAGTGTCTCCCATTCATTTAAATACCAGCCACCACGTGGCAAAAATAGGCTCAGCACCGAAACTATCTGCTCACTGCCGCGTCACCTCTCGACTCACCCTTGCAATGTGAAGGGTCTAATCTGTTAACATGGGCGCCGAAACGAAAAGGAGGATATGTGAAACCACCATTACAAAGATTAATACTTTGCATATATATATATTTTTTAATTTTTTTTTTACTCTGCCTATTTCTCTTGGTGAATACTAGCAAGCTATGAAATTTATTAAGGGCTAATATACAGTTGCTATCGCACAATTAACCCAGACAGGGTGATCAGGACCCCGACGTGAAGTGATAACAACCGGCTGACCTTACATTATCCTGCTTATTACATGGCTACTAACCAAATAAATAAATACATGGACATAAAATATTGAAGTTCTAATGCTTTCCATCATTAATACACTGAGATGCGAGCAAAAAGTACAGGCGAAAGCATCTTAACAGAATGCACATGCACGAGAATTTGACGAGAGAGGGATTCCTTCTAGACATGATCGCTATTACAAGACTACTTGCCAAATAAACAAATAAATGAAATATTGATTTGAGTTGAAAAATTTTATTACCTTACTTGAAGAGATCGCACAATGATCAAAGAAGCAGGAGACGGCTCGCAAGGACCTGGATGAGCGGTCCAATACGTGAATGTGCTGTTGTTACTGAGCAATATCAGACCACTAGATGGCACCACTGACCAATCAGAATTGAGTATTCCAGACAGCTGTGTAATAACAAGTATTAGCGACCTGCTTAAACGTGTTCATAATCTCCGTCTTTTATTTCTACAAATATGTTATTAAATCCCTTCAAATCAGAATAAAGTTAGTGACTGTTAATGTGTTAATTTAGATTTTCACACATTAACAGCACCTATATCTGTCTTAATCAGTGCTGTATCCTGAGATCCAGACTGCTCAAAAAATTATTCAAAATGATTGTTACAACAAATGTGATCAAATTAACAGTTGTTTTAATCAATTTAGATCCTACATTTTTTTCTCACTCTCTAAAAATTTGCCCGACAATAGGTTCAGTAGGGCAAAAAAAAAAAAAAAAAATTCACCTAGTGAAAATTGTTTTTTCACCTTGCAGTTCAGGGCTTTCGTACATAACCAATCATTATAAAAGTTAACCATTCAAGCCAATTAATTTTCAGTATCACGTTAATGCATAAAAAAAAACAACAAAAAAAACAATTGAAACATACACTCACTGAGCACTTTGTTAGGAACACTATGGTCCTAATAAAGTGCACAACGTGGTCCTCTGCTGTTGTAGCCCATCTGCCTCAATGTTCAACATGTTGTGCATTCTGAGATACTATTCTGCTCTCTACAGAGTGATTCTCTGAACCTGGCCATTCTCTGTTGACCTCTCTCATCAAGGCGTTTCTATCCACAGAACTGCTGCTCACGCTTTGTTTTTGGCACCATTCTGAGTAAACTCAAGAGACTGTTTTACATGAAAATCCCAGAAGATCAGCAATTACAGAAATACTCAGACCAGTTCTTCTGGCACCAACAATCATGCCACCGTCTAAATCACTGAGATCACATTTTTTCCCCATTCTGATGGTTGATGTGAACATTAAATGAAACTCCTGAAGCATGTCTCCATGATTTTATGCATTGCACTGCTGCCACATGATTGGCTGATTAGATAATCGCATGAATAACTAGGTGTACCGGTGTTCCTAATAAAGTGTTTGTAAGTTATTGGAGGATCTAAAAACACATGAAATATTAAATGATAAATTCGACTCAATGAAACAGTGGAGGATGTTGTTCCTCTACACATACTGTATTAGGTGAGTAGATGTTACTGTGCATAGAATGGGGTCATCCATTCATTTATAAATGTCTCCATTGATCATAGTCTGTAGATGGCACTGCATGATTTGTTCCATTCGTTTACTGTATTGACAAAAGTTGGGTTGGTGATCGTAAAGATTAAAACAAATCGTAGTTATCAAGACTATTTTAAAATACCAGGAAAAACATATAATACAACATATTTAAACCCACTGCAATCTTTTATTAGTTTGACCTTTCAACAGCAATTTACATATTTGCCTCCCTGGAAAATTCTCTCACAGACTGCCACTGTAAGAGTGGCTCAGACATCAGGGAGTCCAGTGCCCGAGCAGTGTTGGCGAGGTGCACAAAGCTGACAAAACTGTATCCCTGAGGGCGGTCGGTCACCCTGTGTCTGCAGACCTTCAGAGAGTAGATGGGACTGCGTGAAATGAAGGTTGTGAGCAGAAGGTCCTCGGTCACTTACGATCCCCCCACAAACAAACATGCTGGATTGTCGCTGATCCTCTCTACACAATACTGTTTGTATAACTAAAAATAAATCTGTCTACACAAAACTCTAATTAATGCCTTACATGAAAAAAATAAATTAAAAAATATAAAACCATAATTAGTAAATTAAAGCTGTGGCCTTTACAATTGACAACTACTTTGTGGAAATGTATATTAACCCTTAAATACTTGGGAATTTCACCAAACACTCTTAAATATTTGGGTCTTTAGAGACCCGGCACATGTATATCTATCACAAATGAATCTACAAAATGTCCAGAGAGTGTAACATTTTCCAAATATTTTCAAGACAATAAGAAAATAATAGAATAAAATATATTTTTATATATTTAGTTGTTTTATTTTTCATATTTCAAATAAAAAATGCAACAAATCAGGACAAATCTAGAACAGGATTCATTACTTTCACACTGAAATTTCATGAGATGCAATCATTTTTTTTTTTTTTGTCCACCTGTGAACACAAGAATGGAATCCAGTGGACTCTGTGGAACCAGCTCGATGACCTGGACTTTGCCGATGATCTTGCACTACTCTCCCACAGCCACCAGCAGATGCAGGAGAAAACAAATGTTGTGGCAGCTATATCATCGCAGGTAGAACTCAACATCCACAAAGACAAGACCAAGATCCTCAAGACCAACATCAGCAGTACCGAACCAGTCATCCTGAATGGAAGTCCACTCGAAGAAGTGCAGTCCTTCACCTACTTGGGAAGCATTACAGACCAGCTGGGAGGTACAGACGCAGATGTCAAGGCAAGGATCAGCAAAGCAAGAATGGCTTTCATACAGCTCAAAAACATTTGGAGCTCATAGAGCTGTCTTTGAAAACAAAGATTTGGCTGTTCAACTCTAATGTAAAGTCAGTACTGCTTTATGGGGCCGAAAACTGGAGATCGAAAAAAAACACCATCAAAAGAATCCAGACATTTATCAACAGCTGCCTTAGAAGGATTCTACAGATCCGCCGGCCAGACATTATCAGCAATACCAGTCTCTGGGATAGAACCAGACAACTTCGCAGAGAAAGAAATTCAGAAGAGAAGATGGAGATGGATAGGTCACACCCTGCGCAAACCACCAAACAACATCACTAGGCAGGCTTTGCAATGGAACCCCCAAGGAAAGCGGAAAAAAGGCCGTCCAAGAAACACCTGGCGACGTGACCTTGAGGCAGACATCACCAACATGGGATACAACTGGAGTCAACTGGAAAGAATGGCCCAGGACAGAAACCTCTGGTGATCTATTGTGGCAACCCATACCCCGAAAGGGGTGAGAGGGCCTAAGAAGAAGAAGAACTGGCTGTCAAACACATATCGAGCTACATGTAACACAGAAGATACGCATAAGATACACATAAGCTCTAAATAAGTCTAAATAGATAACCGACTTACATAATTTCAGTAGTACATCCAAATGATACATTACATTATTTATAAGACAAATATTAAGAAATACTAAAGAGGTGTGGGCACAGCTCCAAAAGAATGTATGAGGTACAGGGGGTGGAATAAGATATTAGGTCACTAAAGACCCGAGGTATGCATTTAAGGGTTTAAAAGAGTTTAAGTTCAATCCGTTTGATTTTCATGATTCTCTACAAAGATCTTGACCACAGCAAAACTAATATGCTATTAAGCACATTATATTTTTTTTAAAGAAAATCAATATTAATATAATTATTAAAATTAAATATATTAAAACCATAGCATATAGCCTTCATGTTGCAAAAATCATTAGAAAAATAGAGAACACAGAAATAAATGGAGAAATAAATGATAAATAAATAAACTGAAAAAATAAATTATTCATAAATATTTTATTAGTAAAATTAATGACATAACTACAAGTTTATTGTCTATTAGGCTGCCTTCACACTGCAAAGCTTATTAAGGTTTCAATAAATCATCATTTTGCACTGGGAAGAAAGTTTTGAACTATGAAACTTAAAGTATGTTTATAGTACATAGAATTCTTATTTCAAAATATTAAGGAAAATTCCTCATGTCATAACCCCTTTAAGGCCTATTTACACAGAGCCAAAATTCACAGCAAACAAGTCCTGTTGTGATTTCAAAAGTCCAATACACTGTATTCCCACTTTATTTCAAACTGACCCAGCATTTTCCGCACCATCAAAATGCATTTTACACTTTCTTATCATTAAATGCTCCATCTGATTTTTCTCTAGTGTATGCACCTTTAATTGATATGCCATGCCGCGCTGTATTTTCAGTGTCTTATGCCATGAGTGCAGCATTTAAGACATAGTGTTCAAAATAAGTTAAATTTATACATGGATCAATGTCAGTTTTAAAACAATAAACCAATCATATAAATCTGGGGACAGGATAAACATATTTAGAAATGGTAATTTAAGTGTTTATATTAGTAACGGTTAATGGGAGTTTATCCGCCTATAAACACGGTTTCTATTCATTACCGTGGAATTTAACTATTTTTTAATGCAACCTATTTTTTAACCTCATTGGTTTTTGTTTGTCTTCTGACCAAATGTCATTAAATCAAACCTGAGCTGCTGTTGGCATATTTGATTTAAACACCATCAATAATTTGATTTGAGAGTGGATAACGACATAATTTTCGTATTGACAGTATTTCATTTTTGGGTGAACTATTTGTTTAAGATGTTATTTATGACATTTGTTTACATCTTGACATTTGTTAGGGTGGAGTAGTATGGCACTCATGAGAAAATAATGTAAAAATAATAAATAAAGTACATCTACATACAGAATGTTTGACTGACTAAATCTTCTTTCATGCCAACCGGATTACTGTAAAAATATAGACAAATGTAAGGCAAATCAAATTAAAATGTAATTTTTGATTGAGAGATTATCTCTAAATTTTTAGATGTGTGAAGCAGAACTGAGATATGTAGAGACAACGTTAGTTTGAATTATGCCAAAGCTTTATAGAGCAGCAGGGTATTGGTTTACTGTATCTAACCACACAGAGGGCCAGTTCTCAATTTTGCACAATCTCAGTCTCATATTTGCTGAATGCTTAAATTTGATTAGCCTTGTCTAAATACCCTGCAGTCAGTAATTCCTTGTACCGTCTTTTGATAGGCTCCTTTGATCACAGCAGTAACAGCTGCATGGCCCTCCTGTGAGAATCTCATGGTGTGGTTGATGCGTTCTGTGATATTCTTTGTGTGTGTGCGAGTGTGTATGTTTGTGTCAGCCACAAGTTGTGTTCCCAGGCATGTTGTCTGTGTTCTTGGCAGGCTCCCACGCAAATCTCCAGTTTCATCTCTAGTCTTAACACAATCATGTCCTGTTTCACCATGTCCCCACACACCTGTCATCCTCATCTAAGGCTTCCCTATTCTCTCCAGTCTTAAGCTGCATTCCAATTCACAGGGTCTCTACAGTGTTTGGTGTTACCTACACACTAAGCAGGGATATCTGTAAAAGTTCACTTTACTTAACAAAATTCTTCATTTGGAATGTCCTGCAATGTTATCAAAGACAGTACTTGAGTTACAGAGATTAGGGGTTTTGTGTGTGATGACATAATATACTTATGTATTTTACAATTTGTCTTGGTTTTGTTTTTTGTTTTTTTGTTTTTTTGTTTTTTATTATTATTATTTATGCCATGGTAATAAAACAAATACATGTACACTAAATAATAATAAATAAAAAAAAATAAACTATAAAAATATTTGCTAGATTTACGCTGCTAAATAAGGTGAAAAGAGTGGAATAAGGTGGAAGATACTTTGAATTGGCTCAACTCTCATAGCTAAGAGAAGAAACATGCATTAGGAAAGAGGGAAAAACTGGAGCAGGTGTGAGGTTCTCCATCAGAGTATCTGACAGATGAGGCACTGAACTGTAAAATATACAGGATTGTAAATCCTGGTTCTGGATCAGCCCAAGACTATACTCTAAGGAAACTCAGTTACCATGGTAGGGTGCGAATCGATCACTATGGAGAGAGATGGGGAGGTCAAGTAAAGTTCAACCTTCTCTGAGTTTCATTTCCTGTCAGAGGGAAAAAGGAGGATTGGTCTACCAATGCGTGACAGTTTGGCAAATATGAATAAAGAGTAATGCTGCTCTAAGATAAGCACAGAGACACATGTTAAAAAAACGTTCTCATTGTGAAACTACATTGCAAAAATTGTTGTAACAGTGATAAATAGGACATACCCTTCTAGGGGGGAAAAAAACTGCTTAAGCGAGCTTAAAGGCCTTTCTTTTCATTAGACTACAATGAAAAATATTGTGTATTATGTGTAAAAGTAATAAACTAATACACATAATACACAATAAACTGTTAAGCATTGTATAGCTTATATGAGTGTGTTCAGGTTAACACATTATCTTGTATTACCATATATTTCCTATGTAAGAATTAATGGTTATTTTTTTTATTTGTGTACTATAATGTGCTTTTCTGAGTATAGTTAAATTGTTTTCCTTCTTTGAAATCTAAATTGAAATAATTTGATATCACGAGAAAAAGACACTACCGATAGCAGTAAAAGGCACACACAAAAAAGACATTTGATATACAGGTGCATCTCAATAAATTAGAATGTCGTGGAAAAGTTCATTTATTTCAGTAATTCAACTCAAATTGTGAAACTCGTGTATTAAATAAATTCAATGCACACAGACTGAAGTAGTTTAAGTCTTTGGTTCTTTTAATTGTGATGATTTTGGCTCACATTTAACAAAAACCCACCAATTCACTATCTCAAAAAATTAGAATATGGTGACATGCCAATCAGCTAATCAACTCAAAACACCTGCAAAGGTTTCCTGAGCCTTCAAAATGGACTCTCAGTTTGGTTCACTAGGCTACACAATCATGGGGAAGACTGCTGATCTGACAGTTGTCCAGAAGACAATCATTGACACCCTTCACAAGGAGGGTAAGCCACAAACATTCATTGCCAAAGAAGCTGGCTGTTCACAGAGTGCTGTATCCAAGCATGTTAACAGAAAGTTGAGTGGAAGGAAAAAGTGTGGAAGAAAAAGATGCACAACCAACCGAGAGAACCGCAGCCTTATGATTGTCTTCACAAGGACTTCACAAGGAATGGACTGAGGCTGGGGTCAAGGCATCAAGACACAGACATGTCAAGGAATTTGGCTACAGTTGTCATATTCCTCTTGTTTAGCCACTCCTGAACCACAGACAACGTCAGAGGCGTCTTACCTGGGCTAAGGAGAAGAAGAACTGGACTGTTGCCCAGTGGTCCAAAGTCCTCTTTTCAGATGAGAGCAAGTTTTGTATTTCATTTGGAAACCAAGGTCCTAGAGTCTGGAGGAAGGGTGGAGAAGCTCATAGCCCAAGTTGCTTGAAGTCCAGTGTTAAGTTTCCACAGCCTGTGATGATTTGGGGTGCAATGTCATCTGTTGGTGTTGGTCCATTGTGTTTTTTGAAAACCAAAGTCACTGCACCCGTTTACCAAGACATTTTGGAGCACTTCATGCTTCCTTCTGCTGACCAGCATTTTAAAGATGCTGATTTCATTTTCCAGTAGGATTTGGCACCTGCCCACACTGCCAAAAGCACCAAAAGTTGGTTAAATGACCATGGTGTTGGTGTGCTTGACTGGCCAGCAAACTCACCAGACCTGAACCCCATAGAGAATCTATGGGGTATTGTCAAGAGGAAAATGAGAAACAAGAGACCAAAAAATGCAGATGAGCTGAAGGCCACTGTCAAAGAAACCTGGGCTTCCATACCACCTCAGCAGTGCCACAAACTGATCACCTCCATGCCACGCCGAATTGAGGCAGTAATTAAAGCAAAAGGAGCCCCTACCAAGTATTGAGTACATATACAGTAAATGAACATACTTTCCAGAAGGCCAACAATTCACTAAAAATGTTTTTTTTATTGGTCTTATGATGTATTCTAATTTTTTGAGATAGTGAATTGGTGGGTTTTTGTTAAATGTGAGCCAAAATCATCACAATTAAAAGAACCAGAGACTTAAACTACTTCAGTCTGTGTGCATTGAATTTATTTAATACACGAGTTTCACAATTTGAGTTGAATTACTGAAATAAATGAACTTTTCCACGACATTCTAATTTATTGAGATGCACCTGTAATTATGGGACACAGTTGTCCAGCATCTGCAAAGAGCATAAAAAACTAGCATGGGTGCAATAACATGCAGTATTTTAACAAAGTTTAATTGAATAAGTTAAATTTATATTTATATATATATATATATATATATATATATATATATATATGGGATTGGGGGCCTGGGATGGGATCCTCCTCGTCACTATATATATATATATATATATATATATATATATATATATATATATATATATATATATATAAATAAATACAGAGGTGGACAGTAATGAAATACATTTACTTGAGTACTGTACTTAAGTACACTTTTTGAGTATCTGTACTTTACTTGAGTATTATTTTTTCTGGAAACTTGTGACTTTAACTTCACTACATTTGAAAGACAAATATCGTACTTATCACTACACTACATTTTTATCAAGGTCCTCGAGTAGAAAGTCATTACTATGTAGCAGCTTTGAAAATCAGTCGATGATTTTTTTTGTTTCTCTAAAACGTGATTGGTTTTTTGCAGGTGACAGACAGCCTATCAGTAATCTCTCTTGTAGGATCACATGTCGTGAAGTTCAATGATTTCCCAGCATTTTTTGAACACTGATCAGTTGGCAAAATGGAAGATGGCGGTTCCTCGGCGCAGTGCGCCATACTTAGAAAATATGTTCCAGTCTTCTGAAAATGTTAAAGATTCATTTTGTTTGAAATGTTTGCTTTGTTTGCCTAAAACAAGCCATATCACAGCCTTCAAAATCTCGCCGTCCAAACTACAGAAGTATAGTGAGGTATGTAAACTTTTAATTTCTTGTGAAAGCTTGAAATTATCTGTGCTTTAGAGCTAAAGTTTCAGTATGAAGTATGGTCGGTCAAATTATTTTTTATGGATTTGCCATAGCCTTGTGGATACACTGCTAACGCATAGGTAAGGTTCGACAATGATATTATTTAGCATGCAAAAGCGTGAATTCAAATGTAAATGAGCTTAAGAGTTAAATAAGTTAATATCTTGTAACTTTTATAGTTTTTGTTGTTGTTGTTGTTGTTGTTACCTTGCATAATTACTATAGTTATGTGTACAGCTGCACGATTAAATCATAAAAAGATTGTGATCTCAGTTCAAACAACCACACGATCTGTTTCCTAAATGTTAACGATTCGCCTGTCTATTAAACCTTTGACAAAAATCATACCGGAACATTCAAATCTGTGTTGGTGCTGCCGCTGAGCCAGAGAGAGCAGTTATCATGTATAGGTATGAAACAGCTTCATAAACAGTCTTTTCTACCACACAGTATCATTATTTCTTTCTGCGTTACAAATATTCAAATTATCACATCAGAAGTAGTGGGATAAAAGTTTACAGTTCGCATATAAACACTGATGTCTACGATCAAAATAGGGCAAGCTAGTCAGTGTATTCAGCAGGTTGCTTCAGAGGCATAAGGTATTGTAAGTATTACATACATCAATGCAACAATAATAAAACAATGCATTGACATAAAAAAGGAAATTTACTTTTGATACTTAAGTACTTTTAAAACCAAGTACTTCTGTACTTTACTTAAGTAAAAATCTGTCTTTACAACTTTCACTTGTAATGGAGTAATATTTGACAAGTAGTATCTGTACTTTCACTCAAGTAATGGAGTTGCGTACATTGTCCACCTCTGTATATATATATATATATATATATATATATATATATATATATATATATATATATATATATATTATTATTATTATTTATTTATTTTTTTAGCAGGGAAATAAATTTACAGCGCAAATACTCCAGGGGTGCTTGTGCATCAGCTTTAGAGGCTGGAAATGTCCTGGAAATGGAAAATATGATTGGTTAGCAAATATCCAATCGCGTCTGAAATGAACGTTCTGATTGGTCATTCAGCTTAGTCAGACTGTCTGTTTTGCCTGCGCCATCAGTTGCGCTCCCGCCTCCCGCTACTCTGTGCGCGTTTAGTGAAAATCTTTGTACACTTTTTAAAATAATAAGTAAAAAACAAAAAATTTTACTCAATAGTGCTGCGGCTAGGGTTGCCACTTTTGAAGTTTTAAAATAAGGGACACTTAAATGAGCTGGGGGGGGATCACGGCCCCTAACCACATCCTCCATAGTTTTAGCAATAAATGCGTTAAGAGTTCATATGTGTTATTAATAAAAATTGTATGCCCTTTCTTTAATGCTGAAATTAGAACTTTCCTGACCCTTGACTTAAAAAAAAAAAAAAAACATCTTTTACATGTTAAAAATATATTTATGTTTATCTTTTCGATTATTTGTCTCCTTTATCTTATTTATGTATACATTTTTGGTTGGTTAATACGTATTTTTTCTTCTTTAAACTGTACTCGTCTTTATGACTCAGTGATTGTATTCATACATTGTTTACTCTTATTGAACATTTATACAGAAAAAAATCCACAGTTTTAGCACCATTTGTGGACTTTTCAGACGGTCCTTTACCCACCATAAGCACATTTTCCAACTTATATTAATGTAAAATTAGCGATCTGGAACGATTTCACCATGACGCCATCTGACCAGCTTAAATACGGGACAAATCCCATATTGATTCGATACGGGGCGCATAATTTTATCTTTAAATATGGGGCGATCCCGTACTTTACGGGACGGGTGATAACCCTAGCTGCGGCATTGTGTTATTAGATTGAAAAGGTCCCGGGTCAAAAGCTTACTCGTTGTACTGGCGGCCATACACTATCGTTCAAAAGTTTAGGGTCACTTACTCATTTTTTCTTATTTTTTTTTTTTACATTATAGAATAATAGTAAAGTCATCACAACTATGGAATAATAGAAATGGAAATATGGGAATTATGTTGTGACTAAAAAAATCCAAAATAAATCAAAGCTATGTTATATTTTAGCATCTTCAAAGTGGCCACACTTTGCCTAGATTTAGTAGAAATGTGCTCTTGGCATTTTCTCAACCAACTTCTTGAGGTATCACCCTGGGATGCTTTTTAAACAGTATTGAAGGAGTTCCCATCTATATGCTGGGCACTTAGTGGCTGCTTTTCTTAACTATTCGGTCCAATTATTCCTCATCCATTTCAAAAACTTTTCTTTTTTTTTTAATACAATTTTTTTGTAATTAAATAAATTAATATGTTGGCACAATTATATTTTTGTCTACAAAACTAATTTCAAACATTTAAGCATACACCTTCAGATCAAAAGATTTTTAAGGTCATGAGAAACATTTCAGGCAAGTGACCCCAAACTTTTGAACGGTAGTGTACGTAACATCACTTATTTTAGGTGAGCATACGCAAAATCCTAAGCAAGAAAGGTCAGCATACGGTGTATGCCTGCGTATGCCCTAGACTACACTACTGCTTCTTCTCATCCGTGATGGGCGAATAGTAGACCAGCTAAAAGGTGCTTTGCGCCACCTACCGTACCTGGGTAAAACAGATTGTCGATTACGCCACCTATTTTAAATGTGTTAATGTACTAACAGCAATTATTCACCACGCTTTTATTTACATTTAAGCATTTGGCAGACGCTTTTATCCAAAGCGACTTACAGTGCACTTATTACAGGGAAAATCCCCCTGGAGCAACCTGGAGTTAAGTGCTCAAGGACACAATGGTGATGGCTGTGGGGATTGAACCAGCAACCTTCTGATGACCAGTTATGTGCTTTACCCCACTACGTCACCACCACTTCACTTTTATTGTGAAAGGGCCATTCATCTGTAATTCATTTTGCATTATTGCGTCACCTCTGGTGTGCAAAGGCCTTTATTCCTGCTGGTGGTCAGACTGTACGATATGATTCCAATGAGATTTTAAAAGCCATGGCTTTCCCAAATTGGTCCCAATTGTCCCTATTGACAGCATGGACCGTGTGTTTTATCTCATCTGCTGTCATAGGAGCAATCACACTGCACAGCTGCGACGCAAAATTTTACACTGCCAGAACTTAATTAGAGCCTGAGATTCATCAAAAAGGCAAAAATTCGGCCATCGGTGAACATGTCGCACTAAGCAATCAAAAGACTGTCGATTTTGCCCTACATAAAAAAATTATCTTTTACGATCCCCAAAATTTATATCAGACAAAATTGTGTTTATCTGGTCACCTAGTCTGGTCATGCTGGTCTGGTTTGCTTGTTTTAAGGGTTTTTTGGGCACTTGGTCAGGCTGGGAGACCAGGTACACCTGCTAAAACAAGCTGAAAGCCGTAAACCAGATTATGAAATGGGCATATGGTGGTTTCTGCTGGGAAATGCTTCACTGAAGTTTGAAGTATTTGTTCCAGCATGTATCGGTCTATCTGTTTAGGACTCAGCAAGGACATCCATTTTACAAGGATTTTGTTATTATCACATTTTTAATAGGTTGCTTATTCGTCAGATGCCTACACAGTGTTCTGAAAGAATTATTGGCCTTTAATTTAATTGGAGAATTCTTATAAATAAGAGTGTGCGAGAGCTGAAGAACTGAGAGACAATGTCTCACAATGTGTATGACAGCTGTTTTGAAAATGACTATGCGGATGTGATGTCCAAAAGTTTCTTGGCTACAGAACTGACAATATCTTTTAAGGATCCTTTTCAGGATCTCCTATTCATTTTTAATAGCTCTATTCGTTTTTCTCAAACAGTCACTGGTTCACTGTGTGCAGTGCACTCAAAAGAAGGACAGGAGAGATGTAACACTGTAATGACTCTGACGGCAGAGTAGAACAATCATTTTCAACAGCAATCACGAAGATTTCTGAAATGAAACAAGATCAAACAAAGTTTAATTTTGTCTGAATACCGTGAATTATTGATCAGACTGTTTAAGATGATTTTAGTTGTCATGAAGTACTTGTACTTGTGCATAAATGTAGGTCCATATCAGTGGTGTAGTAGTGTCTGAAGAGGTGGGCATACTGTGAATTTATGAAGGTGTAAGTTTAAGCACTTATCAGCAGCAGCGAGTGTCGCCATATTTCCGTTGTAAATCTTAACAACTGTTTTCAAACCTACTGAGATGCAGGAGTGCTCTGACATGACGGCTCTGTTTTTTGCTCGCAAGTAAATGTGTGCATAATGGGTTTAATGTATGTGTGTCCACGTGTGTGGGAGTGTGTGTGTGAGAGGGGGATTGGGGGTGTGAGAGTGTTTCCCACAGATATTTCAGATAATATAGAAACTCTTGTATTGATCAAGTGTATCTAGCTCTGATACAGCTCAAGCCTTCGTTGCTAGCTTGAAAACATCACTTTAGAACTAGAAACAGAGGATGCGCTGCTTTTCGGCATGTGTATGTGGGAGCAAGCGTGAGCAAGAGAGAGGGGGAGGGGTAGTGCGGTGCTTTCCATTATAGCTATGTGAGGCTATTAGGGCGAAATACATTGAAACATAAAAAGTTTCACATATTAAAAGATTTTTTGGATAATAGAAACTGTTGTATTGATCAAGTCGCGGGGGGTGCGGCTCTATTTGTTGGTCGCGACACGCGTCTCAATGTGTGTCTGTGTGTGTGTGAGCACATGTTTGTATGTGTGTGAGCATGTGTAAATGCGCGGGAGACGAGGGAGCTTTTCAACCGAAATTGAAATAAATGTAGGAAATAAGAAACATTGTATGACATTCTTAACCGATTTACTTTAACCAATGTCTTGTGGTAGCATGTATGGTGTGTATGAGACAAGAGCGAAAGAGAGAGAGAGAAAAAGAAAGGGAGCCCAAGGACGCTTTTCAATCGAAATTGAAATAAATGTAGGATATTATATTGTTTGTCATTCTTATCCGATGTACTAAACCAAGTTTTTTTTTTTTTAACTGGTTATTTTGTTGTGGTAGCCTGTAGGGCTCTTTGAAACAACTGAAATAATTTGGCGAAGTGATATGGAGCCGTTATGCGATCAAGACCTGGAACTACTTCATAGCCGTGCATTTACTGGAAAAATAATTGCACACCTTAGAATGTCCGTCAACCAATCAGAATCAAGCATTCAGCAGACCCGTGGTGTGTATATATATATATATATATATATATATATATATATATATATATATATATATATATATATATATATATTTGCGTTTAGCAGGGAAATAAATTTACAGTGCAAATTATGGTTACTCCAGGGATGCTTGTGCATCAGCATTAGATGCTGGAAATGTCCCGCCCCTTACTGAAATGGAAAATCTGATTGGTTAGCAAATATCCAGTATGCCTCCTGCTGCTCAGTGCGCATTTAGATAGAATCTCTAGCTGTGTCTCATTTCGAAGGCTGCGTCCTCCGGAGGCCGCATATGTTGGCCGCATACGTCAATGAGTCTGTCTCGTTTCAGAAAAGCAAGTGGGCCTTCAAATGTGAACTTCTTTCATGGGAATTCGGAGGATGCATGAGGTGTATCCTTTGTGGGCACTCACAACCCACAATTTTTTGCTTCAATGGAAATTAACATTTGTCTGAAAAAAATTATGCCAATTTGCCCAAAAATATGATGTTCAAATGCAAGTAATGTTAATTCCCAAGTTGAAGTACCTTAGTAGATGGGTACAAAGCAGGGCCATGCACAGACCTTTTCAGGGGCATGTGCTGAAACTGAAAAAGGAAAGCATAGTCTTCATGCTACTTGACTTGAAGGTGGTATGGTACACCTTCAGCTCTGTCTTCAGTTGCTGCTCCTCCTCAACACCATAATAGTCACACAGTGTGTGTATGGCTTGGGCAGCCTCTGTGTTTGGTGTGCCCACCCAGTTGTCATGAACTGTCAGGATGTGGAATGACTGCAGAATTTTCCCTGTGGGTATTCTCCCATCTTCTTTAAATCTTCTCCTGAGTTCCTCTGTGATTGTATTCAGGAAAGTGAAGAACACCTTGGCCCGGTAGAACTCCTCAACAGTTTGGAAAGTATGGCTGTCTTGAGTAGCTGTGGCACTATGCAGGTATCGTGCTGGCACTTTCCTTTTCCTTTCCTGGCCAGGAGGTACTGTGAGAATGTCGATACCTGCATCTTCTGCCTTTTCAATGGCTTTCTGCAATATGGTTTTAAATTCCTCCTCAGACCTCAGATTCTTCACTGTGTCCAGCACTCTGTCAGTTACTGTGTAGGCAGTGGAGAGATCCAGATCTTTTTGTTGCAGAGCATCAGAGGCCACTCCAGTTACCTGGAACACTGGGGTGGTGATTTCAAAGCAAACAAGGAATTCAAAGTCGATAGCTTTCAGGTACATCTTTGTATCCCCAGCAGCTGTGTTAGGTGGGTCTGACTCACTGATGTCTGTCAGCAGCTTGATTAAAGCTTTCAGAACCTGTTTGAGGGCCATCAGGGATCTTTCTCGGCAGGCCCACCGAGTGTCAGACAACTTCTGCAGCTCAACAACACGCTGACCAGGATACAAGGACTGCTGGCATTTTAAAAATGCTGTATGCCTCTTTGTGGAGCCGGTGCAGAAGACATACAGTTTCTCCACCAAGGAGAAAAATGTCACAAAGTGAGCACTGGACTTTGCACTCTCAACCAGGACCAGATTCAAGCAGTGTGCCTGGCAATGAACATAAAGAGCCTTTTCATTGTGTGTACGGATCCGGGACTGTAGACCTTTGTACATTCCGCTCATGTTTGTGGCCCCATCATATCCTTGGCCCCTGGTGTTCTTCAAGTCAAGTCCATTTTCCTGAAGAAGAGAGGTGACAACATTCTCCAGCTCTTTTCCTGTTGTGGACTCAACAGTGCAGACCTGGAGAAATGCTCCTTAATTTCCATGTCACTTATGTAGCGAACTACAAAGGAAACTTGCTCTTATTGAGAAACATCTGTGGTCTCATCCAGAAAGATGGAGAATATTTGAGCATCTTCGATTTGCTTCTGTATTTCCCTCCTAATGAAGGTACCCAAGGACCTTATCATGTCATTCTGGCTCCTGTTTGAGAGAAGGGACACTTTGGGTCAGGGGCAGACCTGGAAGAAAATTTGGCCCAGGATTTGGGGGGGGGGTGGGGTGGGGGTGGCACATTCTGCATAGCGCGGAGGCCCATGCAGCCCCATTTCGCAGCCAGCCCACCGGGCAAAGTCCCGGTTCTCCCAACGGCCAGTCTGTCACTGCTTTGGGCCTTTTCATGGAGGCCTGTTTTTCCTGGATGGCATCCAAATGCAGCTTCATTACGCTATCATACAGGGCCAATGTTTTCACAAGTTCAAGGAAGTTGCCTTGGTTGGCACTTGAGCTTGACACATCATCTCCTCTAAAAGCTTGCCCCTGTCGTGCCAGATACAAGGTGATGTCAATCAAATGTGTCGGGGGCCTGGGTAGCTCAGTGGTAAAAGACGCTGGCTACCACCCCTGGAGTTCGCTATTTCGAATCCCAGGGTGTGCTGAGTGACTCCAGCCAGGTCTCCTAAGCAACCAAATTGGCCCATTTGCTAGGGAGGGTAGAGTCACATGGGGTAACCTCCTCGTGGTTGCTATAATGTGGTTCGTTCTTGGTGGGGCATATGGTGAGTTGAGCGCGGATTCTGTGGTGGATGGCCTGAAGCCTCCACACACACTATGTCTCCGTGGTAATGCGCTCAACAAGTCACGTGATAAGATGCACGGGTTGATGGTCTCAGACGTGGAGGCAACTGGGATTCATCCTCCGCCACCCAGATTGAGGCAAATCACTACGCGACCACGAGGACTTAAAAAGCGCACTGGGAATTGGGCATTCCAAATTGGGTGAAAAAGGGGGAAAATCTCTCGTGTTGCTTTCCCCTGAATATCTGATGTATCAAAAGCAGCTTGTAGAGCTTTTTTGGAGTATATGTTCCATCTCACCATACTCATCATATGTGTATGGTGAGATGTGCTGGCATGTGCTGGCATGCTCTTTAATTTTTCCAATGGCACTCCTCCATGAGTGGAGTGAAGCAATTCAATGTTGATTAAAGTATAGGTCTACATGGTATCCAATATTGTATTGACATATTATGATATGAGCATGAATGGCTTTTAAAGATTACTTGATTTGTAATTATTTTTTAATTATTCTGATTGGTTACATAGGCTACTATTGTATTATTCAGTTAACATTTTTAAGTATATCATTGAGAAGAGGGGAAGGTAAAACTATGAGTCAAGTATTTTGCCAAACTATTTTGAAACATAATTTAAATAATTTTGTCCAACACAATTCCAGTCAAAATAGGAGATTCTAAGAAACTATAGCCTACCATTACTATAGCCTACCCAACCCAACTCCATAACATTTATCCTACCTGGTTAAAACTTTGATCCAGTGGAGGACCAGGGATGTTGATGGTCTCTTGAACGTCACTTATTCACTGCTCTACACTATCCCTAAAATTAGCCAGCAATGAGAAAATTAATAAAATATTGTGAAAAGTACAATTGCTATACCAAAGTAGTACATCCTATCTGATGTCCTTTCATTATCAGTTTCCCAAAATAAGTTAATGATTCAGAGCATCTCGCTTCCAACAAAGTCAGAAACAGCGTTACCATATATCTGAACTGCTGAAATTAATGTGCCCTACTGCAATTATGTTAATATATTTTGATTATTTCTTTCATGTATTTTTGTCCAGCTATAAGCATCCGGCAACATCGTCAGAAATAACCCCTAATTTTTATGAATGGAACTACTAGACTATAAAGCAATCCAATCCATTTCTGTGTTCATATAGTTACTAAATCGTACATGTAAATTTCCGTTTAACGCTACTAATGTATCAACTAGCTAGCTAATTATTTTCAGTCAAAAACCTTCTGATTTTATTTATCTCTGTTATCCGGGCAAAGCCAGTTGCAGCCAGTCGCTCACCAGAGCATGTGACGATTACACATAGGCCTGAGAATTGCTAGCTAAAATAATAGATGAGTGACGCTGAAACTCCACTTTGTCTCATGCACACAGGTCTGGCGAGCTCTGCGAGAAACGGCGGTAGAAAGACAAGTCTGCACATTGCACAAATGGACTGGGCAATTCAGATATATTTAGAACAACGACTTGCGGCTAGTGAGTAAAAAAAAAAAAAACAACACCACCACCAAAAATTGTACTTTGGAGTGTAAGGGCAAAAAGGGCATGTGCTCTGCATAGATTGATCCTTACCTGTGCACGTGTCTGGTACAGAGTATATAATATGTATAATTCTAGTAATATATAATTAAAATAAACTATTATAGACTAAAAGTTCACCTGTAAAATCTATTTTCTTTTCTCTCTATATCATTATAACTCTTCTAAAATTTACCTCATACACTCCCTTCCAAAGGGACTTTGTTCCCTTCTCACTCAAAGCGCTCGCGCTTGTTAAAGAGTGGCGTGCTGTCATAGCAACCATGATGAGTTCTGTTTCCGTTTCTGTGTCCAACGAAGGCTGTCTCATTTAAACGAGGCTTGTTTAAAGGAGGATGCTCGGTATGCTTCAAAGGACTAGCACGCAGCCTTCTAAATGAGACACTGTACACTTAAAAAAAAAAAAAAAAAAAAAAAAAAAAAACACAGTTCACTCAACGGTGCTGCGGCATCGTGTTAGTAGATTGAAAAAGTTCCGGGTCAAAAGCCTAAATGTTGTTCTGCCAGCCATACGTATCATCACTTATTTTAGGTGGGCATATGCAAAATCCTAAGACAGATACGTAGGTGGGCATACGCCGTATGCCTGCGTGTGCCCTAGAGTAGGCTACACTACTCATCAATGATGCTTTATTCTAAAAAAAGATGGTTCTTCAAAGGTTCTTTACTGACCTTAAAAGTTATATTTAGAACAATATCTTCCTGAAGAACCCTTTTGTGCTGAAATGGTTCTTTGCGTTGGGCATGAGGGGTTCTATATTCCATTTTAGTTTTTGAATATAATGGTCAATAAATTATTTCAAAGCCGCCACATAATTGGTTGACGTCATAAAAGTTCAAGATGAATATACAGTAAACTGTATGGGGAAACTTTCCCCAAGCTGTTACTATTTTAAACATTTGCATGACTAATTGCACCTCTACGCATTCAATAATTATAAGTTATTTTACTCAGAGCTTATTAAACTTTAGATTTAGGAATGTAGCCCTACATAGTCCAACCCACAACCTCTTTACCTGCAGAGAAGGGCTAACACTCAAATACACCAGTATACACAGTGATGAATGGTGAAGACCTCATAGAGGATTGTGCAGATATTTTAGTGAAGCCTTCAGTATAGTGTAGCCTTCATAACATTTATTTTGTGTTTCCATCGGATCCAATCCTTGAAGGACTGGTTGTCAGTATGAAAGAAAAATACTCTCTATATACAATAAAAGATAACATATTGTACAAGTTTCTATCCCAGCCTTAATGTGTGGAGCAATGTAGGGGTCTGCTGCAGCTATTTAATTTGCATATGCATTTATTGTCTCTTTCACATTATGTATTTGTTTATGTATTTATTAATGTGAGTGATTTATGCATTTTGATGTATTTAATCACAATAATGTATTAATGTATTCAAATAATGATTGCTGTAAAAGTATTGTTATTTTTTCTAAAAATTTTCATTTAAACAGAAAATAAAAGTTCTTAATTGACACACTTGCCTTGCTTTTATTTGTTTGTTTGGTTGGTTAGTTATATGTAATGTAAAACCATAATTTATGCTATAATATTGTATAGGAGCAGATATATAGAGGGGTAGAAAAAACCCTCCTTGCATCAAAAAGGTTCTTTATAGCACCATTGAGGTTCTAAATAGCACTTTCAAAGGAAGGTTATTTATGGAACCTTTAAAAAAGGGTTCTATTTATCACCAAAAAGGGTATTAAAAGGCTATTCTAACAAGCCAAAGAACCCTTTTTCAGTACTATTTAGAACCATTTTTCTTAAGATTGTACTGTATGAATCACAAATTGAAAAAGAATAAGAAAGATTTCTTGTCAAATTAAATTCATAGATTACAATTAATATGCAGCCTTGCTATTCTTCACAGAGTCTCATCCAACATCAGCCATAAGTTATGTCTGTATTTATTAATGAAGTTCCAAACGTAAGTTCGGAAGGAGCTTGTTCATCTAGGCCTGCCAATCATATCCCAAGGATATATGAGCAGCTGCTTCCGTCGCACCGGTGATGATCCTTCCGGCACCTCTCCACCTCCCCATCTCCACCTTTATATTTCATAATGCCTATACCAGGGCTGTTCAAATTTGGAGTCGGGGGCCAAATGCAGAAAAAAAATTAGGTGCCACTGTCCAAATCGCTGTAATAATTAAAGAAAAGTGCTAGATGCTTCTAGATTGCCACTATGCATAATCTTTATATTGTACTCTTAATATTATGCAAGTTTTAATCATAATTTGTGCTCTATGGTATGCTTTTTGTAAACACTACACAAATAAAGGATAGGCTATTTCACTCATCAAGGACACTTATAGTGGAACACTGATGTGTTTTATACTAAATATTTACATTTTTATCTTTTTGACATCCATTCAGTGTCAGTGCAAAGCACATATAGAGCTGCTACTGAGCAGTGTTGGGTGTGACCCATCACAATAACCAGAATGAGATTCCTGATGCAAGAAATGACTCATTATTTTTCAACTATTCAATTATAGTTTCTGTTTTGTTGTTACTGGCATTACAAATCAGTTTTTAATTTGATAAAAATTATTGCGCTTCGTTTTATTTTGTAGACGAGCATGTGGAAGCTGAACGTGCGCATCAGGCACTGATGTACAAGTATTTTAAGCGCTGGGAAGCCAATGAATCATTTTTCTTGTATCAACTAAACTGCTAGAGGACATTTTGGGAGAGTATGCTCGGTTCGCGCATCTCTGTGCATGCTCAATAAACTATACAACTCCTGTGCTTGACTCCCTCCATTTTGGACAGCACGCCAAATCCATTTATCTCAATATTGTATGCTCCAGGACTACACTCTTGAGCACTTCATTAGGAACACCTGTACACCTACTTATTCATACGATTTTCTAATTAGCCAATTGTGTGGCAGCAATGCATAAAATCATGCATATATGGGTCAGGATCTTCAGTTAATGTTCACATCAACCATCAGAATGGGGAAAAAATGTGATCTCAGTAAGCATGTTTGTTGGTGCCAGATGGGCTGGTTTGAGTATTTCTGTAACTGCTGATCTCCTGGGATTTTCATGCGCAACATTCTCTAGAGTGGTGAGAAAGGTGCCAAAAACAAAACACATCCAGTGAGTGGCAGTTCTGTGGACGGAAATGCCTTGTGGATGAGAGAGGTCCATGGAGAATGACCAGACTGGTTTGAGCTGACAGAAAGGCTACAGTAACTCAGATAACCACTCTGTACAATTGTAGTGAGCAGAATAGCATCTCAGAATGCACAACACGTCGAACCTTGAGACAGTTGGGCTACAACAGCAGTGTTCCTAATAAAGTTCTCAGTGAGTGTATGAACCAGTGAACTTGTGAATTGTAATTATGTCAGTGGCCACAAAAAAACAATATATGGATGCCATTGCACTAGATAATAAAATATCAAACCAGTGGCATCTACAAACAAATTATATTAGAGCATTTTTCAGAAGTAACTTCTCTTTTCCATGAAACATTCTATGTGAGACATGACATATTCTTAAGATGGATGGTGTAATAAAGCAATAAGCCTTGAGAGGCCGTGTGTTACAGTGATTTTGCCATGTTTAAGGGGTGTTCTTTGGAATGATGTGAAGCAACGTACTGTAGCAACTTGACAGTTATATTGTAGTAACTATAAAATGTGCAGTCACAAGTATTAACAGTACGCTTGGCTACTTCCTGCATTTTTCACTAAATGGATAGCCTCGGGAGGTGGGTTTAGACACATTCAAAACGCGACTCAACCAAGTGTAAATGCGTCTGGTTGTTCACGCCACATACAGAAACATTTCTCCTCCCAAACAGAACTACTTTTGCATATGGAAGTTCTTAGCCTTTTTTGCAAATACTTTTAAGCAAGCTGGTCCCAAGGTCATTTTTTGTGTATATATGAAGTCAGTTCCTCTAAAGTTCACAAAGGTGTCTTAGCAAAGAAACCACAGTAGTGTGGGATAAGTCTGATAACCAGAAATGGTCCAAATAGTTTTTGTCTTTATTTTGAGCACTAGGTCTATAACTATAATTCAAAATCTGCTGTGCTTGTGATATCTATCTTTAAAATAAATGTAACTAGTTTTTCCTTGCCAAAGTACTATAGTACATTGATTTGACCTAATTTATCTAAATTATGTTGGCTCAATGACTTAATCTGACTGAACGAAATTAAGTTGCTTGTAAAAACTTTCTTTAATTAAGTTAAGTAAGGGTAATTACTTTATTCATCCACTGAGAGTTTAGAGTCAGAACTATTCATTTTACACAGAATCTGCAGAATATTCCTGATTTATGTATTCTCCAATTATGTATCTCAATTGATTAGGTAATGGAGGTCATGGATCTGTTCTAGCTGATGAGGCTTCATCTTCCCAGAGCAATGTTGGGTGTAATGCATTACTAAGTAATTAATTACTGTAATTAAATAACTTTTTCATTTTAATAAGTAAGGGATTACTCTTAATTTTTCAATAATTTAATTACAGTTACTTCTGATGTAATTGTGTTAAATACTTTATAGACTATAGAACAATTCTATATATAAAAAAATAGTGAATTTAAAATCAAAATTTAACGTCTAATATTAAAATATATGTTTTCTAATTTAACACTGCCCCCTTAAGGTCTTTGGCCAGTTCATGAATAATTTATTTGATTTTATATTGTTTATTTGAAAGAATTAAAAGAACAGTTTCATGTCTATCCTTGTATTTTTCATCTGGTCGAGGTTGATAAGGGTTTTAGAAAGTAATTAGTAATAAGTAATGCAGTTACTTTTCAGACAGAGTAATTAGTACAGTAATCTAATTACACAGTAGAAGATGTAATTAGTAGTTAGTAATTAATTACTTTTTTAGATTAACTTACCCAACACTGTCCCAGAGTCCCTTATCCCCATAATCAGCACAGTGATCAATACAGTGATGTACTGAGCAGTACCCAGGAGCATTTGCCATACCTTACTCTCGATGCACTGTCATTCTGACTCAGTCTAAATTTATGTCAAGCTGTATAGCCTACAGGAGGCTTCAGTTCTGGAAATCAGACCACCTGTGATCAACGAGGACCACTGTTTTTACTTTATATACTTTACTGTTATGGGGAATGTGCAACATACAAATACACACATTTGAACTTGGCAACTTGCTGTTGGCCCTTTCTGTTACCATGTACCATTTGGTTTAAAGCTACATTCACTTGTTAAGAATGGACTGTATTATGAAGATGTTTAGCAATAAAAAAGGAAGAAAAAAAGAAAAAAGAAATCAATTTTGCAGAAATGATAAATGATAAATGTGATGTCGAAACTGTTTAATTTCTAATATTGAAAGTTGCACATACACTTATTATGGCCCAGGGCCACAGCTACCCAAACAAAATTGTATTGTGGTGTCCACATCCCCAAATATTATGGAAGTTATAAATAAGAA
Source organism: Myxocyprinus asiaticus (assembly GCF_019703515.2). Classification (NCBI taxonomy): domain Eukaryota; kingdom Metazoa; phylum Chordata; class Actinopteri; order Cypriniformes; family Catostomidae; genus Myxocyprinus; species Myxocyprinus asiaticus. The sequence continues at coordinate 23,095,788 of NC_059360.1, forward strand.
CAATAAATAAGTTCTCAGAATAGAACATTGTGATTTGTGTGCAGTTTCTTCCAAAGCTGTAAGAAACATAAATAGCATACAGCAATGCTCTGAGCTCCATTGTTGGTAACACCGTTAAGAAGTTCACATTATTCACAATTCTTTTTTGAATAGGAGGCAAGCTGTATTATTTAGTGTCTTTGATGAATGAGAATCTTTTTTATATCTTTGTGTTAGCTTCATATTTTTTTGTGATATGCTTATGAATAAACATATCTAACATAGCAAAAATAATGTATTTTGTTCTTGTGCAAACAAAATGTAAGGACCATGGTTTCAAAAACAAAAGCCATACCAAACCTTGAATAAATCATCGCATTCAAATTGTTAAGGGACCCCTATAACAACAACAAAAATTGAACAGGGTGGTCCCGTTTGTTTAATTGAATTAAATGGAGAAAAAAAAAGGTAAAGAAAAATTGTCAAAATATTTCCCTGAAATATTTCCCTTCATTAGGAAGTCAAAATTGATTTTCTGTTGGAAATTTCTAAACACGTCTGTGTGCAACATGCCAGAGTATGTGAGAGCTGCAGAGTGGAAGTGGGGTGGGGAGCTTGTGTTATATTTAGTGTTGTCAGTCAATAAAACATTTTAATTGCGATTAATCGCATAATATTTTGAAGTAAACCGAGATGAATCGCAGATTTAGAATTTTGACACTTTATATAATTCTTTTCCTGTCAAAATGCATTTATTTCCTTCTTAGGAAAGAAAACAAAACAATATGTAAAAATATAAGGTTTTATTATCATTTTCCAAACAAAGTCTTCCACAGTATAAAGATAGAAATGCACTAAAATAGCACCAATTCAAGTAACATTAAACTTTTCCCAAAATCTAAGTGGGAGTTTGAGTAATTGAAAGAACTAGTCACCAAATACGTTGCATTTTCATTGCAATAGGCATTAAATCTCTTAAACTCTTATCCTCCACAATATTAATCTGCCAGTAGACTGTGGCTCTCCACTTTGTTACAGCAATTGTGAAGCCGTGTTCATGATTCGTGTCAGGGTGTCACCGCCAGTGTCAAGTGCCTCTTTGAACTCCACATGAAAAGCGCTTGCTGACAAAAACGTCTCATTCTGCATTTTGGTGATAGTGAAGGTTTGACATGCTTCTGTGGTAATTAAAATGCCCCTTACATAGGCTGAAAAATACTTGATTTCTATCACAAGTCCCATCTGGGCATGTTTTGTACATCAAATAGCGTTAAGAGGTCCTTTCCCCATCATTTTATCACTGACACGGAAGCACTGTTGTGTGTGTGTGCGTGTGTGTGTGTGTGTGTGTGTGTGTGTGTGTTGTGAAGTGTGCATCAGTGTAATGACTCTGGACGGATACATTTCAAAGGTTCCACCCTTCTAACAAGTGCTTATGCTGGTTTATGCTGTATTAACGGTAAATGCGTAAATTGTGACTAAGAAAAATTAACACATTAAATTTTTTAATTAATCGCGTGCGTTAACGCATTAATTCTGACAGCTCTAGTATTTGGATCATTCAGAGCAGGGTTTCTCTCACCAGCGAGTGGGAAGTGGGAAATGAAAACCCGGAGTGGATCTGGAGATGAGTGAATGCTTTGAGTGGAGAGGAAAATTGCTGTCATTCTACTCCACTTACCCTGTTCCAGTCTGTGGGCTGCTTGGTGAAATATTTTTGTTGGTGGAGAAAAAAATATACAATTGCGTGATTAAGTGTGATCTTGCTTGATTACGATTCTAAAGCTTTTTATGACTTTGCAGCACTTGAGATATTATCGTTCAACTGTTTATCTCCAAACATATTATGTGAAACCATTAAATATAAACAACTATACTACAGTTAACTGTAATGAACTGTTATTTTAATAATGTTCTAGGAGCATATCACTTTATATCATGCTAAACCATGTTACTACATATGACACTATTAATCGATGCTGCACATAACAAGTAACCTAAGTTTAAATTAATTGTTTAGACTTTAGAAACCAGTTAAGCATATCTAATGTGACCCCATGATTCTCTTGACAACAGTTGTTTCAAAGAAAGTCTCCAAATTTGGTGCTAGTCAACATTCTATTCATGCTGTGTGTCTTCAGATGGAGTAATGGCGTAATGGCACAAATACGTTTTATCAACATTGCAGAGAGACATAGCTGGGAAGCCCTTTTTGTTGAGCAGCTCTTAGTTTTACCTCTTTTGCATTTGTCTAGCTCTATTAAAGCAGAAACACTCCTGTTGATTGATGATGCGCTTTGTGTGTAATCAGTGCCCTCATTAGAAGGTGCCACTAATTCATCTTTTTCTCCTTCACCAATGCAGATGTAAACTGAGCCATTCCCATAGATTACGAGAGGTGGGTAAAGATTCTTACACCTTGTGTAATATGATATCATGACTTATAAGTGTATGCATACGTTTTAGAAGTGCAACCAGAATTAGATACATGCTGGGAATTTTTGAGCTTCCAGTGACTATTGCTGATGTTGACTCAAGAACAGAAATGTTGAGTCCTTTTTATACATAGAATGATAGCAAATATATATGAAACATTTCGTGAAACATTTCTGTTTCTCATGATCTTAAACACCGTAAATGTTAAAATACTTGAAATTAGGTTTGAAGAAAAATATACATTGTTACTACAAGATTAGTACAATTTGTATTTAAAGTTTTTTTTCTCTTCTTCTTCTTCTTCTTCTTTTTTTAAAATGGACCAGATAGTGAAGGAAAAGCAGCAAACAAGTGCCTGTATAATTGGGAACTTTATCAAACTGTATATAAAGTATCCCAGGTGGCACTTTATTAAGTTGATTGAGAGAATGCAGAAGCTAAAATATAGGAAAGTTTACCAATATGTTCATATATATATATATATATATATATATATATTTCCTATATTTTAGAAGAAGAATATATATATACAGGGTTGAGGAGTAACAAAATACTTGTAACGGGAATACGTACTTAAAATACAAAATATAAGTAACTGTATTCCACTACAGTTACAGTTTAAATCATTGGTAATTAGAATACAGTTACATTCAAAAAGTATTTTGATTACTGAAGAGATTACTTTGCATTTTATTGTCATTTGTTTCATTTAATATTTAGTCCTTTCAGATGGAAAACATTTATACATATAAATGATGCAATCCAAAGTACATTTGAACAGCGGTGAAACACTTTCTTATGATGTGTTACATTCATACGAGCAGACAGAGAAGTATGTTTGGAGAAGAAGAAATATAAATAAACCTTGCGTAAATTGTCATCTTTACGCTAAGCTAAAATGCTATTTCTAGCCATTTTACATGCACGTTACCAGACATTATCATATTTTTTTTATCAAGAAAATTCACGTTGGATCATAATTTCTTTTTTTCTAGTAAGACCTTTGATAGTAGGGCAAAAGTCATATTCTTGATAATAATTGTTGTATTGATTTCCTGTAAAAATATCAATTTGATTTATCTTGTTTAAGAAACAACACTGCATAAGATATTTAGGTTCCCTATCTGTCACACATTCAAAGTGTCGATGTAGTGACACTAGGGGTCACTCTTGGGAGCCCCAAACACCTCTGATCTTTGAGAAAATGCCAGTGGGAATTGGCAAGTGGAATTTGCATGCCACTCCCCCGGACATACGGGTATAAAATGAGCTGGCTTGCAACCACTCATTCAGATTTGTTCTTCGGAGCCGAGCAGTGTTGAATCAGCGAGTTCCACTGCTGTTCCATTCACCTCGTGATTTGTATGCTGTTGGATATACGGCGCATTACAGCGGTTTCTCCCCCTCATGCACGGCTAGTGCAGAGTATGCCCCTGGGCGCTTCGACAGCTAAGAGAGAATATATTCTGTTAAAGGAGTATATTTTCCTCTAAAAGAGTGGCACTGATGGAGAGTGTCTTTTTAAAGATGGCTTTCTGTCTGTGTATAGTTCCTGGTTGCGGTCGTTACCTCTCCACCTCTGACAGCCATGATCGCTGCCTCACGTGTCTGGGCTACAGCCATGCTGAGAGAGCATTCGTGGATGGCTCATGCTTTCACTGCGAGAGCATGACCATGGAAATTTTGCGGTCGCAGCTTTCCTTCTTAAGGGGGAAAGCCACTCCAGCCGCTTCCCACCCCGGTGCGTCTACCTACAGGTACGAGGCCATGACAGTTAGTGCTGGGGGCGATTTGGGGACCTCAATGGGAGTGGTTCTGCCGGGTAATCCCCAACGGACCTCCCATTCCCCAGTATGCTCGTTCTGGGATGGGACAGGCAGCTCGCCCCAGGGCGAGTTGGATGTCTCATTCGGGGCTCGAGAGAAGGATGAGCTCTCAATCGCAGCATCGAAGAGCAGGCTGATACAGTCGGATGGGGAGGATCGACTGGGCTCCAACCTTCGGGTGTGGTCGCCCAGTCTGTCATGCTTGCCTGGGCTGCCGCAAGCATCGGGCTTGAGTGGAACCCTCCACCCTGCCCTGGGCCCTCGCAGCTTGATGATTGGTTCCTGGGCTCAGAGCGCCGCTCACGGCCACGCCCCGCCCCAGTTCCATTCTTCCCAGAGGTGCATGAGGAGCTCACAAAGTCATGGCAGGCATCTTTTACTGTCCGGACCCGACCTCTGAGCTTCTCCGCTCTCAAACACTCGACGGTGGGGCGGCCAGGGGGTACACGGCGATTCCCCAGGTGGACAGGTTGCGGTGCACCTGTGCCCGCAAAATTCCGCCACCTGGCAGAATCGCCCAAAACTCCCGTCCAAGGCCTGTAAGTCAACTTCGTCCTTGGCGACCAAGGCTTACAGTGCCGCTGGACAGGCCACCTCCACCCTGCACGCCATGGTCCTTCTGCAAGTGCACCAGGCCAAGGTGCTGAAAGAGCTGCACGAGGGTAGTCCTGACCCGGGCGTGAGGCAGGAGCTGCACTCAGCGACCGATCTTGCCTTCCGGGCAACAAAGGTCACGGCGCGGGCTCTCGGGCAGGCGATGTCCACCTTGGTGGTCCAGGAGCGCACCTGTGGCTTAACCTGGTCGAGATGAAGGATGCTGACAAGGTACGTTTCCTTGACGCCCCCATATCCCAGGCTGGCCTGTTTGGCAACACCGTCGAGGAATTTGACCAGCAGTTCTCGGAGGTCAAGAAGCAGATGGAGGCTATCCAACACATCCTGCCCCAGCGTGGCTCAAGGTTTTGGCTTAACATGTCACGTGAGCAAGCTGATTGCTAACAGATAACAAGTCAAAGAACCTTGAACCACATATAGTTGCATGGCTAAACTTTGGTCATTTGGACAGTTTGTAAAGAGAAATATCTGTCTTTCTCTCTTTCTTTCTATCTCATGAGATTTTTATCAGGTTATTTATTTCATAATTTGTTTTTTTCTTTCATGCTGAAGACATAATTTGATATGTGTCACTGAATTTTTCCATTTTAAAAGTATACCCATTTTTAGCATTTGACAGGTCAGGCAGAATGACAGAAAAACACCTTTTACAGTATGAGACAGTTTTTGGACCTCTGACTGATCCCTCCAAATTTGATAATAGTGAAGAATCACCATCTCTCAATCTGAGCTAAATATCACCTCATCTCTCCCCTTGCTTCCTCTGTCTTGCCTCCACTCCTCAAACAGTGTCATCAGTTTACAGAGGGGCATTTATTGAGACAAACTGCAGCTATTATTCATTTTGCACCGAGTGTTAGGCACCCAGCTTCTATAATTAGAAGCTCTTCTTTGGAAATGGGTGGCACCTTACTTTCGGAAAAACCCTCACAGCAGGCCAGGGCCGTGAGGCTGTTTCAGGGCTATCTCCAAACAGCAGGAGGCCAAGAGAATAGGGTGTGTGTTTGTGTCTATGTGTCTTTGTGGACCAGTAAGGCTCTAAATCAGTAAGCTGTACCTGTCTCCACTTTGCAGAGCAAGATGAAGCATATTGATCGCACAGACGCTTCCCAGCCTGATAGCCAAGGCTACCAACACGCACACACACACACACACACACACACACACACACACACACTCACACTCACTATGTCTTCAGGGTGGATGGGCATGGCTGGGCAATGCACTAGTCCTGGTTTCACACTCCAAATAATCTCCTGTCAGGAAAACATCTAGTCAAAGAGGTTATTTCAGATGCTCTTTACTATCACAGTCATGTGGCAACAAGACAGTACAGCATCATGTCATTCTACAGACATGAAACATGACTCTAATGAAAAATACCTTGTCCTCCATGACAGGTCTCCAAAGGGTGTTAAAGGTGAATGAATTTTATTGTTGAGGATTAATTTATATTATTATGGCCATCAAATACTCCTATCTAAGATGGTCAGAAGTCAGAAGAAAAGTTCTATCAAGATGCATCATACAGTTTGCAGTGAGTCTCTGGTTGAGAATGACCCTGTGCTGCCTTACAAACACCCTCTGTGAACATACTATATAATCAAGATAAGGATTCAACATTGGACTACTTCAAACATGGTATGCCATGCCGAAAGATGCCGAAGTTGCGGCATGTATAGGGATGTATTGAGCCAATAGTAAACATGGTAACATGGTAACATGGTAAATGTAGCGTCTGCAGACACTTGAACATAACTGTTTGCTAATTTAAATGTCGGGAACATATGTGAAGCAATGTTAGGAAAGATGCTTGCCTGTGTGTACATACAACTTCATTTATGGTTGGTTTATCATGAAATTAGAAGGTACTTGTTAATGGGTCATTGACAAATAAGGTTGTCCGAGGAGTTAAAAATAAGAAATCTTAAAAATATATAGTTTAAAACACTTCTAGAAAAGGGTCATAAAAAACTAAATTATGACTGTTATGGGGGCAACAAATATATAAATGAACCTCAGGGGAAATATAAAAAATAAAGGAAATATTTTATGGGATGACACTGTTTTTTTATTTTTTTTTTTTCATCTTTCATGTGTAGTGACTGGGAATAACATCTGCTCTAATGACAGAAAAAGACTCTCAACACTTCATCAGAATTCTTACATTATGAACTAATGAGGGCTTCCACTCTACCTGGCCACCAGCAGCAGGTTATGGACAGGGTTGATTAATAATGATACAATCACATCAAGTCTTCCCTCCCACTCGATAAGACACATAAACATACATAATTACAGATGAGGCTGTTCTTCCATTAGCCCTCAGCACAGGAGGGACAGCCACATGCTTCATTCTACAGTTTGATACACTGATTGCTCACAACATGCATAAAACAGGGGCCGTATTCACAAAACATCTTAAGGCTAAAAGTAGCTCCTAACTTGCCGATTTAGGAGAAACTCTTAGTGGTAAGATAAAATGTTTTGTGAATACGGCCCCAGGTTTGTTGCAGTATTCATTATTTAGGAGCAGTGTTGGGTGGAATTCATTACTGTAATTAAATTACTTTTTCATTGTAAAAAATAGAGTAAGGGATTACTCTTAATTTTTCAGTAATTTAATTACAGTTACTTCTGATGTAATTGTGCTAAATACTGTATAGACTATAGAACAATTATATATAAAACAATAGTGAATTTAAAATCGAAATTTAACGTCTAATGTTAAAATATATGTTTTCTAATTTATCGCTGCCCCCTTAAATTCTTTGGCCAGTTCATGAATAATTTATTTGATTTTATATGAAATATTTGAAAGAATTAAAAGAACAGTTTCATGTCTATCCTTGTATTTTTCTTCTGGTCGAGGTTGATAAGGGTTTAGGAGCATACCTTAAATAAACTTGAACTCTTCATTATGTACCCGTGAATAAGAAAGTAAATGTTTAGACAGAAAGATGTCTACACACATGCACATATTGTACATATACAGAAATCTTCCATCTGGGATAAGAAATAATGTACGATAACATGACCTTACAGAAAATCAGCATGATTTTCCATCCATATTCGTACCTGATTTACCTAATTACAGACAAGTGTGCCACTTGTGGTGAATGTTCACGTCCCAAAAATCACTCATGCGGTGGCTGTGACATCGCACCCTTTTTGTTCTCCAGCTACAAAGACACTACATTTGCAAAGTGAAAGAACGCAGTTTTGGTCTCAGTAGTTATGATTATGGCTAGGTTTAGAGTTTGGGTTTGGAGTATATTAATGTAATTACTACTCAGATGTTTCATTTGGACAATGTTTGCTCATGTCTTGTGGTTCTGCATTGCGCCTCGTAAAGGTGTGCATGTGTTCAACTGTAGTTCCAGCTTCAACCACTGGGAGCAGTTAATCAATTCAAAAAGCAGAGACCAATTTTACAGACTGATCTCACAGTGAAATCAGAAACAGTATGTTGAATTTTGTTTAGCTGAAATCATTCTGTGCTTACCGAAGCACTGCCCCCAGTGGCCAAAGCCGTAAGTGTTGTTGGGCGTATAGGCACTTGTAAGCTCCATTTTCCAGGTGAAATGTCAAAGGTGCCAAAAGCGAGTTGTGAAGTGAAGTGTTTTCAGCTGTACAGGATGTAATAGAGTCAAGAGGAATGGACCCCTCAACCCAAAACCTAAACCTAACCATCCATTGAGTAAAAATTGAATGGCTCCAAGTATGGCTGCTGCGTTGCGAGCTCCGACACAACATAGTAGTGTTTTGTTTGTTTTGTTCACAATTCTTATGTTTTTTTGTCTTGGATGTTGTCTGCCTTATTGTCTATGACAGACAAACACTTTTGGACATTGGTTCAGCAATTTCACACCGCAAACCGGACTTAAAATTCCTCAATGCCGACCCACTGTTTACAAACACGCAAGCGGAGCCCTTTGTCTGGGCAGTCCAGACGCGGAAACGCAAAAGGAAAAGGGGAAACAGAGCCGGCGTTCTCATCAGAGTAAAACGCCACGCAAATCGACCCCCGCTACCCACTATTCTACTGGCAAATGTTCAGTCTCTAGACAACAACCTCTGCGAGCTGAAAGCGCAGATCTCTTTCCAACGAGAGACGAGGGACTGCTGCATTATCTGCCTAACAGAAACTTGGATGTCTGCGGAGATTCCAGACTCAGCCATTGAACCCGCGGGGTTCGCCGTGCACCGAGCGGACAGAGCGAAAGACCTCTCAAGTAAAAGCAGAGGTGGTGGTGTATGTTTTATGATCAACAAATCCTGGTGTGATCAGAGGAACGTTCATTCTGTCAAGTCTTTCTGCTCTCCTGATCTGGAATTTCTCATGCTTCTGTGTCGACCATTCTGGCTACCGAGGGAATTCACAGCGGTCATTATCACAGCTGTGTACATCCTGCCACAAGCCGACACAGACCGGGCACTCAAGGAACTGTATGGGATTATAAGTGAGCAGGAAACTGCGCACCCTGAGGCCGTGTTCATTGTGACCGGGGACTTTAATAAAGCCAGTTTCAAATCAGTCGCACCAAATAACCACCAGCACATTAGTTTCAACACACGAGGGGACCGGGTTTTGGACCATTGCTACTCTCCCTTCCGGGATGGCTACAAATCCCTCCCCCGCCCTCCATTTGGCAAATCGGACCACTCTTCCATTCTGCTTCTGCCCGCTTACAGGCAGAAACTGAAACAGGAAGCACCCACCCTCAGAACGATCCAGTGCTGGTCGGACCAATAAGAATCTACACTACAGGACTGTTTTGATCACACAGACTGGGAGATGTTCCGGTCCGCCTCTGATGACGACATCGAGCTTTACGCTGATAGCGTAATGTGTTTCATCAAAAAGTGTGTGGAGGACGTGGTTCCGACCAGAACAATACGGATCTATCCGAACCAGAAACCATGGATAAATAGCGATGTTCGCGCGGCACTTAATGTGCAGACCTCCGCTTTTAATTCCGGGAACGCGGAGGAGCATAAACAAGCCAGTTATCAGAACAGCACAACGTCAGTACAGGAGCAAGACTGAAGGACAGTTTAACACCACCAACTCTAGAAGCATGTGGCAGGGTATTAACATCATCACAGACTTTAAAGGGAATAAAAACTCCGCCATGAACACCGCTGCCTCTCTCCCGGATGAGCTAAATACTTTTTATGCTCGTTTTGAGGGAAATAACACCGCCCTCACGGAGAGAGCTCTCGCGGCCGAAGCTACAGAGGTTAGTTCACTCTCCGTCTCTGTAGTGGATGTAACATGATCCTTCCGACGAGTGAATATCCGCAAAGCCGTGGGCCCAGACGGCATTCCGGGCCGCGTCATCAGAGTGTGCGCGAACCAGCTGGCTGGTGTTTTTACAGACATTTTCAACCTTTCCCTCTCTTTGTCTGTATTCCCAACATGCTTTAAAACATCCACCATTGTGCCTGTTCCAAAGCAATCAAAAATAATTTGTTTAAATGACTGGTGTCCTGTTGCTCTGACCCCCATCATCAGCAAATACTTTGAGAGACTAATCAGAGATTACATCTGCTCTGTGCTACCTCTCTCTCTTGACCCACTGCAGTCTGCTTACCGCAACAACCACTCCACTGATGATGCCATTGCATCTACAATACACACTGCTCTCTCCCACCTGGAAAAAAAGAACACTTATGTGAGAATGCTGTTTGTAGACTACAGCTCAGCATTCAACACCATAGTGCCCTCCAAGCTAGATGAGAAACTCCGGGCTCTGGGCTTAAACATCTCGCTGTGCAGCTGGATCCTGGACTTCCTGTCAAGCAGACGCCAGGTGGTTAGAATAGGCAGCAACATCTCCTCATCACTGACCCTCAACACTGGAGCCCCACAGGGCTCTGTTCTCAGCCCACTACTGTATTCCTTGTACACACATGACTGTGTGGCAACACATAGCTCCAATGCCATCATTAAGTTTGCTGATGACACGACGGTGGTAGGTCTGATCACTGACAATGATGAAACAGCCTACAGAGAGGAGGTGCACACTCTGACACACTGGTGTCAGGAGCACAACCTCTCCCTCAATGTCAGTAAGACAAAGGAGCTTGTGGTGGACTTCAGGAGAAGATATAGAGAACACAGTCCCATCACCATCAATGGAGCACCAGTGGAGAGAATCAGCAGCTTCAAGTTCCTGGGTGTCCACATCACTGAGGAACTCACATGGTCCATCCACACTGAAGTCGTTGTGAAGAAGGCTCATCAGCGCCTCTTCTTCCTGAGATGGCTGAGGAAGATTGAAATGAACCGCCACATCCTCACATGGTTCTACACCTGCACTGTAGAGAGCATCCTGACTGGCTGCATCTCCGCCTGGTACGGCAATAGCACCGCCCACAACTGCAAAGCACTGCAAAGGGTGGTGCGAACTGCCAGATACATCATCGGAGGTGAGCTTCCCTCCCTCCAGGAAATATATACCAGGCGGTGTGTGAAAAAAGCTCGGAGGATCATCAGAGACCCCAGCAACCCGAGCCATGGGCTGTTCTCACTGCTACCATCAGGCACGCGGTATCGCAGCATCAGGACCCGCACCAGCCGTCTCCATGACAGCTTCTTCCCCAACCAATCAGACTTTTGAACTCTTGATCTCCCACGATCAAAATACATCAGCACTGCACTTTATTATTATTACTACTCTTACTCTTATATCTCACACTGGACTGTCATAAATTATATTATTATTATATTATATTCTCTCTTAACAACTATATATACTACTATATATACTTTTTTATATATTTTTTATTTTTATTGAATAATGTGTATCTATATTGTGCGTATTGTATACTGTACAGTGTATGTTATTATTTGTATATTGTTGTGTGTAATTATGTGTATATCAGACGTTTAAATTGTGCTGTGTTAATTTGATGTTATTGTAAATTGGTATATGTCTCATCACTGTCACAACTGCTATGTTGAACTGCACCCAAGAATTTCACACACCATTGCACTTGTGTATATGGCTGTGTGACAATAAAGTGATTTGATTTGATTTGATTTTGATTTGATTTGAATGCATTTAAGAATGTATTCAAAAATATTGAATATATTCAAGGGCATGCAACCCATTCAGTTGTTACTATATTCATAATATTGCACTGCCTTGAGTGCCCTGTTGCTTTTATAAAACGATTACTACATGAATCAATGACATGATGCCCAAATCTATTAAATTATTCAGGGATACATAAAAAAAAAAAAAAAAGCTATTGACACAAAACAGTTGCTTGAATATACCTCTTCTATAATGATCATATTTTAAATTTCTGAGTTCAAAGTCATTTAGCTATTTTTTCTGGGGTTTAAAGTAAAAAATGTCATGTGGTAAATTTATTGGCAAAAGAAAAGAAAGGGTTGGAAATCCCTGTCTGCCCCAAAATTTGTATTCTTGGTCTTCTTCCGCCAGCCCTATCTTTGAAGATACATGAACAGAAGTTTGTAAACTTGTGTCTATTGCATGCAAAATGCCTGATTGCCATACACTGGAAAAGCATTTATGGTCCACCTTTATCACTCTGGATAAAATAATTGTCTTCTTGTTTAGCAATGGAAAGACTCACCTATTCAATCAAAACAAAAAAAACACATATTTTATAAGATCTGGGATTCCTTCCTTCAATTTATAGAACAGCATGAGCTGACTCTTGAGTAATACCAATGAGTTTGATCATGCCCTTCCTTTTTTTAATTAATTTTTTTTACCCACAGATTAGAACAGTTGAGTGTGTATGAATATGTGAATTGTGTATATGGCTATTTATTGTAATATATCATCTATTTTCATCAACATTTATTCTATCTGTACTGACCTGTCACATTTATTTTTCTACTGTATTTTGATCATTAGTGTCCCTTTTTTCATATGGGTGCAAGTGTTCTTCTATGGCTCTTGGGTGGGGGGAGGGGGCGTTCTTATGTGGCTCTTGGGTGGGGGGAGGGGGTGTTCTTATGTGGCTCTTGGGTGGGGGAGCGGGGTGTTCTTTGGTTCAGTTTTCTTCTCATTTAAATTTAGCATTTGCTTTTTTTATAATAATAAAGAGAGGTGCACAAAAGAAATGTTGGCATGAGAAGTGCAGAATAAACTTTTATTAATATTTCTTAAAAAAAAATAAAATAAAAAAAAAAAGCAGTAAAACAATAGTTTCAAAATATCATGAATATTTGAAAAACATTTGTCCACCAAATCAAAATCATGTGGTGTAACCAACATGTAGGAAATCATTTTGATATTTATATTGACAAAATACATAAAACAAAGAAAACACATTTAGAACCCCAAGACTGAGTGTAAAGTTTTTAAAATATATCTGGTATTTTTATATTTTTAGGAAAAGGCACATTTTGTTCAGGTCTTGTGGCATAACCCTGAGAAAACGTCTTGATATTTTTGACTCAAAAATGTATGAAATTGATATATGTAAAAAAAAATAAAAAAATTATAATAATTATAATAATAATTTAAAAAAAAAATTTTTCATAAATTATTAAGTTGTGTACACTCATGTATTCAAAGTGCAAGGAAAGTACTTTAACACCTTTTACTTGATGGTTACACCACATTTCTAAGAAACTGACACATGTTTTAAACTACATTTTTAAAAGATTTCTAATTTTTATCAACTCTGACAACCTTATTTGTCAATGACCCAAATATTAAGGACACATTTTTTTATTAAAAAATAAATAAATAAATAAATAAATAAAAATTATAGTCTAACATTAAGTGTAATCTCTTTGCTAGAAAATATAGTCACTGACATAAAAGAAAGTTGTTCAAAAATTACATTCCACTATGGGTGCTGTAGTAATATGATGAATAGGTGTTTCACATCATAGCTGTTACTACTGTATATTGTGGATTTTATCACAGCTGGAACACTGTATTGGCAAATCAACATCCAGGATCGGAAATATCTGTTTAAAACAACTGTTGTTGTAACAGTGGGATAGAAATATTTTATTTTACCCGTGCTGTTCCTAGTGAGATTCCAAAACATGCCAACATAGTAATTAAATGACTTAAGAGTTGGCAAGTAAGTACTTAGTAAGACTTAATTTTTTCAACTCTAAGACAGCATAAAGCCTTTGTTCTAATATAAAACCCTAGCTTTTAGTCCTGCCAAAATAGCTCAATAGTTCAAGCAAATTATAAGCTTTTAAGGATGCTGCTACAAAATGAAAGCACTGACCTGAGGAAATATAGAAGAATAGCATCTCTATTTACAGTCCAGCCCTCTTATTACAGTCAAACCCTTGGAATAGGTTTCCTCCCCAGTGAACAATTACCATTGTGCCCTGTTCCTCCCTCTCTTGTGTGGGCTGTGAGACAGCACAGGAACAGTTCAGTTCTGACCTTGACAAGCCACTCCACTCCCGCACAACATGAAGCACTCTTATCTCCATGGAGATGAGATCCCTCTCCCACCCCCGCATGAGCAATGACTACCACAGATGCGATCAACTTGATTAATAACCACAAATTGCCATTAGATTTGTAATGTATAGCATAACATCATTTATACAAAGGCCATTTTTCAGTTTAGTCATGTTCAATTGTTGCACTGAAAGGTTAAAGATGCAAAGATACAGCTTGTTGCAAAGACTGAAGCGCAACTCTTAACGGGATAGTTCACACAAAAAATGAAAAATGTATTTAAACTTTTATGATGACTTTAATGATGCTTTCGCATCCATTTTTAAGGCTTGAAAGCTTTAGTTCCCATTTATTTTAATTGCATAACAACCAGTGTAATTCTTAAAAAATTCTCCTTTTTTGCTCAGCAGACGAAAAAAGTCACATGGGTTTGGAACCACATGAGGGTGAATCAATGATGACAACATTTATATTCTTGTTTGAATTAATCCTGTAAGCTTCCTTAATGCACATATCAGGTTTACTGGTAATGTGGTGCAAAGATAGTTTATCCATTTAGATTAGTTGTCAGGTTAAACTCTCTGTGATTTAATAAGTGTGCTACTAATCTGCTTAAGAGGCAGTATAGCTTTCGGGCAATGAGAGAAGAGTTTTGTCAGATCTGCTGCATAAGGTGTTTTATGACAAAATTACTGTATGTTGACATTGTAATAGAAACTGTTAACGTAGTGAAAAAAAAAAAGATTGCAAGTTATTTGTCCGATTCAATTTTTTGCTCATTAGAAGGCAGCTGCGCTTAATTAGTCATTTGAATCCATCTAAATAGAATATGCTTTAATAAGGAAAAAAGTAATTGAAATTAATTGCATTAATTGAGTTTTGAATGGACCTTCATGTGAACAACAGGGGCAGATATTTTTAGAGTAAAACAACATAGAAACAAATACATCAGTACAAACAAATGCAGTGCATATGAGGAATAAAGTTTAGGTCCAAATTAATCTGGATACATTTCAAAACATTTTCAATTTGAAACGCTCTCCATCCACACTGCTGTTTTCAAGCATTTTCCAAAAGTTGCTCGTCCACACTGAAACGTATGAAAATGCTTAAATCCCCTTACTGCGCATGCAAAAAATGGTCATTTCACATAAGGTCTGAAAAGCAATTGTCCTCGTGTTCTGTCGTTGGACAGCAAATCCGAGTAAACTTCCCGTCTCCTTTGAAGGAATGCAATGTGAAGGTTGTACAAAGTAACATTTATCTTTAACAATGCTATCAAAGTGGGGGCCTGGGTAGCTCAGCAAGTAAAGATGCTGACTACCACCCCTGGAGTCAAGAGTTCAAATCCAGGGCATGCTGAGTGACTCCAGCCAGGTTTCCTAAGCAACCAAATTGGCCTGGTTGCTAGGGAGGGTAGAGTCACATGGGGTAACCTCCTCATGGTCATTATAATGTGGTTCGCTTTCGGTGGGGCGCATGGTGAGCTGTGTGTGGATGCCACGGAGAATAGTGTGACGCCTCCACACACGCTACGTCTCCGTGGTAATGTGCTCAACAAGCCACGTGATAAGATGCGTGGATTGACGGTCTCAGACGTGGAGGCAGCTGAGATCCGTCCTCCGCCACC
The DNA here is from genome assembly GCF_019703515.2 of Myxocyprinus asiaticus. NCBI lineage: Eukaryota > Metazoa > Chordata > Actinopteri > Cypriniformes > Catostomidae > Myxocyprinus > Myxocyprinus asiaticus. The sequence goes on from NC_059360.1 coordinate 23,111,699, forward strand.
CGAATTAAGGCGAGTCACTACGCCACCACAAGGACTTAGAGTGCATTGGGAATTGGGCATTCCAAATTGGGGAGAAAAATAGGAGAAAAAAAAAAAAAACAACAACAATGCTATCAAAGTGAATAGCAGGCACAACAATGCCACTACAACATGGGCCGCTATCTTGATTGTTTTGGGTTGAGTGGATCACATAACTGCATCGCATAACTGCATCACATGACAACAAATGCATCATCGTTTTCAGATATCTCTGTTTTCAGATATCTAAATTTTCCCCTGTCCACTCTACAATGCGAAGACATCATATTCAAATATATTCACTTGGTTGAGCGTTTTCAAAAAGCTCAGTTTTCGCTGTTAAAAAAGCCTTCTCAGTGTAGACAGAAAGCCAAATCGTAGAGAAAAAGATGCATTTTCAAACGAAAACGTATTAATGGGGTTGTGGCCTAAGATTATACAGGCATTGTGTGGTCTCTTGTTAAGTCTAAGTTTACAATATTTGCGGACACCGTGCAAGGAGCGGACTTGTGAGCGACGAGCTCTGCGCACTTTGCTGAATTTTCGATTATTCTCATGTTATAATCTGGTAAAATTTGATAAACCCAGTTGCACATTTGCCCTTTGTTGCAAAACATGGCAAAGAAGTCAAAATCCTCGGGCTCTGGAGACATTAAAAGACACTTACGTGTTCAGGGTGAAAGCCTCGACAGGCCTACAGACCGGGGACTTGATTTGGATGGCGTGGCGGGAGAAGGAATCCAGCGTCAGTTGTCCAACATGTCGGTGATGTTGACAAAGATTCTTGCTGACTTGGAGGATCTCGCTATAATACGTCGATCGATTACGGCGATGGAAACAAAATTCTTTGAGTTAGCTACAAGAGTGACTGATGTTGAAAATGGAATCAATTTTCTGGAATCTTCGGAGAGGGAATTAACCGCTAATCCGCCAGCGACCAAAGTTGATCTGGAACATCTCCTTGAAAAGCTTGAGGATCTTGAGAAAAGAAGCCGCGGGAATAACGTTCGAATTGTTGGAATTCCTGAGCATGAGGAGAGCAGAGATATGGTGAAATTCCTAGACGAGTTTTTCCAGAGTCTGCTCGACATAACAGGCCACAAGATGGAAATCGAGATAGGCCCAGATCGATTCTGGCCAGATTTCTGAGATCATCCGATAAAGATCATGTGTTGCGCCAGGCGAGGAGCAAAGGGAAGCTTTCTTGGAAGAACCATAATATTTTCTTGTTCCCAGACTTTGCGAGTTCGACAAGAGAGAAACGCGATCGGTTCAAGGAATGTAAGAAACTCTTACATCAGAAAAAGATCTCGTTTGCTCTGATGTTTCCTGCCAAACTGAGAATAGAAACGAAGGTCGGTTGCAAAGTATTCACATGTCCAAATCAGGCAATATCTTTTATAGAATCAATGTCTGAGTAAACCATTGAATGTTTCTCATGTGAGTGGGCCTGACTCGCTGTACTAACTCTTGAGGAAGCTGGGCGACATTTTAGGTTTTTTGCGTTGGCTCCGTCGTGAGGCTGGAGCTTGTTTTGTGAATAACACTTTCCTTAAAGAAACTTTTGCATTTAAGTTCCCGGACAGGTTGAGAGTGGACACTATGTATGACTGCAAAATATCTACATGCTCACACAAAGGATGTCTTTTATAAAGCTGACGGATTGTGTAAGTCATGGTATATACTTTTATGCGGCCTCCGAGTGAATTGACTCGATCATCCGGGGAACCGGGATGCCGGTTTTGTTTCTTTTTGTATTGGTTCTGCCTAGCGGCTGGAGCTTGTTCTGTTGAATTACATTCCTTTGGAACAGCTGTTGATTCATCTGTTCGTTCTTCGTGCTTACTCCTCCTGCTGGCTGTGGTTTGTTTTGTTGAGTTTTTTTTTTTTTTTCCAAACATTGGAATGATTACGTCATCCGTTGAACTCATAACAGCCAGCTCACTGAACATTCGTTTGTCTGTCCGAGGAATCTGAATGGTTTTATATCAGCTGGAATTTGTTTTGTGGAAGATCACACCTTTGAGACAGTTCTGTGAATGAATATACACATTCTTTGTGTTGATTCTTCCTATTGACTGGGTTTATTTCACAAAGTATTTTCTGTTATGTAATTTTGCCTCACAATTTGTGAGGCAAAATTGAGCAATCCGATGGCAAAGTTGTCGTGGGGGCTCTTGGGCGTTCACGGACCTTTTGAGTTTAGAGGGATTGTCGCCGGTTGGCGCTGTCGTGCGCGGCGTTAATGCGCACGTTTTTCTTTTTTCTGTTTGTTTTGTTCGGGGGGATGTTCGGGGTTTGATTGTTTCACTATTTGGAATGTGGTCTTCATAATTTTGTTTTTGGCACACAATTTATTTTTTCTATTATATCAATATGTCAGTTGTTAATATAAGTGTACTATCTCTCTCCACATGGTATGTAAATGGGTTGGGGCACCCCATAAAGGTTATTACTTTTCTTAAATGTAAGAAATATGATATAGTGTTTCTTCAAGAAACACATCTCTACCCGCAGGAAGCTGAAAAATTTGGGAAGATATGGGGTGGACATGTTTTCTTTAGTGCTGGCACAAGTAAGAACAAGGGAGTCATTATATTGATTAATAAACATCTACAATTCAAATGTCTCAAGCAGATTAAAGATAAATTAGGAAGAGTAATTATTGTTTTCGCTGAAATTCAAGGGCAAAGGTTGATTTTGGCCAATATTTACGCACCTAACGCTGATGATCAGGGCTTTTTTATAGATCTTGAAGGGATGTTGCAAACCGCTGGCATCCCTCATGATATAATATTAGGAGGAGACTTTAATCTTTTGATGGACTCAATTCTTGATCATAGTGAAGCAAAAGTGTGTAAGCCCCCTAGAGCAACACTGACACTTCACAGGATGTGTAAAAATCTTGGTCTTTCGGATATTTGGAGACTTTTGAACCCCTCCGGTAGGGACTATACATTTTTTTCATTAGTCCATAAGATTTATTGTGATTTATAAATCCCTCATTTCATCTGTTGTTGATTGCTCAATTGGAAACATTTTAGTCTCAGATCATGCCCTGGTGAGTTTAGAGGTGATGCCACATATAGAGAAAAAGAAATCATATAGTTGGCGCCTTAATGTATCCCTTCTACAAAATCCTGATTTCCAACAAATGTTAAAGACTGAAATCCATGTTTATATGGATACCAACTGGTCCTCAGTATCCTCTGTGGGCGTGGCTTGGGAGGCACTTAAAGTGGTTCTTAGGGGTCGGATCATACAGTATGCCTCATTTATCAAAAAATCCAAAGCACGAGAACTTGTGGAGTTGGAAGGAAATATTAAAAGTGCAGAGGCAGAGCTGAAGCGCCGTATGTCAGCTGATGGCCTCAGAGAATTGACCCGATTGAAATATAGATATAATACTATTTTGTCACGGAAAGTGGAGTTTTGGTTATTCAGGGCAAGACAGTCATACTTTGAGTCAGGGGACAAAGAAGGGAAGCTTTTGGCTAGATATATAAAGCAGAGAGAGTCTTTTTTTCTACCATTCCCTCAGTGAAATCTGCTGGTGGTGAAATATTTACCTCAGCCATTGATATTAATAATGCCTTTAAAGAGTTCTGTCTTGATCTCTATAGTTCCACGTCTTTGTCTACTGATGAGGATATTAAAAAATTTGTGGAACCATTAGATCTTCCTAAACTGACGATTGAGCAAAAAAACTCTCTTGATTCTGAGATAACCTTGGAGGAGCTTGACGAGGTAAGTAAGTCCCTACCTACTAGCAAGACTCCGGGGCCAGATGGTTTTGCCGCAGAATTTTTTAGATCCTATGCTACAGAACTGGCTCCACTTTTGTTAGAAGTTTATACTGAATCATTAAAGAACGGAAAATTTCCTCCAACCATGACATAAGCCCGGATCAGTCTGATTCTTAAAAAGGACAAAGATCCAAATGAGTGTAAAAGTTATCGTCCAATTTCCCTGATCCAACTAGATGTAAAAATATTGTCAAAAATTTTGGCTAATCGATTAAGTAAAGTTATGACATCACTTATACATATAGATCAGGTGGGGTTTATTCGGGGTCGCAGCTCTTCTGATAACATCAGGCGTCTCATCAATATCATGTGGTCAGTGGCGAATGAACAATCTCCAATCACTGCCATCTCACTTGATGCCGAAAAGGCATTTGATATGGTAGAATGGGATTATCTTTTTAAGATTTTGGAAATATACGGGTTCGGAAGTACATTTATTGTTTGGATTAAGTCACTTTATAGACACCCTGTAGCAGCAGTACAAACAAATGGATTAATCTCAGATTATTTTACTTTGAATAGGGGCACTCGGCAGGGTTGCCCTCTTTCCCCATTATTGTTCTGTCATGCCCTGGAACCATTAGCAGCTGTGATAAGAAAGGAGGATGATTTTCCAGGGGTGGTGGCGGGAGGTGTGCCACATAAGATTCTGCTTTACGCAGATTATATTTTATTATTTGTCTCTGAATCTTTGCCTTGCCTCCACAGAATTATTAATTCCTTTTCCAAGTTCTCAGGATACAAAGTCAATTGGTCTAAATCCGAAGCTTTGGCTCTGACAGTGTACTGCCCAGTAACGGCTTTCCAGCCGGGCGCCTTCCAGTGGCCCAAAAAGGGCATTAAGTATTTGGGGATTTTAATCCCAGCAAATTTGTCTGATTTAGTTAGTGTTAATTTTGACCCTTTAATAAAAAGGTTTTCGAGCGATGTCAGCAGATGGGCCTCATTACATTTATCGACGATTGGGAAGGTTAATGTTATTAAAATTAATTGTATTCCAAAATTTAACTACCTGCTACAATCTCACCCTGTAGATGTCCCCCTCTCTTGTTTCAAGGAATTTGATAGCATAGCAAAGTCCTTCATTTGGAATGGTAAACATCCCAGATTGCATTTTAATAAGTTACATAGGCCGATAGACAAAGGAGGGCTAGTCCTTCCCAAGATTTTGTTTTATTACTATGCGTTCAGTCTCAGACATTTGGCTCATTGGTCACTTCCACCTGAGATAGCCCCTCCCTGGTTTGTTATTGAACAGGCAGTTCTTGCCCCTTTTTCGCCATTACAAAGTATCTCTATCAAACTAATCGGAAAAGTTAAGTTACACCCCGTTATTTCACATTTACACTCGGTATGGACTAAAGTGTCCAGATTGTTTAAATTGGACACTTATTTAAATGCTGCCTCGAGCATATGGCAGAACCCAAGATTGTGTATTGGCAAGTCTCCTTTCTGTTGGCCGGAATGGATTGTGAGGGGGGTTGCTACACTCGGTGACTTGGAAAGTGGTGTGTTGAGATCGTTTGAAAACTTGGTCCAACAAGGGATCCCCAGACCTCAGTTTTATAGGTATTTACAACTGCACCACCTGCTTTGCACTATTTTTGGGAGTAGCACACATCCCCCTAAGGAGGCAGATGCTTTGGGAGAGGTGATTGCGGCTTTTGGAAAAGGTCATGAGGCATCAGTATACTACTCCCTGTTAATTCAGAGTATGGTGGACGGAGCCTTAAATTCTCTAAAGAGAGTATGGGAGAAAGATTTCAACTTGGCATTGGAGGAAGGAGTGTGGGCTAAGATTCTTAAAAACGTTAAGTCTGCATCTAGTGATGCAAGGGTGCATCTTATACAATTCAAAATTTTGCATAGATTTTATTGGACCCCCTCTAGACTGTATAGGCTTGGTCTTAAAGACACACCCACCTGCTGGAGATGCCAATTGGAGGATGGAGACATGGCCCATGTTTTTTGGTGGTGTGTCGAGATCCAGAAATTCTGGTCAAAGGTTCAGAATTTTGTGTGCGATGTGGTGGGCACTCAGGTTTCGTTTTGCCCCAGACTTTGTGTTCTGGGCGATGGGGCGGTCATCGATGTGGGGGATGGCCATATAGGGAACTGGGTTCTGACATGTGTGATGATCGCCAGGCAGGTTATTTTGAGGGGTTGGAGGTCAGCTGGTGCGCCCCCATATCCGGAATGGTGCACGGAGGTGGGGAGGGTGGCAGCTTATGAGGATGTGTCATCTAGAAGACGGGGTGGCTTGGATAAGTTTGTTCAGAAATGGGGCAGGTATTTGGAGTTTTTGGAGGGCTCTCGGGTGGGGTGTGGAGAGAGTAATGTATTATAGTTTGTATGATTATTATGTGTGTGTATGTATGTATGTATGTGTATATATATGTATATGTATTTATGTTTGTATATGTATGTATGTATATGACCACAGGGTTGTTGTTTTTTTTTTTGGGGGGGGGGGGGTTGTGGGGTTTAAATGTTGATTTTATATATATATATATATATATATATATATATATATATATATATATGTTTACATTTCATCGTAAAAAAAAATTAAATAAAAAAACACTAATTAAAAAAACAAAAACATATGCAATATTTGCAAAATTCGTATCCGTACAGGAAAACTATTCACGGTAAAATGTGGAAACCTGCAATTATTACCTTAAGACCCCATGAAAATAAAATTATTGTTTTGTAACTTTTAGCCCATTTCTAATAGGGTGCTTTCACATTTGGTTCAGTTGTTTGGACCGAACCCAAATTCGTTTCCTCCCCCCTCCCGCTGCCCCTGCTGATCTCTGTTCACATCATATTATTTGGGTTCGAACCATGGTCTAATAACGTCATCCAACATGAGTAGAAGCAGCAGTAGTTTTATCACTGTAACTAGGTCACAACTCAAGAAGACGTCACTGTGTTAAGTGAAGTATTAAAGTTCATCTCTTTGGATTTACCGCCAAAAATTTACAGAAACTTTACAGAATGACACTTGCATTTGTTTCCCACGAATGCATTGAATATGCAGTGATGTGATGAATATTAGAATATTATCCCGCAGATGCATTGCAAGATATGTAAAAAATGTGAGCTGCTCTCTCTAAAGGGGATTTATTTGGAGACAAGTAGGTATGAAAAATGCAGTGTACCATAATAATTGCCAACGGGAGCCTGCAAAGACATGAATTATATGTCATCACAAGCAGTTCACTTCCGAGTTCAATAAACAGCATTCACATTATCCAAACGAACCGAACTTTGACGTCATTCGATCCTGGGTGCACACCAAAAGTGTTAGTGTGAAAGCACCCTTAGTTTAGGGTCATCTATATGCTAGTGTACTTCTAAATGTTGACAAAATTTGCTTTCAGCAGATAAACTAGATGTAAACTAAAGCCTCTTGGCTACTTTTGAAAAGGCACAAGCCGTTCGACATGTCCCGCCCCAACTTCATGTTTTAGTAGGAAATATGTCAACAGAAAACTGTGCTCATCAAAGCACTACACTGGGACTTTATAGAGCTACAGTTGCAATCAAAATTATTCAACCCCCCTGACCAGCAGTACATTCTGGTGATGTGAATTAAAACACATCAACTAAAACCTCAATAAACAGTCAAAGTACGTTTTTAATACACATTTGAGTGATTTTGAGAACAAAGTGTTCAGTTTACCCAAATTTTTAAATAAAAAATAACTAATTCTCTCCACAAATGTCATGTCAAAAATATTCAACCTCCAAAGTCAATCATTTGTGGAGCATCCTTTATCCTTAATAACAGCAAATAAATGTTTCAGGTAAGTGTTCTCAGGCTTCGGACACCTCTCTATTAGAATTTTGACACATTTCTCATGAGCAAAAGCTTCCAGCTCATTGACATTCTTTGGTTTCTGTGCTGCCACTGCTTCCTTGAAATCCCAACAAAGGTTTGCAATGGGATTTTAATGATGGACTGAAAGGACCATTTAAGGACATTCCACAACCTATCCCTGAACCAGATTTTGGACAACTTGGATGCATCCTTGGCGTTATTGTCTTGCTGGAAAGTCCAGTGATCACCGAGCTTCAATTTACACATTGAAGGCATCACATTTTTCATGCCAAAATGGCCTGATACCTGAAAGAATCCATGGTGTCAGTCACATAGTCAGGATAGCCGTTTCCTGCAGCCGCAAAACACCCCCATAACAGGACTGACCCACCTCCATGCTCAACTGTGGGGATGGTGTCATTCATGTCATCATCTTGTCATCTTACTCCAGACATACAGCTGACCCATGGGTCTAAAACTCATTTTCAGTTTAGTGTCATACGTCTATAAAACCTTCCAGGACTCCACAGGTCAACATTTCCCTTGGTGAAGTTTTGCTTTCTTCCACACCGAAAGAAGGTTGCTGTTGTACCATATTTAAAAAATGTATGAATGGTGCTGCCAACTTTGTCTATTGGAAATTGAAGTGCCTTAGAAATGTACTTTTAGCCATGACATTTCTTGTGTAATGAAATAATCTCCTCTATTAGCTTTTGAGACAGCTTATTTTTAATTGCATTTTTTGCATAGAAATACATTTTGGCTTACAACACTAAACTTAAATTTTAAAACTTAAATAAGTGCCATTGCAGATTGATGACTTAATTTTGTTTTAAAACAATTACCTGTGTAGCCTTACATATTTAAGAAACAGCTACATGCAATAGGGGTTGAATAATTATGACATGGCTGTATTTTTTAAAAATCCTGCTATTTACAAATATTAGGTTATATATTCACACTATGACTATTTGAATGTGTCACTTAGCTGATATAGATGTAAAGTTTAAAAATTCTGGGTCATCAGAAAAGCTTACCTTTGTAAATCCTTAATGTCTGGGGGGATTGAATAATTTCGATTGCAACTGTATTTTTACCTGATCTAACCCTTAAAATTAGTTTTGTTGGTGATTCAGTGATGCTTATTAACATATTTACTTCAATCAAACCAGGTAATATACTGTAGATGTTACCACATGAAGCCCGTTTTCAGTATAGATTTTTGAGACTAATTATAAGGTCACACATTTTGATGTTGATACATTTTGCATTCTTTTCCAGCCTACTCTAAATAATTTTACTTTAAGGACTGTGATTAATTTTGAAGGTGGTGATTTGATCCCCTGTCATCGCTATTTCAGTTGTATTTTTGCTGAACTTTTTGTTCGGAGTCTAGTGTTGTGTTAGAATGACGTCTGTGTGTGCATACTGAGACAGGACAGAAGATTTGCATGTTGATCAGAAGACAGAACAGATAGCAAAGTCAAGGTGAGCATTTGTTTGGAAAATTAAAAGCTGACATTTTATAATTTTCCAAATAATTTATTCTTTTCAACATGTCTTCAACTTTATTGGCACAACTGATTTTACCTTTTACTTATAATAATGATTAAAAAAAAAGTGTGGAGTGTATATAGTATTTAAAATGTTGTTATGACAAGGTGCACTAGGGGTCTTTCAACAAAGAAATAAAATCATATATGTTTGGAACCACATAAAGTTGCATAACGTCCTGGTTACTTTCATAACCTCCGTTCCCTGATGGAGGGAACGAGACGTTGTGTCGATGTAGTGACACTAGGGGTCACTCATGGGAGCCCGAAACACCTCTGGTCTTTGAAAAAAGGCCAATGGGAACTGGCGAATGGTATTTGCATACCACTCCCCCGAACATACGGGTATAAAAGGAGCTGGTATGGAACCACTCATTCAGGTTTTGTGCTGAGGAGCCGAGACAAGGTCCCGGCCATCAGGGAACGGAGGTTACGAAAGTAACCAGGACGTTCCCTATCTGTCACTCACTCGACGTTGTGTTGATATAGTGACACTAGGGGTCCCTATAAGAAATGCCACAACTAGCTGAACTGTGTTACGTGAACTGGCGGTGCGAGACGGGCAGACCACTGTGTGCCTCATAGCCAGTGCACCAGGCTGAAATGTAACCTCCCCCAATGCTGTTATGAGCATCGAATGGCCCTTCGGGGACAAGTCGACTGCCCAAAAGATAGGGACAGGCTAGCCCAGTCATGGCCTCATCCACTTTTTTCTCTCCCCAAAAAAAGAGTGAAATTTGTTAACCAACTGGGGTCACCAGTGTCTACGTTGGGGGGGTGTCACTCCCAAGGGGAAGACACCACGGAGACCACACCCCATCCGGGGGGGGGGGGGGTATTTTGAGTGGAAATACGTCACATGGTCTTGCCGAGCCTTGTCGGAAGTATGTCATGTGGAGAAGTCCCATGGTAGATCTTACCCAACGGGGGTGGAGTTTCTACAAACATGGTGACTGGGGCAGAGGGGCCTCTGCTCAAGGAAGACACAGTTTACCAGCAGGGAAACGATTTAGTGGAAGATATATGTCGTATGGGGTCACCTATGGGGAACTAACACATGCGGAGCACCCACCCCAGTACAGGGCTTAGTTAGCACATGTACTGAGCCGGCAGTGAGTTTCTCCACAAATTCGTCTGCCACAGGGCTCGGAGGAAGTCATCCAGGGAACACACTTTGTGAACACTACTGGTAGTCAACAGCGCACGTCTTCAGCTCAGGGGAGGTGAAAGGCGCTATGCGCAAGCGATACACCCGGCCAGCTGTCCCGGACTTACCTGCTTGTGCCTGCCACTACACAGGACGAAACTGGATCAACCCGGAGATTGTAGAACCTCGCAAATGTGTTGGGTGTTGCCCAGCCCGCTGCTCTGCAAATGTCTGTTAGAGAGGCAGCACTGGTCAAGACCCAGGAGGCCACCACACTCCTGGTAGAATGGGCTCGTAGCCCTGCAGGAGGCGGCATGTCCTGAGCATGATATGCCATTGCTATGGCGTCAATGACCCAGTGGGCGATCCTCTGCTTGGAGACAGCGCTTCCTTTCCGCTGTCCACCAAAGCAGACAAAGAGCTGCTCAGAGACTCTAAATATCTGCGTGCGATCCAAATAGATGCATAAAGCGCGCACCGGACACAGCAACGTCAGGGCTGGGTCTGCCTCCTCCTGGGGCAGCACTTGCAGGTTCACCACCTGATCCCTAAATGGGTCGTGGGAACCTTGGGCACATAGCCCAGTTGGGGTCTCAGGATCACGTGAGAGTAGCCCGGACCAAACTCCAGGCACGTTTCGCTGACAGAGAATGCTTGCAGGTCTCCTACCCTCTTGATGGAAGTGAGCGCAGTCAGGAGGGCAGTCTTTAAAGAGAGTGACTTAAGCTCAGCTGACTCCAGGGGCTCAAAGGGGGCTCCCCGTAGACCCTGAAGAACTATGGAGAGGTCCCATGAGGGAATGAGGTGCGGTCTGGAGGGATTCAACCTCCTGGCACCTCTCAGGAACCTGATGATCAGGTCATGCTTCCCTCGGGACTTACCGTCCACTGTGTCGTGGTGTGCCGCTTCAAGGTGGAGGGGACAGCCGCCCCTCCAACCTCTCCTGCAAGAAGGAAAGCACCGAGCTGACTGCGCATCTCTGGGGGTCTTTGCGTCGGGAAGAACACCACTTAGCGAACAGACGGCACTTAAAGGCATACAGGCGCTTCGTAGAGGGAGCCCTAGCCTGAGTGATCGTGTCTACCACCATGGGTGGTAGGCCACTTAAGAGGTGCCTCGGTTAGGGCATACCAGAGCGGGCAGTGGAAGGATTCTCGGGAAGCGAACAGGTCTACCTGTGCCTGCCCGAATCGACTCCAAATCAGCTGGACCACCTGAGGGTGGAGTCTCAACTCTCCCCTGAGGGTAACCTGTCGTGACAGCATGTCCGCTGCAGTGTTGAGGTCGCCCGGGATGTGAGTGGCTCGCAGCAACTTGAGGTGCTGCTGACTCCAGAGAAGGAGACAGCGGGCGAGTTGTGACATACAACAGGAGCGTAAACCACCTTGATGGTTGATGTATGCCACCATTGCCATGTTGTCTGTCCGAACTAACACAAGCTTGCCCTGGATCAACGGCCGAAACCTCTGCAGGGTGAGCAGAATTGCCAACAACTCGAGGCAGTTCTGGTGCCAACATAGCCGTGGGCCCGTCCAGGAGCCGGCGGCTGTGTGTCCGTTGCAAACAGCGTCCAGCCCGTTTTGGAGGCATCTGTCGTAACCACGACATGCCTGGAGATTTGCTCTAGGGGAACGCCTGCCTGTAGAAATGTAAGGTCGGTCCAAGGGCTGAAGAGGCGGCGACAAACCGGCATGACCTTCATATGTCCCGCGGCGCCATGCCCATCTCGTGACTCGAGTCTGGAGCCAGTGCTGAAGCGGTCTCATATGCATCAACCTGAGCGGAGTGGCCACCGCTGAGGATGCCATTTGCCCCAGGAGCCTCTGAAACAGTTTCAGTGGAACCGCTGTCTTCTGTCTGAACGTCTTCAAACAGGTCAGCACTGACTGTGCACGCTCGTTTGTGAGTCCAACTCCAAGCCGATAAAAGAGATGCTCTGAACCGGGAGGAGCTTGCTTTTTTCCAGTTGACCCGAAGCCCTAGTCGACTGAGGTGCAAGAGCACCAGGTCCCTGTGCACACACAAGACATCCCGAGAGTGAGCTAGGATTAGCCAGTTGTCGAGATAGTTGAGGATGCAAATGCCCACTTCCCTTAACGGGGCAAGGGCTGCCTCTGTGACCTTCATGAAGACACGAGGGAACAAGGACAGGCAGAAAGGGAGGACCTTGTACTGATACGCCTGACCCTCAAATGCAAACCGCAGGAAGGGTCTGTGTCGAGGTAGAATCGAGACATGGATGTACGCTTTCTTCAGGTCTACTGCCGCAAACCAATCTTGATGCCGGACGCTCGCTAGAATGCGTTTTTGCGTCAGCATCTTGAATGGGAGTCTGTATAAAGCCCGGTTCAGTACTCGCAGGACCAAGATTGGCCACAACCCACCGCCTTTCTTTGGTACAATGAAGTAGGGCTGTAAAACCACTTCTTCATCTCAGCCGGAGGGACAGGCTCTATCGTACCCTTCCTTAGGAGGGTAGCGATTTCCACGCGCAAGGTAGCGGCATTCTCGCCCTTCACCGAGGTGAAGTGGACACCGCTAAACCTGGGCGGACCCCTGCCGAACTGAATCGCGTAGCCGAGTCGGACGGTCCGGACCAGCCATCGCGACGGGTTGGAAAGCACAAGCCACGCATCCAAGCTCCGGGTGCGTGGGACCAAGGGGACAATCTCGTCGGATGTACCAGCGGGTGGGGCCTCGCGGCGGGACGGAGCCTGAGGTGCCACGTCGTGCTGTGGCTGTGCTGAGTTCAGGGACATCGAAGCACTTACCTGGCTCCTTGTGACCACCCCAGAACAGCCTGGGACGGGGGAGGAAGAGGCTTGTCCTCGTGACCCGTGGAGACCGTCACATCGGGGGTAGATTTGTGCCACAGCTGGGCACGCAGGGGTGGGGAGACTGCCACTGGAGCGCCAAACCTGCCGAAATGGAATGGTGGACGGTGGTCATGATGATGGCCGTGCGCACCGGGTATGTGACAGAGGGAACAAGGAAACCGCTCTTTTGCTGAACTTTTGGGTACCGCAGCCACTTGGACATGCGGCGAAATTAAATGAAAAGGTAAGAAAAGATTCTCCTCTCGGCCCTCCACCGTGGGATGGAGTGGTCTGCTTACCAGCTCCAGAGAAGCGGGTTTCCTAGCCCCTGGGTCACGTCTGCTTCCTGCGGTGGGCTCCATGCCGGGGCCGGGCTGTGGGGGCGGGCCGCGGCGGAGCCGGTGCAGTCATCGCAGGAGGATGCCCTTGGCGACGAGCAGATGGGGTATGGGATCTTGAGCCGCGCCAGGACAGGATGTGTTGGATAGCTTCCATCTGCTGCTTCACCGCCGAGAACTGCTGGGCAAAGTCCTCGATGGTGTCGCCGAACAGGCCAACCTGGGAAATGGGGATGCCAAGTAACCGTGCCTTTTGAGCCTCTCCCATCTCGACCAGGTTGAGCCAAAGGTGCCGCTCCTGGACCACCAAGGAGGACATCGCCCGCCCGAGATACCGTGCCATGACCTTTTTCACCCGGAGGGCGAGGTCGGTCACCGAGCGCAGTTCCTGCATAAATCCCATAATGCATAAATTAGTGGACTTGCAGGAGAGCCATGGCGTGCAGGGCGGAGGTGGCTTGTCCAGCAGCACCATAGGCCTTGGAGGTCAGGGACGACGTAAACCTACAGGCCCTGGATGGGAGCTTCGGGCGCCCGGGCCAGGTGGCAGCGCTCTGTGGGCATAGGTGCACCGCGAGCACCTTATCCACCGGGAGGATCACCGAATACCCCTTGGCCACCCCACCATCGAGGGTAGTGAGGGCGGGGGAGCTGAAAGATCGGGACTGGGCAGTAAAAGGTGCCCCCCACGACCTTGTCAGCTCCTCATGCACTTCTGGGAAGAAAGGAACTGGGGCGGGGCGTGGCTGTGAGCAGCGCCGCGGGCCCAGGAACCAATCATCGAGCCGCGAGGGTTCAGGGGAGAGCGGAGGGTTCCACTCTAGCCCGACACTCGTGGCTGCCCGGGAAAGCATGTCCATCATCTCTGCATCAGCCTGTGACTGGGTGACCGTACCCGAGGGGGGAAGCCCAGCTGAGGCTTCCGTGTCTGACTGGACGAGCCTTCTCTCCGATGCTGCGCTCGGGAGCTCATCACCTTCGAGGGCTCTGAACAAGAGGTCGAACTTGCCGTGAGACGAGCCGGCGGACTCATCCGGAAGCCCGATCGTGGCAGACGAGCGTGCTGGGGAATGGGAGGTCCGTGGCGGATTACCCGGCAGAGGTGGTCCCATTGAGGTCCCCAAATCACCCCCAGTGCTAGCCGCGCTGGCCTCATACCCGTAGGTAGAAGGACTGAGGCAAGGAGCCACTGGGGTGGCTTGCTTTCTTATGAAGGCAAGCCGCGACCGCAACGTTGCCATGGTCATGTTCTCGCAATGAGTACACGACCCATCCACAAACGCTGTCTCCACGTGGGTAGCGCCCAGACACGAAATACAGCGTTCGTGACCGTCAGAAGGTGAGAGATAACGACCGCAACCAGGGATAACACACAAACAGAAGGGAATCTTTAAAAAGACATTCCGTGTGCCGCTCTTTTAGAGAAATATACTCTTTTTTAGAATGTACTCTTTTATTTTTGCCAAAGCGCCCAGGGGCGTTCTCTGCAGTGCACCAGTGCAGAGGGGGAGAAGCCGCTGAAATGCGCCATCAGATCCAGCAGAGGTGAATGGACAGCCGTGGGAATTCAGCTCAGTGAGCATTGACCGTTCAGCTCC
This sequence comes from Myxocyprinus asiaticus, assembly GCF_019703515.2. Taxonomy (NCBI): domain Eukaryota; kingdom Metazoa; phylum Chordata; class Actinopteri; order Cypriniformes; family Catostomidae; genus Myxocyprinus; species Myxocyprinus asiaticus. The sequence continues at coordinate 23,126,801 of NC_059360.1, forward strand.
GAAGAGAAAATCTGAATGAGTGGTTGCATACCAGCTCCTTTTATACCCGTATGTTCGGGGGAGTGGTATGCAAATACCACTCGCCAATTCCCATTGGCCTTTTTTCAAAGACCAGAGGTGTTTCGGGCTCCCAAGAGTGACCCCTAGTGTCACTACATCGACACAACGTTGAGTGAGTGACAGATAGGGAAATGATGATAGCATTTTCGGTTTTGGTTGAACTGTTCATTCAAAATATACAGGGGGTTAATTTCACACTGATAATGTGAAATCTTAGATTTGTGCATTGATTTCAAACCCTCATCTGCAATCTTCATAAATTAGTTTATCTATAAACTTCATTATGACATATAGTATAAGTGATGTTATTAATGACTCTGTAATAACTCTTGTAATAACACTTCATAAATTAAATAGTTAATGGCCTTGCTGGTAACATCATAGTATAGAGATCACCACTGTCATACAGTCATTAAAAATTCTTGTAATACCACAAGATCTAATCAATTCGAACCTCATTACCTCATCAACAATTAATGTATCAGCGTTGAGCTTCCTGATTTCCACTTTAATGACCTCAGCAGAAACTACCTGGCACTCTTGGCCTCTTGGAGTTTAATGATTGATGATCTCATTATTGACAACATGTATTTCCTAATTTGTCTTACACTTGTTTTTAATTGGCAAATTTTAAAAGGTGTTTGTCCTGGTATTTGACAGTGGAAAAATATGTTCACCAAACTAACACTTTAATCATCTACACAATCCTAAATGTTTTAAATGCCATGGCAAAAAGACACCCACTCAGTTGTGATTAGTGTGACCAGTAGTTTTTGTATTCAGAGTATACAAAAACTACTGGTGTGTGTGTGTGTGTATATATATATATATACATATATACACTACTGGTCAAAAGTTTTGAAACACTTGCCTGAAATGTTTCTCATGATCTTAAAAATCTTTTGATCTGAAGGCGTATGCTTAAATGTTTGAAATGAGTTTTGTAGACAAAAATATAATTGTGCCACCATATTAATTTATTTCATTATAAAACAAAAATTTAATAAAAAAAATAAATTAAAAAAAAGGTTTTTGAAATTGATGACTTGGACCAAATAATAAAGAAAAGCAGCCAATAAGTGCCCAACATAGATGAGAACTCCTTCAATACTGTTTAAAAAGCATCCCAGGGTGATACCTCAAGACGTTGGTTGAGAAAATGTCAAGAGTACATGTCTGCAAATTCTAGGAAAAGGGTGACTACTATGAAGATGCTAAAATGTAACACAGTTTTGATTTATTTTGGATTTTGTTTAGTCACAACATAATTCCCATAGTTCCATTTATGTTATTCCATAGTTTTGATGACTTTACTATTATTCTAAAATGTGAAAAAAAAAAAAAAAAAAATATATATATATATATATATATATATATATATATATATATATATATATATATATATATATATATAATAAAGAATGAGTAAGTGTTTCAAAACTTTTGACCAGTAGTGTATATATATATACTGTATATACACACTGGTGGCCAAAAGTTTGGAATAATGTACAGATTTTGCTCTTATGGAAAGAAATTGGTACTTTTACTCACCAAAGTGGCATTCAACTGATCACAATGTATAGTCAGGACATTAATAACGGGAAAAATTACTATTACAATTTGAAAAAAAAATTCAGAACTTCTTAAAATACTTCAAAGAGTTCTCATCAAAAAATCCTCCACGTGCAGCAATGACAGTTTTGCAGATCCTTGGCATTCTAGCTGTCAGTTTGTCCAGATACTCAGGTGACATTTCACCCCATGCTTCCTGTAGCACTTGCCATAGATGTGGCAGTCTTGTCGGGCAGTTCTCATACACCTTACAGTCTAGCTGATCCCACAAAAACTCAATGGGGTTAAGATCCATAACACTCTTTTCCAATTATCTGTTGTCCAATGTCTGTGTTTCTTTGCCCACTCTAACCTTTTCTTTTTGTTTTTCTTTTTCAAAAGTGGCTTTTTCTTTACAATTCTTCACATAAGGCCTGCACCCTTGAGTCTTCTCTTTACTGTTGTACATGAAACTGGTGTTGAGCGGGTAGAATTCAATGAAGCTGTCAGCTGAGGACATGTGAGGGGTCTATTTCTGAAACTAGAGACTCTGATGTACTTATCCTCTTGTTTATTTGTATATCTGGCCTTGTTAGAGCCAGTTGTCCTTAGTCTTTGAAGACTGTAGTGTACACGTTTGTATGAAATCTTCAGTTTTTCTTGGCAATTTCAAGCATTGTATAGCCTTCATTCCTCAAGACATGATTGACTGATGAGTTTCTAGAGAAAGCTGTTTCTTTTTTGCCATTTTTGACCTAATATTGACCTTAAGACATGCCAGTCTATTGCATACTGTGGCAACTCAAAAACAAACACAAAGACAATGTTAAGTTTCATTTAACTAACCAAATAGCTTTCAGCTGTGTTTGATATAATGGAAAGTGATTTTCTAGTGCCAAATTAGCAATTTAACATGATTACTCAAGGATAAGGTGTTGGAGTGATGGCTGCTGGAAATGGAGCCTGTCTAGATTTGATCAAAATGACTTTTTTCAATATTGATGGTGTTGTTTTTTTACATCAGTAATGTCCTGACTATGCTTTGTTATCAGCTGAATCCCAGTTTGGTGAAATAAAGGCCTCTTTTCCATCCCAATTTCCTTCCGAAACAGCAAAATATGTACATCATTCCAAAACTTTTTCCCAGCAGAACATTGCCCAGAGCATCATACTCCTTCCACCGGCTTGATGTCTTCCCACAGTGCATCCTGGTGCCTTCACTTCCCCAGGTAAATGGCGCACACATACACAGCCGTCCACGTGATGTAGAAGAAAACGGGACACATCGGACCAGATGACCTTCTTCCACTACTCTAAGGTCCAGTTCTGACAGTCGCGTGCCCATTGTAGGCACTTTCGACGGTGGACAGGGGTCATCATGGGCACTCTGACTGGTCTGCAGCTATGCAGTCCCATACGCAGCAGGGTGCGATGCACTGTGTGTTGTGACACATTCTCCCGTAACAATCATTAAAACTTTCTGTGACTTGGCCACAGTAGACCTTCTGTAAGTTCGGACCAGATGGGATAGCCTTCATTGCCCCTGTCAGTAGGTACTCACCAATGCTGACCGGGAGCACCCCACAAGCCTTGCCGTTTCAGAGATGCTCTTAACCAGTCATCTGGCAATAACAATTTAGCCCTTGTCAAAGTCACTCAGGTCTTTACTCCTGCCCATTTCTCCTGCATTCAATACATTGACTACGATAACTGATTGCTCGCTTACCATCTAATCTACCCTGACCTTGACATGTGGCCTTGTTAGGAGATAATCAACGTTATTTGCTTCCCCTGTGAGTGGTCATAATGTTTTGGCTCATCAGTATATATTCAGCACACTCTATGACTGACAGCTTTAAATATAATATAAATTCATATATCAATATCTCAAAATATGCTAAAGGTTCATAAATCAATTTGCATTTGTAAACAGGGGAGAAAAGTAGAGAGAGAGAGAGAGAGAGAGAGAGAGAGAGAGAGAGAGAGAGAGAGAGAGAGAGAATACGAGTGCCTTACAAATGTGCTTAGCAGTGTGTATTTTGATAGTCATGCTGGCTGCTATCAACTATGTGAAAACAAATGTCCAGCATATGGTTTGCTCATGAAAGGGGTTGAGCCCTACTGAAATTGATCATATCTACTGGGAGGCACAGAGCAGCATAGTGTTCAACTAGCCAGCAGACACTGTCACAAACTGTAACACAACTTTTGCATAAAGGATGATCTGCAAGACTGTAAAAACTGAGAAATGATGGATCACAGAAAACCTCATGTGGATTAATGTTTCCTGAATTAACAGTTAAAATACTTTAATAATATGCCTTTTTAAGAAATATGGCAAAAATGCACAAACATTTATTTGTATTTATTTATTTATTATTGCATCTGTGTATTAAATATTGGTTGGAATAACAGTTGCATGTGGAGGATAGTATACTCTGAAAACAATTAGAGTTTTCATAGTCTTACAGTACTTTCATTTTTAGTTAGGATCACATCTGTTTCTACTTGAATTTATTTTAACATATTACATCTCAGGAAATGTATAAACCTGTGTTAGGATGATTAGGGTAAACTGGGAAATGTTTTGCACTTTCATTTAAAAAAATGAATAAAATATACTTATGAAATCAAAAACATACTGTATGACAGGCTCAGGGGTACAGACTTTCTGATGTTAAAACCTTTTTGATGTTAAAGATAAGCATCACTAAAAAAAAAGAAAATGCTAAGTTGCGATATAAAGTCATTTATAATTAATTGTTACTAAATGATTAGTCATTGATTGGTTCAAATAATTTTTGACCCTAGCCATGGTAATTGGAGAAGTGTCCTGTGAGCCTCACATTTATTGACACTCTGTCTCTGTTGATGAAGTAAACTCTTTATGTCTCTTCTGATCTAATGAGGAATCCATCGCAAAGCCATCTGAGAATTCTTTATAGCCTTATTATATGAAGGACTTCTGCTGTTCTTCGATCACCATACTCACTTTCTGAAACAAGCACATTGATTCTCCTGGTTATATGTAGTTTGTGTTGCATCAGCCTCCTGGGGTGAGTTCTACTATTGCGTCCACTTATTTTTACACATTTACAAGCTCTTCAATACACTTTCATCTGAACAGTAAAACCCTTAATACGGTTTATAGTCCATGTATAGTTTCTTTTGTCATTTGTACGCCACTATGTCACCAAACGGAATAGCAAATTATATAAATTAGCGACATTATATAAATATACGTTATACTGTATATAATGTTTTCGAACAGGATCGGGAACAACCTCTATCTCTTTCTTTAGATCTCTTGTGAGTTTGGCAAACAATATAGTAAGGCAGGAAAAAAATGACTTCAATTTGCTAGGGAGCATAAAGATTGGACTGTGGAGCAATGAAAAAAGGTCATGTGGTCTGATGAGTCCTAATTTACCCTATTTCAAAGCGATGGGTGCGTCAGGGTAAGAAGGGAGGTGCATGAAGCGATGCACCCATCATGCATAGTGCCCACTGTTTAAGCCTCTGGAGGCAATGTTATGATCTGGGGTTGCTTCAGTTGGTCAGGTCTAGGCTCAGCAACATTATACGGCAATAAAATGAAGTCAGCTGACTACCTGAATGTACTGAATGTACATTCAGTAGGCGTTGTTTAGGCGTTGCAGTGACGTGGCATGGAGCAGGCTGAGGCGTTGCGGTGACGTGGCATGGAGCAGGCTGAGACGTTGCGGTGACGTGGCATGGAGCAGGCTGAGGCGTTGCGGTGACGTGGCATGGAGCAGGCTGAGGCGTTGCGGTGATGTGGCATGGAGCAGGCTGAGGCGTTGCCGTGACGTGGAACTCTGGCTCGGCGGCGGCCATGACGCGGAGCTCTGGCTCGGCGGCGGCCACGACGCGGAGCTCTGGCTCGGCGGCGGCCATGACGCGGAGCTCTGGCTCGGCGGCGGCCATGACGCGGAGCTCTGGCTCGGCGGCGGCCATGACGCGGAGCTCTGGCTCGGCGGCGGCCATGACGCGGAACTCTGGCTCGGCGGCGGCCATGTCGCGGAACTCTGGCTCGGCGGCGGCCATGTCGCGGAACTCTGGCTCGGCGGCGGCCATGACGTGGAACTCTGGCTCGGCGGCGGCCATGACGTGGAACTCTGGCTCGGCATCCGCCTCCCCCACAGTGAATGGGGAACCAATGAACCGTAGGGCGAGGTCGATATATTGAGCCAGGCTGAGGGAACTGCGACCACCAGGCATCAAAAAAAGAAATGGACTCATTAAGACCAAATCTAAAACAGTCTTTGAGGGCAACCTCATTAAAGTCCACCTGGCTGGCTAGACCGCAGAAGTCCTCAACATAGTCCTCCAGGGGACGATTCCCCTGACGTAGGAGCAGAAGTAAAACTGCTGGGTTCATGGTTGGGTCAAGTATTCTGTAACGTATGCTGGCTGCGGCAATGATGGCAATGATGAAGATGATGATGAGATGAAGAACCCAAGTGCAGTTTATTTACAAATGTGAACCAATAACCCTAACTACAAATGTTAAACATAAAACATAAACATGAACTTGACTATAACCTGACTTGACCTGACTTGACTTGACTTGACTTGACTTGACTTGACTTGACTTGACTTGACTTGACTTGACTACAGCTTACCAAACACATACCATCACATTCAATACTTGACAACCAGACAATGCAAACATGATGGCTTAAATACAAGACATGGGAGAACATAAACCAATGAACAAACAGAACTGATAACAAGATAATTAAACAATAAACCAATGAAAACATGACACATGAACATGGAGGGAAAACAAGACATCACATGACTAGGGAACAGGAACTAAACTTTTCAAAATAAAAGACATGAATCAACAAAATACACCTGACAATGTGCTGGAGAAAACTTTACGTGTGGTTCAACTCTCCCGTCATCAATACAAGATCTCGGTCAAAAATCAATGCAACTCTGGATGAAAAATAAATGTTGTGATATTGCATAAGGCTGTCAAAACCATACCATGACGAATGTGCGCCAGGCAGTTTTTTGGGCCAGGCAGTCTTTAACTGGTCAACTGCAGGAGCTGACTGACTTATTCAATGGAGGCCGAGTCCCTTATAAGTTGCAAAAGTGCACTGTAATGTGTCTTGGCGAGTGTAATGCGGTTCTTAATTAGATTAATCCACAGGCTGAGGGAGACAGAAAGGAGGCACACTAGCATGATTTACAAGTCTTACAGGATCAATTAGCAGAGCTGCTTTAGCGGCCAATTGCTCAGCTGAGACAAAAACTGTGACACAGAATTTAATACGAAGCAATAAATCAGCAGGAAGCCAAATGATAGAGGGGCAGTGTAGTGTTTGAGGAAGGGAATGATGAATTGTAATACAGCTTTAACTTGGCAGACAAGGGTCACACCTTTAATTTTCTGAAGAGCAACAGAAGACTTCTGTAAATGTTGTGTTTGCATTACTTTTATGATTACATAGCTAAATATATACAGTACATGGTGAAACTTATACCATATGTGCTTGTTGAGCATTTAATTTCTAAACAACAGGCATTCAATAAGAAGTTGATCCTTCCTAACAGCTTCCTCTCTTCTGGAAAGACTTTCAACAATATGTTGGAACATGAGTGTGTTTGGGGGCGAGACTGTTTCTGTTTTGCCGACCAATGACAAGTAGAGGAAGTGTTCAGGAAAACTGTTTAAAAACAGTCATTACTTTTGCAGTTCTGTTTGGTGATGCTTGTGGTGCAGGTGACTGTGTTTCTTTGTCATTCCTTGACACAGCCAGGAGAAGTGAACCTGTGTAAACAAGTAGCAGGATGTCACCCTGATGACATATCGCAAACATCTGTCCTGTCCAGACCAGTAATGGCACATCAGTCTGCACAGCTCCAGATGGAGATCATAGTGAGCTGCAGATGGCCCTTTAGCCTCTAGTTATCATATATGGAAATTGGCTCTAAGAACTCCATGCAGATAACTCCCACTTGTGATCTGGCCAGCGACTAACAGCATAATTCAAACCTTTCAGTGAATCAGACTCCTCACAGGTCCTAAACTAGCAGCTAGCATTTTTTGCCTACATATTTTGAATTTCAGGGATATTTTTGTTAATTTTGGTGGCAGTTTTGCCCCAAATCCCCGTTAATTTCTGACACTATTGGCATTGTATCTTTCTAAGGTATTTAAAAGTCTGTTTTAGACATATAGAAGCAAGTAAACAAGATATCCTCACATATAATATGTCAAACTACATTGTGTTAATGTTTGACACAGTTAAAACTTTGCCTACCTTAAAAACAAGTGACATTTGATCAGTGGTTAAATGTGTTCAGACGGTTCCCTTGTACCTGAATGAATGGCTCCTCACCAGAATAAAATGAAATATGCAGAAAATCACAGAATTACAATTCTTATATAGTGACAGGGCAGAAAGTCGTGAAGAAGCTAGAGAAGAGAGGACACCGGCGGCAGTTTATGCAATTCTGAAATATTATGTTTTTTTTTTTGTTTTGTTTTTTTTTTACCTTGTAATTGTGGTGAAATATAACTGTAGCTGTAACTGTAACATTTTTAATCAACTCAAGTAAAAGTAAAAGTACTATTATTTATTTATAAATATTATTAAAAAAGTAGAAAAATTTGAAAAATATACTCAAATACTGTAACGAGAGTAGTTGTAAGTCATTACTTTCCACCTCTGGTCGAACAACATGGCGCTGTTCACAACAGAGTTTGTCTTTGGGAGAAATGCCAACAAAACTACATATGGTAAGAAACCTAATTATGTTTTTACATTTAAACCTGTTTGAGTCAAAAGATTAGAGTCTTTAGTTTCATCCGATATTCCGTTGCTAAAAACAGTGTACACTAATATGTACGTTAGCACATATTTTCCTTTGAAATCCTATATTTACTGTGCATTATCACACTGAGAATCAATGGGTTTATCCAAAAGCTTAAACCAGTGCAGACAGACAGCACACTGCAGGTTAAGTCATTCATTAAATAGAGAGCAAGGGAGCATCCAATAACTTTCCTATGCAGCTTAGTGCATTCACTCCTAAAATCTGACCAAAAGTTTAAGGCTGCAGATGATGTCTGGATCACTCAACATGTTTGGCAGACATGGGACAATGGTAATCTGTACATAGGTTCATAATTTATCATGTACATTTTATTTTAACATGGTGACTGAATGATGCTGGCAATTACTTTGAATCAGAATTAACTATGCTAATTTTTGAAGTAATGTCTGTAACGTCTCAGAAACATGAATAACCAACACTCCTGGAAACAGAATAAACAATGTGATTTATAAAAATCTGACTTATTATAGCTTGGTATTATTTAACATTTCAGAACCTAGTCCTGCTTTCCACATATGTGAACATCAAATTTATTTTATTATTATTATTAATTTATTTATTTTCATATTTATTAGGTGCTACTACTTAAAAATCAAAAATGGATATAGAAAATGCACACAGCAGTCATGCTTGGATCTCAGGTGGTTAAACATGTTGGATCGATGCAAGAAAGGGACTGTTTAAACCAAAATGTCCTTGCACGGACTGATCAGTTCTATTTATGCACAAAATAGCATATGAAACCTATTTATAAATCAACAACAACAACAACAACAACAACAATAATATAGATAATAGATATCTATGATGAAACCTAAGCCCAAAAGGCCACAAGTATCCTGAAATTCCCAGTAAAATTTAGTGTCCCAATCCGGCACTGGTCACATTCCTGAAATGCTTTTGGTCACTTGCACGCAAACACTACATGATCTAGGAATTTTGTACCTGTCCATATTTATTGTGTACTAATTTTTCTTATACATAATTATAACTTAGAAATGAGGACAGGCTAAAGAGGCCTCACTTTTTATTACAGGTCCACAGTGTTTCCTTACATCCCAAAGGTGTTCTGCCCAAGGCCCCTTAAGGTGGAATGACCTTGCAGCTATTACAGAATCCCTGTCAACATTTAATTCTACATTTCTTTAAGATCTACCCATTAAGATGTAGATTGTAACCCATGCTGACTGAAAATATCAGTCTATTAGGATGGATGGTGAAATAGGCAGTCTCAGAGACAGTTATTCTTATTAAGAATATCAGAAAGATCAAATCTGATTTATTTCCTTTTTTCACAGTTTTAGTGTGCAAACTTTACTCTAATTCATCTATATGAACAATGGCCTGGCCCTGTTAGCATCCACACTGGCCCTAATCTTAATGCCATCAATTCACCAAGATCCTATCAATTGCTACAAAAAGAAGGAGTAGATGCTACCTCTCTCTGCATGCGCTGTTCTCTACCTTCCTATCTTTTCCCAGAACTCTCCACCTCCTCTTTGAACAAAGGTGATGTATTTTAGTCTGACCATTAGTCTGCGCTCAACCAGCTGGGGCCCATTCCTGTGTGAGACAAGAGAGAGATTGTGTTTAAGATGTTACAGAAAGAGCCTCCAGCCCAGTTTCTCCTTTCTTCAGTCACGGTGCATTTAAGTGTCCTAAAGATCTTTCCTAAACAGTAATAAAAGCATGACATCTCATAAAAGATATCCAGCCTGTATTTGAGCAGAATAGGGAGCAGATTGGTGTTGTAAATTAATTAAATTAAACACAATGGATACCTTTTTCTTCATTACAGCAGCATGTGCTTGGATGTTGAATTAAAGCTTAGCAACCAGTTAAACAGATAAATGAATTCCTATGCTAGAATTCAAGTAGAGAATAAAGGTCAACAGTCCTAAACAGTTTTACATTGAAGAATCCTGAGTAGACTGTATACTCTAAAGAGTAATTAGCATTCAACCTGTTTAACTTGAGTTCATCAAGGAATGGATTTTGTTTTGTCAGGGTTTAGATTGGATGGTTTACATCACAGAATGCGTAAGACATTAAGAACACAATGTGATACATATGTTAAAAAGCCAGGAGCAAAGCTGTAATACGGAAGCCCTGAACTGCAAGGTGAAAACATATCTGTGTCTTAGTGAGTCTATTTCCTACTTTTTTGGCAAATAAACATGCTTAATATTCTCCACAATCTTTTTTTCTCTCCTTATATTTTTCAAAGTGTAAGTTACACAATTTATTTTATCTTGTGTTGTTTTGTAGCTTGTCAGTTTTATACATTTACAGGAATTTAAAAAAGTGGACATATAACGTGTCCATTGACTATTTGTTTAAACAATTTAAAGATTTTAATTTAAAATCTTGTATAAGAATAAGTGTCAATCTTAGATCCTGTAAACTGTTTTGTTATTTAAACCACAGTTAATTTTCAGTTTTCCTCATTTTGCCTCCATTAGCATTTTAAATGGTCCTGTGCTGTGACAAATTAATTTTAAATGTACAAAGATTTAGATGTCTCTCAATTAATATGAGGTCATAAATGCACTATAATTATAAATGCATCAGCAAAATGCTGTCTAAAATATTTTTAGATGGAGTGTAGCATTTAAAATAATTTTAGATGGAGTAACATTCCAAATTTCCAAACGTATTTCATATCAGTTACCCATTTACAACAATGATGACTATTTTTGCTGTCATGAAATTATTTCACATTCATCCATTTCTCTATTACATGTTGTCCAAGGAAACATCTTACTGAAAATCGTTTAACAGTGTGGTCTCTTTGATACTTTATTGTGCTTTTTTTTTTTAATTTATTTTTTTTTTTCTTAGGGGGCACCAAGGTCATGTAGCCTATAACCTATCTTTGAATGAGGCAATTACTGTAAATATTGTATTCTGTGTTCAGTGTAAATAATAGCTAATAAAACTAACAAAATTAAATAAATAAAATGGTTTGTATTTCTCCATGAGTGTGTTATTTCTCCATAAAATAGTTTAACCAGGAATAGAACTCAGCTTAAATAAGAAACCCCTCACTTGTTCTCTATTTCATACAGCGGTTGCCACATAATGCACTATATAGGGAACAGGGAGGGATCGATCAGATCAGACTGTACTTAAGGGAACTGAATAAATAAAAGCTAAATGAAGGCTGATTAAAGTTATCACTGTGAGATGGTCAATGACAGGCAGCTGCCGCGAAAAGATAAAATATTTTTATCTTGCACAGTGTGTGCCCTAAGCAGTCATGCAAGACAAAGAAGCTGATGTCTCGTGAACAAGCTTGACAAGAGCTTCAGCCACCCCTGCCGCCTTTCTCCCATTGAAAATACAAAATGTGCGGCTACCGTGGAACTTTTTAAAACTCCCTTTCTTTACCTATAGTTTTTATAATGACTGGAAAGGAGAGGATTCACACTGAAAAAAGATGAAGAAAATAAAGTGTAAAATAAAGTGTAAAGATTCCACAAAACCTGTTAAAATGCATTTCATCACCAAAGGAAATGAACAGTGATCGATCAAACAAAAACATAGACATAATCTCTATTAGACTGAAAAAAACTGATTGACTGTTCCACAGAGATCAAACATAGTTGGCAAATGTTAACTGAGCTGACGTTGATGAAATTAATTAGTTTTTATTACCATAACACCACACTTTCTCTTGGTGCTCGACCTTCCCCGTGAGCACGTTTTCCAAAGCAGCCATGGATGCCGTGTATAAGGGGAACAGATGTGACTCAACTGGACTTACAACATTTTGACAAGTGAACAAAGATTTCTGCCGCAGACATTCTTCTTTATATGCAATAATTATTTAATTTATTGGGGGGGGGGGGCGGATTTCAAATAATTCATTCAAAATCCTATTGGCTCAAAAATCTAAGGGCACACATGCCCCCTCAGTCTGAATGGGTATGACACCTCTGATGTCTTTTCAGATCACTATCAGCCAGCCTGCAAGCTACTGACCAGCTCAAGGTCACTTTGTGTCTCCAGTCGGCAATGATACAGTTGATCCAATGCTGTGGATTACACAGCTGATTTCCACATTTATGCACACTGGCTACTCATCAGTCTTACACACTATAAATTCAAACCTTGGGATTTCTACCTCAATAAAAGGTGTCTGTATACTCTGTGTGCTCAGATTTTTATTGACAAAGAAATGCTGATACATGAAAAAGGAAGGTTTTCACACCCCCAATCTTTTGATCTTACTTTAACTGCTTTTTCATCTATAGAAGGTGCCTAGAGAGATTCAAATTCAGGTCTTTTTCCCAGTCTTTGTTTTTCATTTCATTCTCCGGCTAGCAGGGGACGTGGTAATAACAAGAGAGGTGTGGGGGATTTCTCTCACTTAAAAGTACCACAGCATCATGGCCCAAAGCCAGTCTTTTATTGCTCTTGCACTGTTGCCGTGGTAGCAATCGTGTCCTGGATGCTAAATCATTTCCTTATCAGGTACCACTGTCAGGAGTTTTTCTTAAAAAATGAAAGCCAAATATCCCCTAGAAAGAGAGGTAACAGAGAATGTATAGGTGCTATTCTTGAGCTGTCAATAGTGTGACCCAGTATTAAGCAAGAGACATTTGTTTCAGTGTCCTCTATATTTCCAATGCGATACCGCCACACATTCACATCAGCATAATAACTTTATAAGTGTGCTTAAAAGATTCAGGGTGACGCTCTGTTGCTTAGAAAAAATTCCCATTACTAGAAACTTAAAAAGATGTTTACTAATTGAAAAATAAAAATGATAATATGTAAACACAAATAAAAGAGCCATGTGATAATATTGTGCTTTTGCTAAATGTATTTAATTATTTTATTTATTTATTTTTAAACAGCAAGTGGTGCCTGAAACTTGGTATTAAAACAAGAAATTAAATGCAAATGTAAAAGTTGTTCAAGTTCACAAAACCCTACATGCAAGGACAAAACAAATTTTATATGACAATATACACAGGAAATTTGTCACCAATTTTAACTCAATACTGCCCTCATGTGTTCCGTTCTGTACACTACGCCAGGTTAATGGTAATTTGCCTAACTTCAACGTGGGATATACAGATTGGTATTCTACAAGCTCACTGCCCATATTTCAGGTCTGCTGAACTCCATCAGATACAGTAATTACTTCTGGTTCACCAATCGCAAAAAGAGCTAGAGATAGCATTGACAATCAGGTAATCTATTATTTACAGCGATAACAACCTCCGCACTTTACCATAGGAGAGAATGTAACGGTCCACTAGCGTGTTACGACAGTAAGTCACCGTTTGTGGATACCATACAAATGAATGGGGAGAACCGTAAACTGACACCTACCTGTCGCAAAATTGTCTGCGACTTCTCTTATAAAACAGCATTTTTACTGTAGTAAAATCCACATAGTTAATTCCAAAAGGATTTTCTAGTTTAAAACATGTGGAAGAATAGTGGACAGGTGGTCAATTCATGAAGTGATGAGCTGTTTCTTCACAAAAGCAGTTTATTCTGCAAACTGTGGCATCTCCATAGACATCCATTCAAAAAACGGCCTCTTGTCTCCACGACAGTGTACCGCCCATTCAATGTCTATGGGACCGCCGCGTTATGCTATTTTATGCTAAGCTTGTAGGCTCGCCTATGTAGAAGGGTTCTGATTGACCATGGCGTTACAATTCTTACACAGTATGACTACAGTATATTAGCTCTACTTGTAGAGGCTACACAACTAGAAAGTAATTCATTTGAAAACTTAGGGTATCACTGGAAAGAGTTTACTACAATTACAAAACATAATAGAGCCACAAACAGCAATGAGTTGGGCCAGGTTGATCAGAACATTACCATGCTCTCACCACTCAGTCAATTTCCCTTTCTAATGTGAGAAAACAAGCAGCAAAATCTGTAGTACTGCCACACGCAGTCCTACCACTAAGTTCAACACACACACACACACACACACACACACACACACACACACACACACGTTGGTGCAGCTATCATTATGAGGACTCTCCATAGGCATAATGATTTTTATACTGTACAAACTATAGATTCTATTCCCTAACCCTACCCCTAAACCTAACCCTCACAAAAAATGTTCTGCATTTTTACATTTTCAATAAAACATAATTTAGTATGTTTTTTAAGCGATTTGAATTATGGAGACAGTAGAAATGTCCTCATAAGCCACATTTATAGCATAATACCCTTGTAATTACGTTTGTAACCTTAAAAAAAAAAAAACTTAAACCGGCCCACACACACACACAATCCAAAAGATTCTTGATAATCTCCATTTTAGTGTATTAACCTTTTCTAACTCCTTGGCATACAATGATTTTGTATGAGTACCACAATAATCAATGCATTTGTTTTCATATAGAGTTTTCATACTCTGTTTTATATATATATTCTTTGGTTACTGGAAATTATGTAAATTCCAGTTTATAAAAGCGCCAAGGTTTGATGAATATTGTACCATGCTATGCCAAATAGATGATAAAACAATGACATTTTCCTCATGTAGTTAATCAAAGTATGTGAAAATGCATCTTTGTATTGAGATGGAGCTTGTCAAGAACAGCAAAATACACTCATTGACACTGTTGCATCAAAATGTCAATGTAAACTCAGTAATACAGACTCAATAGGAAAGTCTAGAAGAAAGTACTGATCTTGGTATGCTGCTGATTTCAGCACTACATGCTGTCACTAAAGAAAATATGATTTTGTTAAAGAAAATATGATCCGACTGTCTGTAATAAATACATAATAACCAAATTGATCCTTTTGGATTTAAGGGGACACCACCACTTTACAAAAAATATTACACTTCAAAATTAACAAAAGATCTTCAAATTTGAATCATCTAATTAACATAATAATTTTCAAAAATATAATATAAAAACATCACTTCCGCACTGTCATTTCATGTTCCGTGGATATCACAATTTCTTAATTATTAATATGCTAAAATTGTTATGCCAGTCTAATTTTAATTTCTTTGAGTATTAGGGTACAACTGGCCTAAAAGGCCCCCCAGGGTAAAAGGCACTTTTGATTTTATTTTCTCCCAAAACACTACACAGCAACAAAAACTACCACAGTACTTTCCTTAACACCCGTTTGTCAAAATAAACTGCAAAATATTCCTGATCCATGAGATAATTTTGTGCGATGTCTAAAGTTTGATCTAATATTTGATCATTTTTAAAATGTTGCGAATTTATGTAGTTAATGAGAATCCCTGAAAATACAGAATCACATTTTGTTTTAGACAAAATGCTTATTTATCATTTTCACTTTTGTTCACGGTGATTAAATCAAAAGTTTTTTAATAACTGTCCAATAAGTGAAAGGATAGTATTTGGGGTAAAAAGCCCCTCTGTTGTAGGCGCCAAAGGCCTCTGTAAAACACACTGTTTTTCTTAAGTGAGGCAAATAGATTTGTTATTAAAAAAAATGAAAAGTGGCCTCACATTGACTGATCCAATCATAATGGAGGTTAATTTATTTATAGAAAACTTGAGATATTATGAAATGCCAAATGTGACTGAAATTAACAAGAAATCATGCACCCTTTTATGAAGCAGTTATTTTGAATCAACTTTATCTCAATTTGTTACTCAAAAAAGTAAAAGTAGCCTATGTTGACAAATTTTGCCCTATAACTACTGTCACTATATTTACACAATATCATTTTAACCCCCCTGGGGGCATTTACCCCAAGTGTGGGGCAAAAGGCTCCCTTGCCACCTTTTTTAAAATAATAATTTTAATAAAATAACCTTCCATTATTATTTGTTTTCACACAAATTATGCTGCTCCATCAATATTCAATAAAAATAAATTTATTTTTTCAATCTTGATACACTTTGTGACTAAAAAAAAGAAAAACAATTCCTTAAGGTGTGCATTTAGCCCCACTGTACCCTGCTTTGTTATTATACATTACCTTGACATTACAGAAAACATATTAAAAACAGTTGTGACACAAGAAATAATTCTAATTTAGGCGATGAAAAATTTTCAAAATAATTATAAACATTTCAAAACTGACATTACATATTGTAACAATCGCAAAAACAGAAGTTTTATTAAAAAAAAAAAAAGAACAATGAAAGTGAGGGGTTTTCCGAAAAAAAAAAAAAAAATCACTCAATGCGTTTTAATACCAAAGCTGTCACACTGTTACCAGTCACACCACCAAACTGGAAGCGAGGGGTGGGCAGTTTGTGTACCAGCTCAAAGCCTGCAAAAAATGCAACACAACTACATTACAACCTTCACAATTTTTGAACAGAACATTATTAGTTAGAAAAATAATTTTTAGCTACTGTACCAAGTCTGAAGATCTGCAGCAGCTGCTCTTTGGTCCAGTTGCAAGAGGTGATGAAGAAGAAACCCTCTGGCTGCATAACAGTTCTTAAAGAGGCCACATAGTGTATTTTGGCTTCCTCTCTGTCGTAAAGACTCAAACTAATGGCACCAAATGTTCCTTTATCTATACATACATCAAAACTCTTAATTTCTGTGCTTGGGTTCAGGAAATCCTCCACCTGAAATCACATGTAAAACCAAGACCAGCAAAAAATTAAAATAAAAAAAAATAAATAAAAAAAATCCCTCTTAAAGGTGCACTCAGTAATTTTTCCTCATTTTAACTCCTCGTAAAGTTTAACTCCTAAAGACATTAATTGTAATTTTGCAGTATACAGGAAATCATGAGCACTCATATTAAAATGAAGACTCCAGTCATATCAGTAACTTTATAAAAGCTGTTTAATTCTACATGGAGAGGGTCCGCACATGGGGGCTGCCATGATAGAATCACATGACCAGCCAAATACTACTCCTTTAAGTCTTTAAGTCTTAAAAGTGCTCCTTTAAGTCTGTTCTTTAGAATTTATTTATTTATTTTTCTCCCCTTTTCTCCCCTGTTTGGAATGCCCAATTCCCAAGGTCCTCGTAGTGGCGTAGTGACTCGCCTCAATCCGGGTGGCAGAGGCCGAATCTCAGTTGCCTCCGCGTCTGAGACAGTCAATTCATGCATCTTATCACATGGCTTGTTTAGCGCGTTACCGCGGAGACATAGCGTGTGCAGAGGCTTCACGCTATTCTCCACGGCATCCACGCACCCCACCAAGAGCGAGAACCACATTATAGGGACCAAGAGGAGGTTAACCACTGTGAGTCCAGGTGTGGTAGTCAGCATCTTTATTCGCTGAGCTACCCAGGCCCACTGTTCTTTAGATTGTTAATGAATACATTTTTGATTGTAGTCCATTGATACTTGGAACTACATCTAAAACAGCAATTGAAATTATGTTGTATATTCAAAACACACTACTTACCTACCTTAATTTAAACATTTTTTTAAGACTTGCTCTTCCAAAATATTTGTTGTGAGCTCTACAGCCGCTTTGGAATAGTCGATCCCAGTAAGGTTTGAGAAACCATGCTTGGCCTTTGAGGACAATTCAACAGATTACTATTATTTTAACATTTGTGCATTTATTTATTGTGTTTTACATTTTTTTTTAAATATATTTCAATTAAATTCAAAAAAATAATTAACTGCAGCAATCAATAAATGCATTTATGTTTTGACTTGCCAGTTGCACAAGAAAAATCCCATTTCCAGTCCCGATGTCGAGTATGGAAGCATTTTCAGGTAAATTGTTGGCTTCCATCCATCTGATCACTCTATCCATGCTTTCCTTGCCAAACCTAAAGGTTGACAACAACAACAAAAAAACATTGACTAATCAGCTACACAGGTGTAATACAGTACTTTATGACGTGGTAAGGAAATGTGTCCTGGCCAAAAAAAACAACAACAAAAAAACAGTGCATTAAAGCATCTGTCATCATTTTGATTTAGATTCAAGTCATAGCCTGCCAAAATAAATTTGCAAGAATACCATAACCTTCATTTGGAAAAAGGAAATCAGCATGGAAGCAGATTTAGAAACAGAGAGAGAAAACAAAAAGGCAAAATTACCATATTTATCCCAAATCCCCATTATCCTTGTAAGTCTGCAGCTCCCTTTCATAGGCATCATCCCAGCTTGAAAGAGTAGAATATAGAATGGTTTAAAAAAATCACTTCATTCTTTTTTAGATCAAACAGACCTTGAAATACTAGTTCCCTTACGACTCAGTACACTTGACATTGTGTTTGCTAATGCATATGGGGAGTGTCCTTCCACACGACCTAGTTGAAACCTCTCTACAATAACACCAATATTCTAATATTGGCTATGGTGTTTGAGTCCCGCCCTTTTAGGCGCGAAGCTGTTCGCTATAAAAGCAGGTGCGCAAACACCATTCCTCAGAATTTTCTTCCTTCAAGAAAGCAATTCATCTCTCGATTCGGCCCTCTACTGCTTTGCCTTCAACTACACTAGTCAGCGGGTGGTATCTTCACAGCAATGAGAAGACTCTCCGCTCCCCTGCAGTGCTCCGGCGAACATCACCCCGCCTCGCCGCTTGACGCTTCGCTGGTGAATGGGCCGCTTCAGCATCCTGATTCCCTGCAGTGCTTCGGCAGGAGTTGTGTATTGTGTGTAGATACGCTACCGTTCAAAAGTTTAGGGTCACTTACTCATTCTTTATTTATTTTTTTCACATTTTAGAATAATAGTCAAGTCATCACAACTATGGAAATACGGGAATTATGTTGTGACTAAACAAATCCAAAATAAATAAAAAACTGTGTTATATTTTAGCATCTTCAAAGTGGCCACAGAATGATTTAGCAGAAATGTACTCTTGACATTTTCTCAAACAATTTCTTGAGGTATCACCCTGGGATGCTTTTTAAACAGTATTGAAGGAGTTCCCATCTATGTTGGGAACTTATTGGTTGCTTTTCTTTATTATTTGGTCCAAGTCATCAATTTCAAAAACTTTTTTTTTTTTTAATAAAATTTTAGTTTTGTAATTAAATAAATTAATATGTTGGCACAATTATATTTTTCTCTACAAAACTAATCTCAAACATTTAAGCATACGCCTTCAGATCAAAAGATTTTTAAGATCATGAGAAATATTTCAGGCAAGTGACCCTAAACTTTTGAATGGTAGTGTATATATTACATATACTGTATATATCTAAAAGAGTCGCTTACGTGTTTGCATCTTTTTAAAGATGTCATTCCATAATGCCGTCAGATCAGCATGAGAGCAGCATTCACTGTCTGGGCTGCGCCCACGCCAAGTCAGTTCTCATGGAGACAGACAGCCCTCACTGTGAGGGCATGTGTCTCAAGACGCTTCGCTCGCGAATCGCCCTCGTTCTGAGGGATGATTCAGCCTCCCGCGCTCTCCCACCCACCTCTTCTGTGACACGCCCCATGAGCCACTCAATCTCCATGTAACGCGTCTATGTCAATACATTATATACGTGACGAGCTCCGGCCCTTTGCAGAAGTGCAAAGCCTCATCTCGTTCGGGGTTTCTGATGCTGGGGATAATGACGATAT
Source organism: Myxocyprinus asiaticus (assembly GCF_019703515.2). Taxonomy (NCBI): domain Eukaryota; kingdom Metazoa; phylum Chordata; class Actinopteri; order Cypriniformes; family Catostomidae; genus Myxocyprinus; species Myxocyprinus asiaticus. The sequence continues at coordinate 23,146,777 of NC_059360.1, forward strand.
CATGTCTCTCGCTGCATCAGGCGAGTGGTCAGTGGATAACGCTACTGCCCCTTCCCCCAATGAAGGCGAGGAGCGTGTATGCGCCACTGACAAGGAGATGCTTCGCGTCCATTCAAGGGCGGTCGAAGAGCTTGATATCGAGTGGCCTCCTCCAGAGGAACCTACACAATCTTGCCTTGATGAATGGTTCCTGCAGTCCGGATCAAGCGACCACATCCTGTAGATCTGCCCTGTTCTTCCCTGAAGTTCATAAAAAACTGTCAAAATCCTGGCACGTGCTCTGTTCAGCTTGCTATTCGGCTTACTCCTCAAACAAATGGACGAGCAAGGCTATGAACCAGAGAAATTCAAAGAGCTCCGCACCGCTACGGACTTAGCGCTGCAAGCAATGAAAGTCACAGCACAGGCCATTGGCAAATCAATGAGCAACCAGGTGTTTTTGGATCGTCACATCTGGCTGACCCTCACGGAAATGCGAGACGTGGGACAAGCTGCTCTATTTGATGCTCCAGTGTCTCCAGCCGTCCTTTTCGGAGGCTTTGTGAATAGAATTGCTGAGTGCTATGTCACGACTCAGCCACACTCACATGATATGAGACATTTTATGCCAAAATGGAGCAGTACTTAATCACAACCGGCTCGCTCCCGCTCTGTCTCGGTCCAGCGCCCAGCTAAAAACCCCACACCAGCTGCCTCAGTGCCACCAAATTTCGCCGCCGAGCCACTGGTAACGCCACGCAAGCTGTGGCCCAAACGAAGGCAGCCGCCTCAGCGCAAGCCCTGCGCAGATGAAAAAAAAAAAACGCACAGCAAAGCGCTCCTGACACACAATACTGTTCCCCACTTGTCAGGAAAGGAATCTTGTTGTTCAAAATGTTGTTCAATATGTTGTTTTCTGTGTCTCACATTAATCACATGCAATAAAGTTTGTACATTATGCACAACCGCTTCCCAATGGTGAGCGGCACATTATATCATGTTATGAACATACCAAATTGCCGTCTGTCTCATTACGTGGACCTCTTACTGGCATTCCGACTGGGTGCTTAAAAACAATCGAACATGATTACATGATCAAATTTGCACGTCGGGCGCCCTGTTTTAACGGTGTTCTGCCTTCCACAGTTTCGTCCAAAGATGCGCCGGTGTTACGATCCGAAATACACAATCTTCTCGCGATAGAGGTTGTTTCATATTAATTAATAAGCCTGCTGTCCCGCTACATGAATGCGTGGCAAGTCCTCACAGGCATGTCAGAATTTACAACAATCGAGCACAATCTGTGGTCCGACCACACGATATGCCGGTGTTGCGTGCAGACTGCGAAAACACACAGCGGGATTTACAGCTGTTATTTCCTCATTCTGGAGAAGGTCGGCAGGCTTTGGCCCATTCTAGTTCTGAGACGCTTGAGTCGCACTCTCGCGACATGCCCATTCAATATGTTAACTCAGAAACAGATCTTATCGCACATCCATCCTCGGGACTGATTACTAGCCAATCAGAGGCACTACTGAGCGAACACAGAGACTTCCACATGGAAAAATCTGGTCTAATGTCAACTGGGCGAAAAGCACACTTTTCCCAAGCCAGTAAATCTCCTTTTTAGGAGTTCATATGTGCACACCTCATGAACGAGTGCGTACCTTTTTTCAGTGTCTGTTTCAGTTCAAACTGAAAAAACACTTTATTTATTTTTGCGCTTATTCTTTTTTCTAATCTGCCCTTATTATTTTTTGATTCACAATAATTATTTTTGGATCCGTGACAGCAATACTTTTGACGGGATTTTGATCCCATATCAAACACCACAGCAAAGGTTCATCTCTAGGTCGTGTGGAAGGACACTCGCCATATGCGTTAGCAGAACGCAATGTCTCGTTCCCTTCGTCTCAAGGAACCGAGGTTATGTACGTAACCGAGATATTTTTTATCATAAATCATTCACAAGTTGGATTTTTTTATCAAGTGGTGGGAAACTCAAATAGTTAAATGTCAGATGACATCGATCATTCTGTATGTTAAATTTAACTTGCAGCAGTTGCTGGGTAGAATAGACAACATGAAAGTGTGCTTTCACAAAAGAAAAAAGAAAAAAACATTTTAGTCATGTAAAACTTCTCCCTACCCTATGTCAGTGACCAGGGCTAACTTTAATGAAGTAAAACCTGGAGCAAAATCATCTTGTGATTCAGTACAGTTCTCAGCTCCATCTGTGTTCACTGACGGATGCATTACGACACACCTCATCAACATCCGGTGACGTAATGCCGAACTTGAAAGACGATAGAACAACACTTCAAAATAAAAGTTGAACGGGAATGTGTGCTGTCAGTTAAACCTTTTTATTTATTTTATTTTTTACATCTCAACAACTGAGTGTCAAACATAACATCCTTACAATCCCTGTGTTTTATACCCTTTTCCCAGTCGCACAGAGAGCGAGACAGATGGAGAAATAGAGTAAGACAGATGCACTTTGACAATTAAGTATGTGGATTTTATTATAATCATCATACTCTTTTATTATTATTATTATTATTATTATTATTATTATTGTTATTATTATTATTATTATTATTATTATTATTATTATTATTATTATTATTAAATTAGTAGAAGTACTGAGAAGACTATTTAAATTTTAGTACTGAAAGAAAGGACAAATAAAGACACTATCAAATCAAATCAAATCACTTTATTGACACTACTACTCTATGTCTCTATGGCATGTCCTACTATATACTACTACTACTTATGTAATTATAATAATAATAATAATATGTGGATTTGAATTTACATGGATTTCAACTTTACAATATACACGGATAATATATATATATATATATATATATATATATATTATTATTATTATTATTATTATTATTGTTGTTGTTGTTGTTGTTGTTGTTGTTGTTGTTGTTGTTATTGTTGTTGTTGTTAATAGAGGAAGAAGGAGGTGGAGGAGGAGTAGTTGTAGTTTTATTAATTTTTAAGTAGATTATTATCCAATATGTTTTATTGAAATGGAAATTTTTTGTAAAAATTTCAGAATAATTTCAGAACATGGGTTTAATTCTTTCAACCCTAAGTAGAATGAACATATTCATGGGCAGGTTTTTATTATTTTTATGTTATTTATTTAATCCAAAAGTGCCAGGGATGTACAAATCAAAACGCATTTATAAATAATAATAATAATAATAATAATAATAATAATAATAAACAATTACAAAGAATTTAAAAGACATGAAGTGAAATAACAAGAGTGGCCAGTAAGATTTTAGGTCAATCAAAAATAAATAAATAAATAAAATGAGCACACAGAAAGTTGCAATTGTGTATGAAAAACTTTGCTTAGAAAATAATTCTGTTTATCAAAAATAGAAAATAAAAACTCAGTTAAATTTTTTTTTTAATCAAAATGATTAAAATAAAACAGGACAAGTTTGTAACATCTCTGGATGATGTACAGTGCGGGCGCAAAGCATTGTGGGATCGGCGCGTATGTTTCCATCATGGCGGCGTCAATTTCGGGTTACACTTTTAGTTCTGTATGTTATCACAGCGCCAACAGCAATTCCGACCATGTAAGTACTCTGCCACCTTAATGAATGTTTCAAATGTTTAAAGGCACGACCGCACGACGAAACAACGAGCATTTGGGTGCATCAAATCAGAATGAATTCATTTCCCGGTGTCATCTTCCTGGTGTGGCTATACAGTGGCTGTGTCCAAAACCTAGTAAGCTGCCTACCTAGACAGCAGTTTTGGGCAACGTAGGCGCAATAAAACATTCAAAATTCAGATTCATCTGCATTTAGAGCGTTTCGTGTTAGCAGCATTTTTTTGGGATACCTTAAGCCGAGTTGAGCTGACTCGCAGAGCGCCAATGATGCCTATAAATACAGTCTAGGTAGGCAGCTCACTAGAATTTGAGATACAGCCAGGGTGAAAGCTAACAAACTGACAAGTCGACAGCATTTACAAGCTTGTCAGAAAGTGACATTGCCATTAGTCCATTGCTTGAACACTGGCTGGCATTAATGTTTAACACCGAGCAGGTTTTAATGAATGAAATTTCATCAAATTCGTTTTATGTGAATCAGTGCGTTTAGCTGACCGGCTAGCTTGTTTGTCAGCAACAACTGTCAAATGCAAACCAAGAGTAGCGTGAAAGATTAACAGTGCGTGTATAATGACGTGTCCACACGCTGTTTGATTTGATAATGATCACTGAAATATTTTTTTTTACCCCTGCTGTCATGCCATTTAATGTCTGCACTGTAAGAAGTTAAGCATGAGAAAGTATCTGTCATCGACTCTTTACATAGCTGTTTTGGGCTGGTTCGTCAGGTACCTGTTTTTATCCTGTCACAGATGTGACGTCAAGCCCTTTTTCCATTAATGAGTGACCGCTGTTCTGGCTTTTATATGAGCATGTGTATTGCATGGACTGTCAAAGTACAAGTATATAGCGTTCATACATGAGCCTTTGATACTATACCACCTTCATAAATCCAGTTTTAATTGTTAAATGTCAATGTATATTAAGTCTTTTTGAAAATATGCACCGAATAAATGAAAAGCCAACTAAGTTGAATTTGCCGTCTTCTTGGAAAACAGTGTTTATTTACAGTTACTCATTATTGCAATGTTTTAGAAATGTATCTTTCAGACATTTTTTATACAACTATTTAGGTCCAGTCCACTAATTTGATTGCTGATATTCATGTAACAGCACTGGAATATTTCACTGTTTGCATCAATCTGCTTGTCTGTGTTAGTTACACCACTGTAACCAAACTGTGTTTGTTGGTGGACCAAAAATAAATGAAATATCATGCAATATTGGGCCAGCTAAATGAGCAGTTTCTCTATATTGACTTCTTGTTTAGAACTGTTGTATAAAGGCAATATCACCCATGTGCTGATGTAATGTGATATTTCTTAAATATAAACTGTAATAATAGAATATTTGTATTTAGATATAACATAGGCCTATATCTGACTGATTCATTGTACGAGTTCTGATGGATTCAAGTCCATAACTTTATCTTTGCCATCTAAATGCTGTTTTGATTGTATAGAAATAAGTTGTGTTTACTGGCTCTTTTAGGAGGGCTTCCTGTTGGGAGAAGTGAGACAGGAGGAGACTTTAAGCATCAGTGACTCACACATCAGTAGTTCAGAATTCCTCAATGTAATAGGTAAAACCGTCTTTGCTCACTTTTTACTGTGCCAAAGCTATAGACACAATTTAGTGTCCTGTGTGGCTGTGAAACCTTGATCATGCATCGTTAAAAAAAACAACAACAACATGTATTCGTTTTCTAAAATCCTGAGTGGAAACGTCAGTTGATACCAGCCTCAGGTCAGAGACATAACATGTTTCATAGTGCAGGCCATAGGGAGTATGTTTTCCATTGGAATGGCATTCCTTTGTGCAATAAGGCAGCGGTAACAGAGGTTTTTATCAGTACAAGATATGGCATGACCTGCACATTGGGGAAAATGCAAGTGAAAGTTTATGATATCACTAAAAGATCAATATTGCAGAGGTTTGGTTAGATAGAGGTCAAGCCAATTGTTTAATCTCAACCATCCAAAGTACTGTAGACTGACTTGGTTGTCAGTAACTTTGATTGTCAGTGTTCTGGACCAGAGTAGCCTAATCTCTGAAATGATGTACTACCAGCAGATTACTACTTGAATATCTTAGCATTTTATGGTCACACACTACTACAAAGTAACGAGATCAAAGAGAGACAATATACAAATTTGAAAATGAGTTAAAATGCATGCTTCTAATTCTGTGATTTTCTAACACCCCAGATAAGTCCAAAAGACTGTCATCACTGCATTTACAACTATTTTTTTTTTTTTTTTTTTTTTTAGTAGTTCAGTTTGGTTCTGTAAACCGATTTAAAAGAATAGTTTGCTCTAAAGTGTTCATCGAGAAAAAAATAGTCATAATAAATCATAATTTGCTCGCCTTCACAAAAGGAAATATTTTAATGAATATAATAATCCATCTTTTAAATGCAATGGCAGTTGATAATGATTCATTTTAAAGCACTTTAAGGTAGGGCTGGGAAAAAGTATTGATTTTCTGATGCATCAGGGTCTCAGTTCTTAAATCCCAAGATCCATCTTTCTCTTTATGTTGCAACTTTCTATAATGCTAGTAAATTACTCACATAATGGACCAAATCTCGGGCTATATGACTAAAAATGTCTATTATTGGCTACTGGCTGGTAATTTCACTCACCAGTGATTGAGTAGTAATGTGGATAATTTATTTGCACCGAAATCTTTTCACTGCATTTTGAGTGTAAAAGTTTGGTTTAAAGGGATAGTTCACCCAACAATTTAAATGCTCTCATCATTTACTAATTTTCATGCCATCCCAGATGTGTATGACTTTCTTTCTTCTGCAGAACACAAATTAAGATTTTTAGAAGAATATCTCAGCTTTGTAGGTCCATACAATGCAAGTGAATGGTGATCAGGCCTTTAAAGCTCAAAAAATCACATAAAGGCAGCATAAAAGTAATCCATACAGCTCCAGTGGTTCAATATGTCTTCTGAAGCAATGCAATCACTTTGGGTGAAAAAAAGATCAATATTTCAGTCCTTTTTTACTATAAATAGCCACTTTTACTTTCACTTTCAGAGTGTGAAAGGGAAATTGGAGATTTATAGTAAAAAATGACTTGAAAATTGATCTGTTTTTTTCACCCACACCTATCATATCGCTTTTGAAGAAAGATTTAACCACTGGAGTCATATGGATTACTTTTATGCTGCCTTTGTGATTTTTTGAGCTTCAAAGGTCTGGTCACCATTCACTTGCATTGTATGGACCTACAGAGCTGAGATATTCTTCTGAAAAATATTTGTTTGTGTTCAGCAGAAGAAAGAAAGTCGTACACATCTGGAATGGCATGAGGGTGAGTAAATGATGAGAGAATTTTCATTTTTGGGTGAACTATCCCTATTACTCGTTTTGTGTGTCCAAAGATGATCCACAGATCCATATCTCATTAAATAATGTCTCTTTTAATATCAGTTGTTTTTTGATTAAAAACAACAACAAAAAATAAACATTTTATTCTAATCACAAATGGATGCGCTACAGAAACCAAGCACGTCCTCTCATTATATGCGCTCACTGGCTGATGCCGGTAGTCTTAAAAAGACAGTACCAATTTAGCATGTGTTCTACATATCAATGTAAGTACTTGTAAATAGTAAATTATGCAAGTAAACAATAAACATGTAACGAAAATATAAATGCAACATAATATATGCAATTTGAAAACATTAAATCTGAAATGTAAAAGCTAAAATGTGACCAATTTGATGAAAAATTAATAATAAAATATAAATAGTAAAACTAATATTTCGAAAGTTCCTTTATAATTAAGAGCATTAGCTGAGACAGAATGTCTTTCATATGTAATCAAAGTGGACATTGTACAGAAATGTCCCCATATAAATCAATGTCAAATTGAATCGAGAGCTTGTGAATTGGAATCTAATTAAATCAGGAAATCTGTATCAATATCCAGCCCTACTGAAAGGTTCATGGGTCATATTCCAAGTCTTCTGAAGGTATAGCCTACAATAGGTTTTGGTAAGAAACAAAACAAAATTTAAGTAATATTTCTGTAAAAATTGAAAAAAAGAAAGAAAGTGCTGTTTCTAAGGCCTCATAGATAAAACCTGATACATTCAATTTTTATTCTTAGAAATGCCTCAAATAGCCTTGCTCTTCTTCATTATTAAGAGATCATGTTTCTGTGATTGGCAGTGCTCCTAGAGCATCTCTGCTCAATTTAGAAAGAATTACACTAAGGCCTCAAACCTCACAAAGTGGCTCTGAATAGTCTTATATTTGCAACAAGGTCAACATCTCTGTCTCATTACCTACGTCCTGTAGACAATCCTCAGGATCATGAAAGTTGAGATTCAGTTGTGTATCACAGTGGGCTATTATTATCAGAGCGAAGCTAGTGCATTTTCTTGGTCCATTCCAAGTCTAAGGTTATTTGGCAGATTTTTAAATAAAGACACCTTGATACCTCGCCACAGTTTACATAAATATCTATATTGCCTGTATGCTTGTGAATATTTTAGACATTATTTAGGTGTTTTGTACAGTCTCAGTGCACTTCTTTTTTTCTTTTTCTTTCAGATGTTGGTGTATTGTCAAATAAATGAAAAGGCATGATTTAATGATGAGTCATGAGTTGAGTATGATTTGACGATTAGTCATATGTTCTACTTGTCTTTCAGAGGTCCATAATCATAAACCTTGTGCACAACTGTTTAGGTAAGAACTTCCTGCATTTAGTAGATATATTTTTAAATAATTATTTTGAATATGTTACAGAAAAACATAAGTAAATATATTTTCACATGTCCAAATTATCTGTAAGTTTTGATTGAATAAATTATTTCGTATGTTTCAGCTTTTATGACTATGCAGGTAATGTCAATGAAGAAAATCTCAACAGAATCCTCAAGGACAGAAGAAAAGTAAGCAGTGCTAATATCTTAATAGGGTTAAATGCGCTATATGTAATATATGTAAGTGAGAGAGCATATTTACATTATTAACATACATTGGCTAAACAATCAAGAACTTGAAATTGACCCAGTTCATAAATTTGCTATGTATTATTACTTATCTGACTTTATCAGGTCCTTCTCAAATGTATGCCAATTTGAGTAAAGATTGTAGAAAATAAGTGTTTGTCTCATTTTAGAAATTTTGTGTACATCTGATTTGTTGTTGTTAAATTGTATTATGTTTATCGGCATTTAAATCAGCCATCCTGCTCTCTAGATATCGTTATCAGCATCAGCCATTGAAAAATCCATATCTGTCAACCACTAAACTTTAGATCACTATAGTAACATCACGACAACTGTTGTAAGATTTAAACTTTTAGCCTGTTAAGTCATGTCATAAATTGTAAATTAAAGCAATAAGCAACTAGAAGCTGTGATTTAGAATAATTTTATCACGGGTAAGGGGTGTTCTGAGGAATTGAAGTACAGTACAGTTTTTTTAAAACCCCCTTAACCATGGTAAAATCACTGCAATGCACAGCCTTGAGTGGTTAGTGTTGGGTAAGTTACTTAAAATAGTAATCCAATACAAATTACTAATTACTGTATTTCTCTAAAATTGTAATCAGACTTTAATAATTACTTCATTGGAAAAGTAATCACATTACTTTACTCTTAAGTTACTTTCTAAAACACTTTTCCACTCAAATTCAGAATAATATCTGTATTTCTTTCTTGTTAATTGTTACGCACAAGTCATACACTCAGCACCTCGCATTTCTCCTTCACAATGACTCGTTATGGGGCCATAATTCATGTATTCTACATAAATAATATATTAGAAATAAGCATAACCCTATAATGTACCTAAAAGTAATTTATTGAGTGAACTGTAATCTGATTGCAAGAATTTAAAATGTAATGCATTACACTACTTTTTGTTTTTGTTTTTACTAAAAAAAAGTAATTAGATAACAGTAACTAATTACTTTGTAATTGGATTACACCCAACACTTTGAGTGCCTTATTGCTCTTATTAAATAACAGCAATATGATAAAAGGCACCAATGTTCAATAAGTATCTATTAAAAATAATAAGCAAAATAAAACATTCTTCTGCCACGTAATATAGTTCACTAACTTTAGAATGTCCAGTCACTGGTGTGTGCTTATTGGCATTTAAGGCGCTGTTCACACCAAACACGTTATTGTGCTGAAAAAAGCTAGATTCTGCACAACGAATGAAATTCAAAAATCTCAAGACACGGTTTTAAAAGTTGAAGTTCTTTTTTACCATACTTGGTGTCTAAAACTTGTGGCGCTACTGCACAAGAGGCTAAAAGTGCAGTGAGATGCGGCGTAATGGTCAAAGATGTCTGTCTAGCGCATGTTTCTATAGAAAATCTAAAAACAGCACAGACGGACACAAAAACGCTTCGTTGTGAACGCCCCTAACAGCTTCGAACAAGGCTCATCCGATCATAATTTAGAGCTGGTATTGTCAATTTTTTTGCAATTTGAATAAAACTTTTAGCATGATTTTTATCGCAGCCAGAATGTTTTTGGGGGTTTTTTTCTATACGGCATGAAGATCTCCTGTTTTTACTTTCCATGCAGAATGTTATCGGCTGGTACCGGTTTCGAAGGAACACCCAACAGCAGATGTCATTTAGAGAGCAAGTGATCCACAAGCAGTTGACCCATATACTCGGCATTCCAGATCTCGTCTTCCTTCTCTTCAGCTTCATCTCCACAGCCAATAGTTCCACACATGCTCTGGAGTATGTACTCTTCAGACCCAACAGAAGGTATGTACATGCTGTTTAAAAAATATTTAAGTAAATATGTTATAATTTAGGGTAGACCGAATCTCACCCTTATGCCGTCTCAAACTCGTATGACTTTCTTTCTTCTGCAAAAACAAACAAATCTGTTTTGATGGAGATATGATGTGTATATACTGCATCTATACAATGCAAGTCAACGGGGACCAACACTTTCAAGCTTAAGTTTCAAGCAAAAGTTAATCAATATTGACATCTGCAGTCTTTTAGGCACGATCATGATTTAAATCTCAATTACACACTGTACACGTGCACTGCACATGTGTCAAGTGCAAGGAAGTGTATTCGAGAGCTTCAAGTCATGAGCATGCCTAGCAGACTGTAGATGTCAAGATTTATAATGAAAAAGGAGTTATATTTTGGTCTGTTTCTCACCCAAAATCGATCGTATTGCTTCAGAAGACATGGATTAAACCACTTAAATCGTATGGATTGCTACCTTTATGTCCTTGTTGGAGGTTGGAAGTGTTGGACCCCATTGACTTGATTGTATGGATATATTCACATCATATCTCCATCAAAACATCTTCATTTGTGATCCGCAGAAGAAAGAAAGTCATAAGAGTTTGAGACGGCAAAGGGTGAGTAAATAATGAGATTATATTTTTCGGTGAACTATTCCTTTAATGATGGCTCATACTTGAACTAATTCTTTGACCAGACATTTCTGTGATATTGTTTACTGTATCAGACATAATGTTTACAAATGGCATTATGTAGCTAATAACTTGAGTATTTTCATTGTGTACCTCAGCAGGTATAATCAGAGGATATCTCTAAGCATCCCAAACCTGGGAAACACCAGTCAACAGGAATATAAAGTCTCTTCAGTGCCCAACACCTCCAAGAACTACGCTAGTGTCATTAAAGAACATGGGTGAGGGAATTTGAAAACTGTGTTGAATTTTTTTAGATATACACTCACATTATGGCAAGTTTTTTGCTGTATTTTCTTTAATATATTTAATAGAAAAAACTAGTGGTTGACCGTTATAGGTAGAGATTAGGCTGGCATAGCATACACCTCAACAAATTTCCTGCAAACATTTAACAGAATATTTACTTAAAATTCACTCAAAAATACTTGAAAACAGAAAATGTGCGTTATCCATTAACAAGGTTGTTAGTTTTTGGGGGGAAATACCGCTTCTACTAAGTGGGGATGCAGATTATGCAGATAATCTAAAAAAATTGCCAAATATTGGCAGATATATCGGTCTATCACTAGGAAAAGATTTTAGATGATCTGTCTTCTAGGCCACGTGTTTGCATTGCAATATCATGATAATTACTGCAAACTTCACAACATGTAGTATCTCAAAGAACATTAAATTATCCAACTTTAGGCACAATAAGTTCTTAAATCACTGATTGTTAATTAAATTGCATTTGATTTATAGGGCTGAGTTCTTCGATAAGGATGGGGTAATGAAAGACATTCGAACTATTTTTCAGGTGTACAGTGCCCTACAAGAAAGGGTGCAGGTGAGTTACACCGTTATACTCTAGTATCTTAACATACAGCACAGTTTTATACATGTCTTAAATGTAGAAGTTCTTGCACAGGCCAGCAAATGCCATCAGTACACTTTTTTATAATATTATAATATATACTCACTGAGCACTTTATTAGGAACACCTGTACACCTACTTATTCATGTGATTAACTAATCAGCCAATCGTGTGGCAGCAGTAAAGTGCATAAAATCATGCAGATACAGGTCAGGAGCTTCAGTTAATGTTCACATCTACCATCAGAATGGGGAAAAATGTGATCTCAGTGATTTCGACCGTGGCATGATTGTTGGTGCAAGATGGGCTGGTTTGAATATTTCTGTAACTGCTGATCTCCTGGGATTTTCACACACAACAGTCTGTAGAGTTTACTCAGAATGGTGCAAAAAACATCCAGTACCCGGCAGTTCTGCAGACGGAAACGCCTTGTTGATGAGAAAGGTCAAAAAAATTCTTCATGGAATACATTTCTTTTTTTTTAGTTATGGTCCACTCTAAAATATTGAAATTAAACAAGAATTTACTTTTTGTGAGCACAGTCTCTATTAAATGATTTATAAAAGTCCTTATCTAGTAACTACTTAAAAAGTAATAGAAGCTCATTGGTCAAAGTGTGCGAACCCTGTTTATAATATTTTCATATACAGTGTATATATATATATATATATATATATATATATATATATATATATATATATATATATATATACTGTATATTAAAATATTATAAACCGTGTTCATACACCTTTTGACCAATGACCAATGTCTTAAATTTGGGGGCGAAGAGACAGGAATCGTGATATGACCTAATGTGATTATCAAACTTCAAAAGAATATGATTTAATTAAATAAATACATGGACTGCGTCCTTCAGAGTGATAACATGGCAATGTTGTATTTTCTCCAAGCACGCGGGGGCTTGTGAGTGTTTTCAGCTGTTGCAGAGCAGTTCACAATCATTAAGCCATATCGGAAATTTATGACAAGCAATCACTAATGATCAACTGTTGATGACGATATAGCGCTGATGAAATATGACAATGTTTACTTTTAATAGTTTTCATTGTAATACATTGTAGATTATTGTAGGAGAGCACATTTTATTTCCCTTATTTGTTTGAGTGAGCAGCAGGAAGCAGTGAAGCGCATACATTTCAAAATAAGAGTCTCCGGTGTATTTCAGCCTTTAAAATTAAAAGTTCCACGCTATGAATACAATATTTTTTTTCACTGGTTATTGGTATTTTGATTGCACCATAATCTGTTCCTGGAATTTAATTCAATTTGGACCCTTGCAGCCTCTGTCTGGCCCTCCACATCACAGGAAGGAAAGACTAAGAATATTTAATATAGGCTAACAATTTGAAAAACTATTGGCAGATGAATTGCCTTTCTTTCAATACATTATCGTATCAGCAAAATCCAATATCGGTTGACCTCTAATTTGTATTTACTTATATAATGGTACATAAACCAATTTTAATTTGATATACTGTATATGTGGAAAACACGTATTGAGTATTTTAAACTTGCATATATCCTACCCTGTTTTACTGATAAGCAATGTTAAGGCAATGTTGAATGTGTGCCCCTGCCTGTTTAAGTAAGAGTCTGTGGTACATGATTTATTTTGATATTGTGTGGATTTGTTTTGGTATGGGGATAGGGTATTAATTTTATTTGTTCAGGTCTTAAAAAGTCTTACATTTGATTTAAAATACTCTGACCACATAGGTTGCATATTCATTACAATGGGCATTAAATCTCTTAAATTCTCATCCTCCACAATATCAATCGGCTGGCGTATAGTGGCTATCCACTTTGCTACAGTAATCGTGAAGCCATATTCATGATTCGCGTCAGCGCCGCTTTGAACTCCACATGAAAAGCGCTTGCAGACAAAACGTCTCATTCTACATTTTGGTGATAAAGTGGTGTGCTTCTGTTGTAAATAAAATGCCCTTTACATAGGCTGAAAAATACTTGACATAACATAACATAACATAACATAACATTAAATACAATGAATGATTATAATATGCTTATAATAAACTAAACATTTTCTGTTGTCTTCCAGGCAGTCTGTTGGGAAGTTGATCAAAGTGAACAAGTGAGGGAGAAAATCCAAGAGGAAGTGAACAAACTCAAAGAGGAAATCGCTCTCAGGAAACATAACACCGCTGAAGAAGAGAGAAGTATGTCCTGATGACTTTCCCTGATTATCGTTGCTCGTTAACAAAAGGGGAAACTAATGCTTTTAACATTTCCATCCTAATTTTTGTTTCCTTCACAGGACTTCAAGAAGCAACCAACACGGCTGTCACACTTCCAGATGACTCGGCACTCTCCAACCCATTACACACTCCACTGACACAAGTTGTACACTCAGATCCTTCAGTGAAGCCCAGTTTAGAGAGACCTGTAAACTCATCGTCTCCACCACTTTACAGCACCACACTGCCTCCAGATTCACCAAGCGCTATCCTGCTGCCTCGACCCCAAGCCGTGGGCTCACCCGGCCACCCGTCTCCCAGTCTGGGCTTGGGCAACGGAGATGGCTCGAGCTCAGATTCTTTGAACCGTCAAGCCACTGGCCAGGAAGACCAGGATGAGGACGATGAGGACAGTAGCGAGTACGAAAATTTAGTAAGCGATCAAGTGCAGCCACCTTCCGTAACAGAAGCTGTTACATTGGGACGGCCAGCTACCCTGTGGCCTGATGGAGATGCCCACAGCCCACCGGGCTCATAGTGATTAAACAGACATTTTGAGGAGAAGAAAGGGGTAAATGGGTTTTGGGGCTGATGTTCAGAAAACAAAGAAGCACTTGCTTTATGACAATGCTGTCCTATTGTACACATTTAAAGGGATAGTTCACCCAAAAATGAAAATTCTGTCATGATTTACTTCCCTTCATGTTGTTCCAAACTTTCTTTCTTCCATGGAACAATAGGTGAGGGCTAATATTTTTCCTAACTACTCCTTTTGTGTTTGATGGAGGAAAGAAAGTAATTTGGGTTTGGAACAACATGAGGGTGAGCAAATAATGACACAATTTTCATTTTTGGGTGAACTGTTCCTTTAAGGAAAATTGTTAAGATTTGTGCAGGGGAATTCATCATTTTGAGATTGCAACGCAGTAGTGATGGAACAATATCCCCAGCCAAATGGACTGATGGACCCCTTCTCTGTTTCATACTTTCTGGTTTTGTTGGGGTTGAGGTACATCCTGCTCACTGGTTATCTCTTGGCATCTGCTACATACCTGCTGGGATCATTCAGTTCTTACACCATTTACCTCTTGCACTGTTTTGCCTTCTTTTGATCTGCATTTGAATAGAACAGCAAAGGGAATTTTGTTTTTGCGGCCTTCAAACTCATCTCTGTGTGAGCTCACTCCATGACTGCTGTTCATTTTCTCGCTTCACAAATATGACAGACAGGAAAAAATTGCAGTTCTGATAATTTCTTCAGACTGCACCTATCTGACACTTGATCTAGAACAGTTCTTGTTCTGGAAAAGTTATTTTATTTTTGTTTTTTTCAGTTGTCTTCTTTTGAGTAATATAGTGGCCTAAAAATGAAAACCAACAAAATGATCAATTTGGTCAGTGATTATATAAGTTACTCCTTTGATAATTTACGTTTTGATTTAAACTAATAATTTTTTTGTCCTAATTAATGAACCGATAATTGTATTCTTTTCTGCTGTGCATTTTTTACCATTGAGCTTTAACTGAAGTTACCAGTCACACAGTTTGACTGAGCCAGTCTTGTTTATGTGGGCAGCCGATCAGAACTCAAAACTGGAAGAGTTGATGATCAAACTGTGGTGTCATCAATCTCAGGTTTCTTTTACAGTACCAGGACTGTTTCTTTCTCTCCATCTTATCCTCATGCATTTGTTCCTTAGTTCACAAGAAATGTTGTTTTGTTTTTCGTTTTTCAAACCAATGCAGTGGTGGTTCAGTTTAGCGCTCTGTGATAATTTGAAGTAAAGATTTCAGCCGTATGCAGCAGATGAATAACTTTAAAGGTAGATTAAGGTGACAAAGTAGCAGTTTTGCCGTCTGTTGGATGTTTCATAATATCTGATTCAATTCAAATGAAGCTGTTTCCCCGTTTAGTTAATTGTGGATGAATCTCACAAAATAGTCATAGTCATATTTTACTAACAAATCACAAGAAAACAATTATGTTTTGCACAAAGAAAATAAAGCCTATTTTAAGGACCACTGACATTTACCATTAAAGGAATGTTCTGGGTTCAATATAAGTTAAGCTCAGTCGACAGCATTTGTGGCATAATATTGATTACCACAAAAATTTATTTTGACTCGTTCCTCCTTTTCTTTAAAAAATAATAAATCTGGGTTACAGTGAGGCACTTACAATGGAAGTCAATGGGGCCAATCCATAAACATTGAAATAGTTACTGGTTTAAAAGTAAAGCCACAAGACATCAACAGTATGCATGTCAACATGATTTTAGTGTGATTAAATCGCTTAACAACCTTTTTTGAGTAAAAATTACAGCCAGTTTTACAACTTCGTTGCCATGACGATGTAATGTCAACAAACCCAAAACTAAAATGACTGGAAAAAGTATGATTTAAATAACTTTACAACTCAAATAAAACACAAGTTTTAACAGAAGAATTCATGTAAGTGCTTTTATAATATTATAAGCTTCATATTTCTGCCTTTAAACACTCCAAATATTGGCCCCATTGACTTCCATTGTAAGTCCCTCACTGTAACCTCCATTTTTGCTTTTTTTTTTTTTTTTAAAGAACAGGAGGAACGAGTCGAAATGTTTTTTTTTTTTTTTGTGGTAATCAACATTATTCAACAAATGTTGTCGACTGAGCTTAACTTGTACTGAACCCGGAATATTCCTTTAAGAACCCCTTGTAAATTCACATTTCAGTAATGCATCTGATTGTTTAACTTTTTTTTTTTTTACATTATGCTTAATGATTCTGATTATAAATACTTTATAATAATAAAAAATATCACATTACAGTAGTTTGAATTTTGTGGGGGAAATATGCTTAATAAATAAATAAATAAATAGGTTTCAAATATAATTTCATATTTTTCCTTCAGATTTTTGGGTGAAATATGACCTTGAAATATTTTTGGCAGGTTTTGTGAGATTCATTCATGTACTCCATTGTGCGTTATTTGGGCAAGAAACTTGAATCAGATTAACGAACTGTCTGGATTTTTTTTTTTTTTTTTTACCCAAAGAATCCAAAATTCTTAATTCTAAATCTAATCTCAGGATCTGACACACTGACATTTATTTTGGCAGAGGCCGAGAATGTCTCATTTTTTGTTCAGTATGTTTCTCCAGTTCTGGGTTTGACAGAAAAAAAAAAAAACAGTTTGTTCCCTGGCATGAGTGTCAGTGTGAGTGCACTGACAGAAATGTTTTAGCTGTATCATGTTGCATTGACTGCTTTAAATGTTTAGTCATAGTTTTAGGCCTCATACAGCATCTTCACATGTAAGGCTGAAAGCCAACACCACCCATGCTTTCAACAAGAATCTGAAAGTTTCACTGAAAATATTAAACTGAACGATGACAGTGCGGTGGAAAAATGCCACATGTTTGGTCAGCTGGCAGCCAGTCCCTTAGAGCTTTAAAAATGTGATTTTACCATACACACAACACTTTGCTTATGAGAACATTTCGGATAATCCTATAACTGCCACTTTAAAATGTAATAATAATATACGGTATAAATATATTCACATGTGTTGACCTTTTGTTTTTGTTTTTCCAACAAATATTTACTATTTATGAGCAATCAGAATCATGTTGTCTCAATTCGCAAAAACCCCTTGAGACTCCTAAAGGATCCTATGGAATCATATCAAAAACTATTACTGTGGGCCTAAATTCCTTCTGATGTTCTATGGGGACATAATTCTATTGGGAACCTCATAGTCCTTTTTGGAGCCGAGTTCTTTAAAAGATCTAGTTGTTTTGTTTTAGGTTGGAATTAAGATAATCACAATAGGATGCTTTAGGTTTGGATCCAAATTACAGATAAAACAACTCTGTTAATTCAGTGACGATGCTAAGATTGCTGCCATATTGCCTTTTGCCCTCTCCCTGCAGATGCTTTCAAATCTGATATTGAAATAAATCTAAATGTGGCAATGTGCCATTTTAAAGGGGAAATTACAATGATGTGACTGTTATTTTTATTGTCAGTTTAGTCAGCTGTGGGTCAGACATGTCTGTTTCCCTGAAAACCAGCAGCTGTGAGTGATTAACATTGTTCCCATCAGAACTGGAGTGAAGTCCCTCAGTGCATGTCATGTTTAACAAGTGCAATGTGTGGTTGGCAGGCTGTTGCATTAGTGCAACAAGCACCTGCAAGCATCCACCGTTCCCATCTACTTCTGTCATAAATATGCCACCATGTTTACAAATATAAAGCAAATTTCCAATTCCAGTAGCAGTGTTTTAGCAAGCACAGGTTGTATTTATAATATCCTTTGGTGTCATAAAGGCCAAATTCATTATTGGAATATAATAAAATATTTGGTAAAGAGGGCAAAATACTTTCCTTATCTGTTCAATTACTAGGCCAATTTTTATTTTGCATTCTCTTAAAGGGATAGCTCATCCAACAATGAAAGTTCTCTCATCATTTATTCACCCTCCTGCCATCCAAGATGTGTATGACTTTCTTCTGCTGAACACAAAGACTTTTAGAAGGATATTTAAGCTCTGTAGGTCCAAACAATGCAAGTGAATGGTGACCAAAACTTTGAAGCTCTTTGAATGGGGGCGTGTGGTTTGGGTGCCGGAATGTTGTTTTGGACCATGTGCGACACGGACAGGTTAAGCCGTTGTGCACCGTCTCTAGGACGCGAGCGGGGTCTGACTTGGGGTGGCATAGCTCATTTTGACGGTGGCAGCTGCCACCTCGTGCCACCCATCTGGCCCCGCCCCTGCTACTCAAGTCTTATGGATTACTTTTATGCTGCCTTTATGTCCTTTTGGAGCTTTAAAGTTTTGGACACCATTCACTGAACCTACAGAGCTGAAATATTCTTCTAAAAATCTTTGTTTGTGTTCTGCAGAAGAAAGTCACACATTTGGGATGGCATGAGGTTGAGGAAATAATGAGAGAATTTAAATTTTTGGGTGAACTATCCCTTTAAGTCTTACGTTTAAAGGGTTCGTTCATGCAAAAATGACATTTCTGTCATCGTTTACTCAGCCTCATGTTGTTCCAAACCTGTTCAACTCTTTCGTCCATGGAAAACAAAACGAGATGTTGACAGCTGCAGTCACTTTTAGTGGTCTGCAACCTGACCCTGGCCCGACGGTACCCTAGAAACCGCCGGGTTTTCGGGCCGGGTTCGAGTCATTTTTTCATGTATGACTTCGGGTCGGGTTGGGGTTTGTACATAATGAAAAAATAGACAGGCCTACCTTGTTTCCCACACCCTCTCTTACTCACAGACACCCGCAAAAGGACGAGTGGGGGCCATTCACACTGAACATGTTTTTCCATTGTTTTCTTATGTAAGCGTGCTGGATGGATATCTTTGACTGTTGCACTACGTCTTGCCGTTTCTTCAGCATCTCACGCTGGCACATAAAAGAATTTCAAGTTTCAAAAACGCATGTCGAGGCACCTGTGTTCTGTTTCGTTCATTGTGCTTCACCTAGCTTGTTTTTAGCACAGGTGTGACAAAGATTCAATGTTCTGAATACTGTTAGTAATGTTGCCTATGATGCTTAGTTAAAATACAGCCTATTGCAACAATGCTTGATGGGAGAAGAAAGTATGAAGATAGTGAGCAATGTTGGGTTTGAGCTCAAAATCTGACAGTACCGTTCGGGTTAGGTAGAGTTGGGTCACACGGTCTTGGGTCCGGTTTCATTGCAAGGCCCATGCAGACCTTTACTCACCATTCACTTTCATTGCATCTTTTTTCTATACAATGAAAGTGAATAGTGACTGAGGCTGTCAGTCCCAAACATTCTGCTTAACATCTAAAATATTTTTCGTGAAAAAATAAAGTCGTATGTGTTTGGAGCAACTTGAGGGTGAGTAAAAGATGACAAACTATCCCTTTAACTAGCTGTCACAGGTCAAGAGGGCTATGAAACAGTTATACTCAAAGCCAGTTTTTAACATATGAATGTTTCACAAGAGTTCCACTCCTAGCCAAGAATAACAGCATGATTTGTTACTCTGCACACAGACAAAGTGAGTAGAGAGATCAAATTTATGAGGCTAGAAAGAGCACAATCCCCCTTTTCACCGAATGTGGCCATGTCAAATTCTCACATATGAAGATGGAACAATGACTTTCTTTCAAAGAAATGTTGAAAAATTGTGATTTTGGTCTTTTGGTCATCTTCAAGCTTACACATAATTTAGTGCATTCAGAAAGTATTCAGACCCCTTCATTTTTTTCACATTTTGTTATGTTGCAGCCTTATGCTAAAATGCTTTAAATTATTATTTTTTCAGATCAATCTACACTCAATACCCCATAA
Source organism: Myxocyprinus asiaticus (assembly GCF_019703515.2). NCBI lineage: Eukaryota > Metazoa > Chordata > Actinopteri > Cypriniformes > Catostomidae > Myxocyprinus > Myxocyprinus asiaticus. The sequence goes on from NC_059360.1 coordinate 23,167,253, forward strand.
TGACAAAGAAAAAAACAGATTTTTGATAACTGCAAATTTATTAAATTGAAAGCATTTTAGCAAAAGGCTGCAACATAAAATGTGAAAAAAAATGAAGGGGTCTGAATACTTTCTGAATGCACTGTATCTGTGCTTGGGGCTATTAATGAGGATTTAAGAATCTCTGTTGCAAAAACATGAACATGTAGGGATTGTGCCTAAGAATATGAAAAAGTAGACTAATAAAAGTTCACAGGTGGTGTTGGTTTTGTCTGTGTAGTTGATACTTAGGGAGTTCAAATGACATGTCCCGCAGTGTGATTTGCTACACTTAAAATTATTTTACAGCATCTTTTTAAAATTCATTTTTAATGACATCATATTAATTGAGACTAAACATTCATGTTACACTGCAGAACTACTAAAGGTGGACTTTTTAAAGGTGCAGCATCATTTTAAAACAGAATTAACATTATTAATATTATAGTTTAGCAATTAGACAAAAAAAAAAAAAAAAAAATCATATACACATTAATATACATTTTAAACAGAATTCTCGAAACAATTTCATGTCCATGCTATTTGTCAACTATCCATGTTGGTCTGATGGTGGTGCACTTCATACACAGATATGCAGTGCTGCTCTGCATACAAACATCATTGCAGGGGACATTTTAAATGCAGGCTGTCACTGGTACTTGTTTAGAAATACAGTGGTTGTTACTTTAAGATGATGTATTACGGCTTGTGCAAAAACTGAAAAACAAGATCAGACAAACATAATTTGTCAAAATCATTTATTTACTATAATACATAGCAGATGATGTTAAAATATTTAGTTTGTACATCATATGAGGCAGTCATATGAACATAATGTTGCTCTTTATTTTAAACTACACTAATGGGATGCTAGCAGCTGCACACTTACCCTATTGAGCCCTTTCCTCAGTTTAAGTGATTCAATTAAGATATAAATCTTGTCTTGCAAAGCTTTTGAGAAAACCTTTTCATCTCCGTTCCCATCCATTCACATACAAACTCTTGCATCACTTGAACAAAAATTAAACATCTCTGTGCTATAGTCCACACAAAGACGTAAGCTTTCTAAACAGCATCTGTTACAGTGGAACAAAATGTAGTACCATCTATATAAAAAAAAAAAAAAAAAAAAAAAACATATTCAAGGGATTGAAGTACACAGTCAATGAATCTAAGCCCAAATTTGAATACATACCACAAAGGAATCTGATTATAGATTTTACAAGATTATACAGAGCTCCAGTACCCCGTGATTTTTGTTTTGTCAGCCGTCAAATAATGCTGATGTGTATATATATATATATATATATATATATATATATATATATATATATATATGATATAGATATATATAGTTTACAGTATATAGAAATATTTATATTTTCCTATTTTATGGAAATAATTAAACAAATCCAAAATATGATATTGAAAGTCGAACAATGGCATGACACAAACAAACGAATATATCAATTTTACCCTAGTTTAATGTTCCCTCAAACAAGTTAGATAAAAAAAACAAGTCTTGCATAAAAACAGTCAAGCATTTACGTTTTTTCCTCCACTTCTAATCATTTAGTTATTACAAGTGGTGAAGGACATGCAAATTCAGTTCAGGAAACTAATAACAGAACAATATACATTTTGAAACTGGTATGCGGAACTAAAACAAAACAAAAAAACGAACATTAAACGAAACAGAGATAACCAGGCCATCTTCTAACGCCTGGGTCTCTGAGATGTGCCAAATGATTGCAGTGGACTGTTTCCCTTCTGTGGTTTCCAGAGTACAAGAGCCTCCTGGTTCAATGTCTGTAGGACAAAGTGCATCCTGGGCATGAGCCCCTGATTTTAAAAACTCATATTAGATCCATCCCAATTGGTGCAAAGCCTTGGGACACCACTACTCCAACTACTGCCGTCTTTAAAATAAAAAAACCCTAAAAATATACCTTTAGTCCACTGTAAAATTAAAAAAGGGTGAAAACACAAACAAATGGCACACTTTACCATTATAACAAGCTGTGCATGTGGTGTTGATTTCAGTGAATGATTGCCAGCTCCATTGTCTTTAGAAACAAACAAAAATGGTATTATAAATATATCTTATGTTTGCAATGTGTGAATCTAGTCAATGTGCACGTTTACTATGTCAAAATAACATTGACATTTTTCTCTATATTTTTTATTCAGTCTCTCCTTCAGTCTGGCTGAGGAACAAAAAAGGGAGTATTTTCTGCAACAGTCACCTTTTTCACTTTGTATTTTCAGAGGCTTGCACGCACACGCACGTGCGTGTTGCAGTCAGCTGAATGTGAAGTTGGGGTCTATATGAGGGGTTCAGGGGGCAGCGGGTGCTGGATCTGCTGTGGTTGGAGGGGAGGAGGGAGCTGCAGGGCCAGCAGGGACTCCAAGCCGTGGCCGTGTGGAGGAGGGGTGCCCTCTGCGCTGGAGGGCTCTGTGATGTCACCGCCGTAGAAGAAGTACTGGCACTGCTGGATGAAGGTCTCGATGACAGACTGATTGAGTTTGGTGGTGGAGAGCGTGTCCTTGTTCTCAAAATCAGGCCTCATGAGCGTAGGCCAGAAACAGATGGAAAGATTGTCGGCAGTCATCAGTGTGGTCTTACTTTGCTGACTTACCCTGAAGAAAGGATATAAAGAGTTACAATGTATTTTTATTTAACGCTGAAAAAAACAACAACAACCTCCTTTTGATAAAAGATTACGGTGAGTAGAATTATTTATTAATTTCATTTATACATTTGCATTTATACATTTGGTAGAAGCTTCTACCCGAAGCATATTATAGTGCATTCATTCATCTGTAAGTTTTATTAATTTGTGGGTTTCCTGGAAATAAGAGGTAGCCGATATATCCGATATATCGGTTTTACCGATTAACCTGTGCCAATAGTTGCTTTTAGGAATTTTTTACATTTTTTATTCCTCCCTGTTCCTCTTTGGCTGGTGCTAGAGGAGTCAACATTTAGAAAGGCTTGGTTGTACTATATTACAGCAGCCTCAAGAGTTTAAATAAAAACACTGAAACCTCATGGGAATTTGTTGTATCTAAATCTTTAACCATTGACGATATTCATCGATATTTTTACCCTCACTTCAATGCATATTTTGATATTTTGATTAGATAATAAAGTGTTATACATTGATGCGAGGGCATGCTAAGAAAAATGCGACCATACGGAAATGTGCCCCATCATCTCATATCTTGTGAATAATAATAAACCTTCCTCATTAAACCTCATCTTGTGAAATGTATATATACAAACTGTTTTTCAATAAGAGTCTTGGGTGTTTCAGGCTTGTTTATAGTCAAAAGTCCTGTATTATGTATCAAACCAAACATTTTTCTGATTATAATTGGAATTTTTGATTGAACAATAAACTGCATCTGGGATTTTATTTATTTAGACTCTTGTGGCCTCTATGACTGTGCCATCTTTATTAAGGAAAGAATAAGACATTTTTGAATGATACTGGATGATAAATCGGTTATCGGCCTTCCCCACCACCTTAGTTATTGTATCCGCAAAATCCACTATCAGTCAACCACTACTGGAAATTGCATCTTAAGCATTGCTTGCACCATGTTCTTCCAGTTAAGTTATGAGAACCCTGTTCATTTATTTAAGGACCCAGTAAAATTAAAATTGGAGTTTTGTGGCTTTTAGGCTCCATTTACACCTGGTATTAAGATGTGTTTTGGGCGATCCGTTTGAAACAGGTCTACGCTTAAGACAGGTGTAAATGAGGTCCAGACGTTTTGAGATTTATTCACTTCAACCACATTGGGAGGTGGTCGAAAATGGATGTGACCACATTGAAAATGCGTTTGAACAGCAGCGATGAACTGCCTACTAAGCTGACAAACTTTGCCAGTTACATGAGGATTTAAAAGGAAATAACCATCCGACTGGAAAATGTAAAAAAGTGCATACATATACATGCACAAAAACTTTACAGAACTTCTGTGTGTCTAGGCCCTCTCTCACTGCAGGAGCTAAAGCTCGTTTTGGATCATTTTTGAGGAACTACTCAGTTTTTGTCGCTTTCGCACATGAGGAACTATATTTCCTCTTAGCCATTAGGCCTTTTCCCACTGCAGGGACTAAAGCCTGTTTAAGCTACTTTTCCCCAGGACTAGTACTTTTAGTCGTTTTCAAACCAAACTTGTAGCTGCTAGCCTGCTACTCGGAGTATTGCGCTAATTTTATTTATTTAAATTCCCATAACAAAAATAACAAAAAACCAACTAATTATCCAAAGAGAATCATCCGTTTCACGTGTGTGTGTGAGGGGTCAGCCGAGCTGTTCGTGACTTCATCGGAGACACATTATGAGTTTTCTTCACATCTGTATTGTTTGTACTGTGTGACTATACAGAAAATAAAGTGATTTCTGGATTACTACATAGATTTTTTCCTGGGATGATGGATATAAATAATGAGATGTTTATCGAGAGTGGATAATTGAACTCTATTATACACTAAACCGTCATGAAATCTAGTTTACATGAGGGAAGTATTGCTGCCTGTTACTGCGTGATTAATTTGCATAAAGACGTCTTTTTTTAAGTAAATAAGTGAGTATTACAGTACAGTAATTTATGTTGAGTCATAAAAGCCTTTATTGTAAAAGATTGTGTTGGTAAATAGGTTTTATAGTGCATTTTCAACATGTTTTCTGCTGAGTTCAGCATGTGCTTTGTGGTAGCAAGGTGACGCGTCTTTCCTCTCAATACGGTGCAGCACAGAGCACCGCACGCACGGTTCACGCACCCAGTGTAAACTTTAGGGACTTAAGAGGGACATTTTAGCTCCTGCTACATGGTAGATATTTTTGGGGGGGAAGAGGAGAGGGAGGTGGAGCAGCCTGTGATTGGTCAAACATGAATGACGCACAAAGCAATTAGAAACGCGAAGAGCCGACAGCCACCATGAGTAAACAAACCTATAGCCTACAATTCTGAGGATTGCACAAATTTTCCAATTCCAATAAATAAATAACATCCAAAGAATATCACCTATTTAACATATTACCGTATGTGTGTGCGTGGGATGAGCAGAGCTGTTGCGTGACTTTTATCGGCAGTCCAATTGTGATTGGATTGCCCAAAAGCATCTTAATACCAGGTGAAAAAAGGGCCTCAGACAATGTCTCTTAGCAAAATTAACTTTAAGCATATAGGCATGTTTAAAATCTACAGTCTTTCTCTTCATGGAAAATGGATATGTACTGATGGCACATCTTGCATGCACAAGCGTATAGATTTCCATCCAATAAAATGCTCTCTAAAATGAGTCCTCTGCCTAATACCACCTGCTATATATGGAGGACCAGGACTGACAAAATATAAAATAAATATATAAATAAATACATCTTTAAAGAAATGTAAAAAAAAAAAAAAAAAGTGTAAATAAATAAACAAATGTTAAAATCTGACATAAATGAGTATTTATACTTTTATTTCCTTATGTATTATTGTATTTATTTATTTCCATTTTAATGTATTTCCACATGTATTTATTTCCTCATTTATTTATTTTCTACATTTATTTATTTCTACATGTATTTGTCCATATTTATATATTTCCACATGTATTTATTTATACATTTCTGTGTCCGTACGGTAATGAGGGGGCATGCTTTACACTTCAGGCACAGCAATCGAGCTCGGAGTGCTCCAGAGTGAAGATGAGTAATCTCATATTTAAATAAATATTTTTCTCCAAAACACGTTTGCTACAATTATTGGCACCCCTAGAAATTCTTATGAGTAAATATATCTAAGTATATTCCCATTCATATTTTACATTTTTTAGTACACCTGGGTGACTAGGAACATGAAACTGTTCAGCCATGACTTTGTTTCAGAGGGGTATAAATATGAAATAACACACAAGCCAAATTCCCTTAGTCATCTATCACAATGGGTAAGACCAAAGAATAAAATTATATGGAAAAGTATCTCACGGCCACGGTTAAATATGGTGGTGGATCTTTAACGTTGTGGGGCTGTTTTTATGCCAAAGGTCCTGGACATCTTGTTGGGATACATGGCATCATGGACTCTATCAAATACCAACAGATAAAAAATTCAAACCTGGCTGCCTCTGCTAGAAAGCTTACAATGAGCCCTGGTTGGATCTTCCAGCAAGACAATTATTCAAAACACACTCAACACAAAAATGGTCCACTGACCACAAAATCAAGGTTCTGCAATGGCCATCCCAGTCTCCTGACCTGAACCCCATAGAACACCTGTGTGGTGAACTGAAGAGGAGAGTCCACCACGTGGACCTCGGAATTTGAAGGATCTGGAGAGATTCTGTATGGAGGAATGATCTCAGATCCCTTGTTATGTGTCCTCCAACCTCATTAGGCATTATAGGAAAAGACTCAGAGCTGTTATCTTGGCAAAGGGAGGTTGCACAAAGTAATGAATAAAAGAGTGCCAATAATTGTGCCACACATATATTTGACAAAAATATTTGTTTTTTGATAAAACTTGTGCTGTGTTTGCAATTGTTTGATATCCATTAGAGGATATATTTTTGTGAATATCAATATCAAGATCAAAAGGATAAACAATTAAGACATATTTTTCACAGCCTTCTTTGCTCATATTTACCAAGGGTGCCACTATTTTTGGCCACCACTGTATATACATGTAAAAATAAATAAATGTAGAAAAAATTAATGAGGAAATAAATACATGTGGAAATACATTAATATGGAAATAAATAAATACACTAATACATTAAAAAGGAAATAAAAGTATAAATACTCATTAATGTCAGATTTTAACATTTATTTGTACGCTTTTTTCTCTTTTTTTTTTTTCATTTCTTTAAAGATATATTTATTTATATATTTATTTTGTATTTTGGCAGTCCATGTCTTCCATGGCTATAAGATATAGGCTATTTAATAAAAACGCCGTTTTTCAACAGTTAATGTCAAACAGTAAAGAAAACTGTGATCATCAAGCCATTTCAGGTCTTTAACAAAGCAAAACATTTCTTACCAAAGGCAGGAAATAAAGCCTCAAAAAGGCAGAGCTTTACCTGTTAAGGTGAGTGATGACGTATTTGAAAACTTCATAATTTACAGGAGGACATTTTCTCACAATTTCCTTCAGTACCTGCAGCCTCTCGTAGTGATCTACAATTTCTGGAGAAAGGCAGAGAAGTGAGGAAAGATTCAGACTTTGAAATATGTGGTAATATTTGTTTCATGTTTCACAAGGACTGAACATATAAAACTATAAAGCATGTAATTTCCTTCTACTCAATTCCGACAAAACAGAGGTACTAATTATTGGACCAAAAACCTCTAAAAATAAGCCGCTAAAATATAATTTGACTCTCGATGGATGTACTGTTACATCGTCTTCTACAGAAAAGAACTTGGGTGTTATTTTTGATACCAATCTGTCCTTTGAAGATCAAATTTCCAATGTTTGTAGAACAGCATTCTTCCACCTCAGAAATATCGCTAAGTTACGACACATGCTCTCTGTTGCTGATGCCAAAACACTAATTCATGCATTCATGACCTGAAGACTAGATTATTGTAATGCATTACTGGGAGGATGTCCAGCAAGTTCAATAAATAAACTTCAATTGGTTAAAAATGCAGCTGCCAGAGTGCTGACTACAACCAAGAAATACGATTACATTAGCCCAATTTTATCGTCGTTACATTGCCTACCTGCTAAATTTCAAATTAATTTCAAAATTCTGTTAACTACATACAAAGCTTTGAATGGTCTAGCTCCACAGTACTTAAGCGACCTTCTGACACGCTATATTCTGTCACGCTCATTAAGATCGCAAAACTCTGGCATGTTAATAGTTCCTAGAATATCAAAATCCACAAAAGGAGGTAGATCCTTTTCATATTTTGCTCCTAAACTATGGAATAGTTTCCCTAACACTGTTCGGGATGCAGACACACTCACTCAGTTTAAGTCTAGACTAAAGACTCATCTATTTAGCCAGGCATACACCTAATTTATCCATCAACTCACAATTAGGCTGCTTTAGTTAGGTCTACCGGAACCTGAAACATTGATCGTGATCTATAACTCTGCATAAAACTGAATGACATCTATGCTAATATTGTTCTATTTGTTGATTAATATCCCAAGGTTACCAGAGCCGGCCAGACCCAGCTCCGTTCCTGCTTGGTGTCGGACTTCATTGCTATGTGTCGATGAGTGATGACGACAAACTACAGCCGGTGCCAGCCAGACATCACTTCAGTCTTTTGACTTCAGAGGATGAACGGATGCCAACTCCAACTGTAAGACATCGGATACTTCATATACCACTGCCTGAACCTTGGATTTAGGATGGACCCCACCGAACCTCACTGAAATGACCTGCCGGTTGAACTGCAATGCTCCTCATTGATCTCTGCATGCATCACCTTGGTCTAATGATGGACTACACTCTTGAAATGGAATACATAGACTATAATTTAATTGCCAACAAAAGCCTTCATCAGCCAACTAACAAAGGATAATGCATCTATGTGAACTTCTGCAGTTAATCCAGGATTGACTTCAAAGACATTAGTGATTAAACTTGAAGTTCAAAAAAATATTTGTATTTTATTATTTTTAAACACTGGACCTTAACACTTAGTTTACTAATCTTAAACCATGACCTGCACTGCACATAAATAACTAATACTGGCATTATATTCATGCTGGATAACCAGAGGGGAACTGGCCCCCACAGTGAGCCTGGTTTCTCACAACGTTATTTTTTTCCATTAACCAGCATCTTATGGAGTTTTGAGTTCCTTGCCACAGTCACCTTCAGCTTAGTCACAGGGGTTCTAAATACAATTATAATTTAATTTTTATGCACAATCATAATCATACAATCATATTTAATCATACTACACAATGATCACTTAAGACTTTATAGATATTACAGTTTGTATTTATTTTTTGTTAATGCATGATTTTCTGTAAAGCTGCTTTGAAAAGATGTGTGTTGTGAGAAGCGCTATACAGATAACAATGACTTGACTAATAAACACATTTGATCTTTTACAGCTGAAACACAATGATAAAAGAACAGGCAAGCATCAAAACTAGCACCTGCATCCACTGCACTTGCTTTACACCGCTTCTGCATCCTTAACATCAACAAACAATGATTTTAGTGCAAGATGAAATGAGTTGCTACAAATGCCTGGCCTGAAGAACATAATCCCAGAATTTACAGTAATTTATCTACAGCAGATGGATCAGAAATAATAAGGAATACATCACAAGGGGCACTGGATTAGATTCAGCACTTGGAAGCATCAAACGGAAATGCAGATGCATTTAAGTGACTTCACCAGCTTCCTTGGGCTGGGATTAGACAGTGTGGTGATGAGATTAATATTGAATGCAGTTGAAAGCATTAAAAAAAAAGAAACTGGGTCTGCAAAGAGGAAAAAAAAAATAAGACTAGTTGAGACGCTGAGGTAACACAAGCAGGTCTCTACTTGTCTTCATATTTGTAGCAGACACACTTCCTGTCTTTCTTGTAGACACAACCCTGAGCTGATGTAACTGATGTACGCTGCGTCACTGAACTTGGCTCATTTTGTCTTGAAGATAAGTATGAATAAGAGGCTGGGTCAGTTAGCTACATAATGATCACAAGTGAAACAGAACTGTGCCTAGAGTAATCTACAGCTGCAGGTTGACTGCTTTCACCTGCAAATTCTAGGATTCGAAAAGTCAACAAACTAATTTTCTACCATAAATTCAATACACACTTAAAATGATAAAATCTGCTAAAAATCAATTTATTACATTTCACTGATTTGCTGTTAATTCCTCTTCACACCAAGTCCGAATTATCATAATAATGCTTTTTCTCTAGCATTTTTAACATGTCAGTCTTTTTTTTTTTTGCTCTCCAGTTTGGCCGAGGAACAAAAAAAGAGAAAATTTCAAAAATACATTTTTTTCCACTTTTTATTTTAAGATGCTCTCATTTTATTCAGATATCCCAACTTTTTTTCATAGAATGATGAAAATGTACCATCTGACACAATGTATAAAGTGAATAGTGATCTTTTTTCTTATTTCAAATATTTTAGATAATTCATGGGTTTTAGACATGAAACTTATTCAAATATAGTCACTTAAAAACTAGTGGCTAAATTATATGTTTTTCAATGGCAGATGTTAATACAGATATATAGAGAACAATGTGGCCAATGGTTAATGTAATGCTGATACAGGTGTACTGAATATAAAACAACTTAATAATGGTAAATAAGAGAAATACAAAATTGCTTATAATAAATGAACACTTTTCACAATATGTACTTCAAAATACAAAACCAGGAACAGCATTATCAACTGGCAAAGCTGTGGATTTTTGTCAATTTTGCAGTTGATGCAATATGTCAAATATTGAATGCTGATAATCTCAAAATGGCCAAATATTGGCGGATATATTGGGCTATCACTAAAAGAGACTGTGTCAAAGTTTAAGTCAAAGTGTTAAATGAAACTATTTGTAGTTAAAAAATATATATAAAAAAAATAAAAGAGACTGTTTCAAAACGGCCACTTGCCACGATCCTCTAACAAAAAGGGATTGAGATAAAGGAATGAGTCGATACTTACTGGCTGCTTCCACTAGCTCTGGGTGGAGTGTGTATGGTATAAGGGGGTCAGGGAGGTCAGCAAAGAAAGCCTTCAGGGCTCCAGCAACGGCATTCACAGCTACATCCATCTCCATCAGATCAACACTGTGGTCTGAGAGGAATAAAAATGGTGTGAGCTTGTGTAAGCATTGAACTGCCTTTGTCAGTGTTTGGTAAAGCACATAAAACAGCTTTAACTGAATTTAGCAGAAGTGGAGAGCAAAGAGAACGAGATAAAAAAAATGAAAGTGATGAAAATACAGAAGAGAAAGAGGCTGTAAGAGCTGGGTTTAAAGTGAAATGACAGCTGTCAGACTGGATCTCTCTGAAAAAGCACTGAATGAACACGAGAAAGGGGGAAAAGCATCTAATTCAGAGAATTGTGAGGTTGCCTAAGAAAAAACGAGAGAAAGACTAATGGCTCCAGGCCAGCGGGCAGACTGCTGCCTAAAGTGGCTCTTTTGGACAAACGATGGCTCACTGAGTGAATAATCTGGTCACTTGGCTGAAGATTTTTTCACCCACTCATCTAAACAGCTCACTAGCTAGAGATGACTTATATTTCGTTTGAAAGATATATAAAAACAAAGAGAGTTGATTTCATTTTGCCCACAAAAGGAAAACATTGGAAACATTTTTCTATACGTTAACAGTAGTTAACGCACTGTTTATTATGAACTAACAATGAACAATGAACTAACCGCTTCTACTAATATGTTCATTTTAAAAATGTTGTTTGGAAATTAGTATTAGAGCACTTGACAATGCCTTTTGTGAAACTGACATTAACATTCTGTGGTGTGACATGCTATACTGCATCAAAAACTATTTTAACAAAGTAGAATTCTTTTATCATAATTATGCAGATGTGATTACCTCTATATTAATTGAGAGACTACATGGAATATTTGTACTTTGAAAAATGTATTTGTCACTCAGCAGGGCCTTTTAAAATGAACAAGGCAGCACAAAGTTTATTAAAAATGGTAAAAAACTTAAAAGAAATGGCAACCAATCACAGCAGCAGAAATAACCACTTTACACATTCATGTAGATGAATAATAAATGAATGAATGATATATATCTTATAATTCTGATAATCTTGATTTTGACCAAAAAAAAAAAAAGAAAATTGTTCTTGCGCAAAAAATCTAGACACAGTGCAAAAATGGAAAAGAACGCAGGTGTCTCGAGAGGCGTTTTTAAAACCTGAACTTCTTTTTAACCTGACAAGGCGTCTTAAGTGTCACTCCTGAACGAGGCAGCGAGACATTATGCTAGGGCTGGGTGCTATGGCTAAAAAGTTAGATCTCGATATTTTTCAGCCTATTAATGATATTCGATATACAGCTGAAGTCAAAAGTTTACATACACCTTTAGCCAAATACATTTAAACTCAGTTTTCACAATTCGTGACATTTAATCGTAGAAAACATTCCCTGTCTTAGGTCAGTTAGGATCACTACTTTATTTTAAGAATGTGAAATGTCAGAATCATAGTAGAGAGAATTATTTATTTCAGCTTTTATTTCTTTCATCACATTCCCAGTGGGTCAGAAGTTTACATATGCTTTGTTAGTATTTGGTAGCATTGCCTTTATATTGTTTAACTTGGGTCAAATGTTTTGGGTAGCCTTCCACAAGCTTCTCACAATAAGATGCTGGAATTTTGGCCCATTCCTCCAGACAGAACTGGTGTAACTGAGTCAGATTTGTAGGCCTCCTTGCTCGCACATGCTTTTACAGTTCTGCCCACAAATTTCCTAACGGATTGAGGTCAGGGCTTTGTGATGGCCACTCCAATACCTTGACTTTGTTGTCCTTAAGCCATTTTGCCACAACTTTGGAGGTATGCTTGGGGTCATTGTCCATTTGGAAGACCCATTTGTGACCAAGCTTTAACTTCATGGCTGATGTCTTGAGATGTTGCTTCAATATATCCACATACATTTCTTCCCTCATGATGCTATCTATTTTGTGAAGTGCACCAGTCCCTCCTGCAGCAAAGCACCCCCACAACATGATGCTGCCACCCCCATGCTTCACGGTTGGGATGGTGTTCTTCGGCTTGCAAGCCTCACCCTTTTTGGTGGTACCTTCAGGTATTTGAAAATTGCTCCCAAGGATGAACCGGACTTGTGGAGGTACACAATTATTTTTCTGAGGTCTTGGCTGATTTCTTTTGATTTTCCTATGATGTCAAGCAAAGTGACACTGAGTTTGAAGGTAGGCCTTAAAATACATCCACAGGTACACCTCCAATTGACTCCAATTAGCCTATCAGAAGTTTCCAGCCACTTAAAGGCACAGTTAGCTTAGTGTATGTAAAATTCTGACTCACTGGAATTGTGATATTGTCAATTATAAGTGAAACAATCTGTCTGTAAACAATTGTTGGAAAAATTACTCGTGTCATGCACAAAGTTGATGTCTTAAATGACTTGCCAAAACTATAGTTTGCTAATATGAAATCTGTGGAGTGGTTAAAAAAATTTGTTTTAATGACTTCAACCTAAGTGTATGTAAACTTCTTAATTCAACTGTACACCGCTATGCCACAAAATTAAACCACCTGCCTAATATTGTGTAGGTCCCCCTCATGCCGCCAAAACAGCACCAACCTGCATCTCTGAATAGCATTCTGAGATGTTATTCTTCTCACCACAATTGTACAGAGCGGTTATCTGAGTTACCATAGACTTTGTCATTTTGAACCAGTCTGGCCATTCTCTGTTGACCTCTCTCATCAACAAGGTGTTTCCATCTGCAGAACTGCCCCTCACTGGATATTTTTTGTTTTTGGCAACATTCTGAGTAAATTGTAGAGACTGTTATGTGTGAAAATCCCAGGAGATCAGCAGTTACAGAAATATTCAAACCAGCCCGTCTGGCACCAACAATCATCCATGCGATTATCTACTCAGCCAATCGTGTGGCAGCAGTGCAGTGCATAAAATCATACAGATACGGGTCAGGAGCTTCAGTTAATGTTCACATCAACCATCATAATGGGGAAAAATATGATCTCAGTGATTTGGACCATGGAATGATTGTTGGTGCCAGATGGGCTGGTTTGAGTATTTTTGTAACTGCTGATTTCCTGGGATTTTCACGCACAACAGTCTCTAGAATTTAATACGAATGGTGCCAAAAACAAAAAACATCAAGTGAGTTCTGTGGACGTAAATGCGCTGTTTTGGCAACACGAGGGAGTCCTACACAATATTAGGCAGGTGATATTAATGTTGTGGCTTAGTGGTGTAGAACTAAATTATTACTGTGGGATTCAGTCAATTTTATTATAATAATAAAATACTAAATTATAATTATTATTTTTAGGATTAGATTTGTTTTATATAAAAGTAATTTTTTTCATATTTCCTATATTCCTATTTACTTCACCTTTCTCTGGAGCTTTTATTTTGTCACTGAAAGAAAGTGCAGTTTACAATGTTCCTCATCTGGTGAAAAGCTGTCATCTCCTCCTTTTCTCTTATACTGTGCCGCGTTTGTAGATTTGTACAACTTGTAGCGGTTACTAATGTTTGGAATTGCAATACTTTGATTTCACAATGCACGTGAAATGCTCTAAAACCACTAAAAACATGAGCCCCGTGCGTGCACAGAACAGTGTGTCACCGGTTTATTCTGAAGCGCACACAATCCATGTTTTGTCAGGTTAGGTTGAGGAAAAGGCAGGACTCAAACTTTAAAAGGAACATGACCGACAGAGACCTAACAGTTGTCATAAACACAAGCAACATCCCACAACGAACTGGCACCAGACAGAGCACAAAGGGAGATTATAAAGGGAGAGAAATCAGGAGGGAAAACGAGGAAGGCAGGTGAATAGGTAACAAGGCAAATGAGAGGGCGGGGTTATCACTGAAGACAAGACAGAAACAAATGCACAAGGGAATGAGAAAACACAAACCCAAGTGCATTCACACAGCACGAGACAAAACACAAGTGCCTGGATTCAGCCACAGAGTAAATAAATCAAACCAACCGAAGTGGATGAATCCAGACACAAGACATAAAACAGACATAGACCACGTACATGTCAGGGCTCAGCCACAAAGGGAAAAAAAAACTAAAACTAAGGGCAGAACCCTGACATGTTTATCTGTCTTTAATTGTAGCCTTCTGTAGTTTAATAATCACATATGACCATATCACCATTTTGATGTTATTTTTGTTATTTGTGCAACCCTGAAGGATCGTGAAATTAGTCTACTGATTTACGCTTTATGATACCTAATTGCCATATGAAAAGCACATTAAAATCATCATGATACTCACTATACTGCTTCATTTTATATCTTCAGCAAAATCATTGTGATTATACTGTGAATATTCGATATATTGCCCATTCCTACATGACACAATGGTCAATGACGTCTGTCTAGTATGTTTACATAGAAAAACTATTCGAAAATGCGTTCAGTGTTAACAGCCCCTTCTACGACAACTATCCATATGCAGAAATTAACATTAGCCAATGTTAATAAATGGTGTAAGTATTACAAACTGTTAGTTTATGTAAACTATTGTGTTCATTTTACCTATACAATCTTATTATAAAGTGTTACCCATGCATCTATTGCATGTAACTACCTCAGTATATTTACAGTGCAGCGGCTGTTTCATTTTAAGATTTTAAAATTAGAATATAATGGATTACTCTGCTATAGACTGGCAACAATGAGACATTTTAAACCTAAACTTTGCTGCATAGCCAATCACTGCTTGATGTAAGCCTGCTGGCACTGTCATTTCAAGGCTGCAAATGTCAAGTTTGTTTTTATAGAAATGGTCCATTTACAGCATGGCAGATCATAATCACTTAATTCAGTGCCTTTTTCTTATTTGACAGCTGCAGTCTATTTTGCTGCTGAATGGAGGGTTCACCCTTTTAGTAAGTCTCGATAGAAGTCAATAATTTCAAAAAGAGGGACAGGTTAATATTTTATTGTTTGTGGTTTAGTGAGTACATGGGACATACAGTATTTTTTTAATTCCATACATTTTCTAAAATGATATCTTCCTGGGGGCCTGGGTAGCTCAGCGAGCACTTATGCTGACTACCACCCCTGGAGTCACGAGTTCAAATCCAGGGTGTGCTAAGTGACTCCAGCCAGGTCTCCTAAGAAACCAAATTGGCCCGGTTGCTAGGGAGGGTAGAGCCACATGGGGTAACCACCTTGTGGTTGTGTTTAGTGGTTCTCGCTCTCAATGGGGTTCTCTATATATATATATATATTTTTTTTATTTTTTTTATTATATCTTCGTTGCACAAAACAAAAAACAAACAATACAAGAAAAATAAAAACGCTTTTTTAACATGAACCAATAGCTAGCTAGCAAATGACCAGATGTTCTTTTGAAGTTGAGAGATGGCTTTGTTTAGGCTGTATAAATGTTTTACTGTTTTACTACACTGTGCCATAACCAGGCACAAAGTGTTCAGTAGCCCCACCCAATATTAAATGTCATTGGTCCAAAACATTAAAAATGTTTATTTACTTCATTCATAAGTGTAGTTTTAAATAATTTCATTTTTTCAGTATACATTTCTCAAACTTGTTAACATAAAACATATGGCATATTTGCAAAAAAAACATAAAATTATACTAATAATATATGTTTTGCAAATGCTAAATTTGTATTTCATTTCATTATATTATGTAATGGTTTAACTTTCATTGAATGGACCATGGTAGAAGAACACTTCAATTCCCAGCATGCTCCAATTTACTCAATATACAGTCAAAAGCTAGATTCTAATTTTATATTATTTTAATATTATATTATATTAGTATTGAACTTTAAGTCTCTGCAGTTGAGAAAACCCCTGATAAAAGTACTGTAATTCAATCAACATGATAAAAAGCAATTCAAATGGATTTACCAGCAAACCACTGCATCAAATAAAAAGACCTGAGACTGTTTAGCTTTCTGGTAAATACCGCAGTGCAGAGTGTCTATCAGTACAGCCTTAAACAAATTAAACCATAATGAATCTAAATGGTGACGAAATATCCACCTGTTGTGAGAGCCTTGCAAAATTTAAATTACAAATGAACCATTCAAATTGGAGTTTATAAGTGCCTCTCTATCCAATTTATGAAATATGTTCCTACATGTGTCCTAGCAACATGTTTTCAAAAGCTTGCAAATAAAGCCTAATTTCCCATAGAGCCAAGTTAAAGCAGCACATACCCTGGTCGAATTGCTTCTGAATGTTGTCTTGATCCGTTTTGTTTCCACTCACTCGATAAAGGCCCTCTGTGGTGAGACCTGCAAATTAAGAGTGGCACTTCATTAAAATCAATCCCGCAAAGGTTATGTGACAAAACCTCAGTGGAACAAAGCAGTTAGTGGCAGAGTGCTCTCAAAATCCACAAACTCTTAAAGCAACCACATAAAGGATAGTTAAAAAAACAGTAGAAATTCACAGTCAATTATTAAACATAATAGTGAAGAAACTCTAGCAATAAATTAGGCAGCAAACAATAAGTTAAGCTCACCACATCCAAATTCTCGGCACCAAAACAAGATTTTAAAATGTAACAATGCACCTCTACAATCGATTTTTCAATTGACTGGATGCCGAAAAATGTAATCAGGTATGAAAACGTTATTCAACAAAACAGAAATTCAGCATTAGACTTTAGTCACATCAAATTTGGAATGAATATACCTTTATTTTAGCAAGACCAAATAGTGCTATAACCTTTTAGTTGCACAGATCAAGATATGCCTATAATACTGGTCAGCTTCCATCTAAAGATCTGAATATGAATAAAGTAATCACATTACACTATAGATGATCTCATAAATAGGGATTGGCCAACAGTATTTTTTTTGTACTAACTGATAGTATCCAGAACAATATGCAGAAAATGATAAATAAAATATGAATTATAATTTACTTTAACAGAAAATAAAAAATTATGAATATCTTAACCCTTTAAAAGTGCATTCAGTAGTTTGGAGCCAATTTAAAAATTGTGTTTTTGTGAAGTTTGATCCGAATGGTGTACACTCACATGAGATGAAGACTGTACTCATAATAGTTTTCTATAAAAAGTGTTTTATTCTACATGGTGTGGGTCACCCTCTTCAATGTGTTTCGCCAAGTTGAAATCACATGATCCGCGGTGTTTCACTAAACGTCGAAGAAGAGAATCCTCGCGCTCATTCGCTGCCGCCTGTGTAGATAGTCTTGGTTATGCTTAAAACGTTGTTTGGAGAACCGAATAGCGAATAGAATCAGAATGAGCTTTACTGCCAAGTGTGCTTACACACAAGGAATTAGTCATGGTGACAGAACACAATGGAACATACTTATTTATCGTGCTTTAGCAGCAGAGACAATGGGAGATATAGTAGCTGTACTGCCGAAGTAGCAAAAAAAGGTCTGAAGCAACTTCAAGCAAGAAGACAGAAAGACCCGCAAATGCAAAAAACTAGAGTAAATATTGGTAACGGCAAGATATCTACGTCTTCATTTGTTTATTGCAAAGTAGCTTGGAACAGCGCTTGTTATGGATTTTGTGTAAACCATGATGTTGGTTGCTTGGAAACCAAACGATTTCTTCAAATACAGTATTCACAAACATGATAAATTTGATAATCAAAAACAATTCTAATCTTTCCTTTACCATAACATTCTGTATCGCTAGATAATTGAGGTTTATTTCATCCTAAGCAGCTGTCTAATAAAGGTAATAACTGTCTTTAGAAATAACGTGAAATGTTGACAGTCTACAAAAGAATTCTCGGATTCAGTTGACTATTGGGAAGAAAACAAAAGCAGTTTTTCAGAGCCACCTTATTTACACCCAGAGATAATGTCAAATCAGAAAAAACATTTTCGGCTCAATTTATTTTTCAGGAGTTTCTTAGGCTGAGAGTCTCAGAATGTCTCAATCAATATCATTACAAAATTGAAAAGTTATCTTTACACTGATAACAAACACTTCCTTGCTTTTTGTTGAGTTATAAGCCTTTAATTTTAGGTATGCTACTGAAACAGAAAATCTTTAAAAAACATCCTCAGAGCTTAAAGGGTTAATACTACTACTGATAATAATAATATTTTAATGCAAAGTTGTTTTGGAATCTGATTGCAAATTTATTTTAATCTTTATTTTGTGCTATGTCTAAATATTAAATATCAATTAAGTATAAAATAAGCATTTCTCATTTAAGAATGACAGGCAGCACTTATTGGTCAACCCGACATTAAAGAACCAATAATTAAGAATTTTTTTTTTTTTTTAAATATCAGTTATTAAAAAAAGAAAATCTGTCATAGCAGTTACCGGTCTATCTCTACTTGTTAGTCACTTTGGTAAGAAAGCATTTTCCATAAAAGTTAAATGGTGAGTGTACACATTATTCTTATTTATTTTTGTCACATCCATACAAACAGTCTTTACACAGGTGTTACATATTCCACTAAAGACCAAATATTACTAAAACAGACATGTTCCTAAACCTACACATATCACAGTTAGAGGTCGACCAATAGTGGATTTTGCTGATACCAATAACTAAGGTGGTGGGAAAGGCCGATAACCGATTAATCGGCCGATAGTTTTTTTTAATTGATTTATATAATGATCAAAGATTTCATAGTCTTTCATTACTATGACAGGCACAGACATTGATGGTACAAGAGTCCAAAATGAATAAAATCCCAAAAGCATTTTATTGTGCATCCAAAACTCCAATAATAACCAGAAAAATTAAGATTTGGTGCTTAACGTGGGATTTTTAACTATAAACAAGCCGATATACACTGGGGCATTTTATTTTGAAAATGATAGAGACTTGCTCCATTACAATGATCCATATGCAAGTATTTAACAAATTAAGCTTTTAACAGCTTAAATATTCACCAAATGAAGCATTCTGTGTATATATTTAAAATTTCACCAGATGAGGTTTATTGTTGAGGAATAAAAAAAATGAACTATCGGAAACTATTTTTGCCGATAACCGAGAGTGTCAAAAAGCAACTATCGGCACCGATTAATCAGTCTACCTCTAATCACAGTATTTCATTCCCTTCTTTCAACCATTGCTCAAATATTTAAAATCATGCACTCAAGCCAGAATCTGGGCCACTCCAGGTGGACATATGAGCACCTGATATCACGAACAGAAAAAGTAGGCCAGAAATGCGGATAATGCTGCAAAACTCAACCCACACTTCCCCGTTCTCTGACCGTTAACACTGCTTGCATCTCTTATTTTCATTTTGCCTAATCTATTGAAGCCCATTTATCAAGCTAAAGATAGCTCTGTGAAGTCGTGACCCTGTGCAGTTCCACAGCTCTCCGAAGTGCTGAATCAAAACATAGGGCCCCCACAGTCACTTTTTAAGCTCGTGCTAACAGCTCCAAGTGAAAACCGCAGTACATTTTTCAGATGTTCCCACATGTCAGAGCCTGTTCCTCCTCCAAAGGAGTGGGAGGCTACAGTAAGGCGCCTGTTTAACTCACCACTGTTCACATGAAAGGGCAGGTGTTTAGGGACAAATGTGGCCTGTTTTACTGCCTGGGTGAATCACCTGTTTCCCACAAACAGGTTACAAGGTGTTACAGGACTGAACTTTTCAAATATCCTTTGAGAAACTAGGCTTTTTGTAATTGTACTGGACATGTTTGGTGGAGTGTAGAGCTGGGCGCTATAGCTAAAAAGATCTTGATACTTTATTTTTGAAGATTTTTACAATACATCTCGATGTTTATGTATTTGTGTATCTGAAATCAATCATTACAACCAAACAGCTTTTGTCGCCAAGTAGATTCAAAATGTTTAATACAAGAAGTAAAATACAGTTCAAATCTAGCTAAAAATGTTTTCCACTGTCTCATTAAATGAACACAAATAATGACCATAGTTAATCATTTTTATGTTATTTGCACCAATATAACAATACATAGCAATAAACAGGGACTGAAAACCGAATGTAACTGAAAACAGGAACAAAGTCCTTTTCAATTGTTCCTGAGTGAAAAACTTTATTTTAAAATATTGGTAACCAGTTAATAACCGTTGATTTTGCTCCGATCATTTTTTTAATGAAACATAAGTCTCAATGGTTTATTACAGTAAATTTTTCGGAATTACACCACTTCCTGTTGCCTAAAAAATTTGGCTTCTCAATATTTAGTTAAACATGACAAGCATGTGCTTTGATCCTAAAGGGAAATTGCTGCATCACACATTTTTTGCCTTAATGAATGTTGTGGATGTAGCCTTCTGTGACATGCTGAAGGCCTTTTAGACAACTATATATATATAATTACTACATATACATGCACAGTTAATCCAGACAGAAGGAAACATATTGAGGTAGTAAGTACATTTCTCAGTTGTTTCCAAGTCTTCAATGAATTATTGTTAGATAAGATGCACTGATACCGATTTGATGCTGCCAGGTTCTGACCTAGAAGCAGATCTGTAATTAAAACAAATCATTAAAATAAATACAATTATATTAAATAATTATTCAATCATTTTTATGTTTAAAATAAAATATTTCGGACCACATAAGATGAAGTTTAGTCCAAACATGTTCAAGGAGTGTGTGCATGCATGCAGGAGAGAGATTTTGGCTATTATTTTATTTTAGATGTCCAGAAGTATTTCTCAAATATTTTAAATATTTCTGGGGATATATTTAATATTAAGATTTGTTTAAAAGAAAATTTTAATATATATGTTATTTTATATAGGGTACTGTTTACTTTGCTTATAATAATTTCTATGCTGACAATTCCATCATATGGGCAAAAAAAAATTGAATTGCTTTTTATCACTTATTTTGATAGTCCCTAATTTTGAGTGTTTTTCCAGATTATATCCTTTTTTTTCTTGAGAGATCTGGTAACACTGTAACTGGTACATCACCCACCCTTAGCACAGAGTAATGTCATTAAGATTTTATTAACCGTTCTTTAATTTCATTCTAACGGTTACCAATTGGAAACGCGGCAACGGAACGCTGAAATAAAAGAAAAAAACAAAAAAACATTTCTTCTCAGAACGAACCAAATTGAAAAACATTTTATTTTTACTCCCTGATATTTAGGCTACCTACTACTGTTTCTTACTAAAATACTCAACATGCCATGCAGAGACCTCGGTTAATATTTTTGAGTGATGATGCAAACAAATCATTAAACCATTGTTCTGAACTGATTCATTGAAATCGACAGTTCGAAAGAACTAACTTGCAGTAATAAATCAAACTTCCCAACCTTATCACCATTTTTGCTACTTGGGTTTAACAGGGTTGCTGCAGAGTTTTTAAAATCAAATTTAAGACTTTTTAAGACCTTTTTCAAAACCTGAACAAAAAAAAAATTTATACCGTATCCCCATACCAAAACAAACCCACGCAATCTCAAAATAAATCATGTATCACAGACTCTTACTTAAACAGGCAGGGGCACACATTCAACATTGCCTTAACATTGCTTATCAGTAAAACAAGTTTAAAATACTCAATACGTGTTTTCTGCATTCTGTATATATCACATTCAAATTGGTTTATTTATAAGTAAATACAAATTAGAGGTCAACCGATATTGGATTTGCTGATAAGATAATGTGTTAAAAGAAAGAAAATTCATCTGCCAATAGTTTTTCAAATTGTTAGCCTATATTAAATGTTATTAGTCTTTCCTTCCTGTGATGTGGAGGGCCAGACAGAGGCTGCAAGAGTCCAAATTGAATTAAATTCCAGGAACAGATTATGGTGCAATCAAAATACCAATAACCAGTGAAAAAAAATATTGTATTCATAGCGTGGAACTTTTAATTTTAAAGGCTGAAATACACCGGAGACTCTTATTTTGAAATGTATGCGCTTCACTGCTTCCTGCTGCTCACTCAAACAAATAAGGGAAATAAAATGTGCTCTCCTACAATAATCTACAACGTATTACAATGAAAACTATTAAAAGTAAACATTGTCATATTTCATCAACACTATATCGTCATCAACAGTTGATCATTAGTGATTGCTTGTCATAAATTTCCGATATGGCTTAATGATTGTGAACTGCTCTGCAACAGCTGAAAACACTCACATGCCCCCGCGTGCTTGGAGAAAATACAGTGCCACGTTTTCACTCTGAAGGACGCAGTGCATGTATTTATTTAATTAAATCATATTCTTTGAAGTTTGATAATCACATTAGGTCATTTCGCTATTCCTGTCTTTCCGCCCGCAAATTTAAGACCTCTTTAAATTATTATTAAGACTTATGTTGTATCATTTAAGATTTTTAAGACTTTTTATTACCTTAAATTTTGTCGAACTGAATTTAAGACATTTTAAGAGTTAAGGATCCATGGGAACCCTGTTTAAACAGATGCGCTACTAAAACATCTCTGTCATAGCTATTTCATATTTGCACGAAACTGGTGAAACTGGCCTTCTGGCGTAGTTTACAAAAAACATAATGGCCAATTATATTTTGGTTTATTTTATACTGACACCAAAACAATTGAAAACTGTAAATATTCAATATATTAATCAGCTCCAGAGGATTACCTGAGAAACTGTACACAAAACAGATTTGGGAGAACTTTTAGCTTGCTGTTTTGTGATGTCATTTAACTAGAACTGTGGCTTTCTGTATTATTGGTGGCCCGCCAATGACTTATGGAGATTAAATGATGGTTTAGTGTGGTGGTTACCATGCAACAGCGTGGGTTTGGATGCAGCACTTTGTCAGGCCTGTCACATGCGAGAGCGTGAGCCCTGGTCTGGTGGTGTTATGCCCCACCTGACAGTGTGAACCAGCCCTGTTTAAATGCAGGGTTGCTGCAGAGTTTTTAAAATCAAATTTAAGACTTTTTAAGACCTTTTTCAAGACCTGAACAAATACAATTAATACCCTATCTCCATACCAAAACAAACCCACTCTCAAACTAAATCATGCATCACAAACTCTTACTTAAACAGGCAGGGGCAATCATTCAACATGGCCTTAACAATGCTTATCAGTAAAACAGGGTCAGATATATGCAAATTAAAAATACTCAAGACATGTTTTCCCGCATATACTGTATATCACATTAAAATTGGTTTATGTACCATTATATAAATAAATACAAATTAGTGATCAACCAATATTGGATTTTGCTGATATGAAAATGTACTGAAAGAAAGGCAATTCATCTGCCAATAGTTTTTAAAATTGTTAGTTAAATGTTCTTAGTCTTTCCTTCCTGTGATGTGGAGGGCCAGACAGAGGCTACAAGAGTTCAAACTAAATTAAATTCCGGAAGCCCCCATGTGCTTGGAGAAAATACAACAGTGCCATGTTATTACTCTGAAGGACGCAGTGCATGTATTTATTTAATTAAATCATATTCTTTTGAAGTTTGATAATCACATTAGGTCATATCACGATTTCTGTCTTTCTGCCCCCAAATTTAAGACCTGTTTAAATGATAATTAAGACTTTTGTTGTATCATCTAAGATATTTAAGACTTTTTATGACATTACATTTTGGTAAACTGAATTAAAGATATTTTAAGACTTTTTAAGGATCCATTGGAACCCCAGAATGTGAGCTCACTTGCAAGCGCAAGAACACGGCAAGACTAACAACACTGTATGACATCAAAGTCAAAGCCTTGAAGGAATTCACACAAAAATGTCAACCTGCTCAGGAATGTGTCAGGTGCAGCTATTTACTTTTTCCCTGATACTGGATAAAGCGCAGTAGACACAAAGATGCGGTAAGCACAAACATTTGTAATTCACTGAGCATTAGCCAATCAGGTGACCCACTTTCTAATAATTACTTGTGAAGCTATACGTAAACAGGCTTCTACCTGTCAAGCATTGAGAATGAGGCTCAGGACCCAAGTGCAGAGTTTTAAAAAACAAAAGATTTATTAAAACAAAATGGGCAAAGACAAACCAAAACTCCCACAAGGGGGAAAAAACAAACATAAACTACCCTTAGGGGAAAAAGGTAATCCAGGGCTGGGGCAGAAGGCAGCGGGAACAGGACCGACCGGACCAGGTAGGGATGAACAGAACAGGAAACTAGGCAGACCGACAGACTGACTGGTATAAACAAACAAATACACAGGACCAAATGGAAAACATGACTGGAAACAAGACGAACTTTCACTGGACAGCAAACATGAGGAGACTAAAACAGGGAGAGAAATCAATAGGTTAACAAAACAGGGACTAATAAACTAATGAGACTAATAAACTAATAATGGGCAAACAAGGGTATGACGTAAGACAGAGAGATGCGGGGTATGACGTAAGACAGAGAGACCCGCAGCGATACAGAAACAAAACAAAGCCACATGCTCTCACAAGACAACAAAACACCCGAATGCCATGACAATAAGGCAATATACGCCTATGCCAACCAACAAACAAGAGAATGCATAGCAACGCCAAACAAAGCAATGCCACGCATTCTCACTCTAAACAAAACCTGAGTCTTCATCGTGAGGCAATCGCCACATGATGCACGAAACAGGCGACAAAAACAAGACAGGACACCTGTGCAAGAGTTCAGCCACACACAAACCTGAAATCTCAGACCGATGTGACCGAACCTCAGCACAACGTGAAGTCAGCTTGCGCCCCGGACGCAAAGCGCAATGTGAGCACGACGCGAGGCGCACCCGTGTTTCGTGAGAAACAGACATAAACTACTGACGTGAGTGCATGCTGCCAAGATGATGTAAACGCAATGCACCCACGTCAATAACAGACATACATGGAGCATTAATTTCCGGATCCCGACAAAGACCGAAACAGAACCAGACAGGAGGTCAGGACCCAGACACCATACTCCAAACATGAAACAAGACAGACAGAAGAGCGCACGGCAGGGAATACAGCCAAAACCGCATGCTCACACAAAGATAGACAACGAAACACAAGGCAGACATGGGACGATAATGCCACGGTCCTGTCAGACAACACCCCCCGCCCCCCCCCCCAAAGGGATGCCTCCCGGGCAGATAGGAGAGTACTGAGCAGAGGCAACTGGACAGGGGTCAGAGTACTGGGCAGCGGCCGCTAGACGGGGCAGTGAACTGGATGGCGGCCGCTGGACAGGGTTCAGGAGGGAACGGCCAGGAGTGCTGGAAGCGACTGGGGAATGGCCTCCATGGCAGGGAGCGCTAGCAGCGACTGGGGAACGGCCTCCGTGGCCAGGAGAGCTGGCAGTGACTGGGGAACGGCCTCCGTAGCCGTGGCCGCTGGCAGCAGCAGGGGAACGACCTCCGTTGCAGTGGGCGCTGGCAGCAGCAGGGGAACGACCTCTGTTGCCGTGGCTGCTGACAGCGACACGACCTCTGTGGCCGTAGATGCTGGCAGTGGTAGGGAAACAGCATCCGTGGCCATAGACGCTGGCAGCGGTAGGGAAACAGCATCCGTGGCCGTGGATGCTGGCAGCAGTAGGGAAACAGCATCCGTGGCCGTGGACCCTGGCAGTTGCAGAGGAGTAAGTGCCCTCCTCCTCCTCTTCCGGGCGGAGGGAAGTACTGCTGAGTACTCAGCTGTAAGTCTCCCAAGGCATAGGCTGCAATCAATTCTTCCCTTTTAAGGGCTTTCCTGACTGCCTCGAGAAAGTACTTATCCTCACCCCATTCTGGGACACAGGATGTAATAGGCTCATTCAGACCTGCCCAAAACAGATCAATTAGGCAGGTCTGATTGTATCCCAGACCCGAGGACAGGAACAAAAATTCTAGGGCATATCCCCCACACTGACTTGTCCTCCTGCCTTACCCCACGCAGCCTCTTTGCGTGCTCTGCATGCTGGCGAGCAGGAGAACCAGTCAAAAAAACAATCTCCGCTGGGTCCATCTTGGCCAGTTCGTACTGTCAAGGATTGAGAATGAGGCTCAGGACCCAAGCGCAGAGTTTTAAAAAACAAAGGATTTATTAACACAAAAAGGGCAAAAACAACTCCACCAAGGGGGAAAAATAAACATAACACCCCACAGGGGGAAAAGGTAACCCAGGGCTGTGGCAGAAGGCAATGGGGAACAGGACCGACCGGACCAGGTAGGGATGAACAGAACAGGAAACTAGACCGACCGACAGACTGACTGACTGGTATAAACAAACAAATACACAGGACCAACTGGAAAACATGACTGGAAACAAGACGAACTGGCATTGGACAGCAAACACGAGGAGACTAAATAGGGAGAGAAATCAACAGGTTAACAAGACAGGGCAGGTGTGACTAATAAACTAATAATGGGCAAACAAGGAGGTGGAGTATAACGTAAGACAGAGAGACACGCAGCGATACAGAAACAAAACAAAGAAAAGTGCTCTCACAAGACAACAAAACACCCGAATGGCATGAGCGCACATCGCCAAGACAATAAGGCAATATACGCCCATCCCAACCAACAAACAAGACAAGAGAATGCATAGCAACGCTAAACAAAGCGATGCCATGCATTCTCACACTAAACAAAACCTAAGCGTACATCGCAAGGCAAACGCCACGTGATGCATGCAACAGGCAACAAAAACAAGACAGGACACCTGTGCGCGATTTCGGCCACACACAAACCTGAAATCTCAGACCAAAGTGACCGAAACGCAGCACAACGTGAAGACAGCTTGTGCCCAGGGCATGCAATGTGAGTGTGACGTGAGGCGCAACCATGTTCACGAGAAACAGTCATAAAATACTGACGCGAGTGCATGCTGCCAAGATGGCATAAGCGCGATGCACCAACGTCAATAACAGACAGACATGAAGCATGAGTGTCCGGATCACGACACAGACCGAAACCAAACCAGACAGGAAGTCAGGACCCAGACCCCATACTCCAGACATGAAACAAGACAGACCGAAGAGCACACAGCAGGGAAAACAACCGAAAATCGCACACTCACACAAAGACAGACAATGAAACACAAGACATGGGACGATAATGCCACAGTCCTGTCAGACAAAAACGCAGACTGACAAAGTGACAGGACCGTGACTTTACCGGTCTAAAGTACTAAAATTTTACTCATCATGTGTTCACAGTACCAGTTTAGACAGATTTCAAATGTAATACATTTGCATAAAAATAAATATAAAAGTATAAAATACAAAAAAGAAATTAATTAGAAATAAAAATCAAATGTAAAAATGATTTTTAAATAAAACAGGGCATTAGGACTGGACGATTTATATTTAAAAAAATAGATCTTGATATTTTTCATTTTTTTAACAGCTTCCAATATTTCACATTTCAATATTTCTGTATTTGCTTTGAAATGGCTTAAAAGTGTGATTTCTTCCAATTTTCACGAAATGAATGCAAGGACGAATTATATTTAATATATTTTTATGAACCATTACATTAAATTATTTGTTCATTTATATACACCAACACATAGTAATGAGCATAGTAAAATAACAATACATAGTAATGAACAATATTTACCTACAGTACATATAGCCTATATATTTAAATTTTTTTAAATGCCACAGGAAGACCTCTGTGAACATTGAGTGATGACGCAAACAAATAGTTGAATCAGAGTAATGAAACGATTAATTGAAACAGTTTGAACTTCCCAGAAATTAATTAAACTAACCAACGCCCTTTTGCAACTAAGGTTAAATCAGAGATGCTAATAAAGCATCTGTCTCAATTCAATGCTCTCATGCTCGTGAATCACAAGACGAAGGATTGAGAAACTAGTCCAATGACATGTTTTCTTTAGGAAATTAATGGCCAAATAAAAAGTGCTTTAAAATCATTGCGATATTTATGATGTTGCCTAATTTCATATCATCAGCAAGGTTATCGCAAATTTATTATGAATATCCGATATATTGTCCACACTCATCATATGGAAATTCATAAAATCAGAAGCTCACAGATCCAGTATTGCATATTTGTTATTTCAGATGTGATGATCTTATTTAGTCAAATACCATGAGGTGGGTCAATGTCACAGGTGTCATCAAAACAGTAACAGGAAGCAGTACCAAGGGAAGTGATCTTAATTTGGATGCGCATCTATTGTCCCTTCGAAGCCCTTCCCATCCACCACTCAACTTTATCTGCACCTATTCATGAGCAGATTAATATCATGGACGGCCTCACAGGCAACAAAAGGCCACCATGATACAGGAAATCACACACATTACCGTAACACAGGAAATGTCAAAATAGACCAAAATGCAAAAACAGACCATAAATCAAATCAGACACTCATATAAAAAGGCAGAAAATCTAAATATAACTTACATTTATCAGTCTGACATATTAGTACTTCTCCTTCAATAGAGCATAATTACCATTCGGGCTTGAAATTATCCGAGACGACATACACAAAACGTTAGGAAATGAACACCTGCCATTATGAGTCCTGCTGTTTCATCACTGGAACACCTGATCAAGTGTTTACACAGCTGGAAAGTGGACAATATCCCAAGAAAGGTTCAACGTACCAGACTCCAAATGTTTGATGTTTCATTATAGGAATACATACATTAATGTCAGGTTTTTTTATTATCACTTGTTTTCATGATGAGAAAACCCCCTAGGAAGACCTCCTGTGTACATAAGACAAAAAAGAAACACTGCTCTAGAGCATAAAGGCAAATGTCATGCATTGTATTCCCATGTGCCAGTGATGTCTGGAAGCGGTTGAACATGCAGTAAAAGGGCATAGCTCAGGGTCACAGCTTCTGTAAATGCTACAGCACATGTTTGTGCAGAATCAATGTTCTTGCTTCATTGCTGGGACGAACATCACGTCACTCGGGACTGTAACCTTTTCACTGAGCTTCCTTTATATCACTGTCTTCAAATCTTTTCTGAAAAGGGCGTGCCGGCACAGGAACACACCAGGGATGGGCTGCTATCAGAAGATTCATACCACCACAGAGGCCTGTATAAACAATCAACAGAGTATTCCCAGTAGTACACTGCTTTGATCCATTTTGAACGTTACACATTTTGAAATGTTTGAGTAGCTTTAAAAGGAACAATTTGTTTTACATTCAAATGATTCATGTTTTTCCCCACAGGTTCAAAGATGGTACAAAAGATGCTCTGCACTGTTTGATTGTACAAAAGCTCAGACTAATAAAGCGGCATCATAATATTTTAAATTAATATTAGAGCTGTCAAAATTAACACGTTAACACGTGATTCATTTAAAATGTATAACACGTTCATTTTTCTTAATCGCAATTAATGCATTTACCAGTTTTCACATTAGATTCTAACATTTTATTCAGCTCCATGTCAGTTTTCAACACAGATTGGAATAGCGCGGAACCTTTGCGATGTGTCCGACATTACACACCAGAAACACACTGACACAGCAGCGATTCCATGCCAATGAAGTGATGGAGAAAGAACCTCTTACAAAACAAACCCGGATAAAACTTGTGACAAAAATAAAGTACATTGCGTCCTTTGTAAGTCATTTGTAAGCATGTCAAATCTTAACTATCAACTACAAGCCAAGCTGATTGCCACAGTCTGCTGGCCGATTAATATTGTAGAGGATGAGAGTTTAAGAGATTTAATCCACACTGCAATGAATATGCAACCTATGGGGAATAGTTCTTTCAATTAGTCAACCACCCACTTAGACTTTAGGAAACATTTAATGTTATTTGCATTGGTGTTATTTTAGTGCATTTCTTTCTTTAAACTGTGGAAAGATTTGTTTGGAAAATGTTAAAAAAAGCATTATTGTTGCTTTTTTTTTCTTTCCTAAAAAAGAAATCCATGAATGTTGACAGGAAGAGTATATATAGCATCAAATTTCACACTTTCAAAATCTGCGATTAATTGCGCTTAACTATGGAATATTTTGCAAATAATCATGATTAACTATGAAAAAATATGATTAAACTTTTAATCGACTGACAGCACTAATTAATATTGAACCGTAAATCTGTGTTGAAACACATTAGCTGTGTTCCAAAACCTAGTGAACTGCCTACTGTACCTAGCAGGATCAGAAATTAAGGGGGGCTCAGTGCAAAAATGCCCCTGAAATTCAAAATGTGTGGGCAAAAAAAAAGCCCTAGTAATGAATTTGTCTTTTTAATTTCTAAACTAATATAATTCTTAACATTGTAGTGGTTTACCGATATATCGCAGAGGCAGATAAATCAGCCGATATTCTGACTTTTTTAATTATCGCATCGGCCAAATAAATTTTCCCGTTTGGTCGATTTTTTTCTTGAGGGCGCCAAAAAACATCTGCTTGCACGTGAAGCGTCTGAGACAGGTAAACGACCAGTCACGGTTCGTTTTGTTGTTACGTGCCACCGTGTTACTACAATAATAGGTGTGCAACACAGTCTCATTTAAACGGTCCACATATCAGAGCCGCAACAGACGCATTTGAGCTCATTATGTTAAAGTGCTCGCCTGTTTCATTCTCCCTCTCTCTCCTCAACAGTTCCCTGTAACTTTTAACTGTCTTGTCTAATGATAAAAAGGCAAATATCAATAAAACTAATATCATATACAGTCTGCAAATATGCGCATATCTCGTTTAAACCAACCTCACACAACTTCCGGCATCCTGTGGAGCGCTCATAAATCTTCCTCTGAAGCACGTATTCTATCAGCCTCAATTCCCTGTACATTTTCTAATGATTTAAAGGCAAATATCAATAAAACGTATTATATACCATCTGCACACGTTAACTAACGTTAACAAATGGAACTTTTTGTAAAGTGTTACCAATTTTTCATTTTTTGGGTAAATCATCTCTTAAGTTCTCACCAGCTGCATTAAAAATGGCTGTTTAATATTGACAAAATGCAGTGACAATGTTAACAGATAAAATCCTGAAACAACCTTGCTGCTAAATCAGTTATGTTGTATATTCAAAACAGATATGCATATTAAAGATAATGTTTTCATTGTGTGTAATTTATTAATGTTATAGTATTAATATTATTATAATGTATATTATTATATACTTATTAAAATTGACTGATTCACATGGCAGAGAAAATACCTCGGATACATAGTTGAAGTCAGAAGTTTACATACACCTTTAGCCAAATACATTTAAATTCAGTTTTTCACAAGTCTTGACATTTAATCGTAGAAAACATTGCCTGTCTTATGTCAGTTAGGATCATTAATTTATTTTAATAATGTGAAAAGTCAGGATAATAGTAGAGAGAATTATTTATTTCAGCTTTTATTTCTTTCATCACATTCCCAGTGGGTCAGAAGTTTACATTCACTTTGTTAGTATTTGGTATCATTGCCTTTAAATTGTTTAACTTGGGTCAAACGTTTTGGGTAGCCTTCCACAAGCTTCTCACAATAAGATGCTGGAATTTTGGCCCATTCCTCCAGACAGAACTGGTGTAACTGAGTCAGGTTTGTAGGCCTCCTTGCTTTTTACATGCTTTTTCAGTTCTGCCCACAAATTTTCTATCAGACTGAGGTCAGAGCTTTGTGATGGCCACTCCAATACCTTGACTTTGTTGTCCTTAAGCCATTCTGACACAACTTTGGAGGTATGCTTGGGGTCATTGTCCATTTGGAAGACCCATTTGCTAATGACCTTTAACTTCATGGCTGATGCCTTGAGATGTTGCTTCAATATATCCACATAATTTTCTTTCCTTCTATTTTGTGAAGTGCACCAGTCCCTCCTGAAGCAAAGCACCCCCACAACATGATGCTGCCACCCCCATGCTTCACAGTTGGGATGGTGTTCTTCGGCTTGCAAGCCTCACCCTTTTTCCTCCAAACAAAACGATGGGCATTATGGCCAAAAAGTTTCATTTTTGTTTCATCAGTTTTGGACTCATTTTACTGTGGATATAGATACTTGTCTACCTGTTTCCTCCAGCATCTTCACAAGGTCCTTTGCTGTTGTTCTGGGATTGATTTGCACTTTTCGCACCAAACTACATTCAGCTCTTCCTGAGCGGTATGATGGCAGCGTGGTCCCATGGTGTTTATACTTGCATAATATTGTTTGTACAGATGAACGTGGTATCTTCAGGCATTTGGAAATTTTTCCCAAGGATGAACCAGACTTGTTGAGGTCCACAATTTTTGTTTCTGAAGTCTTGGCTGATTTCTTTTGATTTTCCCATGATGTCAAGCAAAGAGGCACTGACTTTGAAGGTAGCCCTTAAAATACATTCACAGGTACACCTCTAATTGACTCCAATAAGCTAATTAGCCTATCAGAAGCTAATTTGCTAATTGCCAAAAGGCTTGACATTATTTTTGGGAATTTTCCAAGCTGCTTAAAGGCACAGGTAACTTAGTGTATGTAAACTTCTGACCCAATGGAATTGTGATATTGTCAATTATAAGTGAAACAATCTGTCTGTAAACAATTGTTGGAAAAATTACTTGTGTCATGCACAAAGTAGATGTCCTAAACGACTTGCCAAAACTATAGTTTGCTAATATGAAATCTGTGGAGTGGTTAAAAAATTTGTTTTAATGACTTCAGCCCAAGTGTATGTAAACTTCTGACTTTACATTAGATGGAGCTCCAAAAAGATGTTTTAAGCGTTTCTCTTCACTCTACAGATGGTATTATTACACAAAGTGTTTTGCCATTTCTGCCTTTCTTACTGTATTAAGAGGGAGCGCCACGATGTGAAAGAGACAAAATTAGATCTCTCCAACGTTGCGCGCTTGCAATGAAGACAGCTTTGTTGATTATAAACAGGAGCAACAGTTTAATCGCATTGCTCACTTATAGAGACGTGGTACAACCCCATTCGCATGTTCAATTAACAGGTTTATACCCGTTTATATATGTAAAATCAAAAGTTCAGTAAATATGCACTTCCCCACTGCTCACACTCACAAGCTGCTGAACGCTGCACCACGAGTGAAGGCTAGAGGGAGAGAGGGCAACGCGATAGAGGGAATTCCCCGCATTTTGAAAGTGAAACATGCGGCAATTACTAAAATTGTGCTCAATCCCACGCTATTGAACTAACATTCGTTATTAAGATTTTAATGAGGCTACTTGTCTGGGCGGGCAAGTAAAATTTTCTTTAACTTGCCCATTCAAAATTCAACTTGTCCAGGACAAGCGAACAACCGTTAATATCGAGCCCTGGCGTTCATCAAAAAAAGGTTGAGAACTACTGTGCTAGTGTGTTGCTCCGCGTCTCGCTGCTTTTCCAGCGTCTCGCACAGGAGTGCCATGTTTTTAAGATGCCACGTCAACTTAAAAGAACTTCAGCTTTTTAAAACAGGTCTTGAGACACCTGCCTTTGGTTTCCTTCGTTGTCCTGCACCTATTGTTTTTTTTTTTTTTTTTTTTTGCATGAACACTTTCAGTTTGAATGTGCCTTTAGAAGAAAGCTGCCTATGTAGGTAAAACTAAATAATAAATTGTAAATATCTTGGCATGAATCAAGAGTGATTTCAGAGCCATATTTCCAGTACAACCATTAAACATAACCATTCAAATGAAGCAAATTTGTTTCATGGAAAATCTTGTGCATCTGGTGCTAATGCTGAACCATTATACACAATCACTTGACACCATCTGCTTAATTATTCTGCACATGATTCCCACCCCCACAGTGGAGTTCAAGACCAAATATCAGGGTCCACAAATAGAGATACAGAAAGTGCTTTTCTAACCAACCTCCATCCGTCAGCACAGACACATTGTAAAGAAATGTTCCATGCCATACAGTATGATTGTGTTAGCAGGGGGCAAATGTGAGTTTCAAGGCATTCCACTAACACACAATAATAAATCAACTGCTCATTCCATGGGAAATCGGTTTAAAAATTTACCAACCATTATTAACCTTATTCCTCACAGGGTTTCAATAGAGTTAACAAGGTTTAGGACATAAACTCTTGTGACCAATATTTTGAACCGGGTTTTTTTCATGAATCACCTGAAAAGAACTGAGGGTGTGAATTCAGGAGCTCAGGTTAGCAGTTTGAATCAGAGTCACTTTCTCAGTGAATCATCCATCAGTGTGTTCACAACTGGGAGTGCAAACATTTCAAAATAGTGTCCCATGTGTATTTCGGGCTTAAAAGTCAAGCACCACATATATATGAGATCCAGTTTATGACAATTAGGACTATTGAGGGACTCACACACAACTATTACACACTGTGCAAATATTTATTGATGCTAAAGGCAGCAACACACTACTATATGCATACTATGCTTTACATAAATATCTGCTTATGTAGATTCTGAAGGGCAGTATTAAATAAAAAAAATTTATCTATTATATTTGTATAAATTATGAAAGGGTGTGAACATTGATGAGACAAAAGTGGAATGTAAACTTACATATCTTCTCAACTATATATACTGTTTATTAAACCTCCGATTAATGGGTTATTAGCCATCTTTATTTTCTTCTGCTTTCTATCTTGTTTCTGAACAACAATCGAAATCAAGCAATTATATGATTTGGCGACTTAAAACAGCCATTTGGCTCCTTTTTCTCCCCAATTTGGAGTGCCCAATTCCCAATATGCTCCAAGTCCTCGTGGTGGCGTAGTGACTCGCCTCAATCCAGGTGGCAGAGGACAAATCTCAGTTGCCTCCGCGTCTGAGACCGTCAATCCGTGCATCTTAGCGCGTGGCTTGTTGAGCGCGTTACCGCAGAGACCTAGCGCGTGTGGAGGCTTCACGCTATTCTCCGCGGCATCCACGCACAACTCACCACGTGCCCCGATGAGAGCGAGAACCACATTATAGCGATCACGAGGAGGTTAACCCAATGTGACTCTACCCACCCTAGCAACCGGGCCAATTGGTTGCTTAGGAAGCCTGACTGGAGTCACTCAGCATGCCCTGGATTCGAACTTGCGACTCCACCATTTGGTTCCTTAATGTTTCAGTTAAGAAGCCAATGGCTCCTAAGTCATTTTCTTAGTCTGGAGCCCTGCCATCTCTGCAGCTCTCAGCGCCTATAAATCAAAGCTGCAGATGTGAAGGAGAATATCAAAGCATATCAGCTCTCCTTTATTGATTCCAAATCTATTCAAGAAAAAAGCATGTCTGCAATGCCCCCTTATTAAAGGAGTAGTTCACCCAAAAAAAGATCATTCTGCCATCATTTACCCTCAAGTCGTTCCAAACTTGAATTACTTTATTTCTTCCCTGGAACATAAAAGGTGAATTTTTGAATCCTGGAATATCCTGGCTGCTCTTTTCCATATAATGGAAATGAATGCGGACTGGGGCTTTTCAGCTCCAAAATGACAAAAACACCATTAAAGTATCATAAACATGGTCCATTCGACTCAAACACTATTTTCCAAATGTTCTGATGCCACACTGTGTGTGAGAAATCATTCGTTTGAATCTGATCTTTTCAATGATTCAGTATATCAAGTTCACAAAACCAGTCTGAATGATTAATTCCTGGATTGGACTAATCCGGTTCTCGAGTTTAAAAACATTTACATGCACTTTAAAAGTGTTTTTTCAGTTGGACTAAACAATAAATTGTCTTTTTAAAATGTCATGTAAATACTTTTGTCTGACAGAAACCAATTTTTGTTTAGTCGGACTAACAAATGTATATAATGTTATTGTAGCTTGGCTTCATCCAGCATGTACTGTATACAAGTTAACCAGACCACATTGTGCATTGGGCACAAGTATTTGTTGTCTCTCTTTTAAACATATAATTATGCATTTTGTCATCTACACTTGGGCAGACAGATAAAGACTGAAGCTCGACTATGCAAAATCCTGCTGTAGCTAGATTATAACTGCACATGTAAATGTAACTCAATGATCAGCAGCTAACAGCTCACAGAAGATTATGAGTGAATAATGACTTAAAATCTCAGTAAGTTTCACACACAATCGCCATTATTTATCTTAACAAGACTTGGAATACAATATGCACATTATAAGTAAAACTTGTATGATAACTTTATGGTGCTTTTTTTGTCATTTTGGAGCTTTACAGCCAAAGTCCTCATTTACATTTCATTCTATTGAAGGGGTGTCAGGATATTCTTCCAAAAATCATCTTTTGTGTTTCATAGAAAAAAGAAAGCCATTTGGGGTTTGGAACAACATGAGGGTAATTAAATGATCACTGAATTTTCTTTTGGGTGAACTATTCCTTTAAAGTAAAAGCAGATACATCCTGCAGAAAATGCCAATACGGTTGGGAACTGATGTCAAAAGCAATCCCTAAAAGCACTAGGATACTGTTAGGTCAAGCAGCGCCATGTAAGGTCCTAAGCCTATGCTTTTTACATAAACTCTTAGATGCCTAGATTCTGGGGACTAAATGTGTCTGAAAGTGGTTAAAAATTAAGCCTTGACATATTTAGTCATGCTGAGTTGACAGCTGGATGACTGGCGTAAGTGCTTTCAAAATAAAATCGAATCTAAGTTGTGAGTGCAGCAAGTTGGCCCTTATCAAAGAGGGGTGGGTTTGTGTGCGTTTAGCCCCATGAGAAATTCATGGCAGTCAAGAGGATTTAGTGGAGCTGAGCAGCCTTATCTACTGCCTGCAGCTAAATGGCATCCCCTCGCACGGTCCTCAGAACTATGTGGAATTGATTTAACGAAAAATTTCACAGTGAGTGTTCAACAGTACAGGTGCACATATGGTTGACAGAGGCAAATTCTGATATAACGAAAATAAGCTAGCTGTTTGTGGAACATGTGCAAGAGGCCAGACAAAACAAAATGAAAAACAAAACCCTCAAAAAGACAAACAAAAACCACATGTTTAATTATTCAGCGTGAGTTCTCATCAAGGGCAGAGTTTGAAGCCATTGCAGTGATATGAGTTCAGGGTCTATGCTTAAAGCAGTGATGCATGTGTACTGTGTCATCTGGTTGAAGTCAGATGAGCTGTGGTCCCTGACCGGTGTACCCCGGACATCTGTCCTTCAGCAAACAGTGACCACATCATTCGCTCCAGCTCATCTCTAATTCATCATGAACAGATGGGATATGCTTAAAAATAGTTGTTTTTTAATCCGCAAACTACAGCAATTGCATAATGAGGTGAGTTTAGCTATTAGAAAACGAATGTGTAAGTTCTTTTTGGTGTGTTGTCCACAGTTTAATATTACTGTTTAGGGATGTGCATAATTACCAGTTTTCATAATCGACTAGTCCTTAAGTTGTTTGAACGACTTGTCGACTAGTTGGTGTTAAGGATAATAATGTATAATTAGGCTTGCTATGTTCACGTGACCCAGAGTAGATGCCTTTTAGAGGGATATACAGATGCTAAGAGCAGCACTTCAACATCTTACTGCACAAATCTATCAAAGCAAGAAAAGTAAGAAATAAGAAAGGCTCCAATGCAGAGTGGCACAAAACCATTTATGCACATCTTGAACGCAGAAATATGCGCTTCAGTTTAACCGAAGTCAATGTTAGGCACAGTATTAGTCTACTGCTTATTGCTTACTGCACAGTATACACTGCATACTGCTCACTTTTTTTTTAAATAGTATATGAAACAGTATGCATTATGTAATTGAAAGATTAACATTTTAACAGTACTCTGCTACATTGTTAGTGAGTGGTGTCAAGTAATCTTAGATGAGTAATTCTGCATTTGTCATTCCATTTTGTGAAAATTTCGAAATCTTTGGCAGTCTGATCAAAACTTAAAGTAAGGTCAAGTGAAGCGTATTGTAATGTGGGATATTACTGTTGTATTCTGCATATTTTGGCAAATGTAGTTTTACGTAGGCTACTGCAGAAATATTAAGAGTAGCATGGTAGAATGCAATTCCGAACATAGCCATGGCTTTTATCAGTTAATGAATTACAACCACCCACCCAAAAATTTTAATTCTGTCATCATCAGCCTTGAACAAATACCATTAGGCACGTTTGGAGCATAAAAAGTTTGCAAAGTTCTGCTTTAATTCTTAAAGTTTATACGCTGCATGCTTGATTTGCCCACACACAAACCTCAAAGCTTATGGCATCATCGTCCTTTCCTTCATTACATTTTCTAAGCCACATTCTCGGTCTAGCTCCAATGGCTGATGTGTGGCATCAGCTTGTCAAAGCCAAGCGCTTTTGACATCCCCTCCCTCCAGCACGGCAAGCAGTAGCAGGCCAAAGGGAATAACAGGACTTTGTGTTGTCGGACACTTATTGCTAAGCATTCGCCAGAGACCTTGATGTGTCAAAGGAGGAAAAAGCCAGAGTCATCAAAACTTTCTGCAACCCTCCAGCAAGGTGCTTGTCTACAGTGAGCAACAGGAGAGAAGTTCCACTAACAGATCAAGAAGAGCCTATCGGATTAAATCATGTTTACAATGATCTAGTTACTTCCTGAAAAGTTTAACGTAAAAATGTTGAACATTAGGGATGTCAATTTAACACATTAATTATCTCCTGACCTTTATGTAACTTCTGTAATAAGGAATATTACTACTATTGGAGCTTTTCAAGCTTGGAGTACCATCTTCATGCTTTTGCGAACATGCATCAGTGCAGCCAAACCAACAGGACATGTTCTTGCATTGAAAACAAGCTAGACGCAGTGCAACAGAGTGAAAAAGAATGCCCAATTTTCTTAAGAACTACTTTTAAAGTGGACACAATGTCTTAAAATCATGACACAATAGCCAAAGATGGCAGTTTGCATGTGTACATGACCAACAATAAAACATGTTGCAGACAGCCCTGTGTAAACAGCCCTTAAGTATACAATGACAAACTCAATGTGCAAAATGGATAGTATGGAATGTGGATTGTATGCCAGTAATAGGCTTATGTTCTATGATATGTAAACATAACAAACTATTACACTTCTACAGCCACTTTTTGTTGTGTCTATTCAATTATCACTAATAGCTACTAGGGGTGGGGGGAAAAATCGTTTCAACGATGCATCGCAATTCATACTCAAACGATTCTGAATCGATTCTCAAAAGAATCAGAATCGATTCTGAGTTCAGTATAAATCATGTCAGAGCAGTTTAGCGTTGTAAGCAAAAATGTATTTCTATGCAAAAAAATGCAATTAAAAATAAGCTGTCTCAAAGGCTAATAGAGGAGATTATTTCATTACACAAGAAAGGTCATGGCTAAAAGTACATTTCCAAGGCACTTCATTTTCCAATAAACAAAGATGGCAGCACCATTCATACATTTTTAAAATATGGTACAACAGCAACCTTCTTGGGGTGTGGAAGAAAGCAAAACTTCACCAAGGGAAATGTTGACTCCAGTTGACTTGAATATTCAAGAAGTAATTAGGAAAGACCTGTGGAGTCCTGGAAGAAGGTTTTATAGACGTATGACACTAAATTGAAAATGAGTTTTAGACCCATGGGTCAGCAGTATGTCTGGAGTAAGATGACAAGGTGATGACAAGAACGACACCATCCCCACAGTCAAGCATGGAGGTGGGTCAGTCCTGTTATGGGGGTGTTTTGTGGCTGCAGGAAATGGCTATCCTGACTATGTGACTGACACAATGGATTCTTTCAGGTATCAGGCCATTTTGGCATGAAAAATGTGATGCCTTCAGTGTGTACATTGAAGCTCGGTGATCACTGGAATTTCCAGCAAGATATTAACACCAAGGATACATCCAAGTTGTCCAAAATATGGTTCAGGGATAGGTCGTGGAATGTCCTTAAATGGCCTTTTCAGTCCATCATTAAAATCTCATTGCAAACATTTGTTGGGATTTCAAGGAAGCAGTGGCAGCACAGAAACCAAAGAATGTCAATGAGCTGGAAGCTTTTGCTCATGACAAATATGTCAAAATTCTAATAGAGAGGTGTCCGAAACCTGAAATATTTATTTGATGTTATTAAGGATATAGGATGCTCCACAAATGATTGATTTTGGGGGTTGGATATTTTTGACATGACATTTGTGGAGAGAATTAGTTATTTTTTATTTAAAAATTTGGGTAAACTGAACTTCTCAAAATCACTCAAATGTGTATTAAAAACTTACTTTGACTGTTTACTGAGGTTTTAGTTGATGTGTTTTAATTCACATCACCAAAATGTATTGATGGTCAGGGGGGTTAAATAATTTTGATTGCAACTGTAAGTGTGCTGTTGACAAAGTGTTATTTAATCATTCCTGAGGTGATTTACTTGATTGCTTCTCTCTCTGTGTTTGCGGAACTACAGATGTTGGTAAAAAAGCCACTAGTTACTGTCATCAACTGTAACTAATAGCAGTGGGGGCTTATAGTGGAGGGTTAGTTTCACACCACAGAGATTACAGCTTCTTATTAACAAGCTCTTCCTCATTTTCTTTCTGAATGTAAAGTGATTAGAACCTTCGGTTCTCTTTCTCTCCCCGTGCACACAGAAAGAGCCCTCTCATTTAAGAATGTGAAAAAAACCTCACCACCTTTAAATAAAAAAATGAATTCCTCCTACTGCGTTTGACTTGTTTTGGAATTGTCCAGTGTGTGTTCATCAGTCTAATGTGCAGCCAGGTGGAGCGTCGGGCACACAGATATTTAAATACTGCTATATAGACGGTATAGTATTAATCTCTACCAGTTGCCACGATATATATCACTATACCTCTCAGCCCTACTAGTAACTATACTACAGTACCATGGTAATTGTTTTGTAAGGCTACAAAAGACGGCAATTTTATTATTTTATTATTTTCTATAATGGTATAGAGTTATTTTCCTCATTTAAAATTCAAGACATCATGTCGAGTTGTGATACTCTGTAGCCCCAGGCCTCAAGCAGCAGAAATGGGGCATGACAATTATTCCCCACTGAGTTAAGTAATCCCTGTGGCTGGGAGGAAGCCTTGGTGTATTGAAAAGCAGAGCTAAAAGGCTAAAGAGTTGTGAAAAGGCTGACTCTTTGCATGTTCACTGTTAAAGACTCACTATAAAAAGTGCATCATTGCAACAACATCTTTTGAAAAGCACAGCATCTTGATTTTGTGACCCAGTGGCAGTGGCTAGTAGTGATGCCCTCAAAAGGTGAAGCTGAATGGGATGTACGCAAATTGCATCTGAAGAGATACAGACTGTTTAAAAACGTAAGGCTGCCTACCTAGACATTTTCTCTCTGAAATGATTTGTTATACAGTAATGCGGTTTGTGGTATCCCAATGTGTAAATAAACCAAATAAAAGAAGCATAAGCAATCCTGTCTCTATCCTGTCACAATTCATCAAAGTTTTCAGGGAAAACAGTCCAATGTAGCAGAATGACAGTTCATAGATTGTCTATAAACACACTTCTGACCTTTCCAGCTTAGGGCTGCCGCAATTGTGCAATTTTAGTTGCTGATTAATTGCTGTACAAATAATTGTGCTTAACAACATGCCTTTTTGCTCATTTGTAAAAGCAATTCAGCTACATGCAGCTGAGTTTGCCTGCTGTTTGCTATCCATGCTTGAGCACGACATTTTCCAGTGTACCCAGTGTGCCAAAGCAAACCGAAGGCATTCAGCTATGTGCTTCTCTGGAATGTATCTTATTTCACACGTGGTAGAGTGCAGTCATTGGTGAGGTAATGTCTTGTTAAGCTCACATATTGGATAACATCTGTGCTTGATCAGACCTGCGAAGTGGCTTTCTTTTAAATCCTTGGGAATTACATGTTTTATTTGGCTGTATAAGTTGGAAACAGCAGTTCTGAAGAGCTTGGAGACTTTGTAAAGCTTTTCATTGCATTCATATCACATATTTAGGCACTCGGCCAGAAGATTCTACGATAGCCTATTGCTAAAAAGGTAATGCAACTGCGATTTTTTGGTATTGGGCCTTGTTCAGACTGCCACTAAAAGTCAGATTTTTTGCTATCCAAATTGTATCCAGATGAGTTTTTGATAGTCTGGACAGCAAAAAACCACATGAAATCAAATTTTTCCAAATCTGAATCAAACCACATCAGGAGGTGTTTTCAAATGCGATTGAAATCAGATTTTTTCAGATGCGTCTGAGTCCGGACTCTCTGGTTGCTCAAATCGGATTTCAAATGGTCTTTTGCGTCACTCTTAACGCAACACACAACGATGACATCAAAAATCGGTGACGGAAATGCCAGAAGTATTCATAATGGCATGTGCAAAGATTTTGGCATGTCCATGGATTCAAACGGAGAGGAGAACACCACTCAGTGGACTGACACAGAGGTCAATTGCCTGCTGGCACTTTTGGGGGAGGCTTCCATCCAGGCAAAACTCGAAGGCAGTTATCGCAATAAGGCCACTTACCAAGAAATATCTCGGGGCATGGAGGAAAGGGGGTTCCATAGGTTTTTCTTGTGCGACGGAGGAGTTCTGCACTGCGACTGGACAGGGCGCTTATTTGGAGAGCGAGATGACGCACCTTCATTTTTCCCGCATCTGTTTTGAAAGCATCGTCACGTGGGTACGCATACGTCGTTATCAAAGCAACCCATGCAGATAGGTTGATTATGTCTGAACACACAAATCTGATTTGATCACTTGCAATTAATAGTGTGGACAGTCTGCCTGAAAAGATCTGATTTGAGAAAAAATCAGATTTGCCTGCAGTCTGAACATAGCCTTGGTGACTTTTGCTGCACAACCAGCCCAGCCGAGTTATTGGGCTTTCCTTCTTATGTTAAGACCTAAATGTGCCCTCAGGGAGGTCTTCGTGTTTGGTTTTGCAACTTTCCCTGAGTTCATGTTGTTGACTTCAACAACAGCTCATCAAAGATGTTGGCAATATACAAAATGCCTGAGCCTGTGTGCAGGGCTACGAGATTTAACAATAAAACAATTCCATACAGTTAAATCTCAAAACATTTCATTTCTGCGACACTAGATTCATCAAACTGAATTGTAAAAATTATGATTATTTTCAGAAAGTTACACAGTTCTGCTTTGAAAGAAATCATTTATCAAATAATTATTCGTTCAGAACAGGTTTTGGGTCCAAATTAATTGCACAACAATTTTAAATTGCATTTAAACATTCTGAATTTTCAGACTGATCGTGACTGGACTGAATTCAGCAACGAAGTGCGTTGAAAGTTCTGCCGTTGAAATCGCTCTGTGCTGACCAAAATGCATATTACTTCCCCCTAGTGGCCGACGCTGTAAGTGTTGTTGAACCTAACCTGTTAGTACATGTGAACTCCCAGTTTACAGGTGAAATTTCCACAGAGAACCACCAAAAGTGAGTTGTATTTTTAGTTGTAAATGATTTAATTAAGTTAAAAGGAATGCAACTCCCAAACCCCAACCCTAAATCTAACTGTCAGTGTTGTAAAATGTTTTATTTAGAGCAAAAATGCAACATCCAAATCGCACTCACCATTGTTTATTTTTAACGCAATTACTTCCTGGTTCCCATGGGAGCAGAATCCGTGTTTTGGATCAGTAGCGCTAGAGGGAAATGTGTTCACAGTTGATTTGCAAAAATGTCTGATTGGTCACCAGCTTATGTTGTATTTGGGTGCTGGTCCCCCAGCATTGGATGCTGGTGTACTGGTGTCCCCACCAGGCTTTTAAACTAGCTTAACCAGCTTCATCAGAAAACCATGCTGGTCAAACAACTTCGCCAGCTAGGTTTTTGCTGATGAAAACATGTCTATGCTGGTCCACCAGCTAGACCAGCATAAACCAGCCTAGGCAAGCATGGGAATTGCATGCTGGTCAAGCTGGTCTTTTTAGCAGGGTGGGGATAGCGCTTGCAGTAATTTGGCAGAAAGTGGTTGTTTTCAGGGTAAATTAACTTTCAGAAGCAACTTGTCCATTTCCGGTGTGATCATGTTGAAAATTAAACAGGAATTTAAACGCAACAATAGGGAACACATCCAACCAACAAAATGCACTTAACTTGTATTCCATCTGTTATGACATTTTTATTATTGGCACAAAATGTCCTTATTTTAATGGGAATGTAATTGTGAAATCTACAGATTGTGCAACATAAGCATCAACAGCAACCAAAGCAGTTGAGGTCAGCTCATAGACGATCATGTAATAAT
This sequence comes from Myxocyprinus asiaticus, assembly GCF_019703515.2. Taxonomy (NCBI): domain Eukaryota; kingdom Metazoa; phylum Chordata; class Actinopteri; order Cypriniformes; family Catostomidae; genus Myxocyprinus; species Myxocyprinus asiaticus. Next base: position 23,211,918 of record NC_059360.1, read on the forward strand.
TGTAACAGGCCTATTCACTGGCTTTTTCTGAGTATATACCTATTCATTGTCTGTTCTGTTCCTGGTTTCTGGCCTCCTTTAATAGTTAGGGTCTGATATAAATATCCAGATATCCATAACATTTCATTAAAAGAATTCACACAGATGAGGTTTTTACTGCAAAGCTCTGCAAGGAGGAAATTACAATGGTGGCTCTCTTCTGCTGGATAAATGGAGCATCCAAGACTAAATGAGCCATGAAAGTCAATTAGGAAACATCCATAAAGACCATTTTCTCTATACAGTTTCTAACGCCACAGGCTCAGATTTTCAGAATGGGTGAGGCACAAAGATAAAGTACTGTGTATGTGCATACAGCATGTTTGGGGAAGTGGGTTCTTGGGTTAGTTGTTCTTGACCAAAAGAAATACAGTTAAGTATTATCATTTCCTCTGGGTTTCACAATACAGGAACAAGCGAGATAGAGGGGAATAAATGGGTGGGAGTGAGCGGCTGGCTTGAGGGGGGCAGGGTGTTTGATGAACCTTTTCATCTGCAAAGCTCTTTGAGGCAAGATGCTTTCAAAAAGCTCTTAAACAGAGGCCCGCGATGCTCAGATACAGCCACGGGCAAACTTTACCATCTCCTCTTATTCCAGAGGAAGAGAAAGGAAAACTTAACAAGGCCAAGATACATCTAAGGTAATGACAAGCCATACACATTCAATATAACTGCTCAGTGTGACCCCACCATCATAAATAACATTTCATTTTATAGTTAGTAAAGTGTCAGTTATTAGTAACCACAAGTACAAAAATGACAAAACTAGGGATGCACCGATCCAACACCTGGATCAGTATCAGCTCCGATACGGAAGCTTTTAGATGGATCGGGTATCGGCCCGACGAGCCCGATCCAAATCCGATACTGTGTGTTAGTCATGTTCGTTCCTGTCAAGCTTCAAAAATTACATAAAAGAACCGTAAAAACACCATTAAAGCAGTTAATATGACTTGTGCATTTTATTCAAAGTCACTTGAAGACATGTGATAGCTCTGTGAATCACAAAAGGCTGTGTTTAATAAGTAAATATATAGTATGCGCAGCGCGTTAGTGAATGGTTCTGTTCTGTGGACACAAACTCACACACAGGCTGGTGATGCACTCACGGCTATTTTTAGCCTTCACAGCGGTGCACAATATTTGAGCGCTACTCAAGTACAGCATTTCAGATGTAGATGCTCAATAGTTCGGTTCACTTATAATATGCATTTAGAACGGCACCAGAGGTGCATTTTACCAGAATTTGAATAAGAAGTGAATTAAACTGCAGTGAACTTGCCTACAAACAGACACATACAGGACTTCCAGGAGAATTCAGAATGTCAAAATAAAAGCGTGAGGGTTTAAATAGTGCACGATTTAAATATATTACTGTTGTATTTAAAATTAAAAGTCAATAATAATAATATTAATAACAATTTATTATTATTATTATTATTATTATTATTATTATTGTCATCATTAGTATTTGTTTACAATTTATAATAATATTTAAGTTGAGAGGGTTCCACAAAATAACTGTGAATGAAAAGTGGACTGATGTCTTACAACTAAATTGAACAAAAAAGAGACCTGAATCTTTTAAAGTCCAGATGCAAGTTGAAACATTTTTGGGGGAAAAAAAGAAGAAAAAAGGCAAAAATAAAACACTTTTCTACTTAAGACTTGAAGACTGAAATTACTGTTAATTTTGCTGCTACATTATCCAGTATACTTGTTAACAATAAAGTTTTTCTTAATAAGCTATACATTTATATTGAAATAATTTGTAGTTAGAGGTTTGTGTTTCTTTACATATTAAAGAGTACTCCCAATTAGTTCCACACAATAATGTAAAGATATTCTAAACTGATTATGCAAAAAAACAACACTGGTATCGGCTTGGGATCGGTATCGGCCAATACTGAGATTTCCGATATCGGAATCGGAAGAGAAAAAGTGGTATCGGTGCATCCCTAGACAAAATATGATGTAGACCACAGATCTAAAAAAAACGTAAATTAGCAACTGTAAAGTGCAAAAGTCCATATTCAAAATCTAGAATTCAAAATCTTATTTAAACCTGGAAATCAAAGTTTTAGGATTTTGAAAATACAAAACAAACATTATGACATAAAATCAACACAAAATATTTACAATTTCTAGGTTACTAATCAAATGAGCAAATCTGTAACATTGACCATGTTAACTTTTGACCATGTACAAAAGATCAGATTTCCTTGCTTCCATTGAAGCACACAAGATGCTCTTTGGAACATTTTCAAATCATGCTAGAATAACATGGATCATCAACTTGTGGAGTCCATGCCGGCTCGAGTGAATACTGTCAAGACATGGACATACCAAATACTAAAACAAATCTGAAATTCACATTAGTTTTTCAATTTAACTTTTCACTTAATTTGTTATGCTGATAATATACAGTAAATTGTAATGGGAAAAAAAAAAGAATTAAATAAGGCAATACCCAAAAAGTCATCTTATGATACATCTTATGATAAAGCTAAACAAATCTTTTGATAACGCTTCTTTGTACAACTCACAAAACAGTGTCACAAACAGAATCAATCACGCCGCACATTAACTGTGCACTTAACAGAATAAGCCTGTCGCAATTAATAAATAAGTCTGATCGCGATTATTTGATCTAACTGCGGTTCTTGGGCATTCAAATTCCAATCACATTTTAATGCCCAAATAAGGACATTTTAAGCAAAGATACTGTATAAATGCCATGACCAGCGCATTTGTGTCTTTTATTCGAGTCTGAGCATCACTGAGCCGCACCGCGGAGGTCAACAAGCTCCTGTCCTGATGCACACTGTCAGCAGATGCTCGCATCAAACTCCCGCAAAAATATAAAAGAACAAGTATAAACTTTGATAGTGAACGCGAAGCACTCCTGTTTCACTTTAAACGATCGTGAAATGGCAAATGTTCCTGGTTCATACACGATGTGTTTATGACACGCAAGCTTACTCTATTATAAAACAAAATCTCAAAGGTTTTGCTTCATGACAAATAAGGGCTTGTGGATTTAATCAGAGCATTAAAATAACGTGTGAAAGTGAAGAAATTAGAACAGAAATATTTTACTATTGCATAATATAAAAAAATATAATAAAATGTATATATATAAAATTTTTACTTTATTTTTTATTTTTTTAAAAAATTAAATATATGAGTTCAAAAAACAAGTGTAAATGTAAAAAGTATCAAAACTAAAGTTGACCAAAAAGAGAGACATTTTTTTTAAGTATTTAGAAATATTTTGATATTTAAAATATTATTTTTCATGTCATTCATAAGTTTTTAAAGCCTGAAAAGGAAATCAAAGTTTATTCCTATTTTATTTTTTTATTTGTTAATTTGAAGTTAAATATGTAAAAATGACTTCTTAAGGTGAATGAAGCACACATGCAAGAAAAAACACACCTTAAAAAATATGACAATTTATATGACAATTAATCGTGAAAGCCCTTAACGAGACAATTAATCGTCACGGCCCTAAAACAGACCATTAATCATCATAATCGCAATTATTTGTTTGACAATTAATCATCAGCCAAATTTCATAATCGTGACAGTCCTACAACAGAATGAAATCAAATGTGAAATCAGCAAAAATGTTGGATCTTCATTGGATTTACATTGGCTTCATATAGTATGTGCATGCCCACACAAACTGAAAGCAAAACCAGTTCACCAGCAAATTGGCCTACTATTACTCTCACCACAGACACTATGCCCACTGTCAGTACACAGCCAAAGAAAACACAAACCGTAGCTTTATAATTTCCCTAAGAAACCACATCACTGCATGTCATCCATGCATGAGTTTCCCTAATCAACTGCTGTTGCCAACCTGAACGGCAGTATGTGGGTGTCACCTACATGCTAATAAAACCTCAAGCTATATTACGGGTCAGCTGGGCTTTATTGACTGCTGGGTTAGTCAGAGTTTCCATTGATCACTGAGTCAGTTACAAAACAAGCTACTGAAGGGCATGTTGTAATCAAACAAGCTGCCACTGTTGCAAGGCCTCATTTATTGCTTTAAGTCTACTAAGCAAACTTTGTTCAAGTCTAAATATGGCCTAAAATATCCTAAAATCCTGTGTCTACGATATACGTTAGGCCTCAATGTTTAAATGTCACTTATAGACTCTGTAAAAACCGCAATCTATCTACACAAAGTGCTCTGGGAAAATCATAAACAGCACCGTAAAAATCCATTTAATCATTTACCAGACTGAGAACCCTACTTCCCTGCCCGTCAACTTCCTGTTGTGTCAGAATTTACCTCAGAGTAATGTATTTAATTAATTTACTTATTGATGGTATTTGAACAGCATGCAGAATTTCCTGCCCTTTAGAATATAAGCTGCATCAGTACTCAACAAGAATGAAAAACTAGTTTAACAGTCAAATTGTGTCAGTGGCGAACTTATAAAACGTTAAAGATAACTGATTTTGAGCTAAAGACAGATTCCTAGTAACCTATAATTAAAAAACGTACAAGATGTGTTAACACATTTTCAGGTGCAATTTTAGTTACTGATCTTGAAATGAGTCATTCCGCTTTGGAAACCAGGAAACCTACCTGTACGTTCAATGTAGTCGACACACTTTTCAATAAACAAAGGAATAGGCCTATCAGGAGAGACCAAGCTCTGAAGAGGCTGCCCAAAATAGTTGCTCTCCCAATTTCTTCGTGTTGGTGGGTACAATGGCTTTGTAGTCTTTGTTGATTTTGTCTGTTAAGAAACGATGACACATTACTCACTAGAATAAATACAATGTATACTGACATATCAACAATAACATTTCTTTGTGCCTTATGTAACATATAGTAGGGCTGAAATCGACAACGTCGACAATAAAAAATTGTCAAATAGTCGTTTGATCTCATTTAACATAACATGAGATCACATTAAACTCTAATGATGGCGTGCAAGAGCAGCACTGAAGCTCGCGCCTGACTGAGGAAGAAAACAGCTCACAGACGCACTCCAAACTTTCCAACCAGCTTCAGGTGATGTAGATCGCCAAGTATGAAGGAATAATACAAAAATACAAAATAAGTAAATACAGAAGCACTCTCATTGTGGAATAACCAGAGCCAGAGCTGCCGCTCCGCTGAAGCAAAACTTGCGTGTCGAGCGTCTTTAAAGGAAACACCCCGGCGTTACATCTTTAATGCAGTTATATTTAATGCATTACAGCTTTATTAAAGTTCAAATAATAAGGAAGCAGATCATGTAAATAACTATAAACTCCAAAACTGGCATTTCTCTGTGCGGTCAGCGCCTCTTCTATGAGTAATGCGAATGTCCTGATCTAAGGGGTAGAGACTGAAACTGTAACAGGCTGATGCACACTGACTTGGGGACACTCATCCCTCGAGCACACATGCTTTCTGCAGCTAGATTATAATGCGATGGCTCGCGACTTATTGAATCATAATATATTAGTCACTGTGTGTTTGTTATCGAAGAAAATTGGCAATACGCAGCTTTATTAATAAGGGAGAGTTTGTTTTTTGTGAGTTAAACATGGATTGAAGTGAACAGAAAGGTGAGAGAGGGTAGTCTTCACCCCATTATACACTGCAACAAAATATGTTTTTTTTTTTTTTATTAATTAATTTTATTTATTTATCACACATTATACATTTGCACATATACAGTGAAATTCTTTTTTTTCCCATATCCCAGCTAGGCTGGGGTCAGAGTGCAGGGTCAGCCATGATACAGCACCCCTGGAGCAGATAGGTTCAAGGGCCCAACAGTGGCATCTTGGCAGTGCTGGGGCTTGAACCCCCGACCTTCTGAACAGTAACCCAGAGCCTTCACCGCTGAGCCACCACTGCCAATATAAATATCTAAAACTCCTTTAAAACAACTTACATTTACTTTAGCAGCTATACTGCAGAATAAAAATGTTGAATTTATAGACAATTTTAAATGGAAAACAAGACAAAAACACATGATGATGATAATAGGATTTTTTGCTGTACATTTCTTTTACCGAATTAAACTTAATAAAAAGTATTTTTTGTGAATGTATTCAGTGAATGTCATTTAGAGGTACTTTTAAAAGATGATTTTGTCCTCTTTATTGTTAGCAAGCACGTTTAATACAACCTTTTAAGTCGGGCACAAGCTAAACAGTTGGTTAAGAGCTAATGATTAATCTTACAATAACTGCCGAATAATTGTTCTAATAATCGTTAGATTAGTCAATTATCAAAATAATCGTTAGTTGCAGGCCTAACATATAGGAGAATGTTGGACATTATGCATGACATAGGGCAAAACAGGTGCTGACAGGTAGTAACCTAAAAAAATCTTCTTTATGATCAATACACAAGACTTTTGGACATCATTTTAACTTCAAGTAATGCTAGATAAGTACTAGATTAGGGCTGCAACTAACAATTATTTTGATAATTGATTAATCTTCGATTATTTCTGCGATTAATCGATTAATCAGATAACAAAATTATTTTATTTCCTGTATTTTATTAAAATATGATTTTTCAAAAACTGAAACGATAAAGGGCATAAGGATTTGTTTTGATTTACATTACTGAATTAACAATTCTTTACTCTCACAAAACTTTGAACAAAGTCTGAATCATAAAAAGTTAAGTTTAAATGTATTATTATTATTACTTTCAGGACATATGCGAAACAGTTGCTTAACTTGTAAAACATAACAAAAAAAAATGCTCATCATTAAAGAGTAAAATGATCCATAGGGCATCTAGTGGGACAAAAGCTCAGCCCAGCAGAAGGCAATAGTGACACCAGAATATAAATATTAATAATTCTGCTCAACTGAATACATAATTATGTTAGACTCATACAGTATGCTTGTACACTGTCACTGATTATATTCATTTAAGTATTTTAATATTATAGTTTTTAAAATAGTATGTTTATCCAGCAAAATAATGTTTGCCATTGTATAAATTGACTAGTGAACTGTATGCTAATTATGATCTTCTTTATAGATCATGTTTATAAAGTGCTCTCGTGCGCTGGAAAACTTGGGTCGTATTTTTCCGCTACAACTTGTCTCCGTTGTTTTTCAAATAAGTTTTATCATGCAACACATTTTTCACTGGGCTGTGAAGTGACGTCACTGACTGGACTTCTCCGTGTTTACTGCAAATATCCAACTAATCGATAATGAAATTCGTTGTCGATGATTTCCATTATTGATAATTATAGATTTTATCATTTAGTTGTTGCAGCCCTATACTAGATAAGCAAAGTATATAAGTACTTTAAATAAGTAGTTAACCTTTTTGGGTTCCTTGTTCTTTGGTGCTTTCTTTTTCTTCATTTTCTTATCATCCTGCTCTGGGTCTGATGTGATGGCTGGATTGTCTATTCCTCCTTTCCAAGGATCCACTGGAGAGAGAAGAGGGTCCTCTTCACTTCCTCGGTTGCCCCTTCCTTTCTTCTTCTTCTGCATTGCAGGCCCCGACTCATCATCACTAACATCTGAATGTACACGTCTATGATAAGCTTTTGTCTTGCTAAAGAGGATCTTGGAGCGATGTTTGTACTTAGAAGGCCGTCTACCACCCTGAGACTTAAACATGGAGTCAAAGCCATTCTCCTCATCACCATGCAGAGCAAGTCCACCGAATGAGTTGCGGATCTTTCCAGATCTACTGTGTGCATCTTCAGGTATGGCATATATATCATCACTGAAGCCTTTTGATTTGAGAGTGTCCACCGGCTCTGCATAGTTGTCAGATGCTTCAAGGTCGTCACCGTGAACCATCATTGGACCACGTGCCCATCTGGAGCTCTTCATTCCAGCCTCAATTGTCCTCAGAAGGTTAGGATCCAGCTTCTTCACATTGGGCTTGGGCAGCACATTGGGTTTAGGTTTTACTGGGGGGGGCACTTTGTGGTTACGATCATGATCGCCAACGTGTGTGCTTTGAACGTGGTACTCGTTTCCTTCAAGGTCAATTCTGTACTTTCGTTCACTAGGGTTGGGCAGCAGCTGAACATCATCCCCTATTGGGCTGTAAGGTGGTGGTCCCTCCCCATCATCCTCAGAGTCAGGGTAGTACTGGTAGGCAGGTGAATGGCTGTGAGGAGATTGAGGAAAGACATCTTCACCGGTGCCTGTTCCGTCCCTACTGTTATCAAACATGAAGAAGCTTTCGATGTTGCTCTTCTTCTCAAGAACCTCGTTGAAAAATGGTGTAAAAACCTCTGTCTGCCTATGATACTGGGACAAGCAGTAGAGTGCGGTAAATTTAGCCGTAATTTCGGTAGCAATGTGCTCCCCTTCAGTCATGAGCTCTTTTATCGCCTCATTCTCAAAGAAGTCCGCTTGGCTGTCCGTAATGGCCACCAGTTGAACTGGAATGACATCCTGGACCTCAGCCAAGAATGCCCTTAGCATAGCCATAGAAGACTTTCGTTTTGCTGAGTAAACTAGTATGTACCCATGCACTAATTCATCCTTTCTGATTCCAATGGAGGAGTGATACGAGAGCACGGTGACATGTATGCGTCTTCGGCTGTCGCCAATGATTTTGTCGAGGATCAAAGTGTTGCATTGACCGGGCTGTCCGGCACTGCAGGAATGTGAATCCAAAAAAGGAGAAAGAATGAGATCCACACTGAACGGATCTCCACACATGGCACACATGACTATACGCAAATCAGTCTCGGACAAATCCTTAATGGAGGGCATCGGGCACATCACATCGAAATTGTGCTTCAATCCTTCTAACACTGCTCTGAGGGCCTGTTTTATCTGAGACTCATTAAACTTTCGTGGAAAGGTGCCTGAGGGAATATCTATAAAAGTACACTGTAGCTTATTTGCAAGCTGTTGGCCCTGATGCCTTAAAATAGGCATGTTTTTGCAAACGCTGTCTCGCTGATTTGCTAGAATGAGAATGAATGGCACTGGCTGGCTATACCTATCCCTTCTGCTCTGGGCAATCTCAGCTCGGATCCGGCTTACACGATCACCAATGTAATTAAGTGACTCTATAGAGCTGAAGACACAAAAGAATCCATGGGCCTTGAAAGTCGATAGCCAGGAATGGTTCAAAAGCATGCCAGAATTGACATCTACAGGAAAAAGTTCTAATTCATAGATTTTTCCATCCAGGGTGTATTCATCATCAGTGGACTGAGCTCTGATTTCATTTGCAAGTTCCTGTGCCAGACCTTCTCTGCCCACTAGACACAGGTTCACTTTATCAATGTTGGCACTGTTGTAGTAGATATTTGTGCGACCGTGATCCAATTGAACAAGCCTGTTTGCAAGGACTTGCTCAACTTTCAGATCAACACAGGCCGTGCCACTGAGGCATGTTTCTTTTGTGGGGTGATAAACAAACCCAATGTGTTTCAGTAAAAGAGACTCCCTGTCGGTTGCGAGTTTCTGGAGAGCTCTGTATCTAGGCTCCTCATTAAGTACAGAGTGAATCTCACTCATTTTGTCACAGCTTGGGGTTGCATTCAAATCCAGGTCATAGAATAGCTCTGCATGCTCGAATAGCATTTCCTGAAACTCCTCTTTGGCCCTTTCAACTATTTCCTGCTGATGCCGACTATAAACATCTCTGCGATCTGATTCAGTGATGTATTTGTACGCCTCATCCTCCATGACAAAACACATGACCTCTTCCCATGGTTGTCCGGGGCTTATGAAATGCACTCGCTCCAGAGTCTTCTTGAATTTCTCCTTCATCTCCAACCGCCTCTTCTCAGATTTCAAATGCTGGATGTGGTTTTGATAAATCCTTTCTCCTTCCATAGTTTTGAGGACATCAAAGGGCACTCTTCTGTCATCGGTTTTATCAAGGTGGTCTGTCTCATACCACGGTGTTTGTTCTAACTCAATGAAACAGTACTGAAACTCAGGCCTCCTCTTCATAATGTCCTGTGCCTCTGTCCAACTCAGCATCTCTATTTCCCCTAGGTTGTTAAGCAACTTATTAAGAATTTTTGGCAGACTGGTAAGATAATCCTCCCTCCGCCTTTTGATATGCTCTTGTCTCAGCTGTTCTGTGTGCTTCGATAAGGTGTTTCTAGCCTTTTTGGTGCCTTCTAAATTGATGTACTCTTCATAATCTGGGTGGTTTTTAAATTTATTGCTCACAGTTTTCCAGTTTGTGTGATAATCTCGGACAGTTTGAATGATGAGTTTTTCAAATCTGTCAGAGACTGAAGCTACTAATTGTCTCTGGGCTTTGTAAGCTTCCAAGTAAGAGATGTTTTTGGGTTTACCTCGAGTTTTGTCCATCTGTTGTGTCAGAGCATTGAAACAGAGGTCCACATTAACAGATGCTCGAGCTGATGTCTCGACAAGCATAAGATTCTTTTTACCTGCAACAAATGTCTGGACCTCCCTTAGGTATTGCTCGACACACTCGTCACATTTCGTTGCAGCAATTATAATGGATTTCTTTGTCTTGGAAATTTGAGAATAAAGGTTGTGGACAAATTTCATCTGGTCCTCGAATTTTCTATTGCATCCTTTACTTACATCTATACACAACACAAAGCCATCAATATTGAGCTTGCCATCAGGCATCTGTTTCTGATCAAAATCCTGTTCTAAACCAAGCTGGTCTGTGCAAATGTACATCAGTTTTTCAGCAGACTGAAGCTTCGTATTTGCAGCCCGTTTTGTGTAAGGCTGCAAGTTTGTGCTCCGATGAGGCAAGAAGGTCTGGTCATCGATGAACTCAGTCTGCTCAATGATCTGAATTCTACACTCGAGGCCATCGTCCCCTCGATGTAACACTTCACCCCAGTATAAGAAGTGATCATTATTCACCACACGCCCTCCAAAGTCAATTGTGCTTAACACAGAAGTGTGCTCCAAGTAGTAGCAGTCCGCACTGGGGCGTACATATCTGTTGCATAGGCAGGATTTACCTACGCCACAGTTCCCCTTGTCTTTCTCAGTGCCTGAGAGCCCGACAACACTGACAGCGTATGTCGGACGGGGCTCCTTATTCTTGGCCATTATATTGCCCCTCTCATTGCTTGTTACGTTAAGTGAAGAATGCCAGCAAGGCAAACATGCACTTCCATTGGCTAGTGCAGGCGCATTTCCATCTCACTTTGAATGAGATGCTGTATCTTTAATATGAATCATTTGTCCTGGATGACTGCTCTTTCCTCTCCTATCACCTTCCTGCAACATAAAAATGCAAATAATAAATTAGATAAAGCTGCAAAAAGCCAGCAAAATTAATATTCTGGCAAACAGCATTGGATAAATGTGTTGAAAAATGACACTCAGGCACAATAACAACAAAACAAACATTCAAACGTTATGTTGACTAAAATAATAAGCGACAGAAGTGTATCCAGGGCTTGACATTAATACCCGCCTACCCACAAAATGCGGGTAGAAACAGGCAGTGGTAGGTAACTCTGTCACTCTTACTAGCCACTTTAGCAGGTGACATTTTCAGGTTTCTTCCAGCATTGAAAATTCTGTGAATGTCGGGCTGCCGAAGCAAATTAAATTATATACATCTTGTGTCGATATTAAAGTTTCTAAATGTGTATAAGCGTTTTTTGTTGTTATTGTTGTTGTTGTTGTTTTTCTCATAACAAACACTATAGTTTATTTTTTAGAAAGACTATCTGCATTATTCTTACAAAAGCCACTGATAAACATGCAAGAATAAAAGTAAACTGTCATAAGGGCAGGTCCTGTACAATTTTGAATGAATGGGTATAAGTCTGGACTTTCATGAATTATGGATAAATTATTGACAAAGTTTTCTTCCAGTTCTGTCCTACTCCTGTTCTTACTGGTCATGTTTGCTTTCAGATATTCCAAGAGATTACGTAAATCATTAGGCCTGTGTCCTGCTAAACTCATATCATTCTCATTCAAATCAAATGGCCAAACAAATGCATGCAGTTAAAGTCTCCAGTTACCTTTATCACTTTTTATTTTAAGGCTTTTAAAACTAATGAATGACATGAAAAATAATGTTTTAAATATAAAAATATTTCTAAATACTTAATATATGTCTCTCTTTTTGGTCAGTTTTAGTTTTGGTCAATTTTACATTTACACTGTTGTTTTTGGAACTCATATATTTCTTAGAAAGATTTCTGTCCTAATTGCTTCACTTTCACACATTATTTTAATTTAATCAGTGATGCTTGGAGTTCAGCTGAATGACACAAAAACACGCTGTTGATGGCATTTATATATTCGCTTAAAATTCCCTTATTTCGGGATTAAAATGTGATTGGAATTTGAAGTGAACAATAATTTAACTGTGGTTAGATCAAATAACCATGATCAGACGATTATTTAATAATCACAACAGGCCAGGGGCCTGGTTAGCTCAGCGAGTACTGATGCTGACTACCACCCCTGGAGTCTCGAGTTCGAATCCAGGTCGTGCTGAGTGACTCCAGCCAGGTCTCCCAAGCAACCAAATTGGCCCAGTAGCTAGGGAGGGTAGAGTCACATGGGGTAACCTCCTCGTGGTCACTATAATGTGTGGTTCTCACTCTCGGTGGGGCGTGTGGTGAGTTGTGCGTGGATGCCGTGGAGAATATTGTGAAGCCTCCACATGCACTACTTCTCTGCAGTAACACGTTCAACAAGCCCTGTGATAAGATGCGCGAATTGACGGTCTCAGACGCAAAGGCAACTGAGATTCGTCCTCCACAACCTAGATTGAGGCAAGCCACTATGCCACCACGAGGACTTAAGAGAGCATTGGGAATTGGGCATTCCAAATTGGGGAGAAAAATAAATAAATAAATAAAAATTGCAACAGGCCTACTAATGACTTTGCAACACCACTACCCACAGTGGCCGGTGAGCCAAAAAGTTAACGTCAAGCCCTGAGTGTATCCATCACCTATTTGTTGCACTTTGAAAACTGAAAATTTTAGAGAACAGAAGTAAATGTTTACAACTCCAATTCTACTACAAAGGCTGTCAAATTAAAATTTGAATTTTCACTGAATTTAATATAAAACAGTACAATGATATAATGAGCATTCAAATTTTGGATGTGCGCCAAGCACTGATGATGACTAAAATAGGCGCAGTACAACAAATAAAACAGAATCCCGGTTTCTCGAAACACGTTTTAAAGGTTAAATTTACTTTTAAATTGCATTGCTACTTCATGAGACCCTGAAAAACCAGCGAGACATGGCGCAACAGTCAAAGACGTCCTTCTAGTGCATGCTTACATAGAAAAAAGACCTACATGTTCGGAGTGAACAGGCCTCTGAGGTGGAGGTCTTTGGTGGTTGTGTCTTGACTATGCCTTACTCTTGTATCAGAGTCTCACTGCATAAGCATTAGGTACATAAATAACTGTATTTAATGAAAAACACTGTGGTAACACTGGTTTTATGAAGTTTGAGTCCTTGGTAGTACTATGGCACCCGTATAGGCTACTGTGCAACACTAAGTTAAAGATGCTGTAAGTGATTTTAGCTGTTCTGGAACTTCTACGAGACTGTGCTGTTAAATTAGACACGCCCTCTCTTTCCAAAACACAACTCTCCAAAGATATTTCACTAAAGATGAATCTAAATATGACATTAAACCTGAATGATCTGCTTTAACTACCTCACCAAGAGAAAGTGCAAACAATTGACAGGCAGAAAGCACATCAAAGTCTTCTGATATGGCTGATCAAAGAATGTGTCTGCAGCTAGTGCTGTCACAGACACCAGTGAGATATCTCAGGACACTTATTTCAGTGATTTCTTTCATAGACTAGGAACATTTTCTGTTTACCATTCCATTAAAAAAAAAAAATCACTTACAGCACCTTTAACATAGAACTGTATACTTTAGCGTTTCTTTTCTAGTTTTACTTTTTTACTTACTATTTGAGCATATGACCTGGCTAAATCTTTCGAATTTATCATTTTATGCATATTTGTTAACAGTAAGATATGTTCTTTGCAGTAAACATTCATTATAACATGGTGCTAATTGGTTTATATTGATTTGTTGCTCCCTCTTGTGAACATAGGAGACATTGATTTAAAAATAAGATTTCTTGTAGATTTTTCCCCCAACCTGAAAGAATGTCTTTAAAATTCGAATATAATTCAAATTCAATTTGAATTTTGATAATATTTCTGTGAAAAATTTGAATTTAGTTCCTCAGACCTGTTGACAGTTCTAAAACTTGCATTTGAATTCCCTACTCAAAATACTAGTGTTGCAAAAGTACCGGTACTTCAGTACCAAGTCGATACTAAAATAAAAAAGATGTAACGATACTTTTGAATCGTTACATGATTTGAATGAATGTATAAATCTGACTGCTCATCCACTAGAAACTCCACAGACATTGAGAAACATTCACGTTGTATGAGATGACAGAGCAGAGCACTAATCTACTGTGAACCACGCTGCACATGTAAAATATATATTTATGTAATGAAATCACAGCATTTGCGCTTTAATTTCAACTCAAATTTATTTATATAGCATTTAAAACAACAGAGTTCACCAAAGTGCTAATCAAATTTAAAACATAACATTTAAAAATGACCACATACACAAACACCAGTAATCTAAAACACAAACACTCCAAAACTGTGTGCTACAATTCATTTGTCAGACTCAAAGGCCATGGTATGAAGAGATGAGATTTCAGACGTGAATTCAAAGCCTCCGTGTCACCAACTGTTTACCCATAAAGTGAAGATTCCAGCAAAAATACCCTTCATAATAAAAGCACATTTCAAAATATAAGCTATAGCCCTGAAATTGAAGAAATTGTGATAGAAATACAGGTGCATCTCAATAAATTAGAATGTCGTGGAAAAGTTCATTTATTTCAGTAATTCAACTCAAATTGTGAAACTCGTGTATTAAATAAATTCAATGCACACAGACTGAAGTAGTTTAAGTCTTTGGTTCTTTTAATTGTGATGATTTTGGCTCACATTTAACAAAAACCCACCAATTCACTATCTCAAAAAATTAGAATATAGTGACATGCCAATCAGCTAATCAACTCAAAACACCTGCAAAGGTTTCCTGAGCCTTCAAAAGGGTCTCTCAGTTTGGTTCACTAGGCTACACAATCATGGGGAAGACTGCTGATCTGACAGTTGTCCAGAAGACAATCATTGACACCCTTCACAAGGAGGGTAAGCCACAAACATTCATTGCCAAAGAAGCTGGCTGTTCACAGAGTGCTGTATCCAAGCATGTTAACAGAAAGTTGAGTGGAAGGAAAAAGTGTGGAAGAAAAAGATGCACAACCAACCGAGAGAACCGCAGCCTTATGATTGTCAAGCAAAATCGATTCAAGAATTTGGGTGAACTTCACAAGGAATGGACTGAGGCTGGGGTCAAGGCATCAAGAGCCACCACACACAGACATGTCAAGGAATTTGGCTACAGTTGTCGTATTCCTCTTGTTAAGCCACTCCTGAACCACAGACAACGTCAGAGGCGTCTTACCTGGGCTAAAGAGAAGAAAAACTGGACTGTTGCCCAGTGGTCCAAAGTCCTCTTTTCAGATGAGAGCAAGTTTTGTATTTCATTTGGAAACCAAGGTCCTAGAGTCTGGAGGAAGTGTGGAGAAGCTCATAGCCCAAGTTGCTTGAAGTCCAGTGTTAAGTTTCCACAGTATGTGATGATTTGGGGTGCAATGTCATCTGCTGGTGTTGGTCCATTGTGTTTTTTGAAAACCAAAGTCACTGCACCCATTTACCAAGAAATTTTGGAGCACTTCATGCTTCCTTCTGCTGACCAGCTTTTTAAAGATGCTGATTTCATTTTCCAGCAGGATTTGGCACCTGCCCACACTGCCAAAAGCACCAAAAGTTGGTTAAATGACCATGGTGTTGGTGTGCTTGACTGGCCAGCAAACTCACCAGACCTGAACCCCATAGAGAATCTATGGGGTATTGTCAAGAGGAAAATGAGAAACAAGAGACCAAAAAATGCAGATGAGCTGAAGGCCACTGTCAAAGAAACCTGGGCTTCCATACCACCTCAGCAGTGCCACAAACTGATCACCTCCATGCCACGCCGAATTGAGGCAGTAATTAAAGCAAAAGGAGCCCCTACCAAGTATTGAGTACATATACAGTAAATGAACATACTTTCCAGAAGGCCAACAATTCACTAAAAATGTTTTTTTTATTGGTCTTATGATGTATTCTAATTTTTTGAGATGAATTGGTGGGTTTTTGTTAAATGTGAGCCAAAATCATCACAATTAAAAGAACCAAAGACTTAAACTACTTCAGTCTGTGTGCATTGAATTTATTTAATACACGAGTTTCACAATTTGAGTTGAATTACTGAAATAAATGAACATCTCCATTAAAATACCATTGTTCTGGGGAAGTAAGAAAGTCATACAATTTGAGACGACATAAGGGTGAGTAAATGATTAAAGAATTATCATTTTTGGGTGAACTTTTCCTTTAAGTGCCCTTCGATTCCTCCAGACCACTCGTAGATCTACAACGATTTTCAAGTAATATTTAAAGGGATAGTTCACCCAATAATGAAAATTCTTTCATCATTTACTCACCCTCATATCATCCCAGATGTGTATGACTTTCTTTCTTCTGCTGAACACAAAGGAAGATTTTTAGAAGAATATTTCAGCTCTGAAGGTCCATACAATGCAAGTGAATGGGGACCAAAACTCTGAAGCTCCAAAAATCACATAAAAGAAGCATAAAAGAAATCCGTATGCCTCCAGTGGTTAAATCCATGTCTTCAGAAGCAATTTGATAAGTGAAGGTGAGAAACAGATCAACATTTAAGTCCTTTTTTTCTATAAATCTCCATTTTCACTTTCACATTCTTCTTTTGTTTTAGCAATTTGCATTCGCAGGAGAATTTATAGTTAAAAAAGGACTTAAATATTGATCTGTTTCTCACTCACACCTATCATATCACTTCTGAAGAAGTGGATTTAATCACTGGAGTCGTATGGATTACTTTTATGCTGCCTTTATTTGCTTTTAGACACTCAAGTTCTGGCCACCATTCACTTACATTGTAAGGACTTACAGAGCTGAGATATTCTAATAAAAAATTCAGCAGAAGGAAGTCATACACATCTGGGATGGCATGAGGGTGAGTAAATGATGAGAGAATTTTCATGGTTTTGGGAAAATGTTTTTACGATCTACTTACAATGCTTTTGGGAAACGAAGCCCTGGTCCAAATTTACACCAAAATCAAAAGAAACAAATAAGAAATAATAATTTGCATTTTGAAAATGAAGCTTATTTTGGGGGCCATTAAGACATTATCGTCATGACGCACATTTTACCCCTAATTTTCAATATATTATTTACACTGTAATGTATTTATATATCATAGTACTACTTCCTTGGTACTGGCTATCATTTTCAAAGAATTCAATTGTAGCACACCAGCGTTTTTACTGTAATACAATGGAAAAAAATACTGTTGTTACTGTAATGAGAATCATCATTGAAAACAATGGGAAAAGTAAAAGTAAAACGTCCGAATGCGTTATAGAAATGAGAATTGGGGGTAACATGTGCTTAAGCGTCACAATGCAAAAAGTCTTAGTTAAGCCTCCTAAATAATTTCTTTTTAATGTGTATGTGTGGGGGGCGGATTTGGGGTGAAATTTGATCAGGAAATTTCCTAGACAGGTTTCGTGGACCCAATAGGTCTGCCTGCATTCATATTCCAGGAATTGCATTTCACATGGGAATAATCTGATAACTGCACATCACACGTGCAGAAGTGTCGTGTTAAGTAATACGCCGATTCAGGTAAGTTTGGGTTAGATTGTGTGCATCGACACGGGCCTTGCCCCTAAACAAGGCATTAGACGCTTCCTTTGCTCGCTAGCTTCCCAGTTAGCCAGGGCTAGTTTAGTGTGACACCGATACACCGCATTGTAGCCGAAAGAGACACAACTGTGCAATTGTATAAAGCAACACAGCTATCGATTACACACGGAAATGCATTACATGACTAACCGACCAGAGCAAATTAGGTAAAGTAAAAGACAAATAAGCATGATAGAAAGTCACATACTCCTCCGTGAGCATTCCCCTACCTAACATGGTCGCTCCCGACACCACAGGCAGGAGGTGGCATTCCAACTATTCCGTGTATTTTACATTGATTAAATCCCACAACAAATTCCAGTTGTCTTTTAACCCGTGAGTGAATGGAATAATCGGTGAAATCTCCGAAAGTGCTTGTTTTCAGTATTTTCTAGCAGTAAGACTGGTATGCGTGTAATCGGAGAGTCCTCCCCTCTCATTCCAGTCAGTAATGGCGACGGATAGATCCGGCTCTCACTCTCTCTCTCTCTCTCTCTCTCTCTCTCTCCAATAACTTTTCCATTCCGCTCACCGCGGGGGCACGCTGCGCGCTCACGAATGGCTTTCAGGATCATGTAGGGCAGGCTAATACTTTCTTTGGATTTTTGATGTCTAAAAATGCGATTTCTATTATAGCAACAAAATAAATAAATAAGTAAATGCTAAGAAATAGATTAGAATTAGAAATGCACTAGTGTGTATTTTAACAATGTAATTACACATGTATTTGTGGTATTGCCGAACATGATGAATAAGGTAATAAGGCATTGGTTTCAGATAATAAGATCTTTCTTCCATGGATATGCAATTAACTAGACGGGTGAAGAGTGGTCAAATGTGTACAATAATATTAGATAGAAGTTTACACATTTATTTGCTTTAACGTTTCCTCCTCTTCCACTGATACAGTTGTATGCTGTCTTATTTATTTGGACCTATTCCGTTCATTTATTGGCTGTCACAAATAATTAAGGTCTTATCCCTATTCTCAGATAGAACCGGTTAAAGATTCAGCGGATTTTAAAAGAAGTGGTAGCCTATTATAATGGTTTATTTTGTATATCTTTAGTTGTGAAATAATTTTACTGTGCATCTCTTATTTGCATTCTTTCAACCAATTATTTCTAAATTATTTTGTTAAATTATCTAACTTTTTGGTTGTAGTCTCAGCTGTCTCAATGCAATTTCAGTGACACAGAAAATACCCTGGAAAGATTTGGAAACTTATCCTGTTTACACCATTGTTATCTATTCCGATTTGTTACAAAGTCTAAAGTAAAAATGAAAAACTTTTTCTGTCCCAGAGCTTTCCATGGGGGTAATGTTTAAAGTATGTTGTTTGACATTTGAATGACCTCACTGGGCATGTAGTTTAATTGACTAAAGGCTTTATTCTTGACAGACACGCTTCTGACTAATGCTAACTTCGTATGCTTACTTTTTTGTTTTTATTTTTACTATTAATGTCCTTATTTATAATTATTACTTTCTACCTTCCAAACGTTTGAATCAGTTACTCATCAAAATGTATTATAAAAAAGCTAAAAATGTAATAACCGCACACTCCAGTGTCTTATCCCATATCTCCACATTAAAAAAGCTTTTAAAATTACACTTTTGTGCTATAAGTAAAAGGTTCTGTGTTGCCACTAACCAGCAGGACTATACATATTTGGAGGGTCTGATTAAAGGAAAAGTCCTTTTTGTATTTAATACAAGTTTAGCTCAGTCATCAGCATTTGTGGCATAATGTTGATTACCACAAAAACATAATTTCGACTCGTCCCTCCTTTTCTTAAAAAAAAGCAAAAATTGAGGTCAAAGTGAGGCATTTACAATGGGAGTGAATGGGGCCAATTTTTGGAGGGTATAAAGGCAGAAATATGAAAATTATAATTTTATAAAAGCTTACATTAATTCTGCTGTTAAAACTTGTTTATTATTAGAGGTGTGGAGTTATTTAAATAATAATTTAAGGGTTTACAGCTTTATGTCATCATGGCAAAGAAGTTGTAAAATATAGCTTTACACAGAAAAGCTTAGTAAGTGATTTTATCGCACTAAAATCATGTTAACACGCTTATATTTTACATCTTGTGACTACTTATGGAACAGTGAGTATTTTAAAGTTTACGAATTGTCCCCATTCACTTCCAGTGTTAGTGCCTCACTGTAACCAAGAGTTTAGAGGGACAAGTCGAAATACATGTTTGTGGCAATCAACATTATGCCACAAAAGCTGTCGATTGAGTTTAACTTGTATTGAACATGGAACATTCCTTTAAGGAATTAAAGGGATAGTTCACCCATAAACAAAAATGATCTCATCATTTACTCACCTGCATGCCATCCCAGATGTGTATTACTTTCTTCTGCTGAACACAAATGAAGATTTTTAGAAGAATATCTCAGCTCTGTACATCCATAAAATGCAAGTGAATGGTGACCAAAACTTCGAAGGTCCAAAAAGCATATAAAGGCAGCATAAAATAAATCCAAATGACTCCATTCCATAAATTATCCTCTCTGCCCAGTAGGTGACGATATGCACAAAGAATGCGAATTTCCAAAAACAAAAGAAGAATGTGAAAGTGAAAGTAAAGGTGGATATTTATAGTACAAAAGGACTAAATATTGATCTGAAATATTGACCACACTTATCATATCACTTCTGAAGACATGGATTTAACCACTGGAGTCTTATGGATTACTTTTATGCTGCCTTTATTTGCTTTTTGGAGCTTCAAATTTCTGGCCACCATTCACTTGCATTGAATGGGCCAACAGATCTAAGACATTCTTCTAAAATCTTCATTTGTGTTTAGCAGAAGAAAGAAAGTCATACACATCTGTGATGGCAAGGGTGAGTAAATGATGACAGAATTTGTATTTTTTGGGTGAACTATCCCTTTAAGGTGGGACATATAGTCAGCCCACATCGAGGTGTGCTCCAGCCAGTGCTGCCTCTCTTGTGATTGAAATAACTGTGTTTGAGTGAGCTTTATTTTTGACTCTCTGTGTATTTTATAAAATAATACACTGTTCACCAAAGTTATTGTCTTGAGAGAATCAGTTCCCAAGACAACGCCAGTCTGTCTGTGGTCAGTGGCAATTTCAGCACAAATGTCAAGTTTCTTGGTTTGTAAATGCAAATGGTCAATCAAACACTACTGGCCACTATGTTTTTGAAATCATTGTTTTGCTGAACATCTGCTTCAAATTATTGCTATGATTGTTCAAGACAGGAAACGGGAATCGTATTCATTTTCATAGGCCTACTGTTTAAAAGTACTGCTTATAATTTACAGGCCTGTTGTAATTGTCGTTTAACAGCATAAGTCTGCATAACAGATTAAGAATACTCACAAATCATTGTAAAATTCTGTTTAAAAAAATAAAATAAAATAAAAAAATAGGTCCTTTTACTTATTTTAGTGATTTGCAAGTGAAGTGTGCATTTGATAAGTTGTTTCAGTGCCACGCCATCATTTTGGAGTGGCCTTTTGGAAACCATGACCATACATTTGATAATTTATCCAGAGCTGCTTTGTTTTTCTGTACAAATGGTCTGAAAGGCTGCAGAGTGAATTTCATCACAATGTCAAGATTGTGTATTTGACATTCAAATGTTATTGCCATTAGCCATGTGCACCCATCACTTCCTCTAATGACATTCATTTCCATTCATATATTCTTGCAAACTGGACCATAACTCTCTTTGGGAGTGCCAAAGTGTCTGAGTGGCAAAGTAATGATTCAATTGGAATTCTGAAATAAATTTTGTCATTCAATTTATGATAATCAGGCAGTTCAGAATTACATAAATAGCATCTCTTTTCATAGCCCCAAAGACAAATGCTAAATGCTAATGCCTAGCTCACCCTCTCAAGACACCATTGAACATTCCCTATAGGCTTTTAACAGCCATGTTTCAGTCATATTCACTTCTTCAACTAGACATGCGGTGCATTAAGGAGTGAGCATATTTGAAATCTGCTGATTTACTGCCATTTGCTTTTCAATAAGGGATATTTCACCCAAAAATGACAATTCTGTCATCATTTACTAACCCTCATTTTGTTCCAAACCTGTATGACTTTCTTTCTTCTGCTGAATACAAAAGGAGATGTAAGGAAGAATGAGAGCCTCAGTCACCTTTCACTTTAATTGAATGGAAAAAAGATGGTGACTCAGTCCTTTACATTTAGCCTAACATCCACTGATGTGCGCAGAACGGGGACTACAGGAGCGCAATCCCCTGCCCTTTTCGTTCACATATCTAAAGGTGTCTTTCACAAATCTAAAGGTGCCCTTTTGGTCGAGGGGAGATTTAAGCAGAGGTGCTTTTAAGAGCACACGCTACAGCACAATTCCCCACTGACAGGCTGAAGCGGGCAGCACAACCCCCAACAAACCTTTGGAGGGTGAGTAAATGATGACAGAACATTTCTGGGTGAACTATCCCTTTAAGCACTGCTTAATATGAATTCATAATCAGTCTATCAAATATTTTTGTTTCATGTTAAACCTGCAAGAGCATCAGTAGATTCTGGATCCCAAAGTTTTAAGTAGGATGTTTTTATTACTGTTATAATTTTTGAATGGTGCTATTAAAACCATTCTGAAAACAGGGACAGCATTCATTTCTGTAATGGTTGACAGCTTCCGTACACATCTTTTAATGCAGTCTGAATGCAGAGTAGCATTAACTAATTCTCTTAATTAATGAGCACTGGAGTTATAACTTCGGCTCACAAATCATTGTGCAAATGTGTGGACATTAAACATACTTATGTGACTTTCTTTTAGTCTATGCCTCTTTTAAATTTCCCGACTCCTCTTTTTTTATTCATCATGAATTATTTACCTTCCCCCCACCCCTAAATCTCCTTCAAACATCCCTCAGATGTTGTGCCTGCAAGCCTTGCTGAGAAGCGCTGGTGTCCACACCCTTTGTGTGGATTCTGATTGTGCAAGATAAGGCTAGTCTGTTGTGTAAAATAGCTGAGATCTTAGGTATACATTCAATACAGGAAGGGTATCCCCCAAGTTCATTTTTTATAAATACCTGCTCAACTACTCAAACTCCACTGGTTCAGCATGAAATACAGCTTTTACTCCTTTTTGTTACAGCTAATGGAGATCTGTTCTCAAAGTTGTATTTCAAAGGAGACAGACCAGTGCTAGAGTTGGGGATTAAAACCACCTTCAAATCGACGCCTCATACATTTCCTCCTCTTATTCCCCTGCGTGCTGCAGTGCGATTGGAACCAGCTACATATTGCCATGGCTATGGATCCATGCTTGTGATTCAGGGAAGGGCTGGGTTTCCAGGTCACTAAAGACAAGGGCTAAGTTCATAATAGCATAATGCTTACTACTCTTACTATTGCATACTGTATATAGTAGTACTGAATATAGTATGTTATTTTCTGTATGCTTAGAATATCCGGATGACCTGCAATAGTCTACTACATTTGCATACTACTCTTACTATTTTTGCCTTATTAAGAGTAATATTGTAGTGTGCTGTTCCAAATATAGGCTACATTTGGAACAGCATACTACCATACTACTCTTATTATTATAAATGGTATATTATATTAAATATGGTATATTATTATTATAAATAGTATTATTTTCTGTATGCATAACACCCAGATGACTTTCTACATTTGCATTCTACAAAGCATATTAGCAGTGCTGGGTAGTAACAGATTACATGTAATCCAGATTACATAATCATATTACAAAAATCGAGTACTACATTTTAAAACACTCAATCAGATAACAGTTACATTTTATACTTTTATATACAGACTTCACCTGTCAGTCAACTCAAGAATGTGCATCCACATTAGCTATACAAGCCCAGAAAATTGCGTTTTTCAGCGTAATCTGAGGTAAAGAAGCACAATTTATGATTCCAGTGTTGGCAGATTTTACTGTTGATTTGAAATATGCTCTTTGATCATAATCTTCTTGACCAACCATTTAGACCAAGATTTAGGTGTTCTCCCATTCAAGTAGATAAGAGCTGCAATTTCATGACTGGAAATAACTTCCTGAGGGCGTGGACTGACTTGCTAGATAGAGTTTGATATTAATCAGGCAATGGCAGTAAATTGTTCTTAAATTTTTTTAAATCTTTTTAATTTTTCACTCTAAATCAGCCTACCACTGATATACGTTAGTTAGACAACGCCTACTCATGATGAATAAGTATGCAAGTTACTAAACCCTGTTGATGCATAGTTGTGAAATACTACTGTACTGTATGTCTACATCATATCCAGTGACTAATTATTTATTCTGGAAGTATGGACAAAAAAAATGAAACCTGGAAGACAGTTTTTGAAAAAATCTTCTAAATAAGAATAATTTACACTGGCCTTTTCTCCCATCTTGGCAGAAAATAGCAAGTAAAGCAAAAAAAAAAAAAAAAAAAATAATGGAGAAAAAAAAATTATGGTTCATAAAGTAAGTTTTCTTAAATGCATTTAAACAACATTAAATCAAAATAGTATAGATTATCCTATTTAAATGTATGTGATAAGAAATAAATTAGATTGAGGTAATCATTCAAAAATAATCAGATTAGATTACCTAAAAAAATATAATATAAGATATTACGCTACTGATTGCAATTTTAGTCGTAATTGTTATCAGTGCCGGAATGCAATTCTGAAGTAATCTACCCAGCGCTGCATATTAGCATACAACTTTTACTAATTCTGCTGTATATACAGCAGAAATAGTAAGAGTAGTGTAGTAGTATGCAATTCCGAACATAGGCTATGTTCAGAATAGCATACTATGGGTAGTATATAATATTATTTTCTGTATAACCAGATGACCTACTACATTTGCATACTGCATAGTATACTAGCATACTACTCTAAATATATTCAGCAGAAATAGTTGGAATAGTATGCTAGTATGCTATTCCAAACATAGCAAAATTACAATTCTTATTTACAAGATGACAACTGTACAACACTCTCTGAATTAAACATGCAACATGAGCATGAACATTCAATCATGTAACCAACTGTTTCAAACGTTTATTATGGGATAATTCAGACCTCTTTGCTTACTATTTTTAAAAACAGTAGGCAACATACAGATTATGAGAAGTACTCAGTAAATAGCAGGAGATATCCTACATAGTCTATAACTCAACGTCAGTGCTTTTTGTCAAAAAGTCTTACACTAAAGTAAAAACTAGGCGTGATTTTGCATTGAACCTTTAAAATAAATGCTGTTTTTGTTTTTAAGGTAGGCTGAAAAATAAATAAGCACTGAATGGGAGAAGCTATTGGATCTTGAGAAATCTCTGTATATGATTACATGTTTCCTATGAGAAGAAAAGGGCTTCAATGGGCAGTTATTTTGTTACTTTAGCTAAGCTGACAGAGCAGAGTATTGAAGAATTCATGGAAACATAAAATAGAGAAGACATCAGAATATACATATATATATATATATATATATATATACATACACACACAGAATATAAACTATTGACTACTCCTTAAATTACATAATCTGATGTTTCTTGGAATCAGTTCTCAACATATAGCATTAATGAAGATATATAAATGTATTATATGTGATGCCAACAGTATAACCTAGTGCTTGGAAAAACCTTGGCCCCAAAAGGCATGTACCTTACATAAATTTAATAAATTATGTATGTCCTTTATTATGCATGTACAGATCACCATTTCAGCTAGTTCACTGGCGTAAGGCCAGTATATTCCACATGTAAGGAGTCTATCAAATGAATAACTATATTAAATGCAGTGAAGACTTCATCACATGCTAAATATTAAAGAATGAGAGGAAAGAGGTTACCATAATTAAATTATTATTTATGTCATTGGCATTATAATGGTCCAATGGATAGTAATCTAATGAATCAGGACTGACCACTCTTGAGCAATAGGCCTATTCCTTTTTAATACATTCTTAGATGATGAAATATGCTAAGATTACATATTTTAACTTTAAATCACTTTTTTATTGTACACCAGGTTCCTTTATTAACAGTCTTTGCTGCATGAATCAAAGAAGACACAGAAATAAGACTGCCCTCTGTCCTCTTGGGCTGCACAGCTACCCCATTTAATTATTGATTTATTTCCATAGCCTTAGGAAGTAGAAGCTATGAGTACTCTATGCTGCATTTACCACATGGGGCGAATTTTGCATTTATAATGTCACTGACAGCACTGCAAAGACATTGGGATGTGTAGAAATCCTTTGCGTGGAACTGGAAATTACATGATATATACTCAAAATCATGTTTCTTACATATGCATTGTTGAGTTATGTGAATATACACTCACTGAGCACTTAATTATGAACACCTGTACACCTACTTATGCATGCGATTATCTAATCAGCCAATTGTGTGGCAGCAGTGCAATGCATAAAATCATTCAGATATGGGTCAGGAGCCTTAGTTAATGCTCACATCAACCATCAGAATGGGGAAAAAATGGGATCTCAGTGATTTCGACCATGGCATGATTGTTGGTGTCAGACGGGCTGGTTTGAGTATTTCTGTAACTGCTGGTATCCTGGGATTTTCACGCACAACAGTCTCTAGAGTTTACTCTGAATGGTGCCAAAAACAAAAAACATCCAGTGAGCAGCAGTTCTGCAGACGGAAACACCTTGTTGATGAAAGAGGTCAACGGAGAATGGTCAGACTGGTTCGAGTTGACAGAAAGGCTATGGTAACTCAGATAACCATTCTGTACAATTGTAGTGAGAAGAATAGCATTTCAGAATGCACAACACGTCGAACCTTGAGGACGATGGGCTACAACAGCAGAAGACCACATCGGGCACTTTATTAGGACCATAGTGTTCATAATAAAGTTCTCAGTGAGTGTATATTTATAATATAGTTACATAACTATATATTATAGGTATATAATGTATAGTTACACTGGCGGCCAAAAGTTTGGAATAATGTACAGATTTAGCTGTTTTGGAAGGAAATTGGTACTTTAATTCACCAAAGTGGCATTCAGCTGATCGCAAAGTATAGTCAGGACATGATTTAAAAAAACAGCACCATCACTATTTGAAAAAAGTCATTTTTGATCAAATCTAGACAGGCCCCATTTCCAGCAGCCATCACTCCAACACCTTATCCTTGAGTAATCGTGCTAAATTGCTAATTTGGTACTAGAAAATCACTTGCCATTATATCAAACACAGCTGAAAGCTATTTGGTTGATTAAATGAAGTTTAACATTGTCTTTGTGTTTGTTTTTGAGTTGCCACAGTATGCAATAGACTGGCAAGTCTTAAGGTCAATATTAGGTCAAAAATGGCAAAAAAGAAACAGCTTTCTCTAGAAACTCATCAGTCAATCATTGTTTTTAGGAGTGAAGGTAATACAATGCTTGACATTGCCAAAAAACTGAAGATTTCATACAAAAGGTGTACATTACAGTCTTCAAAGACAAAGGACAACTGGTTCTAACAAGGACAGAAAGAGATGTGGAAGATCAGATGTACAACTAAACAAGAGGATAAGTACATCAGAGTCTCTAGTTTGAGAAATAGACGCCTCACATGTCCTCAGCTGACAGCTTCATTGAATTCTACCCGCTCAACACCAGTTTCATGTACAACAGTAAAGAGAAGACTCAGGGGTGCAGGCCTTATGGGAAGAAATGCAAAGAAAAAGCCACTTTTGAAACAGAAAAACAAAAAGAAAAGGTTAGAGTGGGCAAAGAAACACAGACATTGGACAACAGATAATTGGAAAAGAGTGTTATGGATCTTAACCCCATTGAGCTTTTGTGGGATCAGCTAGACTGTAAGGTGCGTGAAAAGTGCCCGACAAGACAGCCACATCTATGGCAAGTGTTACAGGAAGCGTGACAGCTAGAATGCCAAGGATCTGTAAAGCTGTCATTGCTGCACGTGGAGGATTTTTTGATGAGAACTCTTTGAAGTAGTTTAAGCAGTTCTGAACATTTTTTTCAAATTGTAATAGTAATTTTTCCCATTATTAATGTCCTGACTATACATTGTGATCAGCTGAATGCCACTTTGGTGAATAAAAGTACCAATTTCTTTCCATAAGAGCAAAATCTGTACATTATTCCAAACTTTT
Source organism: Myxocyprinus asiaticus (assembly GCF_019703515.2). NCBI lineage: Eukaryota > Metazoa > Chordata > Actinopteri > Cypriniformes > Catostomidae > Myxocyprinus > Myxocyprinus asiaticus. Next base: position 23,239,956 of record NC_059360.1, read on the forward strand.
GGACGCCAGTGTATGTATTTCTGTAATATATTTATATTTATTGTATTTTTGTGATCCTTTTATGGTGCTTTTTGGAGCTTGACAGCCCCTGGTCCCAATCCACTTTCATTGTATGGAAGAGAGCAGTATGAACATTCTTCAAAATTACTCCTTTTGTGTTCCATGGAAGAAAGTAAGTCATACAGGTTTGACAAGAGATTTATTGTAAACAAGGATTTAAATATTGATCTGTTTCTCACCCAATGTGATTGCATCACTTCAGAATACCACTGGAGTCGAATGGTTTACTTTTATGCTGCCTTTATGTGATTTTTGGGGCTTGAAATGTCTGGTCACCATTCATTGAATTGTATGGATCTACAGAGCTGAGATATTCTTCTAAAAATCTTTGTTTGTGTTCAGCAGAAGAAAGAAAGTCATACACATCTGGGATGGAATGAAAGTCAGTAAATGATGACAGAATTTTCCTTTTTGGGTGAACTATCCCTTTAATGAGCAGAACCACCCAGCCCAAATTAATCTAGTCAATCTTTCTGGACATTATCTGAGAACACAGAATCAGCACTCTCAAAGATTTGGTGAATTCCACATATCTGTATGATTTTATTTGCTGTTTACACCAAAATGAGTCACACCACTGTGCTCAATTACATCAGACAAGGCATGTTATCAGAATAATGCTTTCTTTATCATGAAAACAAAGAGAAAATAAATAACACTAAAAGTATCTGTCCAAACTCAGCTGAGGTCATTGTACAGCTGAAACCCCGGGTTTGGTCTTCTGGGAACATGCAGGCAATTGAGACCATAAGAAAGCAAAATAGCTTCATTGCGGTGATGAATCACAGACTGGTCTGTCTGGCCTGTGTTACACAGGGGCCGGACTCAATACGGCTGTTACAGCTGAGTTAAGGGAGCTGTGAAAATATGCAGGAAGTGACCCTGTTTTTCTCATCCCGGGTCCCGCCTTTTGCACTGGGACCAATTTTTCCTTATTAAATTGTGCCACTTATCTATCATAAGAGAAAAAGTTAGGTTAGACCTAACTTGGCTCATTTAACTATACATCAAACACAACTAAATCTAAGAAGGATATATGAATACATTTGCAGTGCCATCAAGTGGTGCAAATCTGTAACTACTACAAATCATTTGTAAAACAGAAATCAGATATTTGTCTTTAGAAAAGAGTATGTAGAACGTAAACATAAGACTAAAATGAATCTGGTGATATTGCTCAGGCTAAAGTAACAGGGAATATGACCTAAACATTTTTGGTCTGTTCTGGTGGGCCAGCATTTGTTGCTTTCCACAGCTTAGCCTAGTATAATATACTGACACACCACATTAAAGCACCTTAAGTTTGTCACAAAATCATTGCATATCAGCAGTAAATTCTCATTTTCATTCTTTTGTAACAGTACACACCCTTCAGAATTGTTCAAATTCAAAAATGATTTTATTCATCTTTGTTATATTTATCCTTATAAATAACAAACAGTATGTTAGTACATAAAGATCATAAATTATTATATTCTAAGAGATATATGATACCATCATGGTTGGCTTGACTGATTTAGAAATTATTTGGAAACTGAATACTGATTTTATCCTCTGGTCATGAAATCTACATATTTAATCTGGAGGTCATTCAACTTGAAAGCTCCACCAGTCATTTTATCACTGCTGCTACTCTTCTGTAAGCCTCAGCCTTCAAAGAAGAGAAGTGTAAATAAATAAAAGATAGTTTTGAAATAATAAAACAAAAAAATTCATTTTAGAAAATGTTTTTGTAGTAATCTAAAAAACAGTAACACTTATAAAAACTGCCATTTTGTTAGTTTGAAGAAATATTCCGGGTTCAATACAAGTTAAGCTCAATCAACAGCATTTATGGCAAATTATTGATTACCACAAAAATTAATTTTGACTTACCCCTCCTTTTCTTTAAAAAAAAATAAATAAATAAAAAAATATCTGGGTTCCAGTGAGGCACTTATAATGGAAGTGAATGGGGCCAATACATAAATGTTGGCCCCATTCCAGTGGTGGTGGAGTAGTGGACTAAAGCACATAACTGGTAATCAGAAGGCTGCCGGTTCAATCCCCACAGCCACAAACATTGTGTCCTTGAGCAAGGCACTTAACTCCAGGTTGCTCCAGGGGGATTGTCCCTGTAATAAGTGCACTGTAAGTCGCTTTGGATAAAAGCATCTGCCAAATGCATAAATGTAAATACTCACTGTTTCAAACGTATAGCCACAAGACATAAACAATGAGTGTTAACATGATTTTAGTGTGATAACATCGCTTACTAACCTTTTCTGTGTAAAGTTATAGCCAATTTTACATCTTCATTGCCATAATGATGTAATATCAACCTACCCTAAAAAGACTCTTAAAAATTATGATTTAAACAACTTTACAGCTCAAAGAAATGAACAAGTTTTAACAGAAGAATTATTGCAGGTGTTATATTAAAAAAATTATAAGCTTCACATTTCTGCCTTTAAACCCTCCAAACATTGGCCCCCATTCACTTCCATTGTAAGTGCCTCACTGTAACCTTGACTTTCTTCTTTTCTTTTTTTTTTTTTTTTTTGTGGTAATCAACATTATGCCACAAATGCTGTCGATTAAGCGTAACTTGTATTGAATCCGAAATATTCCATTGACATTTTACAATTAAGGCATAGTGGGAAGCACACAGTAATTCAAAGATAAATGTTTACATGACTATTAAGAGTTTACCGCAATCTGACAAATTAGAAATTCTCAATGAGAATTTACATCAAAACATTTAAGTGATAAACTGAAAGTTTTTTACATTACTAATAAAACTTTAGTTATGAATGCCAGCACGAATGTAGAAATAAAGGCTTCATACTTATACATTTAGATTAAATATTAATGCTAACTATGTGCACATTGCCATCTGTGTAATTTATCAACAAAATAAATTAAGAAAATTAGACAATCGTGGGTCCTAAATTAATATACTGAGTGTAAGCTTTTATAATTTATATGATACCTATCATAGTGGAAATTAAAACAAGACAGAGGGGTATGGCATAAATGACTTCTGGCTATCTGGGGTAGACACAACCACAAGTTGTCCCTTGTCTGATGTCTTTCTAATATTGAGATGAAGAGGAATGTCTCCTGGACTGAACAGAGAAACATAGTGATCTTACAGTTTGGCAAATTCACTTGAGTCAAATATAAATAGATACATTTCAACTTTGTTGTACCATTTTACATTTTCAGACTTTAATTTCAAGTTAAATGCACTTAAATACTACAACAATCGGTAACAAAGTAACTCCTCTGTGAATAAATGTTTTAGAATAGCGTTAAGTTACCAACCATCTCAACACCAAGGGTATGAGCCAGCTCTTTAGCCCCCTCTGAGCCAAAAATGTGTTTTTGGTGATTGCACTTGGGGCACTGGAAAACAGTCATGTTTTGAACCAGGCCCAGCACCTACAAGAACAAAAAAATTTCTTTCACTTGAGCAGGGTTTCAACCCTCCACTGAATCTTCACTACAGAGAAAGGCAATTAAAATAACTTAAACAGATCAGGTAATGAGAGTAATGTCACCAAATCAACACCAAAAATACTTACAGGAACATTAACATTTCAGAACATCTCAGCACCTCTGCGTGCATCTAGCAAATAAATGTCTTGGAGTGGACATTATTACTGAAACTTAAAAGAAAAATTGCCATCAGTTTGTAATAAATTCCAAATTTTCATTAGGCTGAAACATGTAAGGCTGATTAGACTGTTAGAAGTACTTGCATTATAATCAGAACATTATCATTTACTTGCATTTTGTTTAAAGGGATAGTTCACCCAAAAATGAAAATTCTCTCATCATGCCATCCCAGATGTGTATGACTTTCTTTCTTCTGCTGAACACAAACAAAGATTTTTAGAAGAATATCTCAGCTCTGTAGATCCATACAATATATGTGAATGGTGACCAGACATTTCAAGCCCCAAAAATCACATAAAGGCAGCATAAAAGTAAACTATTCAACTCCAGTGGTTTAATATATGTATTCTGAAGTGATGCAATCACATTGGGTGAGAAACAGATCAATATTTCAATCCTTTTTTTTACAATAAATCTCCACTTTCACAATGAGAAAGAATGTGAAAGTGAAAGTGGAGATTTATAGTAAAAAAGGACTTAAATATTGATCTGTTTCTCACACAAATCTACATATCGCTTCTGAAGATATGGATTTACCCACTGGAGTCTTATGGATTACTTTTATGCTGCCTTTATGTGATTTTTGGGGCTTGAAAGGTCTGGTCACCATTCACCTGTATTGTATGGACCTACAGAGCTAAAAAAATCTTTCAAAAAATCTTTGTTTTCTGCAGTAGAAAAAGTCATACACATCTGGGATGGGATGAGGGTGAGTAAATGATGAGAGAATTTTCATATTTTGGGTGAACTATCCCTTTATGAGCTGTAAGAGCAATCATTACCTAACAGGCACACCTTTAACATAACATTTCAACATTGATTTTTAAAAATTCATGAGATGACATCGAGGTCTTGTGAATATGAATGCAGAAACAATTGGAGAGGCCAAGAATTTAAAAGAGATTCTGTTAGGAGAGATTCGGCTGTGAAAAAAAAAATCACTGCACTGTGCAGATCCACTGGTCTGACCTATTATTTGGACGTTTTTTTCTTCTCTGAATTCTAAACTGTGTATTGTTAAAATACGAAACAAACTGCATTAAACGCTGCTACTGAAAGGAGAGTGACAGGCCATAAATCAACCTTAGTTTTTGTTTATTTACCTGCTATTGGTATATTTTGAGTGATTGACAGTTGGACATTTCCAGTTTCTGGTGGCATATCAACCATAAAGTAATCCAGATGCCCCTAATCTACCTAATCTATTTTATCTGTACATAGAAAAAGTCCTTCTAGTAGTAAATGAAGCAGTAATGCTCAGTAAATTTAGCTAGATTGCAGAAACTGAAACAAGTATGTATGGAAACAGGGAAGAGAATAATTCCAGTGCAATAATTGAAAACATGCCATGGAAGCAAACTGGACTCTCTTGAAGAAATTTAATCTATTTGTGCAGGATGAGGACAATAGAATCTGTTCTAAATATTTGACAGAATCTTATTAATAACAACATTTTCAAAATCCAATTACACATTCTTATAACACACGTGTCTGAGGAGTTTTTCTATAGCTGACATCACCATCTGACCACCCCACACAATAGGTGCAACCTCTTCAACCAGAAAGCCCATTAACATACTGTGAAGTACAGGGAAAACGAAAGGTCAGAAGATTTCATGACTAAATTGTCCATTCTATCAGGGGGTTTCAAACTTTTTGATGCTAAGGACTCCCAAATATGACAATCACCTTCCTATAATATATAAAAGCTGCTAAATATGTGTGAATAAAGAGCAGGGGAAAATAAAGAAAAATGTTAAGTGTTATTGTATAAAGACAATTTAAATAATTCACTTTTATATTGTTATTGTACTACAGCCAAGATAAATTATTAAAATATTATCTGGATGCACCAATGTATTGGTCACCGTATTTATTATCTATAGGGATGCACCTTATTTATCGGCCAATTACATACTGACCAAATTAAAACCATTGGCTATAACCATCGTTATATGAATTTGTAATGTTTTATTGTTTAGAACTGCAAAAACAGAGGTGAATTTATTTTAGAAGTGCAAAATAATATTTTTTTCATTTTATATATTTTTTAAATCTTGTATTTATCTTTCATTGTGGCTCTCTTAAAAAATGTGGCCTGACATGTTCAACAGATCCAATCCATGATAAATGGAAATTTATTGTTATTATAAATTTTTAAAGCATAATTCCAATATAAAACAATGATCTGATGACAAAATAAGGTGAGTAAGTGGCAAAAAAGATATAGTTTTTTGTTCAAATCAGTATCGTATCGGCCAGAAATGTTCATACTATTCATACATTCCTTCTTATCTGGAAAATATTTAGCCTACTTTGTAATACGTTGACAGAGCAGGGTACCTTTTTTCTACCCAACAACTGAGTAATGTTAAATGTATACCTAAAGAGAAAAAATGTAAACTGAAATGGCAATAAAGTCAAATTCGATAAATATAGTTTTTTACTCTTTTACATTTATGAAAACTTTTTTCCTTCCCAAAAATCCTTGGGGGTCCCCAGACCCCAGTCGGAAAACCCCTTCACTATATAACTATTACTCAACCATGTACTTACCAAGGAATTCCAAAATTCACAAGAGGTCTCATTTGGTTGTCTGAAAACATGGGATCAGACTTTAATGGCAGACCAGTTTTCTTATGACACAAGTTACGGTATATTATTGTTTACTAAGCAAATATAGCCACAAAATTCAAACACTCACTGTCTGTTAGTTCAGGGTTGCCTTTAAGGTTCATTAACATTGGAATTGAGGGGCCATATACATCTGCATCTAGAAGACCCACTGATTTGCTCTATTTCAACAGTGGTAAGTATATCAAGAAAGAAATCAGAGATTTAATTGGTGCATGAATTTCTTAGCTTCGATACAGTGGTAAAAACGAGGTTAACTGATCTTTAGCCATAAGTCCAAGAATAAGGTTCACTGTGAAGACAATAAATGAGTGTAACAGAAATACTGGCAGTTGACTAAAGCATAAAACACATTGGAGATTGTGACATGAAAAAGGCAATAGACCTGCTGTTGTGGATTTTCCCACCCCTCCTTTCCCTGATGCAACAACAATGACCTTGTGACGAGGAGGAGGGTGTGGTCGGGCCGTGATGATGCACGGCCGGCGCCGAATCGGCTGATCAGTGGGAGAGCAAGATAAAGGAGAGCCAGAGGTGCCAGTTCGAGAGAGAGATGCATGCGGCCGCGTTGCATGTGTGTCTGTGTTTGTTTATGTTTGTTTTATGTTGAGTTTCTTATTAAACTTTGTTTACTGTTCAGCTGGTTCCCGCCTCCTCCTTGCCCATCCTTTATCTTTTACAGTGGTGCCGAAACCTGGCAGGGAGGAGGGATGCGCTGTCGCAGGGTCCTCGCCGCTGTCGTCCGCCAAAGGAGCAGCCAGAAACGTGATTTTGTTTACATTCATGCGTGACAGCAGTGTCGCCCTGTCACCTGCTGATGACGAACAATGTTTGGATTCACACTCGGAAACGGAATTCACCTGTAGTTCCTAATGTGCCCTTGCCCTTTCAAGTAGACTCTGAAAAATCTTAATTACGAGTTCCGAGCACATGAATGACCCAGATAAGTCGGAAGTTCAAGTGGGAAACTCGTAATTCTAGATGATATCAGAGTTGCCGAGATGGGAAGAGTTCTAAACTTTCAACATGGCAGAGGAGAGTACAGTTTCTGTAGTCAATGACAGGTTTTGTTCATTTTTCTAAATACAGCTGATTGTTAGCACTTGCCGTTTTGGTCATATACATTTATGTATATCAGCAACCATTCTATGCATGTTGTACATTTTTACACTGTGAAAATAGCTTGCATTTGACAAAAGTTCCATTATCGTCAGCAAGCTAACTGAGTGATTTGTATTATGGTGTCAAAATAAAAGTTCCTCAAGAAACATGTATGAACGTCGTCCATGTTTCCTGTTCTTTCCGACACAAAGCACATGAACACGACATACTCGTAATTACCACTTCAGTGGGAAGTAGGAAAATTCCGATAGCACATGAAGACAGCAAGGACTGTCCAAGGAGTGATAATTAATGAATTCATTAAATTTTTTTGTGCTTATCAATTTCACTCATGTTATTTCTATTGTCTCTAAAATAATTTATGATGGTGTGTATTTTCAGCATTCATGACTATGGCCGAGAGAACAGATAACATCATGAGAGCATGAGTGATTCTCCAGCAGTGTCTGCATCAGTGGTTCTCAACTTTTTTTTGATGATCAACCCCTCTACTTCATTCCCCTTCCCCATTTGCAATACTGCAAATACTGCAAATACTGCAAATGGGGTAAGGGAATATATTTGCAATACTGCACATAAAGCGTAATTGATACCTGTTTGCTCTCTCTTTCAGTTAACACACCACTAAATATGAAGCTTTGTGAGACAACTTTAAGAAAGTATACCTCAGTCCTTTTATTACCAGGAAGTGTTCTCATGATTCCCCAAGGCACACTTGGAGGAAAACCAAAGGGAAAGGGGATGCAGTACCATCCCAAAATTGGTAAAGATTAAGGGCTGAAGCTCTATGGCAGCTTTGTGTCTCAGTGTCAAAAGAAACTCTCAGCCTGCAAGAACAGTGAAACTGCTACAGATGTCAAACATGGAGCTTATGGGAACAGAAAAGTCCTGATGCTGGATACAAATGGAACTTATACCATCTAATGGAGTTTTCAAAATTAAGTGCAATCATTTTTGATAGAATTTTCTTCACAGCATTGATCGATAGTACAATATATGGAGTTATGGACTTTACATGAAAAACTATTAGCGCACATTTATAGTTCCACTCCTGATTACAATAAATGTAAGGCATAAGCTTGCAAGTGTTTCTATGTTTTTATAATATCTTGATGAGTTTCCTGTGTTGTGATTCTTCCAGTTTGACCTGCACATTTTTAAACGTGTTAATGACATAATTGACTTCCCTTATAATGCTGGAGAATTAAATTATTTAGGCCTAATTTTGAATAATTTAAAACATGTTTTAATTTTTGGAAGCTTACCAGTTGTTCGCAAAGTTTTGCAGGGAGGTTTTTGTGTGACAACCTAAAAAACAAAATAATTTAAAAAACTTATACAAAACATTCTCTAATGGCTATTAGGTTTTTATTTTTAAAACCATAATCCCAGCCAACATGGAAATGTTCTAAAACGTTAGCATATTGTTCCTGTTTGTTTTGTTTTTTTTGGGAACAAATTTCAGTAACGCTTTATAATAATGGTCCATCATTATTAAGTAACAATGCAGGAATTAATGCAGGAAAAATGAGTTGTACTACATTAACACTTTAGTTACTACTATTACACTAATATGGAAACATGATTAACCAATCAGTAAGTAATAGTGAACTGATGACTGAGGTAGTTCACTGTTAGGAAATCAATAATTACTGAATTTAATTTTCACTTCACTCATTAATTATGGGTGACCAGAATTATTTAAGAAAGACCTTCAGCAATATCAAAGTTAATCATTTTTTAATGAACAGAAGAGATATGCCAAGGAATACACATGTTGGGCACAGCCCTATAATTCTGTAAGGTAAACTGACTATGATCATGGCCGCAACCACCATAGACATTGAGGGGGACATGTCTAGTGTCCATAGTTAGTTGGTAGTTCTCAGTGAGGAAAATTAAATTCAGTAATTATGGATTTCCTAACAGTGAACTACCTCAGTCATCAGTTCACTATTACTTACTGATTGGTTAATCATGTTTCCATATTAGTTAATAGTAGTAACTAAAGAGTTAATGTAGTACTACTCATTTGTCCTGTATTAATTCCTGCATAGTTACCTATTAATGACGGACCATTATTATAAAGTGTTACTCAAATTTCTAACATTCTTGGAACGTTCTCTTTAGGTTCTATTTTTTATAACCATAAACTAAACTTCCCAGAATGTTACAGGGAGGTTTTTGTGACAACCTAATAAGAATTTATACAGAACGTTCTCTAAAGTTTTTTGTTTTGTTTTTTGTCTTTGATATATATTTTTCATTATTTTTCATTATCATATTAGATTATTTTTCATAAACGTTGCTGAGAGGTTGACGGTGCGTGTCCCTCTCCTGATCAGTAGATGGCAGTGAAGTGCAGACATTCCCAATACTACAAACCAACAATCCAGAGCAGTTATGGAGACACAACAGTCATGAACAGAGGAACATTAGGAGCCACATAATTTCGCATTGAGCGTCATGTCAACACAATCAGACTGCAAGACTTTATGTCCTATAAGGATTAACGTTGTATTAATGTAATTCAGCGACTGAAGTTATTGTTTTTATAAATGGATGACAGACCGAAGGAGCATCACACACAAAGACAAGACACATCAGCTGTAAGACATCGAAAACCATGCAAGGTAAACGAAATGTGTGAAAGCGTCCTCCAAGCCAAAGCTGTGCAACCCCCTTCTGGAGTATCTGATAAACCCTTCACATATGATCATATTAATAGACTGACTTTTAATGGAGCAAATAAAAAGCTTCTCAAGCGAGGAGGACACCTTAATCCTCCCTCCCGAGATGACCATGTGCCAGTTTACACTTGGGTCCTGGTGTTTTTGCTCTCTGTATGTACACGCTTTTACAAGATCACTGAGCCTCCCCATGTTTGGTGAGTATTTAAACTGTATAATTAATGTGCTACTTGCCTCTTGTACATGAACGAGGTTGCTATTAATGCACAATCAGTAAACATTATGGTCCATTTGCAGTTGGGATGAGACTCATTTTGGGAAAATGGGCAGCTATTATATTAATCGCACCTTCTTCTTTGATGTCCATCCACCACTTGGAAAGGTATGGATTTCAATGTAGCTAGACTCCCTGCTTGCTGCACTACAATCTGGATTACTTTGTCAATTTTTGTATAGTTGATGTCTTTGTCTGACTAATATAGATACATCTGCACTCCTTTACTATTCCAGATGCTTATTGGTCTTGCTGGATACTTGACAGGCTATGATGGCACCTTTCCTTTCATAAAACCAGGGGACAAATATGAGCACCACAACTACTGGGGGATGCGAGGGGTAAACCGTTATCACAATTATTTTAATGCAGATCTCTGCTATTTCACTTTTACAGTATCAGGACTACTATTGCTTATACTTAGTGTTTGGAATATGAACACATCATTAACCATAATTATTAAACTTCAGCAAGTATCTCACCCAGCATTGCACCAGTTTGTACTACAGATATGAATGATTCCACAAATCATGCAACGTGTTTAAAGGGATAGTTCACCCAAAAATTCTCTCATCTTTTACTCACCCTCGTGCCATCCCAGATGTGTATGACTTTCTTCTGCAGAACACAAACAAAATTTTTAGAAGAATATCTCAGCTCTGTAATTCCATACAGTGCAAGTGAATGGTGGACAGAACTTTGAAGTTTCAAAAAGCACATAAAGTAATCCACACGACTTCTGTGGTTAAATCTAAGTGATATGATTGGTGTAGGTGAGAAACAGATAAAAATTTAAGTCCTTTTTACTATAAATCTCCACATTCGCTTTCACATTCTTTTTCTTTTGTTTTTGGCAATTTGCATTCTTTGTGCATATAGGGAGGAGAATTTATAGTAAAAAAAAGGACTTAAATACTGATTTGTTTCTCACCCACACCTATCATATCGTTTTTGAAGATATGGATTTAACCACTGGAGTCATGTGGATTACTTTTATGCTGCCTTTATGTGCTTTTTGGACCTTCAAAGTTCTGTCCACCATTCACTTGCATTGTATGGAGATATTCTTCTAAAAATCTTCCTTTATGTTCAGCAGAAGAAAGAAAGTCATACACATCTGGGATGTCATGAGGGTGAGTAAATGATAAGAGATTTTTAATTTTTGGGTGAACTATTCCTTTAAGAGGGGTGAGCTATTACTGACTTACTGACATATGTTTGAGCAATCAGGCTTATTATTTTCACCCGAAGAACAATCAAATATGTAAAATAATTCAAATGTACTTTGATGCAGGGACTCAATTCATATCTAGGGACCAGGATCATAGATATTTGGGGGTGGGCTCTTTTGACATGGGCTAGTAAGTAACCAACCAGAACACCCTAGTAACCTCATAGCAACATCCTAAAAACCAATCTACCGAATAGCAACACCCTAGCATCATGTTGGCGTCTTTTGTCAATGTACATTTTCCAAGAAATTGCCACAGCCCTTTTATGCTTTGATGATAATACATAATTTTATGGGTATGAGCTCTAATGCCTGTGATTACTTCCATGTGTTCAGGTCTGTGCAGCTTTTGGTTCCTGTCTGCCTCCTTTTGCCTTCCTAATTGTTTTGGGGCTGTCGCGTTCTACACAAGCAGCGCTCATTGCAGCTTGTCTACTTATCTTTGGTGAGTTTCGTAGTGATCATAAACTTTGAGGTGACTTGTATAATAAATCATGAGGGCATTATGCCAGTCTACCACCTAGTATACTAACATGCTAGTGTTTGCAAACATCTAAACCAACTGGTCTATTTTACAACAGACACTGGCTGCATCACCCTCTCTCAATACATCCTTTTGGATCCCATTCTGATGTTTTTCATCATGGGCTCTGTTCTGAGTATGGTCAGATTCAACACATACAGACTCGGGTAGAGGAGGCTATTGCATCTCGGTTTTTCTGTGTGGTTTGTGTACCTCACATATCAGGTATGCACATTGTCATTGTAACATTCTTGTTTTAGGCCTTTTAGCTTTTCTTGGTGGCTGTGGCTGCTTCTAACTGGGGTCTGCCTCTCCGGGTCTCTCGGGGTAAAGTTTGTGGGGCTGTTTGTAATACTCTTGGTGGGAATCAACACTGCATTGGATCTCTGGAGGTTACTTGGAGACCTCAGTTTGTGTCTGGTATAAATGCAAAACAATAACAAGTTTGAATAGTCTTAAACATACATTTATCTCTGCGTATAGTGCACACAAATATTTTCTTGCTTTTCAGGTGGATTTTGGGAAGCACTTGATAGCTCGAGTTTTTGGGTTGATAATGCTTCCAATGTTCCTATACACTACAATATTTGCTGTCCACTTTATAGTTTTAAACAAAAGGTATGTTTGTCCTGGTGTTGTACTAATACTATATTAATAAAGCAGGTTATGTCCAATATACAATACAAATGCAATTTTCTTTTCCACACACAGCGGTCCTGGAGATGGTTTCTTTAGCTCAGCTTTCCAGTCTCGCTTGATTGGAAACAATCTGCACAATGCCTCAATGCCAGAGTGTAAGTACTTTTTTCTGATCTGGTGTTCATTTATTAATTTAAATATGTTTTTTATAGTCTGAAATTTTTCTTTTCGTCTCTCCCATCACACAGACCTGGCATATGACTCTATTGTAACAGTAAAGAATTTGCGAATAGCCGGAGGTTATCTGCACTCTCACTGGCACCTTTATCCAGAAGGGGTTGGAGCTCATCAGCAGCAGGTCAGTTTCTCATCTCATCGTACTCACCTTAAACTGCTAGACATCAGTAATGGTATTATTGGCAAGATTCTACGTTTATAAATCCACCTTCACGTTGGGTGTAATTATTATTTTGGTTGACAATTACTAACTAGATCAAAAGTCAAGTAAGCACTTTGATGTTAGCTTTACAAAGCCTTGTCTGAAAGTTCAACCTTAATTAAAAAAAATATGTTTGAAGGTTATTTATAGATATACACCAGTGGCCAAAAGTTTGGAATAATGTACAGATTTTGCTGTTTTGGAAGGAAATTAGTACTTTAATTCACCAAAGTGGCATTCAGTTGATCACAAAGTATAGTCAGGACATTACTGATGTAAAAAACAGCACCATCACTATTTGAAAAAAGTCATTTTTGATCAAATCTAGACAGGCCCCATTTCCAGCAGCCATCACTCCAACACCTTATCCTTGAGTAATCATGCTAAATTGCTAATTTGGTACTAGAAAATCACTTGCCATTATATCAAACACAGCTGAAAGCTATTTGGTTCATTAAATGAAGCTTAACATTGTCTTTGTGTTTGTTTTTGAGTTGCCACAGTATGCAATAGACTGGCATGTCTTAAGGTCAATATTAGGTCAAAAATGGCAAAAAAGAAACAGCTTTCTCTAGAAACTCATAGGTCAATCATTGTTTTTAGGAGTGAAGGTAATACAATGCTTGACATTGCCAAAAAACTGAAGATTTCATACAAAGGTGTACACTACAGTCTTCAAAGACAAAGGACAACTGGCTCTAACAAGGACAGAAAGAGATGTGGAAGGCCAGATGTACAACTAAACAAGAGGATAAGTACATCAGAGTCTCTAATTTGAGAAATAGACGCCTCACATGTCCTCAGCTGACAGCTTCTTTGAATTCTACCCGCTCAACACCAGTTTCATGTTCAACAGTAAAGAGAAGACTCAGGGGTGCAGGCTTTATGGGAAGAATTGCAAAGAAAAAGCCGCTTTTGAAACAGAAAAACAAAAAGAAAAGGTTAGAGTGGGCAAAGAAACACAGACATTGGACAACAGATAATTTGAAGAGTGTTATGGATCTTAACCCCATTGAGCATTTGTGGGATCAGCTAGACTGTAAGGTGCGTGAGAAGTGCCCGACAAGACTGCCACATCTATGGCAAGTGCTACAGGAAGTGTGGGGTGAAATGTCACCTGAGTATCTGGGCAAACTGACAGCTAGAATGCCAAGGATCTGCAAATCTGTCATTGCTGTACGTAGAGGATTTTTTGATGAGAACTCTTTGAAGTAGTTTAAGCAGTTCTGAACATTTTTTTTGTGATACAATACATTGTGATCAGTTGAATGCCACTTTGGTGAATAAAAGTACCAATTTCTTTCCATAAGATCAAAATCTGTACATTATTCCAAACTTTTTGCCACTAGTGTATAGATAAAAAAAAAAAATAATAATTTTAAAAAAGAAAGAAAAAGAACAAATTAAAGTAGATTAAAGGCCTTGTTTAAATTTGAATATTTGATTTTTTTTTGTTGTTGTTGTTTGAACTTGGCTAATTTGAACATTCTAATATAATTATATTCATTAATATAAGTCTATGGGATTTTGGGGATTTTTGATCACCTGCTGTGTAAAAACTGTGACTCTGATCAGTAAGAAAAGTCACAGCAACCTGAGTCAGAACAACCTGAAGGTCTGTGTCAAGTTTAGTGGATGTAGCTTGAAAGCTCTAGAGGAGTTAGAGTCAAACTTGGGTCTTGGTTTTTTGGGATAAAAAAAAAAAAAAAAAAAAAAATCCCTAAACCAAGTCTGAAGAATAATGGTATGTTGGCTTTGTCAAGCCAGATGGAATTATAAAAGTTTTTTTATTTAATACAATTTGGTACTTTGGTAATGTGTCCTGTGTATAGATTTCCTATTAAATTAAAATGTGTGTTTTTGCTCTGAACCTGTAAAAAGATTGAAATGAAATTATTTATAGTAATGATTAATTAAGTCGCTTAGGATAAAAAGCATCTGCTGAATGACTAAGTTCTAATCTTAACCCATATAGGTTACAGCCTATCTGCACAAAGATTATAACAACCTGTGGTTGGTCAAGAGACCTGACAATTCTGTGGGTGAGCAGAGATCCTTATATATAATTGTTGTTGTCTATAGATACACTGCACACATTTCAATAATTCCTGTTCTTTGCTAAGATCAAACAGGGTCCCCAGAGCTTGTCCGACATGGTGACATTATTAAATTGGAACACAAAGAGTAAGCATCAAGTTTTGAATTTTGTTTTTTGGTGTGTGTGGTGAATTTTTCTTTTCTTTCTTTGTGTGTTTATATTGTTATCTACTTTATGTTGAGATATTGATCCTATTCATACTGAATGATTGTTGACTGTAATAAAAGCATTTTTAGATTCAATAGGGTTGAGAATAGTCTGATTTCTGTTATTCAGTGAACCAAACATCAGTCTCAATTTTGTTTGCATGCCCAAAACAAACCCTAATGCAGTGTTGGGTAAGTTACACCAAAAAAAAGTAATTTGTTAGAAATTACTAATTACTATAAAATTGTAATCAGATTACTGAATTTATGAATTACTTCATCGCAAATTAATTACATTATTATTTACTTTTAAGTTTCTTTTTAAAAAAACATTTTACTGAAAAGCATTTGTTTTCCACTAAATTAATTCAAAATAATGGCTTTATTTCCTCTTTGTTCATTTCTTTAGATGTCACAAAACGCAAACAGATGTACAAATTAACATAATTCATGTTTGAACCCTTTAAGCTCTGAAGGTATTTTTAAAGATTTCCAGTTTCAGTGGCATACCCAAAATTAAAGGCTTAAAACTCAACCAAAAAAAGCAAAGAGTGTCAATTGCGTGGTATCATTGTAAAGAAAACTTTAACATTTTTAATGATGTAGATTTTGATCAATTCTGAGACTCTCAGCCTAAGAAACCACTAAAAAAAAAATCATAAAAATAAAAAGACGTAGCCAAAAATTTACTTTTTTTCAGTATTTTTCTGATTTGGCATTATATATCTCTGGGTATAAATAAGGTGGCTCAGATAAACTGCTTTTGTTTTGTTCCCAGTCATGTCGACTGTAACTGAGAAACATTTTGTGTTGATACGACAAAGCAATCAAACGTTATAGCGTTACAAAAACAATTTATCATAGTGTCTCCAAGTGTCCAAATGCCTCTCCAAACAAATGAAACAATAATTGTACATAAGAACTAATTACACATGCAAATATAACGATGACTAAAGGTTTGCATAGCATGCAGACATGATTTTAGTAATGAGATTTCACAGAATGAGTGCCTTTTGACTCAGAGTCTGCATCATCGAGTCTTTGTCATTTACTTGGCGCCATCTCCTGGTGGCCATATGTAACATTGTGCTTCCTGTGGATTATCTAATGATCTATGCATTTGATTACCTTGTGTGTGGGCTTGAATGATAATCGCCGCCTCTAAGTAATGGCATGTGATATTATATGTTCCGTTTATTTTTAGTTAAGTTATAAGCGGAGAAATGGCATATAAGCAATGCAAACATAATTGTCAAAACATTTGACACATGGCTATTTGATGAGTTTGATGTTTTTACTGATTGCAATAGTATGTACAGTGCAATATTTTTATTTTTTATAAATTATAAAAATGGAACACTTCTGATTTGTCTGCAAATTTCAAAGCACTTGTTCAGTTTTGGTCATAATGCCTACATGCATTGGAAAGTAGAAATTCTAAGCTTTCAAACAATACAGCGGGCCCAAAAGGGTTAAATGTGTACTACATGTATAGTATTATTTTAGAAATATGTGTAACCTAAATAAAGTAATTAAAAGTAATTAACTTAAAAAGTAATCAGTAAATGTAATCTGATTACAATAATTTGAAATGTAATGTACTACACTACTCTTGCACTAAAAATAAGTTATATTACAATAATTAATTACTTTGTAATGACACTGTCCTAAAGCAGATAACAGATTTGTATAAAACATTTGCGACTCTAAATGCTGTTTTGCTAATTAAAATTTGTTTATATGTGAGCAGTTTAAGGTCTTGGGATAAAGAATAAGAATATGAAACATTGAAAAAGTTTGATGAATGTTAGTTTCAAACAATGCACACATGATTCTGTTAACCAGAACTACCAGGAATCTTCACAGTCATCTACATGAGGCTCCACTAACCAAAAAACACCTGCAGGTCACGGGTTACGGCATTGTGAGTAACAAGGAACTTTCTCAATAAATGTTATGCATGCATACTTTCTATAAAAAGTATGCATTGAAGAAACATGCTCTGAACTCAAATTATCTCTGAACTAAATGTGCAGTAATAAAAAAACTCTTAATTTACATGTCATTTCTCAGTTAATGGTCGTTTAGAAGCAGTATCACCACAAATTTCAAATATAATCGCTAATCTTTTCAGAATGGAACTGGAGATGCTAATGACTTGTGGCAGGTGGAGTTGTGTGGAGGGAGGAAGGGAGATCCAGTGAAGGTGCTGCGTAGTAAAGTGCGCTTTCTCCATCGCTCCACAGGCTGTGTGCTTTTCTCTTCTGGAAAGACCCTCCCCAAGTGGTGAGAGCATGCGTTTGCCAAAATTCACCAGCTACGTAAATCTGATCTAGGATCTGTAGCACATTACATATCTAATACCATTTTTAAACTGCATCTTACTCTTTTACAGGGGATGGGAACAGGTTGAGGTCACATGTAGTCCATATGTCAAGGAGACCCCCAACTCACAGTGGAATATTGAGGATCACATCAACCCAAAATGTACTACCCAATAGCAATTTTATAAATATAATATTAGTTGTTTCAAATTTTTGAAAATGACCCATTGGGTGGATTTTTCTCAGCAGTGTTTGAGCTGAAGTGTTAAAGTGTGATGTATTTGTGTATCTGCAGTGCCCAACATCAGTCTGTCAGTGCTTAAACCCACTTTTCTGGAGATTCTTTGGGAGTCTCATATTGTTATGATAAGGGTAAGATTGCACCCAAAAAGCACTCTTAAAGAGATATTTCACCCAAAAATTAAAATTCTCATCATTTACTCATCCTCATGCCAAGAGAAGAGAGGTAGAGACAACAGTGCAAAGGCGAGTGGGCGAAAGAGAACGGAGATTGCGGCGAAAGGAAACCAAAGGCGGAGTCTGTTTTAATATAGATGGGAGAGTCATGTTGAATTGAACAAAGTAGTGATCAGAGCCATGTAAATGAGTAACAAGAATATTCTTGTTGGTACAGTTACCACCCATCTTTAAATGTGTTCTGCAGAAGAAAGTAAGTCATATACATCTGGGATAGCATGATGGGTGAGTAAATGATGAGAGAATTAAACATTTTGGGTGAACTATCGCTTTAAAGATGCACTCAGTAATTTCCCAGTAATAAAAAAAATATATATATATATATTTTTTTTTTTTTTTAAATACACTTCATTGATTTAATTATTGGTTTAAATTCCTAACATTTGTGTTTATTAGGGAAACAGTGGTTTGAAGCCCAAAGATAACGAGGTAAATTCTAAGCCCTGGCACTGGCCCATCAACTATCAGGTATGTTCTATAAATTATGTTACACAAAATAAAGAAACTGACAGTAATACACATTTTAATCTCATCATCTCATTACTAATTAGGGTTTGAGGTTCTCTGGAGTAAATGAGACTGAATACCGTGTTTATCTCCTGGGCAACCCTGTAAGTGTCTCTGCCCTTTCAAATGCGCCCCCCCCCGATCTCCTGTCCTATCAATGCCAAAGATCATTTTATTCTTTCAGATAATCTGGTGGCTAAACCTGTTCAGTCTGGGTCTATTTGTTGTCATGGTGATTGTGGCCTCTTTGGCAGTGCAGAGAGGTGTAAAGCTGGAGGGAATAAGGTTAGGTAAGGAATAATGTGAAAGGTAGTAATAATACTGTAGTTCTCATAAGCATATAATTCATGCGTAGTCTAAATCCGCTGATCTTGTCTTTCAGTGCACTGTCACATTTTAATGGAGGGTGGAGGAATGCTGCTTCTGGGCTGGCTGCTGCACTACCTGCCTTTTTACATCATGGGTCGTATACTCTACTACCACCATTACTTTCCTGCCATGCTGTTCAGCAGTATGCTCACAGGTATAAAGGCAAACTAGATAACTAAGGTCACCTCCTTAGATTTTCCCTTCAAAGGGCAGAATTCTGCCCAATTTATAATTAACATGTCAAGTTTAGACCTTTCTCATAGACTTTGGTTAATAACTGATGTGCCAGCAAGCCACAAACAAATATATTAGTGTATGAGCACTTATCTTTATAGGACATGATTTTCCCTTTTGCCACAGTTCTTACAAATTAATATTTTGGCTTTTTGCATTTATACATGCATCTTAAGAAAATTGTATTTATTTTATTAATAACCAAATGCACCTTTCTCATTATCGTTTAATGGATGTGCACACTTTTTATGTAGGTATTTTCTATTGGAATGTTAAAAGTGATACACATCCTGCTTTTTTGTATATGATCACACACACACTTTACATTAACAATTCACTGTAAAATATACCTACACAAGTTTACCCAGTAAAGACCTGTCATTCTGACTTGCTGCCTTCTTCATTTAAGGTGTTACCCTGGACATCTTTCTACAGAATTTAGATCTCCTTTTTAGTCCATCCATATCAGAGTATCTTTTTAGGGGAGGTCAATCTATGCTCCTGTTAGGGTTACTTTACAGGTATGGCTCTTTAACTATTGTGATTAGTTGTTTTTGTGGTCACCTTATTGTTAATGCTTACTTTTGATCTTTATAATACATTTCCATCTTGGAATCAATAAATTACATACTGCTTTGTATAAAAGTGTCTGCTTAATGAATAAATGTAAAATGTAATTTTATTTTATTTTTCTCTGATGGAAGCTCTTATTCTATATTGTTCTCTGTACCTAATTCTACACTGTTCTTTATATTGTTGTTGATTTTTATTTTTTTTTATTTTTTTTGTCACAAATTGTATTCTTCTGCTAATATTCTTCCAACACCAAAATTGTGATATGTTGATTTTCACTCTCTCTCTTATTTCAGCTTTTACCTCTTCCACCCGCTCTCCTATGGTATGAGGGGGCCATTGGCACACGACCCTGCCTCCTCTATGGCTGGGCTCAGGTGGATGGAATCTTGGGAATTTTAGACCATATTTTGAAGTGCTTGGAACTGTACTGGATAATTTGTGGACTGCTGCTAAAAAAAGAAAGAAAAAAAAAAAGACATGCGGATGCAGCCAATTTTCTTGTTTTATTTTTAGAGACAACTGTACAAATTTTAATTGTACAAGTTTTATCCAATGGTTTACTTGTTACACAAACTTTATTTTTAAAACAATAAGTGATGGTCCTGTTTCACAAAACTGTGATCTGAATGCACATTTTGTCATTTCAGTGTCAGGCCAGCACTCGCTGTGACTCCCTGAGGGAAAATTATGCTGATCGCTGAACCTTTTTTAAATAGTATTTTAAGGTTACAGTATTTTACAGTGAAGTTGCTTAGTGTTTAACAGCTGTAGCTCAACTGAAATAAATGGATAGAATTGATAAAGTGCCTTTCAGATTTTAAGATGCAAAATTGTATGTATTAATGGACAAAATATATATATATATATATATATATATATATATACAGTGCAGTACTGTCACAGGTGTTTGTATATTTTATTCTTGTTACACATGGATTTTGTTTCCACATTAATGGATTACAGTTCAATGAAGAACATGACTTCTCCAAAATGTTTCTTATTTACAAAGTTTTTCACCCACACTATTCAATATACTTTTGCGCAAACTCGACCAAATTAGATGGCAGATCTTGCAAGGGTAACATTTAAGATATTATCTGTTATGTATGTAGTATGTGAAGATATAATGGTATAATGATGGGTGAGAAACAGATTAACATTTAAGTCCTTTTTTTTTTTTTACTATAAATTCTCCTTCCTGCCCTGTAGGGGGGATGCAAATCGCCAAAAATAAAAGAAGAATAATGTGAAATGAAAGTGGAGATTGATAGTAAATAATGATCTGTTTCTCACCCACACCTATCATATCACCTTTGAAGATATGAATTTAACCACTGGAGTCATATGGATTACTTGTATGCTGCCTTTAACAAGACCATAACAAATCTTACAAAAGGAGTGTGGTTTGATTAAAAACATTGTTGGTCTTTGATCATATGGAGGCCAATGGCAATGCTCTTTTGATTCTTTTTGTGCAAAATTTAATCATCATTGTAATAGAAAAGAATACAGTTCTCTAATTAAAGCCATTCATGTTCAATTTTTAATCAGACTGCAAAAAATATGACAATGTATTCACCGGTAAACCCTTATATCCCCATGTTCATTGTGAATGATAAAACATTTCTAGATAAAATTGTAACAGCCAATTTATAAGAAACACCTTAACGCTAGAACTTTATCCCCTGCAAATTCACAAGAGAGAGATATAAATATGAGGAAAGGGGAAAATTGGGTACAAAGTATCTAAAATATCCAAATTACAAAAAAAAAAAAAAAAAAAAAAGTATTTTAAGATTATGAACATGAGGTTACGTTTTAATTTTGAGCAAAACAATTGCTCTTTATGTGCTAATAACATTGAAAAACAGAATATATTATATATATAATTATTATTATTATTTTTAATGTCCACATTTTCAGGTTTTCAGAATGTTTAGGAGTGGATTAAGACTTATATGGAGATGCCTGTACTAGAATGTAAACATTCTTTTTGGGATCATCACGGTATAACAGTATATTATAAATTGCATAATTATACTGTTTGTCGTAATATTTTGGTGCCGCCTTTGTTTTTTTTTAAATGTTGCAATAAAAATAAAAAGTCACTGTTTACCAGTGATTAATATTTCTCAATGGTCGCGACGCCTCGCAACAGGAAGGCGGGGCTACAGTTGTAAACAAACTTCAGCCATTGGCTGTCACAAATCACGTGTGTGGTTGTCAAGATGGCGTCTCCGAATGGAGGTAAATTTTAATTCCTCTTTGCCCTGGTAATATTAGTTATTATAGTAATAGTAGAACGGACTGGTTAAAACTTATAAACTGTTATGTTGTTCAAAATATACTTAAGGCATTGACGTATTTAATATCAAAATATGTTTTCGTTTGTTTGTTTTGTCGCAATAGCGTTTTAAATATATTTGGAGTCGGTCATTAGCAAGCTACGTGTCAAGTGACTACAATTATTGCAATAAATATTATATACAATTTTATGTTACCTACAATAATGCACACAGAGATTATATTTTATGTTATAACGTGCTTTCTGTTTTTGAAATGTCTTTTTTTGTTCACTTTTGACAAGCATTGCTATCCAGCTAGCTGGACCAGAACAACAATTCACACAACTGAACAATCATAACACGACCTCCTCCTCAAAAATGACGTGTCTCAACTTTTCTTTTATACTGAAAGGGGGGTTCCCATGTTGTGCAAGACATAATTCAACTTAGATAATTTAAAAGCGCATCATACTGATTTATAACAGCATTTAAAAATCACATTTAATATTGATATTCAGATTAAATTGTTATATAATGTCTATGGGCTCAGTTTAGCCTGATTTGTTTATTTTTTCTGTGTAGCTGGTTTGGCTTATCTGAATCAGTGCTGTACTAAAGAGATTCTCCCTTCCTTTCTTTAGGTGAGGACTTTGAATCCTCTTTGCTTAGTTTTGAAAAACTTGACCGGGCTTCACCTGACCTGTGGCCAGAGCGGTGTAAGTTTTCCGTTGCCGTTAGAGTATGTAATGTTATTTATTTGGACTAAAGTGATATTTTATAAGGTTTCACATTCGGAGATGTTTGCATGTGAGGTTATATACAGTTGAAGTCAGAAGTTTACATACACTTAGGTTGAAGTCATTAAAACTAATTTTAACCATATTAGCAAACTATAGTTTTGGCAAGTCGTTTAGGACATCAACTTTGGCATGACACGAGTAATTTTTCCAACAATTGTTTACAGACGGATTGTTTCACTTTTAATTGACTATAATCACAATTCCAGTGTGTCAGAAGTTTACATACACTAAGTTAACTGGGCCTTTAAGCTGCTTGAAAAATTCCAGAAAATGATGTCAAGCCTTTAGACAGTTAGCCAATTAGATTCTGATTGGCTAATTGGAGGTGTACCTGTGGATGTATTTTACCTTCAAACTCAGTGGCTCTTTGCTTGACATCATGGTAAAATCAAAAGAAATCAGCAAAGACCTCAGAAAAAAAAAAACTGTGGACCTCCACAAGTCTGTTAATCTTTGGGTGCAATTTCCAAATGCCTGAAGGTACCATGTTCATCTGTACAAACAATAGTACGCAAATATAAACACCATTGGACCACGCAGCCATCATACCGCTCAGGAAGGAGACACATTCTTTCTCCTTGAGATGAATGTAGTTTGGTGTGAAAAGTGCAAATCAATCCCATAACAGCAAAGGACCTTGTGAAGATGCTGGAGGAAACTGGTAGACAAGTATCTATATCCACAGTAAAACGAGTCCTATATTGACATAACCTGAAAGGTTACTCAGCAAGGAAGAAGCCACTGCTCCAAAACTGCCATAAAAAAAGCCAGACTACAGTTTGCAAGTTCACATGGGGACAAAGATCTTACTTTTTGGAGAAATGTCCTCTGGTCTGATGAAACAAAATGCTACTTTTTGGCCATAATGACCATTGTTATGTTTGGAGGAAAAACATCATCCCAACAGTGAAGCATGGGGGTGGCAGCATCATGTTGTGGGGGTGCTTTGTTGCAGGAGGGACTGGTGCAATTCAAAAAATAGATGGCATCATGAGGAAAGAAAATTGTGGATATATTGAAGCAACATCTCAAGACATCAGCCTGGAAGTTAAAGCTCGGTCGCTAATGGGTCTTCCAAATGGACAATGACCCCAAGCATACTTACAAAGTTGTGTCAAAATGGCTTAAGTACAACAAAGTCAAGATATTGGAGTGGCCATCACAAAGCTCTGACCTCAGTCTGATAGAAAATGTGTGGGCAGAACTGAAAAAGCATGTCTGAGCAAGGAGGCCTACAAACCTGACTCAGTTACACCAGTTCTGTCTGGAGGAATGGGCCAAAATTCCAGCATCTTATTGTGAGAAGCTTGTGGAAGGCTACCCAAAAAGTTTGACCCAAGTTAAACAATTTAAAGGCAATGCTACCAAATACTAACAAAGTGTATGTAAACTTCTGACCCATTGGGAATGTGATGAAAGAAATTAAAGCTGAAATAAATAATTCTCTCTACTATTATCCTGACTTTTCACATTCTTAAAATAAATTAATGATCCTAACTGACATAAGACAGGCAATGTTTTCTACGATTAAATGTATTTTGCTAAGGTGTATGTAAACTTCTGACTTCAACTGAAGGTATACTAAACACATAAGATAGATTAGTATGTTACAAAAGCTGAACAGATTTTTTTATATATTTTTATTTGTCAGATAGTTTCAATAGTACCTAGGCATATAATATGTAAAATTCTATGCAATATTCTCCTAAAACCATGCTCCTTGTGATATTTTAACAGTACCGGGTGTCTCAGAGTTTGCTGCATCCTTCAAAAATGTGAGTAAAATACAAAGTTAAAGCAATGTATTTCTCAAAGAATGAATGAAGACATCATATATTTTTGTGTTTTTTTCCAGCCCATCACATATTCTCCACCCAAATGGATGGCTGAGCTGGAGTCAGAAGATATTGAGATGTTGAAAGGTCTGGTGCCTTTTTGATGTAGTCAAATACATATTGACTCTCTTGAGGTACAATTTGTCATTTTATTGTTTTGAAATCCCTGTTATGGATCCACGTTATTCTTACTAATGCTTGCTTATATTTAAGGGCTTAAATGTGATTTGATACATCTCAAAAGTGCAGTGTGGATTTTTCTAAAAGTTAGGTGTTTGATTAATGTTATTTGTGATGACATAGTGGAATAAAGCCTCTGTTTTTGTATTAGAATTGGGGAGTTTGACCACAGCAAATCTGATGGAGAAGGTGAAGGGTCTGCAGAATCTGGCGTATCAGTTGGGCTTGGATGAGTGTGAGTAATTTTAGATTTCTTAGAAACTTGCCAGGGAAACAAGTGTTGCATCAGTGCACCATTTATTTGGAGTGGTGAGTAGACTTTGTGACGCCAATCCTTTCCGCCCCCTAGATGGCGATATTACACTAAGGAAAAATTTTACTGTAGCCCATTAAGATATTTTACATTAGTCTGGAAAATTGTGGTTCTTCGTGCTGTTTTCACAGTTAGACTGTTTATAAAGTATCATGAACCTATCATTTAAATCCATCTTCAGCTTTCCAGAAAAAAAATACTTATAATACTGAATGAAAGTGAATTTGTTGTTTAATGATTATATTTTTTTTTATACACACACACACACACACACACACAAAGCTCAATTGACAGCATTTGTTACATAAGGGCCACAGAATTACCACAGAAATCAATTTTGACTTGCCCCTCCTTTTCTGTAAAAAAAAAAAAAAAGGTCTGGGTTATAGTGAGGCACTTACAATGGAAGTGAATGGGGCCAATCTGTAAATGTTAAAATACTCACTGTTGCAAAATTATAGCCACAAGACGTAAACAATGAGTGTGTTAACATGATATTAGTGTGATAAATTACTTAACCTTTTCTGTGTAAAGTTATAGCCAATTTTACAACTTCATTGCCATGGCAATGTAATGCCAACAAATGATTTAAACAACTTTATAGCTCAAATAATACATGAGTTTTAACAGAAGAATTAATGAAAGTGCTTTTATAAAATTACAAGCTTCACATTTCTGCCTTTAAACCCTCTAGAAATTGGCCTCACTGTTACTTCAAATTGTTTGCTTTTTTAAAGAAAAGGACGGATGAGTCAGAACTATTTTTTGTGGTAATCAACATTACGCCACAAATGCTGTCGATTGAGCTTAACTTGTATTAAACCGCAAATATAAGTCTCAAATGAACACACACTCTACATTTAATCAGACTGATTATTGCCCATTGCCTCTGAAATGTTGTGACATCATTGCTACATTTAGTGTTTATTTCCACTGCCAGAATTATAGGAAAGTCAAGTGTTTGTGTTTTACAAGATGAAAATGGGAACTAAATATACAAATCTCACACAATTTAGAAGTTAGACCTACAGACTTTCAACGAAGATTTGTTTCATATTCAATGTCATCAGCCTCAGACATGTTCACCGACATCCCCTAACTGTATTTGCCAGAAGACTGCTTTTTGGTCCTCTTTTTTTTTTTCTTTGCCCAAGCTCTTTCTGTATGTATGAGAAACAATGATATATAAAAAACAACGATGATAATGTATGTGACACATGAGACACCTGTTGATTTTAGAAACAAAAGTATATAATTTGCAAGTCCCTTCATTTATAAGTTGTTTTGGGTAAAAGCATCTGCTAGAATAATAAATGTAAATATCATTAGAAAGCAATTTCTTTTTTTACCATAGTGCATAAAACACAAAAGTTTGGAATAATGTACAGATTTTGATCTTATGGAAAGAAATTGGTACTTTTATTCACCAAAGTGGCATTCAACTGATCACAATGTATAGTCAGGACATTAATAACGTGAAAAATTACTAATATTACATTACATTATATAATATTACTATTAGAAAACTATTTACCATTACTACTACAAAGAGTTCTCATCAAAAAATCCTCCACATGCAGCAATGACAGTTTTGCAGATCCTTGGCATTCTAGCTGTCAGTTTGTCCAGATACTCGGGTGACATTTCACCCCACGCTTCCTGTAGCACTTGCCATAGATGTGGCTGTCTTGTCGGGCACTTCTCACGCACCTTACAGTCTAGCTGATCCCACAAAATCTCAATGGGGTTAAGATCCATAACTCTCTTTTCAAATTATCTGTTGTCCAATGTCTGTGTTTCTTTGCCCACTCTAACCTTTTCTTTTTGATTTTCTGTTTCAAAAGTGGCTTTTTCTTTGCAATTATTCCCATAAGGCCTGCACCCCTGAGTTTTCTCTATACTGTTGTACATGAAACTGGTGTTGAGTGGGTAGAATTCAATGAAGCTGTCAGCTGAGGACATGTGAGGCATCTAGTTCTCAAACTAGAGACTCTGATGTACAGTTGCAATCAAAATTATTCAACTCCCCTGACCAGCAATACATTCTGGTGATGTGAATTAAAACACATCAACTAAAACCTCAGTAAACAGTCAAAGTAAGTTTTTAATACACATTTGAGTGATTTTGAGAACAAAGAGTTCAGTTTACCCAAATTTTAAAATAAAAAACGAATTCTGTCCACAAATGTCATCAAAAATATTCAACCCCCAATGTCAGTCATTTGTGGAGCATATATCCATAATAACATCAAATAAATATTTCAGGTTTCGGACACCTCTCTATTAGAATTTTGACATATTGTCATGAGCAAAAGCTTCCAGCTCATTGACATTCCTTGGTTTCTGTGCTGCAACTGCTTCCTTGAAATCCCAACAAAGGTTTGCAATGGGATTTTAATGATGGACTGAAAGGGCCATTTAAGGACATTCCACGACCTATCCCTGAACCTGATTTTGGACAACTTGGAAATATCCTTGGTGTTATTGTCTTGCTGGAAAGTCCAGTGATCACCGAGCTTCAATTTACACACTGAAGGCATCACATTTTTCATGCCAAAATAGCCTGATACCTGAAAGAATCCATTGTGTCAGTCACATAGTCAGGATAGCTGTTTCCTGCAGCCACAAAACACCCCCATAACAGGACTGACCAACCTCCATGCTTGACTGTGGGGATGGTGCCATTCTTGTCATCAACTTGTCATCTTACTCCAGACATACTGCTGACCCATGGGTCTAAAACTCATTTTCAGTTTAGTGTCATACATCTATAAAACCTTCTTCCAGGACTCCACAGGTCTTTCCTAATTACTTCTTGAATATTCAAGTCAACTGGAGTCAACATTTCCCTTGGTGAAGTTTTGCTTTCTTCCACACCCCAAGAAGGTTGCTGTTGTACCATATTTTAAAAATGTATGAATGGTGCTGCCATCTTTGTTTATTGGAAATTGAAGTGCCTTGGAAATGTATTTTAGCCATGACCTTTCTTGTGTAATGAAATAAATCTCTATTAGCCTTTGAGACAGCTTATTTTTAATTGCATTTTTTGCATAGAAATACATTTTTGCTTACAACGCTAAACTTACATTTTAAAACTTAAGTGCCATTTCAGATTGATGACTTAATTTTGTTTTAAAACAATTACTTGTGTAGCCTATTTATGACATGGCTGTATTTTTAAAAAATCCTGCTATTTACAAATATTAGGTTATATATTCACACTATGACTTTGAATGTGTCACTCAACTGATATAGATGTAAAGTTTAAAAATTCTGGGTCATCAGAAAAGCTTACCTTTGTAAATCCTTACTGTCTTTGGCGGGGGGGGATAATTTCGATTGCAACTGTATTTATCCTCTTGTTTAGTACATCTGGCCTTCCACATCTCTTTCTGTCCTTGTTAGAGCCAGTTGTCCTTTGTCTTTGAAGACTGTAGTGTACACCTTTGAATGAAATCTTCAATTTTTTGGCAATTTCAAGCATTGTATAACCTTCCTTCCTCAAAACAATGATTGACTGACAAGTTTCTAGAGAAAGCTGTTTCTTTTTTGCCATTTTTGACCTAATATTGACCTTAAGACTTGCTAGTCTATTGCATACTGTGGCAACTCAAAACAAAGACAATGTTAAGCTTCATTTAACGAACCAAATAGCTTTCAGCTGTGTTTGATATAATGGCAAGTGATTTTCTAGTACCAAATTAGCAATTTAGCATGATTACTCAAGGATAAGGTGTTGGAGTGATGGCTGCTGGAAATGGGGCCTGTCTAGATTTGATCAAAAATGACTTTTTTCAAATAGTGATGGTGCTGTTTTTTTACATCAGTAATGTCCTGACTATGCTTTGTGATCAGCTGAATGCCACTTTGGTGAATTAAACTACCAATTTCTTTCCATAAGAGCAAAATCTATACATTATTCCAAACTTTTGGCTGCCAGTGTATATTTAAATACTAACCTCCATTTTATTCTTTGTAAGAGTTACCAGTGTAACAAAATTAGCTAAACATTGTTACAAATAGAATGTAACCTGGAGGCTTTGCTGGCAGCTTTAAGGATTTGTGACTTTGCACTCAATTGGGCTTCTAGCAGTCACCTTGGATGTCTCTGTCCCCAGTCATTTTGTCCTCTGCTGGTTCATGGTGACTTTATAGGACTACAGTTTACTCAAATATTTATTTTATTCAGTAGTCTAAAAGCTGTAGAAATGTTAATCTTGGTTTTCTGTCTTTTGGCCTTATTTTAATAAAAATTCTGTCATCATTTACTCACCCTCATGTTGTTTCAAACCCTTATGACTTGCTTTCCTCTCTGGAACACAAAAGATGATGTTAGGCTGAATGACAGCCTTTTAGTCATCATTCACTTTTATTGTATTGG
Organism: Myxocyprinus asiaticus; assembly: GCF_019703515.2. Taxonomy (NCBI): domain Eukaryota; kingdom Metazoa; phylum Chordata; class Actinopteri; order Cypriniformes; family Catostomidae; genus Myxocyprinus; species Myxocyprinus asiaticus. The sequence goes on from NC_059360.1 coordinate 23,269,753, forward strand.
GGGAAAATGATGCAATGGAAGTTAACCTCTGTGCTTTTCCATACAACTTCATTACAAACACGCACACAGCACATGATGGGGAACACAATGCAGGTCGCTGTATTTGTGTGTTTTTAATTAATTTGGTGCAGTTATGGGCACCAGAGTGAATGACACTTGCGCCTTTGTGCCATAATTCAGCAGATGTGCAGTTACTGGAGAAGGTGACTGTATCTGCTGCTGGCAAACTGCCTTTTTGAGGAGACGGCTGGTTGCGAGCGATGCATTTGCAGCCCTGCTCAAATTGCACACTCACTTACGCACGTATCTAAAAGGCACCTCGCCTCTTCTTTGTCCCACAACATTCCCCTGCCACTCATTGTGTGTTTGTGTTTTTGTGCAACTGATGATGTTGTCTTGCTTAAATTGGCAAAAGTTATTTTATTTCCTGAACAAGTGTAGATCCTAGTTCAGGTCGCTTTCTCACTCAAGTTAACCAGACAGTTCCATTACAACTGAACTCGGACCACCTCCTACATTTAGTCTTGGGCTCTGTACCATGGTCCGCTCCCCGATAATATCACCAATTTTTCATGTGAACCCAACTCTGATTAAGACTAATCTGCCAGTGTGAATGCCCCATAAATGCCTGGAAAAATAAGTGTTCTCATTAAAGGGATAGTTCACTCAAAAATGAAAATTCTCTCATCATTAACTCACCCTCATGCCATCCTAGATGTATGACTTTCTTCTGCTGAATGTTTCTTTTAGAAGAATATCTCTGCTCTGTAGGACCAAACAATGCAAGTGAATGGTGGCCAGAACTTTGAAGGTCCAAAAAGCACATAAAGACAGCATAAAAGTAATTCACATGGTGAGAAACAGCTCAGAATGTATGTCCTTTTTTACTATAAATTCTCCTTCCTGCCCAGTAGGTGGTAATATGCACAAATAAAGAGAATCGCCAAAAACATAAGAAGAATGTGAAAGTGAAAGTGGAGATTGATAGTAAAAAAGTATTTAAATATTGATCTGTTTCTCACCCACACCTATCATATTGCTTCTGAAGATATGGAATTAACCAGTCATTTGGATTACTTTTATGCTGCCTTTATGTGCTTTTGGATCTTTAAAGTTCTGGTCACCTTCACTTGCATTGTATAGACCTACAAGGCTGAGATATTCTTCTAAAAATCTTCACTTGTGTTCAGCAGAAGAAAGAAAGTCATACACATCTGGGATGGCATGTGGGTGAGTAAATGGTGAGATAATGTTTATTTTTGGGTGAACTATCCCTTTAAATATATTCATTCTGATGTGGACAACGTGTTCTTTCTTACCTGTTCATATTTCTGTACCATGATAGTGTGATTAACGTATCACATTTTGACATTTTAAAATATTTGGGTATAGCCACTCACGTGTTGTAGTTGGTTTAGTCTCTGATCTGGAAAGTACATTGATGAAGTGATGAGACGGGGGAGTGTGGAAGGCCACCGTGTGAGTTTACTGCTGAATTGTAAAATTCCATCAGGAGAGCATGATTGAAGTAGGCTCATTTAACCATGATTATGCTAAACAGAATTTGTCATAGCTGTATACCATTGGGGAAAATAATATTAAGGAAATGATAGTTCACCTATAGTAACTGTATAAGCAAAAGTGTAGCTAAATCAATGCGTTTTCAAGCGGAACTATTACTTGTAATGGATATACTGTATATACCATTGTGTTACTCTGTTGAACAATGGTCCTGAGTGTCAAGCTTTAGCATCACATTTAGTTTGAATATTTGAGGGGAATGCATTCAAAGTTCTTGATTTGACATTGAAAATGGGAGATTTTGTAAAATCTAAAATAAAGTTTTTGGGAAATGTTAAATATTCTACACTATTTCTAGGTGACTAATCAAATAAGCAAATTTATAACAAAGAGCATGTTAACTTCTTTGTATGAAAGGTCAGACTTTTCCATGCTTCCATTGAAGTACACAAGATGCTCTTTGGAATGTTTTCAAATCATGTGGGGTTGGCATGAATCATCAGGTTTTGCACAAAACTGTGGAGTTCATGCCAGCTGGAGTGCATGCTGTCATTAAAGAAAAAGGGGAAATGCCAAATACTAAGAAATTCTGAAATGTGTTTTAGTTTTTCAATTAAACTTTTGCTCAAATTGTTAATGCTGATAACATTATTTGTAATAAAAGTGTATTAAATTAGAAAAATGCAAAATGGAAGCATTTTTTACAAGTCGAATCAGACTTTTAAATGGTATTGTTTTAAGACAGAGCATTCCTGTTGTTAAATATTATTGCGAATATGTCAATATTGAGAGTTTCGTAAGTCATCCTAAATATGTAAAGAGCTGTATTGTCCATTTTTAAGCAAATATTGGCATAGTTTTGAAGCACCACCATGTTTGGTGTTTGTAAGCATTAAATTAGATATCCTTGTATGCACACACAAATATTGGCAGATTTACACTGTAAGATCCATTGGCTTGGGTGTCAGGGAACTTAGCTAGCTTAACAAATCAAAATGATGTTGTGCATCATTTTAATATTGTGCATTGTAATAATATGAGGGCATTTTAAAATAAGCATTCTAGTATGTAATGCCTCCTACACAGAGGAGAATGGAAGTATTGCTTTGTAGAAATGATTATCATCACGACTCAGAGCAGCAGTTAACGCTGCACCGTTTAATGTGGTGAGGTTTAATTTTCTTCGTTTTCGCAGCTGTCAGGGGAAGGCTTGTAAATCTCAGCTACTTTTTCATCATGTTTCTTTCTCTCTTCAGCGCCTTTAAACGAGCTGACGAGTGGTAGTGTTAGGAGAAGGGAGGGTGCGGAGGAGAAAGATTTACTGCACCTTTGGCATGATGGCCATTAAAGTCTTCTAGTTAATGGAGATAATGCAATCAGGCAGTGAAAACTCACCCCAAAGGCAAGGTTATCAGCCACAGTTATGTTTTATTTATTTATTTATTTTGTTGGCAATGGAGCATATAGATGCCTGAGGCTTTAGATGCATTAGCTGCATATGTTTCGGGTGAAAAATATGTTAAGCTTTGATAAATTAAGCTTTGATTAATCGTGGTCTTCTGTAAAGCTTAACATATAGAGATGTAAATAAGTGCATATGAGAGGTGTAAGTGTAGCAAAATAAATACGTTTTCAAGCGGAAACGTATTTGTGTGGACGTGGCTTAAGATATCCAATTTTGGGCATAAATCAATTTTGACATATAGTTACAGTACTGCAGTTTGCCTTTGCACAGCAGTGTAGTGAAGTTAAGTGTGTGTAAACCTTTTGGGGGCATAACAGCAGCAAGCAATAAGGCTCACCATGTGTGAATATGTGTGAGATCATGTGCATGTGTGTATTTATTTGTGTGCGTGACATGTGCCAGACCAGTCTCCTTGGGGACATTTACCCCTCCTCTCTTAGCTGAGTGACGCTGATCAGGGTCGTTGTGGGAGGGCCTGACGCGTGCCTAGCCCTCCAGCCCCCCACCAGTACCCATCTGCTCCAGGCTGTGATGAATGCTGCTGTCGTGGGCTGCTGAGTATGGTCATCAGGCCCCTCCACTCCCACAGGACCAGTCACTACACTGATAAGTGCTGTTATTGAAGGTAATTGAAAGGAGAGTGCTCTTCTGGGACAGCTAGGCCTCAGGCTGATGATACCAATGATTCCACTGCAGCTGCTTCTACAGATGATGTAACACACTTGTTTCTACTTGAGTAATTGTGGGGGTGTCAAATAATTTGCTCATTTGGAAATATTGTGTAGGTCCAACAAGATTACAACTGTATTTTGTGTGATTAGTAGCAAATTAAGTAGGTTTTGAAACACCTAACCCATATTATTAAAGGAAAGTTTAACATTAAACTTAATCTACAGCATTTGTGGCAATAATATTGATTAGCACAAAAATGTATTTAAACTCGTCCCACATTTATAAAAAAAAAAAAAACTTGGTTACAGAAAGAATGGGGCCAGTCCACAAACATTACAGTACACACTGTTTCAAAAGTATATCTACAAAACGTAAACATTATTTGTTGTTATGATTTTAGTTTGATAAAATCATGGATTTGCCAGTGTTATATCATCATGACAATAAAGTTGTGATATTGGATATAGCTTTACACAGAAAAAATTAGTAAGCATTTTTATCACACTAAAACCATGTTAACACACAAAATGTTTACCTTTTGTTACTGTATTTTTGAAACGTGTATTTTATTAATCATGGACTGGCCACATTTACTCATTGTAGGGACTGTAACCATGATTTTTTTTTTATTTATTTTTTTTAATTTTTTTTTTAAAAACAAGTGATTGGGTCAAAAAAATATATATATATATGTGTGTGTGTGTATATATATATATATATATATAGGTACAGTGTTGGGGAGTAACAGAATACATGTAACGGGATTACGTATTTAAAATACAAAATATAAGTAACTGTATTCCACTACAGTTGCAATTTAAATAATTGGTAATTAGAATACAGTTACATTCAAAAAGTATTTTGATTACTGAAGAGATTACTTTGCATTTTATTGTCATTTGTTTCATTTAATATTTAGTCCTTTCAGATGGAAAACATTTATACATATAAATGATGCGATCCAAAGTGATCACTTTCTTATGATGTGTTACATTCATACGAGCAGACAGAGAAGTAAGTTTGAAGTAAGTTTGGAGCACAAGAAATAGAAATAAACCTTGTGTAAATTGTCAGCTTTAGCCTAAGCTAAAATGCTATTTCTAGCCATTTTACATGCACATGTTACCAGGCATGATCATATTGTTTTATCAAGAAAATTCACGTTGGATCATAATTTTTTTTTTCTAGTAAGATCTTTGATGTTAGGGCAAAAATCATATTCTTGATAATAATATTTGTATTGTTTTCTGTAAAAATATCTAAAAATCCTTAATACAATATCAGTTTGGTCTTGTTTTAGAAACAACACTGCATAAGATATTTAGGTTTTTCAGAGAATGTATTTTTAACATGTGTATTTTATCTTACTGTACTGGCAGAGTTTTTATAGTCAAAACAAGTGAAAAAATCTACTAGTGCTGAAGAAGTAATCCAAAGTATTTAGAATATGTTACTTACCTTGAGTAATCTTGAGAAATACATTACAAATTACATTTTTACAGCATGTAATCTGTAGTGGAATACATTTCAAAAGTAATCCTCCCAACTCTGTATATGTATAATATAGTTTGGCTTTCAACATGTCGCTACATATAGCACACAGTGCATGTAGCTCAAATTTAGTCATCAGCACAGAATACAGACTATCTGTATGTAGCCCAGTTTTTCTAGACTTGCGGACTGTCTGTGTGTATTGTATGCACATGTGCCTGCCTTTTAAGTGTACTAAAAAAAATATCACAAAGCAGTCATAGTTCGTATGTGACATACGTGTCCGAATGTGGTCAAAAGAGTTTGTTGAAAGACTGAGCGCTTGACCATATGCGAGATGTAACTGCGCGCGGAAAAACAAAGTATACCTTAACATTTAGGCTTTTGTTGTTTCTGGGGATGTGCATGAGTGATTAAGTACTAATCGAGTACTTGTTCTGCACCAGCTAGTCAAATATTAAAAACACTACTCAAATATCGCAAACGTGAGCAGCGCTGAATACTGTACTTTATACTGAATACTGAGTCTCTCACCAAATCTCGCAGCTACAATTGAGTCCACTGGGTGGCACTGTGGATGTGTGTTGTAGAAGTGTTGGTTGAGAGAAGACCATATGATGGCGTCTGTGCTTTTGAAAGCAAAGCCTACCCTGCCTCAAATCACGTAGTGTCACAGTGTGTACTGTATTTGATGAAGGATGCACTTTCCGGCCGGTAAAACTGCACATTCTTTAGGTATCCATGTGAGCAGTATGAATAGATTTCAGACATACTTCATCTGGGGACGTGGGTATTGACCCGTGACCTGAATATATGATGTAACAACAACCGTGAAAATAATCTACTCTGTTTTTGTTAAACAAGAACCATTTAACACAAGGAACAACTTTCTTGGTAAATATATCACTTCCAGTTGAAAAGAGTCATCCGACTCGCAGTTAACCGCCGTTCTTTTAAATCCAGCGTTTTGAACGTGATGTCTCCTCAGCTCCCGAGGCATTATGGGATTGTAAAGTGTCCAGTCGATCTAACCTTCAGAATCTTGCCGGAAATAGTAGGTCTTCCGGGTATTTCTCACTTGCTGATTTATGAATACTGAGGATTCGGACATACTACTTCATTGGCGTACTGTTTTTGGCATGCTATACTGTATAGCAGGGAAGTATGGATATTTGAATGCAGCACTAGTGTAGCACTAGCAATACTTGTAATATTTTGATTCTTTTTGAATTCTACTCTATTGATTTTCGGTTTTTGTTGGAGTCATGCAAACCAATGGACGAGGATCTGCTTTTAATGGTGGAAAGAAACTGTGAAGCGGTATGAGAAACTGCTTTAAATCTCAGGGCAGAGCGCATTTGATAAAGTCAACTTCACCACCTGTTTTTCTGAATAATAACATATGAAGTGATAGAAATGTGATAGCCTTTATGTAGACTCAGAAATTATATATGTGCATTACTCTAATGCCGTCATTGGTTTCTATGTTTCTAAGCTCAGAGTGAGTGCAAATGTTTTTTACTTTTAAATCTTTTTTTTTTTTATTTTTTTTTTTTAGTAATGCATATTGTTCATTTAATTTATTTTCAAAAGAAAAGCATAGTTTGTTGAAGTTACCTTATTTTTTAAACCATTCTTGGTAGCGTTTGTGAATAAAATGAAATACAAATTTCCCATACATGTCATACTTATTATTTTTAACTTACATTTTTATTTACGAGTACTCGATTACAAAATTACCTGAAAATGCCCGCCCCTAGTTGTTTGCCTGGACAGATGTCGTGATAACTTCATATTACAGAAATGAATGCTGAATTATGTAATACTAGTGTCAAGAAATGGAATTGCCAAAATAATTAATGTTTTCAAACAGGTTTTTCCAAACTCTCCTGCTATCTAAAACTGATAGTCCTTCCTAAAGCTGGCTCTACACTAGCAGACTCAAAACAACTCATTTTGGCCAAGGGTGTCACACATGCAGACTGTTTTGCTGAGATCTCGCTCTCTTCAGTCAGAGGTATGACACACTTGCTGATTAAAAATGAAGGGGTTACACACATAATGACTTACCGCAACTATCTCTCTCTAATCCCTGTTAAGTGGAGCTCACAAAATAATGACTTGAGTAAAACTGCAATTTCAATTGAGCGATTTGGGGTGTTTTCAGACCTGTAGCTTGCTTGATTTTTCTGAAACGGAGGCTAAAATAGTTACAAAGTTGTATTTTCTTCATGGTTCGGATGGCTTTCACAAGGTTATATTATAAAATGTAAAATGTCCGTCAGTGTTATTTTTATCCATCATTAGTTGCTTTTGCATTATTACTGCAGAATGACAGAATCGCTATGGATCAGCGTTTGTGATATGCAGCTTAGTGTGAGAAAAAAAAAAAAAATGTTCAGATCAGCTTGTCATCTTGTCTGTTCTTCTCAGTGACAGAATGATTTTTTCAAACAAAACAGATGTTTTTTTTTAGTGCTTGAAGCCATTAACTCTGCCCGCTGAGAGGTGCCAATGGGCGCTCTGTCGCCCTCTGCCTGGCCGGTGATTATGTTAATGAAGCTAACACCTGAAAATCATTGGAAAAATCAGCTAGTGGAGAGCCAGTTTAAAACGCTATTGGATGAGCCAGTGTTGCTATGTCGGGTTGGTCAGGATGCTCAAACAAACGGACCAATGTTTTGATAGCGCCACAGTGACTACATTTTACAGGGAAATCGAACTACGAATGGCTTACTTATGCCCACAAACTGAGATAGGAACTTTCTCTTTGGAGAATGTATGTACAGTAAATGGTGTAGATGTACGGAGGAAAATGGGTAAATATGCTTATATTAAAAATTACAGTATCTATAGGAATAGAGAATGGAAAGGCTGACAACATTCAAGAATCCTCTGCTATTCAATCTGTTCTTACACCCAGAATGAAGGTCACACCTGTCCAAAGCTAATGGCCCCAATGTTCGCTGCCCCCTCCCCTAGATCAATCTCTTCTCTATTAAGCGGAGTGTGTTGCTGAATATGATTGCAGTGATGCTACCCTACCGTAGTAATGTGCTTCCATCAATCTATCAGAGACACCCGACCGCAGGGGCAAGCAGTTATGAAGTGCTGCTAGATGACAGGCTGAGCTAGGGGAAAGCTCTCCTCTACCTTACTCTCCTCTGTCTTCCTGTCCTCTCATCTTCACCTTCCCTCACACCATCCTCTCTATCAGCTCTGCTTCTTTATGGCCAATATAGTTCCAGATTTGAGCAGGGAATGTTTGCGGTATTGCATTAAATAGAACCAAACTATAATCCTTGATTTAAAGGAATAGTTCCCCCAAAAATGAAAATTCTGTCATAATTTAATCACCCACATATTGTTCCAAACCCTTTTGATTTTTTCATCTGCGAAACACAGAAGTTATTTTAATGAATATCGCAGTCTGTTTTATTTAAATCTATGACAGTTGATAGTGATTCACTTTAAACAATGAACTAAAGTACGTTGTACTAAACGGTGCAAGTTTTCCATGAAATAAAAGTGAATGGTGACTGAGGCTGTCAGCCCCTAACATTCTGCCTAACATCTTTTTATGTTCCACGGAAGAAAGTCATATGGATTTGGAATGGCATAAGGGTTAGTAAATAGCGACAGTATTTACATTTTTCAGTGACCCTCTAACTTAAATGACCAATTTACCTGTATTTCCTTTGCCTTTTTTCCCTCTTCTCCCCTTCTTAATGTTATTAAGCTTTTTTTAAAGTGTCAAAAGTGAACAGTCATACATACTAAAAGCAAGGGTGTCCAAGCATGGCTCCCCTCCACCCCCCATCTCAATATCTGGCATGTGAGGTTTGGTGAGGCATCTTTGGCATTCAGTAAGATGCAAAACAACTGAACAGATACGCCCGAGTTTGGCTTAAATTTGGCCTGGCACAGCGGAAAAGTGGAGGGAATTCATCCGGCTCGCTCTCTCTTCTCTTTCCTACCCAGCACCTCTGTCAACAGATCGGAAATGACACCTTATTTCCATAAATACATTAGGAATTCATTGGATTTTCTTTCCCAGCTAATCATACTGCCTGTGTGAAACCTTTTAGGGTTTTTAATGAATGAATTTTGACTGATTGCCTATTAATAAGGACACCATTTGAACAGGGATAGGCTGTGGCAGAGGTGGCGGCGTGTGTGTGAGTGTGTGTGTAATGATTCATGGTGTCAAGTGGGGGGGGGGGTGGTGAGAAGAAGAGAGCTCTCGGCTGGGACATTAAGAGGAAGCTGTGGCTCCCCTGGGAAATCACTCACCATGTCTGCATCTTAAATATCTCTGTGAAGTATCAATAAGTAGGTAATTGAATTTTGAACACAAACATGAGCGTCAGGTGTATGCTCCAACACTGGGACGAGAGGGTGGGTTTGTGTGTGAGCACGTGGCTGTCCTTCCTTCTCCCCTGAGGTTTATGTGGCGAGAATGGATGTTAAATCTATTAAATAAAGATTACTCCCTGTAATAGCCAAGTGGCAGTTTCAGATGCACAACAGGGACACGATTAGTGTGTTTGACTTTTAATGAAAGTGAATTGGGACAGTCAGGTTTAGGAGAAAATTCAGCTTAGACTAGGGTCCAGGGATTCTTTATTTTATAAGGGTTGAAAATAAACCATCTTGTCTCAAGATGTGCTGTAATGGCCTCTTAAAGAGTATCCATGACTGTTTAACAGCTGGAGTCATGGATTATTAAACCAGAAATTTTATGTGAACAGAAAATGTAACATTTTAAGTTTTATATGTTAAAAGCACGCCTTAATTTAGGTTGAAAATTTCTCATTTATATTTATCCAATGAAAGAACGTCTGTCTTTTCAAGATCCCTCATATTGGGGGCCTGGGTATCTCAGTGAGTACTGACGCTGACTACCACCCCTGGAGTTGCGAGTTCGAATCCAGGGTGTGCTAAGTGACTCCAGCCTGGTCTCCTAAGCAACCAAATTGGCCCGGTTGCTAGGGAGGGTAGAGTCACATGGGGTAACCTCTTCATGGTTGCGATTAGTGGTTCTCTCACTCAGTGGGGTGCGTGGTAAGTTGTGCGTGGATCGTGGAGAGTATCATTAGCCTCCACATGCTGTGAGTCTCTGCGGTGTCATGCACAGCGAGCCACATAATAAGATGCGCAGATTAACTGTCTCAGAAGCGGAGGCAACTGAGACTTGTCCTCTGCCACTCGGATTGAGGTGAGTAACCGTGCCACCACGAGGACCTACTAAGTAGTGGGAATTGGGCATTCCAAATTGGGGAGAAAAGGGATACATTTTTTTTTATTTAGTTATTTATTTATTTATTTTAAAGATCCTTCATATTACCTTTTATGATAAATTTACCATTAAGTTGATTAAGATCATGACAATATCAACATCATAAACAGAAAAAGTTTAATGTAAGAGCTTGGCATAATATTTTAAAAGAATATTCCGGGTTCAATACAAGTTAAGCTCAATTGAAAGCATTTGTGGCATAATGTTCATTACCACAAATATTTATTTTGACTGTCCCTCCTTTTTTTTTAATAAGCCAAAATTACTGTTTCTTATAGCGCTTCAGTTTTTCTTATATATTGTCTTATTTATGTCTACTTAGTTTGCCTATTATCCCATCATGAAACATATTTATGGCATCATGTTCAAATCTTAATGAGTGTACATACAACATCAAGAAGAAAATATGGGTTCTTGAATCCATAATATGCCATTTAGTGTGGATGTCAACGGCAACAAGTTGCTGATTAACTAAGTACAGAATTAGTAATTGACCTTTCTAATCAACTAAACAAATCTCTATCTCCTGCTAATCAGTATTGATCTGCCCTGTCCACTGACAGCACAAGCTGTGTGCGTATACATGCACATTGTGTGCGTGTGTGTGTGCGTGTGTGTGCGTGTGTGTGTATGTGGTTTACGAGGACATTTTTTTAGGTTACAAACTGGTAATTAAAAGGGTATTATGCTATAAATGTGGTTTATGAGGACATTTCTATTGTCCCCATAATTAAAATCGCTTAAACATACTAAACGATGTTTTTTTTTTTAAATGTAAAAATGCAGAAAGTTTTTTGTGAGGGTTAGGTTTAGGGGATAGAATATATAGTTCGTACAGTATAAAAATCATTATGTCTATGGAGAGTCCTCATAAGGATAGCGTACGTGTGTGTGTGTGTGTTTGTGTGTGTGTGTGTGCGTGTGTGTGTGTATGTTTGAGCGAGGCTAGCTGGCAGGAGCCTCTACACTCCCCTTTTTAATCTAACTCACTCAATGCAAATCATTTCCCTTCTGCTCTGATGGGAATTGAGGATAAATGGAAATCTAATTAATGAGTGGATCAGAGGGGTACACTCTGGTGAAGGGGTCTCATGGGAGAATACTTAGCCAGGCAGACTTCTGTATTGTGTTGGACAGAAAATGTGAGGGAAATTGGGAGAGGGGTACTAAGAGTTATACAGGGGTTGTTAGTTCAGCCATGACGAAGCTCTTCCCACTGTTTGTGGACCCCTTCAGAAACCAGTGGCCCATTTAACAAATCGTTAGCCGCTGTATCATTGACATAAAACCTGAGATTAAGACACACATATACTTATGGAAAGTGCTTAAGTCACTAATCTCTTGCGGTGAGATGGCAGTGTAATTTTTAAATACAAATATGTTCATAGTATTTTCACCTATTATGTAGATGCTTAAGATTAAGTTGTGTGTCACTTTTTACCTGAAGGAATATTCTGGTTAAGATTATTCAACTCAAAACCCCCTTTAAAAAAAAAAGCAAAAATCAAGGTTACAGTGAGGCACTTACAATGGAAGTGAATGGGGCCAATTTTAGAGGGTTTAAAGGCAGAAATGTGAAGCTTATAACTTTATAAAAGCACTTACATTAATTCTTCTGTTAAAACTTGTGTATCATGAGCTGTAAAGTTGTTTAAATGGTCGTTTTCACGGTTGTTTTAGGGTTTACGGCGTTATGCTGTCATGGCATGACTAGATATAACTACGCAGATAAGGTTAGTAAATTATTTGTTAACACGCACAAGGGCGTAGTTTTGGTTTGAAAGTTGGTTGGGACATATAGCAAGGATAATAATGTGAGAAAGTCAGTCTGGTAATATAGGCCAAATAATATTTATTACCTCATAAAACAAGTCTAATTTCTTATTTCTCTGCCCTCCATATTAAATATTAGCCTTTTTTTAAAGAATTTCTAAAGAAAAAACAAATTAAGAACTGACCACTAGGGCTGCACGGTTAGGAGGAAAAATGTGATATGCGATAAACTTGGATAATATGCAGCGATATGCGATGCGATAAACCTAAGATTAATGGGTCAAAAAAAAAAAAAAGTTATCTTTTTCATGAAGATTTACCTCGAGAAAAGTGACATTCTGTAAAATGTATTATCCACCATTAAACAAATGGAAATCTAAACAAAGGGTAAATGAACAATTTACAGATTGTTAATTTAAAATAATGACATCACAAAATAAACAAATAATGAGGAGAATGGAACATTGACATTTTCCCCCACTTGCTGCTTTCCAACTCCCCTCACTCCCACATAATCTTTACTCATATTGCTTATTTATTTGTACTTTCATTTTTAACTGAAAAAGTAGGCCTACTGAACAAAGTAGGCTTTAGGCTTAGCCTACAATTAATTACTTTTTTTTTTAACACAAATGCCTTATTTTATTGACAAAACATTATTTTCGAATTCCGATGATTCTCCAGTGTGCAAAATAAAACATTTATTGGGAGTTATACCAGCATCTTAAAATCCTGCACCTTTGACACAATCGTTCAAATTTTAAGGTGTCTTCCTCAAGAAGGCGCTTGCTGGCCGAAAAAGCAGAATCCTCCATTGGACTGCATTCAAAACTCAGGACGTTTTTGACAGGAAATATTATGTACACAAAAAGTCTGCTTGTTTAAATCTATTAATTTCAAGGATTGGACGTAAAATACCAATGGAAATCCGCCCGCATAATCTCCAGAAAATTATTTTTAAAAGATCTTACAAACTACTGTGATTGATTGCATCCTGGACAGCACTGAGAAAAATAACAGGTGCCACGTGACAACACTGTTTATGCACCACATCAGAAGAGGTAGGACATTAATTTACACAAATAATTATACTGCGGAAATGTAATAGTTGATCAAATGAAAATAAATACAGTATAAAGTTGAAGTGTTTTCTGTGTGTTAAAATTGCCCAAATGTTGGTTGGGACATTTCAGATTTTCTGAAAGTTGATGGGGACATGTCCCTATCATTCTACCTAAAATTACGCCTATGAACACGCATATTTTTTATGTCTTGTGGCTATACTTTTGAAACAATGAGTTTTTTAACGTTTACAGATTGGCCCCGTTCACTTACATTGTAAGTGCCTCACCTTTTTTAAAGAGAAGTCTTAATTTTTGCGGTAATCAGCATTATGCCACAAATGCTGTTGATTGAGCTTAACTTGTATTGAACCTGGAATATTACCTTTTTTGGGGGGTTCTCCCCTTTTCTCCGCAATTTGGCATGCCCAATTCCCAATGCGCTCTAGGTCCTCGTGGTGGTGTGGTGACTCACCTCAAACCGGGTGGCGGAGGATGAATCTCGGTTGCCTACGTGTCTAAGACGTCAATCCGCGCATCTTATCGCGTGGCTTGTTGATTGCCGTATTAAAATTCTTATAATGTGTTTTTTTTTTTTTTTTTTTTGTGCCAAATCTATGCCAAGTGAACATTTTAATTAAGTACTTCCCTTAGCTGGGATGTTACTTTCATTATTAATATGTTTGGGATTTAAGACATTATTTTGAATTAATGGCTCTAGATCGTTTTCCTTGTCATTTATGGCTCTAGCTTGTTCTCCATGTCTAAGAAAACTAGGTTGACTTAATAAATCTGATACACTGGATATGATGTACTATATGCTACAATTTTGATTTAAAAAAAATTATGAACAAATAATGTGCTGTGATCAGTGATGGGGTCAAAGTCTGCCAAAAAGTATTAAGGTATTGTATTTGGAGGTAGCAGAGAGACACTGCAGCTACGTTGTAGATTATAGTCTATGGATTTTGATACTGTATATCATGATATTTTGATGACAAAATATTGATGACAATTGATAAATAAATTGATTGTTTCTGTGTTTTAAGTAAAGTTCTTAAAAAATGCCCAGTTTTAGCACATTTTTGCACCTTAAAGGAGCAATATGTAATATATTTACTAAAGCATAAAATTATCATATGTTATCAGAGCATGAAACATGCTAATTTGAAATACTGGCTACTCTGAAAACAATGTTACAGCCAGTATATTCTACTCTGAAATGTCCGTTCCGGGCTGGAATTTCTGTTTGTGTTTTGGCCTGTGTGATCCCGCCCACTGCCCATTTCCCAACAGTATTTTGACACCCCGGGTTCCCAGACTTGAAACAAGTTAGTGGGCAAATGGAAGCCAGAAAAACATCTAGCTAACATTGACAGAGTTATAAAAAATCCTCGTGAGCTGGTTTATAATTTCCAAACAATAAAAACATTGCAAACGTATACATTAGCTGATCAACTTACAGTGTAAGGCTCGTCGCTTGCCATTGTCAATTTGCTCGTTTCTGTTGCGTGTCCTCAACCTGGCAACCTGCATGAGCTTCGAGTCTGGGGAGGAGGGGGCGGGGGAGACAACTCTCTCCAATATTTTGAATTTGGACTGCAGTACCCATTTTAAATGCTTGATGTCAATGTTACATATTGCTCCTTTAACTCTCAACCTGACTCATTTGATAATTTCTTTAGCTTCTTAAAGCCCTATGTGGTCATCCTTGACATAAATATTTGAAAATGTAATATTCAGAGACTGTATCAATCTAAATTAAATCTGAATCCAGGTAACATCATGTTCAGTCCATCATGTCATTAATATTCCACACAGGGCAGCTCATCTAAATTACAAACTACCACATTATTTCAGTTGCTGCTGCCCAACACTGTGGCTTAACCTGTCCCTCACACCCTGCTGCCTAAAAAAAACACACTTCATCAGTGCCTGTGACAGTCTGACCACAGGAGGGGTCATAGCTGATACACCTTCATTTTTATTAGGTCAAGAGTGTACTTTAGATTATATAGATGGAGTTTTGAGAATAAAAACTCTGGACCAACAGTGTGTAAAAATCTACTGGTTATACATCTTGTGAAAAGTTTTCTTTTAGTGGGCATTTGTATGTTTTTTTGGATGTGTTATGAAGAACAACTACTTTATCTAGGTTTCTTTAGTGAATGATAGGTTTTATAATTTTTTTTTAAATGCAGCAACCTTGTTAGTAGTTGCCGTTCGGGTCATAAACATTTACATATATCACTAACAATTTGATGTATATTGTACAATTTTACACAGAGAAAATAGCTTGTATTTGACCCAGAATCCATTATCATCAGCAAGCTTACTGACTGTCATGTATAACGGTGTCAAAATAGGAGATCCCCCCAAAAAAAATGCAAGAATGAACCTCGCGTCCACCATGTTTCCTATTCCTAACGTGACATACTTGTAATTACAACTTTAGAAGTTGGAAGTAGGATGATTCCCATAGCATTTGAAGGCAGTGTTAATATGTAAACAACCTATTGACATTTGTTTTTATTGTTGGTGTTTTTTTTTCTTTTCCAGCCAGAGAAATGACAAGAGGGAAATTCCTGAACATCTTGGAGAGACCCAAAAAATGAAGACATAGAAAAGACAGCAACCTTTGACTGTTTGGGTCAGCTACCAGCTGATTGTGGTGTTAGAAAGGCAGTATAACAGTAGCATGATTTAACTAAGATGAGGCCAGTTTGGGGTCAAAACATCATAACAATGCATAATTTTTGTATATAAATTTGCAACACTTTTTTGATGTTCTAACAGAAGTTGAGTAGAAATTATTGGTTAGCCTAGTGGTGTGCTTTTCAATACATGTTCATAATGTATTTATTTTTCTCTCTCTCTAGTGTTTAATGCAGTTTAATACAATTTAAGTTGTTTAATAAATTTTCAGTGTTGTTTGAATGAAGTACAATTGGATATTTTGTTGTGTACATGCCCCCGAAAAGATGCTAATTTAGCTTCTTTTATTTTCGTACATTGTTATATTGCAGTCAGCCGCTCTTAAAAGGTACCAACTATTAAGGCTTGGGTTCCCATTGTCCATCCAGTGAAGTCTCTCTTAAGTTACATCCAGCAAACAATGAAAGAGTTTATGAAATAGCGTCAAAACTTTTAATTAGGGCAATAACTTCATGCCTGTGCCTCTCCATAGACTGGCTCCATTAACATCCCTCTTTTGGTCTGGACATATAAGAGGCTTTGACATGAGAGTGGCTCCACACCAGTGCTTGGCCATTTTTTCTGTTTAATGCGAATTGGAAGTTTTGAAGGCCCCTAGCACAAAACATTGCATAAAAATAATATTGCTCATTGTCATCCCTGTTAACAAGAGTTGACATACTTACTAGGGCCATTTCTTTTCTAATTAGCACACTTCCAGGGACACTGGCCCAAATGGTCCAGGAGAAAAGGGAATCAGACAGGCATGCTGAATGGCAAACAAAGAACACTCTGGCGAGCATAATTAGGTGAGACAGTGGCCAGGACTGTTCTCGACTGGAGATGTCAGAGGCTTCGGCTGCGGTTGGCGAGTGTTCACTCCTGCTCCCTCCAATTCTTAGTGGTACGCCTCTTGCCCTGGTGCCTAATAAGCCCCTAATTGTCTTTCTGGTTCACATGGACCAAGGAGGCTGCTGGTTCTAACCCTGCAAATCTTTTGCTCAAGTCTGATCCCACACTGGAGGACCCAGAAGTTTTTGCTGCTTTTTTTTATTTATTTTTTTTATTGTCTAAAGTTTAGATTTTTTTTTTCATAATTTTTTAGAGTTTTAAAGTTTAAAGGGGAGTGAGTTAAGAGAGCTGTTTTAAGAGCACACAAACTTGCTAGGAGATGCAAAATTTTTGCCACCTTTTTAAGTGTACAGTTGAAGTCAGAATATACACTTTAGCCAAATACATTTAAACTCAGTTTTTCACAATTCCTGACATTTAATCGTAGAAAACATTCCCTATCTTAGGTCAGTTAGGATCGCTACTTTATTTTAAGAATGTGAAATATCAGGATAATAGTAGAGAGAATTATATATTTTAGCTTTTATTTATTTCATCTCATTCCCAGTGGGTCAGAAGTTTACATACACTTTGTTAGTATTTGGTAGCATTGCCTTTTAATTGTTTAACTTGGGTCAAACGTTTTGGGTAGCCTTCAACAAGCTTCTCACAATAAGTTGCTGGAATTTTGGCCCATTTTCTCCAGACAGAACTGGTGTAACCGAGTCAGATTTGTAGGCCTCCTTGCTTGCACATGCTTTTTCAATTCTGCAGTTGTGGTCAGGGCTTTGTGATGGCCACTCCAATACCTTGACTTTGTTGTCCTTAAGCCATTTTGCCACAACTTTGGAGGTATGCTTGGGGTCATTGTCCATTTGGAAGACCCATTTGCGACCGAGCTTTAACTTCCTGGCTGATGTCTTGAGATTTTGCTTCAATATATCCACATAATTTTCCTTCCTCATGATGTTCTTCAGCTTGCAAGCCTCACCCTATTACCTCCAAACATAATGATGGTCATTATGGCCAGACAGTTCAATTTTTGTTTCATTAGACCAGAGGACATTTTTCCAAAAAGTAAGATCTTTGTCCCCATGTGAACTTGCAAACTGTAGTCTGGCTTTTTTACGGCAGTTTTGGAGCAGTGTCTTCTTCCTTGCTGAGCAGCCTTTCAGGTTATGTCAATATAGGACTCGTTTTATGTGGATATAGATACTTGTCTACCAGTTTCCTCCAGCATCTTCACAAGGTCCTTTGCTTTTCTGGGATTGATTTGCACTTTTCGCACCAAACTACGTTCATCTCTAGGAGACAGAATGCGTCTCCTTCCTGAGCGGTATGATGGCTCCGTGGTCCCATTGTGTTTATACTTGCATACTATCGTTTGTACAGATGAACGTGGTACCTTCAGGCATTTGGAAATTGCTCCCAATGATGAATCAGACTTGTGGGGGTCCACAATTTATTTTCTGAGGTCTTGGCTGATTTCTTTTGATTTTCCCATGATGTCAAGCAAAGAGGCACTGAGTTTGAAGGTAGGCCTTAAAATACATCCACAGGTACACCTCCAATTCAGTACACCTCCTATCAGAACTAATTGGCTAATTGCCTAAAGGCTTGACATCATTTTCTGGAATTTTCCAAGCTGCTTAAAGGCATAGTTAACTTTGTGCATGTAAACTTCTGACCCACTTTAGTTGTGATATAGTCAATTAAAAGTGAAACAATCTGTCTGTAAACAATTGTTGGAAAAATTACTTGTGTCATGTGCAAAGTAGATGCCCTAAACGACTTGCCAAAACTATAGTTTGCTAATATTAAATCTGTGGAGTGGTTAAAAAAATAGTTTTAATGACTTCAACCTAAGTGTATGTAAACTTCTGACTTCAACTGTAAATAACCTAACATCCTGGCTGAATGTTTAAATTAAGTTATATGTTTCTCAGTCCTCTTGTTGGTTTTTTTTTTAACAGGTGCTTGCACTTAAGAGTACACAATGCTCAGGATGGAGACTAGTAAATAACAAATTTTACTATTGTCTGTTTACTTAACAAGTCTAGCATTCTTAAATTATGAAAGAACTTTGGACTTGTTGGTTTTTTACAATTTTGACCGTTGCACTTTGTTGCACTTAATACATTGTGACAGTAGTGATGTGCAATGAGTGTTGTGAATGGACCAGTCACTTCCGTGACATCACGGAAGCTGCGGTTCACATAATGGCTCCCGCCAGTAGTCTTTTCCTGTCAAGTAGGTCCTGTCCAGACATCCTCCTTGAGATGAGGGTCATTCCCCACAGAGGGGCTGTCTCCAAGGTTGGGGTAAGAAAAGAGAAACATCAGAACAGCCATAAACAACCCATTGGCCTGACCTCGACGGGCCTTGCTCCCTAACAAACGTCAATCCAATGTGCCCTCAGGCCTTTAATTAGCTGTCAGTTAGGGCAAATGAATCAACTCCTCGCCTAATTAAGCAATGCCGGCAGGCAGCTTCCAAACACTCTATTGTGGGAGCTCCATGAGAAAACTGGAGCTAGCAAACTCACTCTGCGTCAAGGGGTCATCACGCCCTTGGCATTTCATGAGGGTAAAGAACTCTACTGTTTAATTTTTTTTTTACTACCTACTCGGCATGAGGTGTTTGCTGTATCAGACTGCTGTCCTTAGTATCTGCACTGAAAATCCTTATTGTAAATCCTTATACAGGATTTTTCTTTCAAATTGCCCTCAAAGGAATGTGTAATTCAACAAGTATTCTTAACTTTTCAAAATTTGTTGTACTTGGAGAGAAAAAAACTCCTTAATGGAACAGTTCACCCCAAAATGAAAAATGATGTCATCATTTACTCCAGTCTCATGTTGTTAACCAACCTGTATGATTTTCTTTCTTCCATGTAGCACAAAGGAGAACTTTAGCAGAATGTTGACACTGTTCTCTTCCATATAAAGAGAGTTAATGGGTGCTGCGGCTGTTGAGTTCCAAAAATTCCAAGTCTTCGGTGTGAGCCATACAACAAGTTGTTCACTGAAAATCTTCCCCTCTGCTGTAGCTCACAGATCTCATTTGCGATTGCATATTTTCAAACTAACCTTGTCTCATAGAATGAATGTTACTATAAAATTTTTGCCAACTGAATTTTACGTGCCGAATCAGTGGCAAGAACCACAGTTTCATCGCAGTTTACAAGACAAACAATTATAATCTTTCATGTCTTTATTGAACACATTAAACATTCACAGTGCTGTGGAAAAAGTAAGTGAACCCTTGGATTAAATAACTGGTCAATGCTACACATGACGAAATCATAAGGATTCATACGACTTTTCTAAATTTGGCTAATTCGTATGATATCGAACGACTGCACGACTTTCACTGCAGCCAATGACGTCGCTGGACATCGTTCCCATCTAATACATGTCAATTACTTGCTTCTGTCACACACAACAGTATCCTGTCATGATTACACACTACTGATTTGTTAGGTTTAGATAAGGGTTTTGGGAAAGGGCATAATATTAATAAGTAAATGTCCTTAACGCGAAACTCACGCTTATTTCCGCATTAGACATCCGGGCATTTGCACGTGATGAAATCGTACAAATTCATATGAACGAATTCATACTCATTCTCTCTCCGGACGGACACTCGACCACGCCCCCGCTGCCACAAAGCTATTCGAGATAACTTTGTAACCCTTTCCAGCTTTATGCAAAACAACAATTCTTGATCGTAGGTCTTCTGAGATCTCTTCTATGCAAGGCATGGTCCAATTCAGCAGATGCTTCTTGTGAATAGCAAACTCAAAATGTTTGATTTCATTTTTATAACCAAAGTACAGTACTGTGCAAAAGTCTTAGGCACATAAGATGTTTCACAAAAGCATTTTTTTTAAGATGGTTATTTTATCTTCAGCTTTAGTGTGTCAATAGGAAATATAAATGTTAGACTCCCAAATATTACTTTTGCAAATAGAAAAGATTAGAATAGAAGAATAGGGAGCCCTGCAACAGATGTCATGGCCCCCACAAAGCCCCCCACTGAACATCGTGTCAGTCTGAAATTACATAAAGAGACAGAAGCAATTGAGACAGCCTAAATAGATAGAAGAACTGTGGCGAATTCTCCAAGAATCTTGGAACATCCTACCTGCCAACAACCAAGAAAAACTGTGTCCAAGTGAACCTAGGGGTATTGGTGCTGTTTTAAAGGCAATGGTGGTCACACCGAATATTGATTTAGCTTTTTTTTATGTTTACTGGACTTTGTATGACATTAAGTGATAAATGAAAACTATTTATGTCATTATTTTTGAAGACATCCTCACTATGCAACATTTTTCACAAGTGCCTAAAACTTTTGCACAGTACTGTAGCTCTAACCCACACCTCCAATCTTGTTTCAATAATTGGATGCCAGGTTTGCCAACTCCTGACTCTAATTAGCTTTTGTTGATGTCATTAGTCTAGGTGTTCACATACTTTTTCAAACCTACAATGTAAATGTTTGAATGATGTATTCAGTATGTACAAGAACAATACAATAATTTGTTATTAGTTAAAACAGATTGTGTTTGTTCATTAACTTAGATGAAGATCAAACCAGTTTTTAAGACAAATTTATACATAATTCCAAAGGTTTCACATTCTTTTTCTTTCCACTGTTTTTGCCAAGTAGTCTTGTAATAAGTGGGATATTGAAAAGTCAAAAGGTAAGATCACAACTTTGACGCAAAATCGAGATGGTGTTCAGGGATATGGAAACTTTGACATCTCTTCCTGCAAAATGACAATTTCAACGCAAAAATCAATATTTTAAAATTGTGCATTATCCGTTACATAACTTTCCTTTTTAGTCTGTTCCTCACACACAGCTATCTTATGACTTCAGAAGACTTGGTAGATAGTGCATGAAATGGATGGACTCTTTTTATGATACTTTTATAGTGCTTTTTTTATTATTTATTTGATGGCCCTAGTCCCCATTCACTTTCATTGTGTTGACAAGCTACAAGCTATCTTTGTTAGTGTTCCACAGAAGACAGAAAGACAAATGGTTTTGGAACAAAAAGAGGGGTGAGTAAATAATGATTTTACTACTCTTTTTAGAGCTGATTTTTCTCATCATACCTCTGTATGTTAAGCATTGTGAGTGTACAAAAACAAAATGCAATGTTCTTTAAAAACAATTCATCACTACCTATACACTGCAAATACAGAATTATGACAAGTGATTCTTCATTTAGATTGCCTGGCATGAGAAGATCAAACACTAGCAATCTGTGTAGGGGCTGGGCTAATGATATACAATGTCCCTATAATACAGCCCCATCCCAAAGCTCATTACCTTGTTGTGACCTTCCAGCTGTGAAAGTTCTTCACCTACCCACAAAGACAAATAGCTGTCAAGCATTTCAATATAAGAGAGGTTTTTATTTGTATGCATCCCACTATCCTGTAATTGTTACAACATTGGCCAAACTCTCATTTGATCAACTTTGAAAAAGTACACAGGTCCCATATTCCATGTAGAGGTCAAGGAAATCCAATCATTTGCCATCCATTTGACTTATACTTTTTGTTTGTGCACGGGAGATAGCAGATTCCACTTAAACATAACTAGGCATAGTCCTTGCGTGTGCGCCCTGATGAGAGAGAGCAAATTCAGACAGAGAAGGGGGGGGGACTAATGTTGCAACAGCTGTTTGCCTTTTAATCTGCCACCATCAGATCTTCCAGTCTTTGATAGGCCACCCAATCTACACGAATGACTGAACTAAATCTTTCCTTAATCTAGAGCCTTATTAGTTTGTCTCCTTATGCATGTAAATCAGGATGCAGTCATTTTCATATGTAGATGGATTATTAAAAGCCGTAGAGGGAGAGTGGGGTTTTTTTCCCACTCACAATAAACAACAAAGCCCGGCACAGATAACAGCAGAAGTGGTGGCTAAGAGAGGGCAGGAAGCAGTTTGTAATTGACAGGCTGCTTTGAGAGAGAGAGAGAGAGAGACTCCTGAATAGATGGTTTTATCTAGACTGGGTGATGTGTCATTAGCATATCTTGATAACATTGATTTCTTCATTACCCTTAATGAAATTTCCACTTAATGCTTCTAATTAGTTTCAACTGGTGCCCATATAATTGCAGCTGTAATATTTTGCTCCCTCTTCATCAGTGATGCAGAGTTTAATGGTTTGATGCTGTGTTTGACTCTGGAACCTTCTGAGCAAAGTTTCATTTTCTTGCACTTAAATAATGCATGCATTTTGATTTTTACATTTGCAGATCATTTGTTTGTGATAGTTCTAATATGTGATTAAACTTTAGTTTTGTATGGCTGCCAGTTATGATGATCATCTCATGTAATTGCCATGGAGCCAGGCCAACTAAGAATTAGCATGGAGTGGTAATTGAATAATGTCCCATAAGGCTGCAAATCACAAGGCTTTTCTGTGTTTTAAGCTGATAAACTCCCGCAATTCAAACAGGATTACAGTACACCTTTATTAGTAAAAATTTGGGGCTTTACGCAGGGTTATTATTAGGCCACTTCTCCAGCGCACTACGCCTGCTGTTTTGATCAAATATTAGCAAGCGTTCAATGGCGTCATGAGGTCTAACTATTAATTAGCCAGAAAAGCAACCTATCAGGTGCTGTCTCGTGGGAGCACTCGCTAGTGTTTGTGTCGTAGCCACGCGTCTGACGTTCTGCTGGTGTCATATGAATCATGACGTTTATTTATGCATCAGCACATGGCACTTTGATAAGTTATCTCCGTTATCTCGATCTCCATCAAGGGCTCGCTGCTCATTTCCATAAATTATCTCCCAGTAATTATCTGTCCAGATGTCCAAATTGTGCCACAAATGATCTGCAAATGAATCAAATCCCACTGTAATTTAGTAATAGCTGATTAGGCCTCGAATTATTAAAGAAACTTGTATGTAATTAGAGTAAGCTATATTCTGCAGTCTGTTAAAGCGCATATGTGCGCAACTTTATATGCAACAGTTGACGCATTGCCAAGTCTTTATTATTCCGCAATAACCAGTTTTGCAGGCAAGTTAAGATAAAGTGGAAAGCACATTGGCTATAATCAATCAAGACACATAAAGGATGATTCAAAACGAACTAATTGAATTTTAGGTTTAAATTACCTGGAATAGTATGGGGCATAGTATTTGAACAAAGATAAGCTCTTTGAGTATTCTTAAAGGAATATTTCGGGTTCAGTACAAATTCAATTCAGTCAACAGGATTTGTGGAATAATTTCGACTCGTCCCTCCTGTTCTTTAAAGAAAAAGGTTACAGTGAGGCACTTATAATGGAAGTGAATGGGGCCAATTTTTGGAGGGTTTAAAAGCAGAAATGTGAAGTTTATAATTTTATAAAAGCACTTACATTAATTCTTCTGTTAAAACTCATGTATTTTTTGAGCTGTTAAGTTGTTTAAATCGTCCTTTTAGGGGTTGTTGACATTACATTGTCATGGCAACAAAGATGTAAAATTGGCCATAACTACACAATAAGTTAAGCAATTTTATCCCACCTAAATCATGTAAACACGCATATTGTTTACATCTTGCAGCTATACTTTTGAAACAATGAGTATTTTAACGTTTACAGATTGGCCCCATTCACTTCCATTGTAAGTGACTCAATGTAACTGGCCAAAGTTAATTCAGTACCAATTAGATATTCAAATTCGGGCAAATTATGTTGTAAATGTATTATGTTTAGATGGCTTTATAACGATAATGTTACATTTCTGGCTAAATAATGGTAATGTAACCACTGTTCTCATATGCGTGCATGCGTTCGTCATATTTATCTTGTATTTTTTTATTTTTTTTTTTTATTCAAGCTCTGTAGCCTACCTATAGCCTAATCTAATCTATAGCCTAATAACCCGAAATTTGGGGCGATTGATATGAACTGTAAATCCTCACAGGTTTTGTGGCCTGATATGAACAGCCTTGGCTCTTTGTTGAACCCTTAAATACGCATCTGGATGGCTTTAAACTAAGCTTACAAATCTGTCGAAATTGGACATATTCGATAAGGGCTATAATTAAATTAGCAGAATTAAAAAGGGGACCATGTCAAATTCGACTGTTTTTGTAATACTGCCAACATAATATATTAAAGCCTACAATATAATTATAGGAAAGTTCTGATTTCTGAAAATAATGTGCCGCATTGTGAGCTGTCAGTCTGTGTGACTGTTGTTTTTTTTTTCTATTTGGTTTGGTATAGCGTTATTGCCGCTAAATCTTTTTTTCAATGCCCATGCCAGCCTACAATCCACTACATATTTTGTTATAGCTGACGACATTAGTCTTCGGTGTCTGTGCTATGCCAGTGTATTATAATTGTCATCGGTATCTGACATCACAATTGTGCAGGTGCCATTTTCTATTTCACTGATTTCCCTGTGAAAGCTCTTTATTTTGCCATCTATCCTCTAAATTACAAAAATGTTGACTTTCCAATCGCAAATAATGAAATAGGCCTATAACGCCTATTGAGAGGCAAAAAAAAATAAATAAATAAATAAAATAAAAATTTGTACCTGTAAAAAATTCCCCTTTTATTACGTTTGATACTCTCTATTTATGGGTGTCTATTATTATTATTATTATTATTATTATTATTATTATACGGCTACTATCATTACATTAGAGTGAAATTAATTTTTATAATTATTTGTTTTATTTTCATTTCGAAATGTGCGCATTTTATTCGCTAATTTTGGTTAAATGTTGGAATAACACAGAATAATTACAAGCTGAATATATGAATTAAATGTAACGGTGCATAATAAAGGGGAGCAGCATTCTTGATCCTCTGGAATTCTAAATCGCTTCCTCGAAGCTGATTGGCTGCTGAATTTTGACCCTTGTTGGGATGGACCTGTTGGATAAAAGGAGAATTTCTAGAGGGATCATGAGTATTGCGAGTTGGATGCCTGTGCACAAGGGACCGACTTGTATCTGAAGAAGGGAATAGTCTCAAAGGCACCATGACAGGAAAGGATGGGGCCGTGTTGTCGGAAAGTTTGAACAAATCAAAATCAGTTTGTGCCGCTGAGAATGGGGGAAATAACAATCAACATCTGTCAAAGAGCAGCACACATCCGCCCAAATGCACGGGTTTCGGTATCCAGGAGATTTTGGGACTAAATAAAGAGCCGTCCTCGGCTCCACGGAACCCACTGGGCTCGTTCCCTGCCGGCGCGCACCTACTAGCCACCAGGTCGATGCTCGGGCCGGCTGGGGTTGGGGTCGGGATGGGATTAATTGGTCCTGGAGGTATTCCATCGTTCTACAGCCAGCCAGCGTTTCTGGAGGTGCTGTCAGACGCACAAAACGTCCACTTGCAGCCGCTCAACAGGACAGTGGGACCACTCGAAGCGACCCAATCTGCTAGTTCAGGTAGGCCTGCAAAAATCACGTTCAGGCCCTGAGGCTCGCCGTTATAAATAGCAAAGGTTCAGTTCCATATTTTTTTGTTTGTTTTTTGTTTCAGTGTTGAATGTGGGTTTGTTGACTGTCATTCCGTTAATTGATGATTTCAGCAATAGCAATAATGATAACAGGCCTAATGTTGTAAATATTCTATTATCCTTATAATCCATATTATTACTGTTGTTTGTTGAAATACACATTTTATCTAAGATAAATGGAAATGTTGCCTGTTTTATTTATCATAAACATTAGGCTAAATCCAATGAGGCTATATTATCATCATGAATAAATCAAAGTGCTGTTTTTAAATTATCGCAATACTATTTTAGATTTCACATTTTAAAAATGCCTCAACCATTTCTAAAACTGTTTTTTCCCGATATTACAGATTCAGAGGACGTCTCTTCAAGTGAAAGGAAATTATCAAAGTCTTCATTGAGCCAGAGCAAGAAGCGAAAAAAGAGACGACACAGGTAAACAATGTTAGGATAATAGAAGTGATTCACATAATTTAGCATAATAGCCTGAATAATAATATTAATAGTGGATTGTTTTGCCCATGGTCCCAGAAAATCAGACAGCTGACATAAAGCAATATGTAAAATGCTTCCTCTTTTAGAAAACTTTTGTCTCGATCGATCGGTTGGTAATTGTGGCCAAATGGCAATTATGGTTCATTTGGACACAACTGGGGGAAAAAATAAAATAAAGAATATTTTATTAAGAAATATATTTAGGAACGGACGATCTGCGGCTATATATGATGCACAATGTCTCAGATCTCTTTCCCTTTTTTTTTTTTTTTTGTGTGTGTGTGTGTGTGTGTGTGTGTGTGTGTGTGTGTGTGTGTGTGTGTGTGTGTGCAGGTTGAAAGTTACTGCGTTATTTATTTTTCTTAAGTTAATTAAGTTCTTGTAAAGTTGTGTTAATTAAGATCAGTTTGTTGTAATAATAATAATAATAATAATAATAATAATAGGCTAATAATAATAATCCAATAATAATGGTTAATAATTTACTTTGATTAAGTATTATCATTTTGGGGAGGCTTTTGTTTTTGGTTAAATTACATTTAGTAAGATTAAAGAAATGCATTAGGCTAAATGTCATTTATGGCAATTTCTTAACACCTGAAATTTTAAGTCCTCGTTAATGTGTATAAAATAGATATTAACTTGTTGTTTAATATTTCAAAACCTGAAAATAATTCCCTGCTGGCCACATTTTATTTTCTATTTGCGGATTGTCCACTTGATTTAAGTAGGCTACTTATTGAATTACAGTTTATGCATTCCCTTTGACAGTTGTCATTTCTTTGTGTATAGAACAATATTTACATCTTACCAGCTGGAGGAACTAGAGAAAGCTTTTAACGACGCTCATTATCCTGACGTATACGCCAGAGAAATGCTGGCCATGAAAACCGAGCTGCCCGAGGACAGAATACAGGTACACTCACTTTCTTTTAAATTTAATGAGATTTTAAGAAAAGAAAAGAAAAAAAAAAAAACATGTGATCAAGCTTATTGAAAAGTATGCTATTTCATGAAATAAATCAATCAGTCAATAAAAAACACTTTTTCTAATCCATATTGCTTTATTCAGTGATTTTTGCTCTGCTATTACCACGTGACAGGCTGTGTGACAGTTGTACCATTTTACCAAAGTCTTAAAGACTGCTGTTGTTTCAAATAAATCAAGAGTTGTGAGCCCGTTTAAAGTTTATAAAGTCTATAATTGCACCTGCTCTTTCACATCATAGCCCATATTTGTTCTTACCGGTCCATTTAATGCATTTTCCATTATCACACCAACATAACTTAACCTCATGGTATCACCATATTCACTTTCAGACAGCAATTGTGAAATGCTGTTTCAAATTATGTTCAATGACATTTTTATGATCATTGTAAGTTCATGCAATATAGAAACCGATGACAAAACAAAAACAAAGAATTCATGTAATAATGTTGTAGGCCTTTTTCCGAGGGTTATTTAATGAGCTGCCCTCAGTATGTGACATTCTTCACCTCTTTGCCAGGTCTAAATATTATAGGCCTACTTTAGCCTTATAATCTGTGGCTTATGAAAGAAATATGCCGAATCATAGAAGATATAGGCCTGTGTTGTATGGTGTGCAGATTCATTTTTTGTAGAATACTTGAGATGTTATAAAATGCCAAATGTGTCTTCAAACCGTTTTCTGTAGCGCTTATTTTGAATAAGTATTATATATCTTCATTTGTTACTCAAAATGCATGTTGCTGTCTCAAAATTGTTTACACAAGTTGACAAATTTTTTCCTATAACTATTGTCCCTATATTTACACAATATCACTATAAACCCCCTGGGGGCCGTTTACCTCATTATTATTATTATTGTTGTTATTATTATTATTATTATTATTCTTTTAAAGAAAACGAATTTTTAATAAAAAATAAAAAAAACAACAACCTTCCGTTATTATTTCTTTTCAACTATATTATGTTGCTCCATCAGTATTCAATAAAAAGATCTTGATACACTTACTGACCAGGAAAAAACCGCAAATTTCCCGTTGTACTTTTGTTAAATTAGTAACCTAATGCATTCAGGTTTATTCAGTGATGTTAAATCATATTTTGTAGCCTAGTAAAAACACTTTTTTTTTTTTTTTTTTTTTTTTTTAGCTAGATGATTTTTTTTTTTTTTTTACTATTCAAGTATGTTTATAGGATGAGCTTGTCAGTAAAAATATTTCTTGACGTCATACGCAGCAGGTGAGATTATATCGACTAGGCTAAATAAATTGGACGTGTGAAACAATTTGCTCTGAGTGAGAGAGAGAGAGAGAGAGAGAGAGGGAGGGGAGAGAGAGAGAGAGTGAGAGAGAGAGAGTGTGAGAGTGAGTGAGAGTGAGTGAGAGAGAGAGAGTGTGAGAGAGAGTTTGAGAGAGAGAGAGAGAGAGAGGGAGGGGAGAGAGTGAGTGAGAGTTTGAGAGAGAGAGAGAGAGAGAGAGAGAGAGGGAGGGAGAGAGAGAGTGAGAGAGAGGGAGAGAGAGTGAGAGTGAGAGAGAGAGAGAGAGTGTGAGAGTGAGTGAGTGAGAGAGAGAGTGAGAGTGAGTGAGAGAGAGAGAGTGTGAGAGAGAGTTTGAGAGAGAGAGAGAGAGAGGGAGGGGAGAGAGTGAGTGAGAGTTTGAGAGAGAGAGAGAGAGAGAGAGAGAGGGAGGGGAGAGAGAGAGTGAGAGAGAGAGAGAGAGAGGGAGAGAGAGTGAGAGTGAGAGAGAGAGAGAGAGTGTGAGAGTGAGTGAGTGAGAGAGAGAGTGAGAGTGAGTGAGAGAGAGAGAGTGTGAGAGAGAGTTTGAGAGAGAGAGAGAGAGAGGGAGGGGAGAGAGTGAGTGAGAGTTTGAGAGAGAGAGAGAGAGAGAGAGAGAGGGAGGGGAGAGAGAGAGTGAGAGAGAGAGAGAGGGAGGGGAGAGAGAGAGTGAGAGAGAGAGAGAGAGAGGGAGAGAGAGTGAGAGTGAGAGAGAGAGAGAGAGTGTGAGAGTGAGTGAGTGAGAGAGAGAGTGAGAGTGAGTGAGAGAGAGAGAGTGTGAGAGAGAGTTTGAGAGAGAGAGAGAGAGAGGGAGGGGAGAGAGTGAGTGAGAGTTTGAGAGAGAGAGAGAGAGAGAGAGAGAGGGAGAGGAGAGAGAGAGTTTGAGAGAGAGAGTGAGAGAGAGAGAGAGTTTGAGAGAGAGAGGCGCTAACGACCTAATCAAGCAATCAAGGCGGAAGAAGATTACTGGGTGACCTGAGCCATCCATCTGCTGGCACGCCTTTTAATTTCCTTCTCATTACGGTGCCTCTCCGTGAATAAATAGTTCGGAAATAAATAAATAATTCTATTTCAATCCGAAGTAAAATTAACATCTAATTAATTTCTCATCGAGTGTAATTAGTTAAATCAGAAAAGCGCGCCGTGTTCCAGGGGAAGGGATGTGGCGAGATCAAATGAAATAACTACATTGAATTTATTAGCACGGGTCAATGGCGGTGCTCTCCTGGGTCCTGCTCGTTTAATTTCCCGTGATATTTGCCCGCCTGTCCACCATCGATTGGGCTCGAAATTAACTTATTTTTCAATCAGCTTCTGCGTGCCCTTGGGGTCGTCTCTCATCGCTGTCTCCGCTCGCTTTCTTCTGAGCGCCCGATAACCAATTTCTTCGCAAAAAAGTATCTTGCATGAAATGAGGGCTATCGTCGGCATTACTAAAAAAGATTGGAAAATGGTTTTGATAATTCCTTATCCAATGTCTGGCCTCTCTGGACCCGACAGCCCCTCCTCCCCCCGTCCGTCATCTCTGCCACCAGCTATATTAGAAAAGGGCAAGTGGTGGTTAAGCACTGTGTGTAGTGCTGCGCGTGAGTCAATCTGAACTCGCGCAGCGTCCTGACAGAACTGAGCCTCAGGGCACCGGCCACTGAATGTGACGCGTCGCATGGCACATTTATCTGATATGGAGACCATGGTCCCTGTTAAACGATTTGGTTAATCAGCAGACCAACTATTGAGCCAATGTATCTAATTTCTTGTCAGAGAGTTGATGGTCAGACTCAGTCCTGTAAATTAGATATAAAATGCATATTTGGTATTCTATGTTTGTATTATACATTTTCAAATACATAGTCATTTGTTTAATTAGCCATTCCATTTTTACATATACACTCACTGAGCACTTTATTAGGAACACTGTGGTCCTAATAAAGTTCCCAACATGGCCTTCTGCTGTTGTAGCCCATCCTCCTCAAGGTTTGATGTGTTGTACATTCAGAGATGCTATTCTGCTCTCTACAATTGTACAGAACGGTTATCTGAGTTACCGTAGCCTTTGTCAGCTCAAACCAATCTGGCCATTCTCCATTGATCTCTCTCATTAACAAGGCATTTCCATCTGCAGGACTGCCTCTCACTGGATGTTTTTGGCACCATTCTGAGTAAACTCTAGAGACTGTTGTGCGTGAAAATCCCAGGAGATCAGCAATTACAGAAATATTCAAACCAGCCCGTCTGATACCAACAATCATGCCATGGTCGAAATCACTGAGATCAAATATTTTTCCCCATTCTGATGGTTGATGTGAACATTAACTGAAGCTCCTGACCCATATATGAATGATTTTATGCACTGCACTGCTACCACACAATTGGCTGATTAGATAATTGCATTAGTAGGTGTACAGGTGTTCCTAATAAAGTGCTCAGTGAGTGTAGATTGTGCACTATTTGCATGGTTATATGTTTAGGTTAAAGGAATATTCCTGGTTCAATATGCGTGTTATCATGATTTTAATGTGATAAAATTGTACAACTTTGTTGCCATGGCGATGTAATGTCCACAAACCCTAAAATGACTGTAAAAATTACAATTTAAACAACTTTACAGCTCAGATAATACACAAGTTTTAACAGAAGAATTAATGTAATTGCTTTTATAAAATTATAAGCTTTCTGCCTTTAAAACCCTCCAAAAATTGGCCCCCATTCACTTCCATTGTAAGTGCCTCACTGTAACCTGCATTTTTGACAGATGAGTCGAAATTATTTTTTGTGGTGATCAACATTATGCCACAAATGCTGTCGATTGAGCTTAACTTGTATTGAACCTGGAATATTCCTTTAATAATCTATATGCAAATCACATCTGACAGGTGTGGTTCCAAAATCGACGGGCCAAGTGGAGAAAGCGGGAGAAGTGTTGGGGTCGCAGTAGCGTGATGGCTGAATACGGGCTCTACGGTGCCATGGTGCGTCATTCCATCCCTCTGCCCGAGTCCATACTGAAGTCTGCTAAAGATGGCATCATGGACTCCTGTGCTCCCTGGCTTCTAGGTATGCCAGATAATCTTAAGATTGCATTATGATTGTGATACGAGTTATTATTATTATTCTTAAATAGTAGCAATACAATTCAAATGAAGAGACTGGGAAACTCTAGATTCTCCTGTCCTCTTATACCCTAAATACTGTAAATAATTTATAATCCAGTACTGCATAATTTCAACTTTTACATATGTACACTATATGAATCAAAATAACATGTTACTGAGAGATAATGAGATAGATAGAGAGAGAATGCTGATTTACATTATCTCTATAAGTTAAAGTTAATTTGTGAATTGTAAATTAAGCAATTTGATTACTATTATAATAACGGTATTGCAGATGCTTTATTACTAAAGCAACTTACAATTATTTTTATTTTTTTTGGGTGAAAATACCAAAGCAGATAACAGCAGGATTTTTAATTTTTTATTATTTTTTTTATATATAAGTTTTTAAAAATTGTGGTGTACAGTATTACAATTATATAAGGATGCTCCAGAAGATATTACAGCTCTTTGTTAATTCTGTCACCAAGGTACATATTTTAGTCAGATAATTAAATTGCTACTTAAATTACAAGTAAGTAATCTACTTCTACTTAAATTCTGAAATGATCATAACCCACAAAAATAATAATATTTTACTCTCATGGTTCAGATTAGTCATATGCTCTTACTAAATCTAAAATCTGTCTCTTGCTATTTTCAGTTCAAGATGGTTTTCCTACCACCAGCTGCTTTTCTAAACACGAATACCCACCATTCTTTGCAGGGATGCACAAAAAGTCCTTGGAGACTGTTGCAGTCCAACCAAATGAGATGTCAGATGTCCCTCAGAAAGCGACCAATCCCAAGGCAGATGAGGGCGAGACTGAGGAAAGGAGGACAGAGTCACCTATGTCCAAAGAGGAACTGAGGGAGAACAGCATTGCTGTTCTCAGGGCAAAAGCACAGGAGCACAGTGCCAAAGTGCTGGGAACAGTGTCCTCTGAGAAACTAGAGCACAAAATGGAGATATCGGTGACAGAGCAGAAGTTCAGCAAACAGATAGACACAAAAGAAGAGGAAAAGAGTTCTTAGATTATGCACAGTAATTCTTCATTCATCCATTTGTAGCACCATAAAACATAGTTTTGGAGTGAACATATCTGGGCTATTTTCTCTTCCTAATATTCTTGAACTTTTCCTAAGAAAACTTTCGATTCTCATGGTTGCTCTGCATTTTGTTTTATTTAGCAAGGTCAAAATGAGTTACCGTAGACTATTTTGATATTTATAGAAGCGTCACTTCCATCATCTTCATGCTGTTTTTAATATATAAATAATTCCAGACATAAAATATTCTATGAATACAATGCTTTAAAAAGGAGCATGCTTGTGCCCTTTGCCACGACAAAAAAATGTCAATGTTGGCAGCTTCAGTTGAGTAAGACCATACATGTTTGACACTAAATTTCAGTATTGTCATTATCCAAAAATTATTGATGAAATACTCCTAATGGGGTTTGAAAAAGCAGGATTCAGTGCATTCATTTTCATTTAGTACAGTATCCCTTTCAAACTTCTCAATGGTTAAAAAGTTGTAATAGTGTATTGCTGTATATATTGTAAATTGAGATGGCTTGCTACAGTATTGTTTGAACTATACATCAATGTACTGTAGTCTTATTATGTGCTTTTTTCGTAACATGTAAAATGCAGTACAAATTATTAAAAAAGGATGACAGTTGTTAACCTGTTCTAAGTGTATTTTAAATCATACTGAACTTATGAAGAAAAGACATAAAATGTATTACTTCCATGAAAATCTGCATTTAGTATGTATTTGGAAGAGAATCAGTTCCGTTTAAATTAAGATGTCAAATGTATTATACAAAAAGACAATGCTTTAAACAGTGCTTTTAAAATCTTAATCAGTGCTAAAAACCTCTATTGCATTTTGCAATGGTTTGCTCTATCAAGCCTGAAGTAGCAATCTTTTGTGTGTAGCCTAAACAGTTCTGTGTCAATGGGTGTAATCCGATGCAGTTGAGAAGCGTCAATCTGGGCAGATTGGGCCAGTGCAGACATATGGGACAGAGCATGAAAGCAGCCCCAGATAAGGGGCTCTCAGTGAGAGCACTAAATTACTGAGGTTAGTTCTCATGCTCACACGGGATCTTATCCTGATGAATTAATACCTTTTTATCCTTCATGTGTTGACTTATATACCATATTTTTTATTTTCACTTGCTGTTAGATATCTATCTATCTGTCTGTCTGTCTGTCTAGCAAACAAAGACACTTCATTTTACTCATTAGTATTCTCTCCCATATTTCCAATTACAAATTGGAAATCCTTGCATAACAGGATAGAGAAAAGGATGGTAATTATCTCAGAAATGTTCATAATTAAATATTAGCCATAAAAAATTACCATGTTTGAACCCAAAATAAATATAAATAAATAGGTCTCCTTTGCGGACTAATCCACAAATCAAATCAATCAGGATTTGTGCTGATTAGAATTGTTTTATGTATCCCAAACAATGTTGAACCCTCTCTCTTTTTCATCTGGGCTGTTGATCCTTTCCATGCCCTTATTACGGCCTGTCAACAGATTATTGATATACACTGTTAATTCAATCCTAATTTAATTTACTTAGTGTCTGTGTAATTAATTATTTGACATCTGGGGTGATAAGGCTAGGCTAATGTAGAAACCGAATATACTGTATCTCTAGCTGCATTTCTGACATCTCTGTCACTCTGTCAGGCATATTAGCTATTTACATTTCTCTGTATTGCTATAGGATTTTTTTTTATTATTATTATTTGATTTATTTTTTGATAAATGAAATGCAAATTGTAAATTTAGTCAGACATGTGGGTGCTGATCTAGAGACTTGGTTAAGCTGTTTGTGACTATTACCAGTCTCTGCTTCGGACTTATCACAGCTCTCTCAGCATTCCCCTACTCTCACTAAAAAGAATCCTGAATTATTGTAAAGCAACTCGGGCTAATCCCACAAAAGTCACTAATGGTGGCCATTAGGCATGACTGCGGGATAGCTGGACCAATCTGGGATATGACGATGATCAGAGTTAAGATAAGTTCTCTTAGTGGAAAATCCGTGCTATCTTTTAAGTTATTTCTTAATCAGATTGTGAGGATCACCCAGCTGCAGCAATATTAAGTGACGTAGGTGTAATTAGAATATTTTACAAACTGTCTTGTGTGGCTGACTATAACAAAGTATCACAAATGAGTATAGAAAGAAGGATATTTCTTTTAATTACAGGATATTAAAAATGTATCCATATAAAATACATCACTCAAATAAATAAATTTTTGATATCAAATTGTTTTGAATTATTGATTTCTATATCTAGCAGTAATTTCATATTAGCTGGCCCACTGATTTAATGACGAGTCTTGTTTAATTTGCAAGATTATTATACAGTCTAAATCTTGTGTACATTTCACATTCATTCATTCATAATTTAAGTGATGTAAATGTAAATGATGAAAGTGTGTGTGCGTGTGTGTGTGTGTTCTATATATATATATATATATATATATATATATATATATATATATATATATATATATATATATATATATGAAGACTTCCAAATTCTATACTTAGCTATGTACTGTATGAGCAGTCCAACAAAACATTAAGACTGTGTGCATTGCAGTGTTTAATATTTTAAAATGTATCTGTTACGAGTTTGACTGGACAAGAAACTGTGGTCAGAGTCATGCATTCTTATACTACAAAAATGTTGAAGGCATTTGTTTAGTGGACCTTATCATCAGAGACCATTGAACCCTGTCAATAGAATCCAAGATTATTGGTGTTGCTCTTAATTAGGCTATTTTGACCCAGGGTCCTCTTTGGTCAATTGTACTTTAGAAGAATGGCAATGATGTGATAAGGCACATTTAATTCCCTCTTGTGACAGCACTGAGTCAAAAAGATTTGGAGACCATAAAGATCGAGGAAATGTAAAAGCAGTACTTTCCTGCCCCCTGCTGGAGGTGTACTGTAAAATAGGTCATTAATTGTTTTACAATTGTTTTTCTCACCAAAACTTTATCAGCTGATGTTCACTTCATGATAAGCTCAGTAATAAGCTTACAAGCCCATATAGGCCTACTTAAAGGAATAGTTCACCCCAAAATGAAAATTCTCACATCATTTACTCACCCTCATGCCATCCCAGATGTGTATGACTTTCGTTCTTCTGCTGAACACAAACAAAGATTTTTAGAAGAATATCTCAGCTCTGTAGGTCCATACAATGCAAGTGAATGGTGGCCAGAACTCTGAAGCTCAAAAAGCACACAAAGGCCACATAAAAGAAATCCATTTGACTCCAGTGGTTAAATCCATATCTTTAGAACCGATATGATTGATGTGGGTGAGAAACAGATCAGAGTATAAGTCCTTTTTACTATTAAATTTTTTTTCAATTGCTTTGGCCCATTTTTTGAAACAGTCTTAACATACTCAAAAACTGTAAGTGCAATTGTCACAACTGTTTTATGGGACATCACAACACTATTGCATATCTGCAAAATGTAGTAACTCACCCAAAACATTTAATTCAAGCTTCAAAACAGTTATTGTGTCAGTAAATTGGCCAATGCCAGTGTAACAAAGTTCTTAGTTTTCGTGGCAAGGAGGAAGCGGGAGATTGCGAGATCCATCATCTGCACCCCCGGTCTGTAGGCCACCTCAAACTTAAAAGGCTGAAGAGCCAGATACCAACGGGTGATCCACGCATTGGTATCCTTCATGCGATGAAGCCACTGGAGCGGGGCGTGGTCCGAACAGAGGGTGAAAGCCCATCCCAGGAGGTATTTCCGAAGGGTGAAGACCACCCACTTGATGGCCAGACACTCCTTCTCAACGGTGCCGTACCTTGCCTCTCTCGGCTGATGTACAGCACTGGGCGATCCTCCCCCTCGACCACCTGGGACAACACGGCTCCCAATCCCCTGTCTGACGTGTCGGTCTGTACAACAAAAAGGAGAGAAAAATCAGGAGCATGCAACAACGGCCCACCACAAAGCGCAGCCTTCACCTGCATAAAAGCCTGTTGGCATGACTCTGACCACTGGACCGGGTCTGGGGCTCCCTTTTTAGTAAGATCAGTCAGCTGGCTGGTGACGTCCGAATAATTAGGCACAAACCTCCTATAAAAGCCAGCCAGCCCCAGGAACTGTCACATCTCCTTTTTGGTCTTGGGTCTCAGGCAGGCCGCAACCACTGCGGTCTTATCAGTTTGGGGGCACACCTGCCCGTGACCCAAGTGGAACCCCAGAAACCGTACCTCCACCTGTCCAATTGCGCACTTCTTAGGGTTTGCCATGAGTCCCACCCATCGCAGTGACCTCGGAACCACCCCCAGATGCTGCATATGCCGCTGCCAATCATTAATATATATAATGATGTCATCCAGATAGGCAGTGGCGTACGCAGGGTGTGGTCTGAGGACTCGGTCCATAAGGCACTGAAACACAGCCAGGGTCCCAAACCGAACGGAAGGGTCACGAATTGGTGCAAGCCAAACGGTGTGGAGAAGGCCATTTTCTCACGGTACATTGGTGTTAAGGGGATCTGCCAATAACCCTTTGTTAAATCCAGTGTTGAATTAAAGCGAGCCGCACCCAACCGAGAGAGCAGTTCGTCAATACGAGGCACTGGATACACGTCAAATTTAGACACTACACTGACTTTTCAATAATCCACACAGAACTGGACCGAGCCGTCTCTCTTCAGAACCAGCACCACCGGGCTGGCCCAGTCACTGTGGGATTCTTCTATTACCCCATATCAAGCATGGACTTTAATTCTTCGTGAACCACTTTTTTTGTGCTCGGGTAATTGGTAGGGATGACTGCATATCACTACCCCTGGGGTTGTTTTAATGTTTCAATTATGAGGTTCATTCGACCGGGAAGGGGTGAGAACACGTCTGAAAATTCTCTTTGCAACCGGGCTATGTCCGTGATTTGCAACAGTGAGAGGTGGTCTTCGCAAGTGACCAGGGTGCTGCGACTGGTGAAGTTCACCTCCGGTCCGAGCTCCTCCCTCTCCGGTACCACCATCGCCAAAGCCACGGGGAAGACCTCCCTCCATGGTTTTAAGAGGTTGAGGTGATAAATTTGCCGTGCTCTGCCCCATTCATTCGTTTAACCTCATAATCAACTTCCCCGACTCGCCGTGTGACCTCAAAGGGCCCTTGCCACTTTGTGAGTAATTTAGAGCTTGATATGGGTAGTAATAAAAGGATTTATCTCCCTGTGTAAATTCCCGTAGCCGAGCTCCCCTGTTATACAGCCGGGTCTGACGTTCTTAAGCTTGTAGCAAATTCTCCTGTGACAGCTGCCCCAATGTGTGGAGTTTTGCTCTCAGGTCAAGAACGAACTGAATTTCATTTTTGCTGTTTGAAGGTCCCTCCTCCCAATTTTCCCACACGACATCTTAGACACCGCAAGGCTTACACCCATACAATAATTCAAATGGGGAGAACCCCGTGGAGGCTTGTGGGACCTCTCGACTGCGAATAACAGGGGTTCAAACCTCTTATCCCAATTCCGATCATCTTCATACATGAACTTACGAAACATGTTTTTCAGGGTTTTAGTTAACCGTTCGACCAAGCTGTCCGTTTGCGGGTGGAAGATGCTTGTCCGAATCGATTTAATGCCCAATAATTCGTACAGCTCGCGTAGTGTATGTGACATAAAAGTTGTACCTTGATGAGTAAGGAATTCTTTCAGAATCCCCACTTGGGAAATTATTCTGAAGAGTGCCTCTGCAACACTACGTGCTGAGATGTTGGGCAAAGGCACTGCTTCTGGATATCGCATTGCGTAGTCCACCAGAACCAACACAAAGCGATGTCCACGTGCTGTCCACTCTAATGGCCCGACGATGTCCATACCAATTCTTTCGATGGGGACCTTAATCAAAGGAAGTGGGCGCAAAGGCGCTCTTGGAATGGCCGGCGGATTCACCAGCTGGCATTCACGGCATGCCGCACACTATCTGCGTACATCCCTGCGAATGCCCAGCCAATAAAAGCGGCCATTAGACGGTTCAGTGTCTTTTCCTGCCCTAAGTGACCCACCA
Source organism: Myxocyprinus asiaticus (assembly GCF_019703515.2). Classification (NCBI taxonomy): domain Eukaryota; kingdom Metazoa; phylum Chordata; class Actinopteri; order Cypriniformes; family Catostomidae; genus Myxocyprinus; species Myxocyprinus asiaticus. The sequence continues at coordinate 23,308,997 of NC_059360.1, forward strand.
TCGGATTATAACGAGCTGTCTGGAATAACATTTCCCGATGGCTCTTTGGTATCAATAACTGAGTTGTATCTTCCTTTGTCTGAGTGTCCTGAGTCACTCGACACAACCGGTCATTTATAATAGAAAAGTATGGAAAGGTGAGTGCAATGTTTGGCTGAAGGCAGTGACCATCAATCACTCTCAAGAGTTTTGTCTCGCGTCTGCTCCAGAGGAAATCCCCGGCAGGGAATCCTCTAAGGGCTGGGGAAGCTGAGACTTCCCCCTACCTTATGTCATCCTGACGCAGAGCTGACGTAGACGGCCCCGGCTCTGCCTCCCCAGCAAGCACATCACAAACCCCACACCGAGACGCTCTGTTACATGACCCATCCGCAAAAATTTCCCTTAATAAAGTGGAAAACGCTGACCAATTCATGCCTAAAATTAGCGGATGGGTGAGGCGCGAACTAACCACAGCCTCTACACTATGCTTTTGTCCCCGAAATTGAGTCATGGTCACTACAGGATAATCGTGGATATCCCCATGCACACACCTTACCTTCACCTTGTAACTAGCACCCAAAGCCAAGTCTTGAACCAGGCATTGATGGATGGAAGTTTGGCTACAACCCAAATCCACCAAGGCTTGGTATGTACCCCCCTTAATACTCACAGGTATGCGGTACATCCCAGCTTCATTGGGGGCAGCCTGCTGCGTGTTGAGGACCCGAATCAATGTGCCCACATCCATCAGCGGGCACTGGTCCTGGAAATGCCTGGGTTCCCCACAGCCCCAACAGACTCTGGGAGTGAGAGTGGAGAAGGGCAGGGGAAACTGGTGGGTAGTGCAATCCCGGGAGTCAAGGAGCCGGTATGGGAGGGGCTCCTTCCCATTTCCAGGGAGGAGGAACAGGATGGAAAGCAGGGGGAGGAAGGGAGACAAGGGAATGAGAGAGAGAGAAAGAAAAGGATCTCAGGGCTCGCCGGCTCCTGAATACGCCGCCATGTGGTCCTCTGCCAGCTAGATGGCCGTTTGGAGCGATGCCAGACAGTGGCACTGGACCCACTCCACTGTCCCTCTCGGAAGTCGAGCGATGAACTGCTCCAGTACCACCAGATTGATGAGAGCTCCGACATCGCATTGCTCAGCCAGCAACCACCTCCGGCAGGCATCCCAGAGCTGTTAGGCGAAGGTGAACGTGCGGCAGTGCTCGCCAATGGTCATAGAGTGGAAGCGTTGGCGCTGCTACTCGGGTGTCTGGTCGACCACGTTGCAGGATGGCTTTTCTCAAGTTGGCATACACCAGGAGGTTGTCCGCTGGTAACTGCTGCGCCGCAAGTTGGGCTTCCCCAGACAGCAGTGGAATCAATCGGACTGCACACTGGGTGCCCCTTTCTTCCACTCATAGAGCTCCAAGAAGGCCTCTGGGTCATCGAGGAGGCCCATCTTGACTAGCGGAACCTGGTTCGTGGTGGTCATGGGGCCTGAGGTCGCGGCGGCAGCACCCTCCTGGTGCAGCAAGCTTTGGAACATCTGCCGGTCCTCCACTTGGGCCTGGAGGAGCGCAATGAATCGCTGTTCCTGCTCAGTGCGCAGCTCGAGGAGGGCCTGATGTTGCGTCTGGTGGATGCTGGTAAAGGTCTTGACCACATCCTCCAGAGGTGAGGGATCCATGGTGGCATTCTTCCTCCCTTAATTCCTGGGTTTCGGTACCATTGTAACAAAGTTCTTAATTTTCGTGGTGAGGAGGAAGCGGGAGACGGCAAGATCCAACTCAAAAGGGGCTTTATTTCCCACACTTTTCACAGTCTATAAATCACACTTTTCAGTGGATACACTCAAATAAGTGTTTTTAGCACAACACAAATATTACACTCTGGAACACTCTGCTCCATGCAGCTCTCTCTCTCCCTCACTGGCGTCTGGCTCGCTCTTGATAGCCCATCTCCACTCTCACTGCAATGACAAACAGCTGTTAGAGGCAATCAGTGCCAAGTGATGATCCTTACCGTTCTCATCTCCTGATCTTGCTCTCCACTCACAAACTGGCCCTTAACCATGCCCCCACCACCATAGCCAACAAAATGAAAAGTTTTTTTGTCATCATGTGAGCCGTACTGGTCAAAATGTTTAGATGTTTTTCCACCATGGCAGTCATCCCAGGACATGTTTGTTATATACAAATTTCATTTTTGTTCTACTTTTTTGCTGACAAAGACTGCTTACTATACAATACAAGAATGTCAATTTTGTCTAGCTGAATGCTGTTGTGTATCACACTGAGCTTTTTAGATACCGATTTCAACAGTAGGTAAAAGTTTACTGGGAAAAGTCAATAATGTACAATACTGTAGTACACAGAAAAAGGATATGCACATTTGTATGTATACAGCAGTGGTGGGCGTGCATTAAAAGTCTAGGCCTTCAGTGTGATTCATGCCATTAAGAAAACACAGTTTCACAATGAATAAGACACCCTATGTCTTTGGGCATCATACATTATGTTGCAGCTAACTAGTAATACCAATTGTCATTTTAAACTCTTGTAAACTCTTACATCAACGGAAGATTGCTTTTGCACTGATGTTTCCGGCCAAATACAAAGGATGGCCGCAAAGTATTTATGTGTCCCAAGCGGGCACTGTCCTTCATAGAGACAATGGGGGAGTAAGCCATTTGGTGTTTCTCATGTAGCTCCAGAGTGGATTAACTCGCTCTTCTTACTCTGGCTGTCTGAGGAAGCTGGGCGACATTTTTGTTTCTGTTTCTGTTTGTGTTGGTTCCGCCTAGCGGCTGGAGTTTGTTTTGTGGAATAACACTCCTTCAAGAAACTTTTGCATGGAAGGAAGATCGCTTTTACACTGAAGTTCCCGGCCAGATTGAGAATGAATATTAAGGATGGCCGCAAAATATCTACATGCCCACACAAAGGATGTCTTTTATAAATTTGACTGACTGAGTAAGTCATGGTGTATTTTTTTTATGCAGCCTCCAAGTGAATTTGACTCTTGACCATCTGAGGAACCAGGACGCCTGTTTTGTTTTCTTTTTGTGCTGGTTCCGCCTAGCGGCTGGAGTTTGTTAAGTGGAATAACACTGCTTCAGGACAGTTGTGGATGAATCTGTTCATTCTTTGTGCTAATGCCTCCTGTTGGCTGGAGTTTGTTTAATGGAGTATTTTTGCAGGCCAGTGGAATGATTATGTCATCTGCTGCACTCATAAACAGCCGGCTCACTGAACACTTGTTTGTCTGTCTGAGGAAACTGAATGGCTTTATATTGGCTGGAATCTGTTTTGTGGAGGAACACACCTTCGAGACATTTCTGTGAATGAATCTGCATGTTCTTTGTGTTTATTCTGCCTATTGGCTGGGGTTTGTTTTACAAAGTATTCTCTGTTATGAATTTTGCCTCACAAAATTTGTGCAGAAGAACCGGACTTGAGCAATCCGATGGCAAAGTTGTGGCGGGGACTCTCGTAGGCGTACATGGACCTTTTGAGTTTTGAGGGATTGATGCCGGTCGGCGTTGTCGTGCACGGGGTTAATGCGTACGGTTTTCTTTTTTCTGTTTGTTTGGTTTGGGGGGGTGTTCGGGGTTTGATTGTTGCACTAATGTTGGAATGTGGTCTGAATAATCTTGTTTTTGGCACACAACTTATTTATTCTATTATATCAATATGTCAAAAGTTAATATGAGTGGATTGTCTCTCCCCATGTGGAATGTGAATGGGTTGGGGCACCCCATAAAAAGAAGGATATAGAATGTGATATAGTGTTTCTTCAAGAAACACATCTTTCCTCGCAGGAAGCTGAAAAATTTGGGAAGATATGGGGTGGGTATGTTTTCTTTAGTGCTGGCTCAAGTAAGAGCAGGGGAGTCATTACATTGATAAGTAAACATCTACAATTCAAATCTCTCAAACAGATTAAAGATAAATTAGGAAGAGTCATTATTGTTTCAGCAGAAATTCAGGGGCAAAGGTTGGTTTTGGCTAATATTTACGCGCCTAACGTTGACGATCAGGGCTTTTTTATTGATCTTGAAGGGATGTTGCAAGCCACTGGCACCCCTCATGATATAATATTGGGAGGAGATTTTAATCTTTTGATGGACTCCTTGATCATAGTGAAGCAAAAGTGTGTAAGCCCCCTAGAGCAACATTGACGCTTCACAGGATGTGTAAAAAATTTTGGTCTTGCAGATATTTGGCGACTTTTGAACCCATCTGGTAGGGACTATAATTTTTTTTCATCAGTCCATAAGATTTATTCTAGAATAGATTTTTTTTTATATCCAAATACCTCATTTCATCTGTTGTTGATTGCTCAATTGGAAATATCTTAGTCTCAGATCACGCCCTGGTGAGTTTAGAGATGTTGCCACATATGGAGAAAAATAAATTATATAGTTGGTGCTTTAATGTATCCCTTTTGCAAAATCATGATTTCCAACAAATGTTAAAGACTGAAATCAATGTTTATATGGAGACCAACTGGTCCTCAGTATCTTCTGTGGGCGTGGCTTGGGAGGCACTTAAGGCAGTTCTCAGGGGTCGGATCATACAGTATGCCTCATTTACCAAAAAATCCAAAGCATGAGAACTCGTGGAGTTGGAAGGGAATATTAAAAGTGCAGAGGCAGAGCTGAAGTGCCAAATGTCGTCTGATGGCCTCAGAGAATTGACCCGATTGAAATACAGATATAATACTATTTTGTCGTGAAAAGTGGAGTTTTGGTTATTCAGGGCAAGACAGTCATACTTTGAGTCAGGGGACAAAGAAGGGAAGCTTTTGGCTAGATATATAAAGCAGAGAGAGTCTTTTTCTACCATTCCCTCAGTGAAATCTGCTGGTGGTGAAATTTTTACCTTGGCCATTGATATTAATAATGCCTTTAAAGAGTTCTATCTTGATCTTTATAGTTCCACGTCTTTGTCTGCTGATGAAGATATTAGAAAATTTGTGGAACCATTAGAACTTCCTAAATTGACGACTGAGCAAACAAATTCTATTGATTCTGAGATAACCTTGGAGGAGCTTTATGAGGTGGCCTGGTCGTTTTACCGCTGAATTTTTTCGGTCTTATGCTACAGAATTGGCTCCACTTTTGTTAGAAGTTTATACGGAATCATTAAAGAATGGAAAGCTTCCCCCAACCATGACACAAGCACTGATCAGTCTGATTCTTAAAAAGCACAAAGATACAAGCAAGTGTAAAAGTTACCTTCCAATTGCCCTGATCCAGCTAGATGAAAACATTTTGTCAAAAATTTTGGAAATGCATGGGCTCAGGAGTACATTTATTGGTTGGATTAAGTTACTTTATAGACACCCTGTAGCAGTGGTACAAACAAATGGATTAATTTCAGATTATTTTACTCTGAACACTCGGTAGGGTTGCCCTCTTTCCCCATTATTGTTCTGTCTTGCCCTGGAAACATTAGCAGCCGTGATAAGAAATGAGGATGATTTTCCAGGGGTGATGGCGGGAGGTGTGGCGCATAAGCTTATGCTTTACGCAGATTATATTTTATTATTTGTCTCTGACCCTACTAGATCTATGCCTTGCCTCCACAGAATTATTAATTCCTTTTCCAAGTTCTCAGGATACAAAGTCAATTGGTCTAAATACGAAGCTTTGGCTCTGACAGCGTACTGTCCAGTGACGGCCTTCAAGCCGGGCACTTTCCAGTGGCCCAAACAGGGCATTAAGTATTTGGGTATTTTATTCCCAGCAAATTTGTCTGATTTAGTTAGAGTTAATTTTGACCCTTTAATAAAAAGTTTTTTGAGAGATGTGGACAGGTGGGCTTCATTACATTTATCGATGATTGGGAAGGTTAATGTTATTAAAATGAACTGTATTCCAAAATTCAACTACCTGCTACAGTCACTCCCTATAGATGTCCCCCTCTCTTATTTCAAGCAATTTGATAGTATAGCGAAGTCCTTCATTTGGAATGGTAAATGTCCCAGACTACATTTCAACAAATTACATTGGCCGATTGACAAATGTGAGCTAGGCCTACCCAAGATTTAGTTTTATTATTATGCGTTCGGTCTCAGGCATTTGGCTCATTGGTTGTTTCCACCTGAAAGAGCCCCTCCCTGGTTTTCTATTAAACAGGAAGTCCTTGCCCCTATTTCGCCATTGCAAAGCCTTTCTATCAAACTAACCGGAGAAGCTAAGTTACACCCCGTTATCTCGCATTTGCTCTCGGTATGGACAAAAGTGTCCAGAGTGTTTAATTCAGACGTTTATTTGAATGCTGCCTCGAGCATATGGCTGAATCCAAAATTATGTATTGATAAGTCCCCCTTCTGCTGGTCAGAGTGGATTGTGAGGGAGGTTACTACACTCGGTGACCTGTATGAGAGTGAAGTGTTGAGATCCTTTGGTAATTTGGCTCAACATTTTGGGATTCCAAGATCTCAATTTTTTAGGTATTTACAGTTGCGCCACCTGCTCTGTACTATTTTTATGAGTAGCATACACCCCCCTAAAGCGGCAGACACTCTGGGAGTGGTGGTTACTGCTACTGGTCATGAGACATCAGTGTATTACTCCCTGCTAGTTCAGAGTCTGGGGGACAGAGCTTTAACCTCTATCAAGAGACTATGGGAGAAAGATTTTAATTTGGTATTGGACGAGTGTGGGCTGGGATTCTAAAAAACGTGAAGTCTGTATCTAGAGATGCAAGGGTGCAACTTATACAATTCAAGATTCTACATAGATTCTGTTGGACCCCCTCTAGACTGTATAGGCTTGGTCTTAAAGACACACCCAACTGCTGGCGTTGCCAATCGGAGGATGGAGACATGGCCCATGTTTTTTGGTGGTGCGTGGAGATTCAGGAATTTTGGTTGAAAGTACAGAGTTTTGTGTGTGACATGTCGGGCATTCGAATTTCGTTTTGCCCCAGACTCTGTGTTTTGGGTGATGGGGCGGTCATTGACGTAGGTGACAAATACATAAAAGATTGGGTCCTCAGCAGTGTGAAGAAAGTCGGTGGGAGCACCCTCATTTTGGGAGTGGTGCGAGGAGATGGGAAGGGTGGCAGCCTTCGAAGAGGTAACTTGTAGAATTTTGGGGATATGGGATTCTTTTAATGGGAAATGGGGTAGATGTTTGATGTTTTTGGGGGGCTCTCGGTGTGGGACTGTGGAGAGAGAGGCATAGTTTTAGTTTTGTGTGTTTATTATATGTGTATGTATATATATATATATATAATTCTCTCTGTGTGTGTGTACTTATGTAAGACCACTGGGATGTTTGTTTGGAGTCGGGTGGGGTTCTTGATTGGGGAGAGGTAGTAGTGGGGGTTAAATGTTAATTCATTGTATATCTGTTTTGTTTTTCTTTGTCTTTGAAGAATCAAAAAAAAAAAAAAAAACATTTAGAGTGACTGAGAATGAAAGGATGAAAATATTTATTTATTTGGCATTTTAGGCCAGAAGAGAACGCTTTGCTGGCCCTGAGAATTCGCCACTGGTATACAGTAAATGTATTTTTGTTGCAATGTGTTACATGTAAACAGAAAATTCACATTTGCATGTCCATTTTTGCACATTTCTTACATGTAAAGTCAGATATAGTCAACAGGAAATTGCCACAAAATGACATCCATAAAAAAAAAAAAAACAGCAACAAGGAAAAAAACAATAAACAATAAACTGTACCTCCTCACAGTATGTAACTACAAGTTCCCATCTTGTGGGTGTACATCCTGTCGCTCTTGTTGGTCTGGCCAGAGATTTAGCAGACATCACAAACATTCCATGTCATAGATATTTATGGAATATACATGTATGTCTGACAGATTTTGATAATTGAATTTATAATTTTGCATGTGATGGCTCACACGATGAAAGAATGTTTAGAAGTTGTGAAGAGTATGACAATTTCACTGAGAATCAGCTCATCCGTTTTGATCAGCAAGCCATGCGCATTTAGTTATTGTGCAAATTGTAGACAATTGCACACGTGCCAAAACACGTGCAATTTGCTTAAATTAATAAGAAATTCAAATCTGGTGTGAATGAGAAACTAATTGTTTAGAGATTTGAACTTAATGTTTTGAAAAAAATAATTATTTTTCGAGAACTGAGCCAAAGTGATTGAGAAAAACTGTAATCTCCATTTACACTATAACATTCTTTTGTTTTTGGAGATTTGCATTCTTCGTGCATATCACCACCTACTGCGCATGGAGGAGAATTTATAGTATTCAATACATGATATAAGACAGCTGCCATTATTTTGTAATGGATGTTTAGTAATTAAATAGGTCACCAATTATCTAATAATAATGTATACTTTTGAGGTTTAGGAATTAAAGTGATAACACTCTGTCTTAGAGATGCAGGTAAGGATCCTCTGTTAATAGCTTCTTCATATACAGCAAGTAAATATGTAGATACACAGTGAGGTAAGGCCGTCACTTCCAGAAGATTTGTTATTTTTCAGTGCTTTTATTTGTAGCTCAATTTCAGTAAGAGAGATTTTGAGAGCATTCTACTTTACTTTCTGATGACAGCATTTTTGCATTCTTAATAGTCTTCAGTAACATCTTCATCAAGTTTTAGTTTTCTAATCAAACTAATTTCTGAATTCCTTTTCTCAAGGTTGAAAAAGTATTTACGTTTCACCTTCTTCCATCCACTTTCTTCTAGATCTCACAAAGGCCGCTCTGGCTTTTTATTTTTATTTATTTAAAAAAAAAAAATTTAATATAAATATTGTCTAGTTCTAACTGTACATTTTCTAAAACAATATTATGGAATGGGTGGGTGGATAATTTGGGATCTCTCGAATTATGTATTCAATTCATGATCTTCTTTCCTTTCCAAACTGAATGCTGAATTGTCTTATCTCAAATTTCAGTAGTTCCCAAATCTTACCATATTCTTTAAGAATATTTGCCAATGTTTACTTATTAAAGGGATAGTTCACCCAAAAATGAAAATGATCTCATCATTTACTCACCCTCATATCATCCCAGATGTGTGAGTTTCTCTTGTCTGCTGAACACAAATTAAGATTTTTAGAAGAAAATTTCAGCTCTGTAGGTCTGTACAATGCAAGTAAATGGTGATCAGGTCTTTGAAGCTCCAAAATGCACATAAAGGCAGCATAAAAGCAATCCATATGACTCCAGTGGTTTAATTCATGTCTTCTGAAGTGATCCAGTTGATTTTGGGTGAGAATAGACCAAAATGTATCATCTTGTCTACTTGGCGATCATTATTTCAAGCTCGATAACACTTCTTATAACTCTGCGCATGCCTCAAACACTAGGAAGTATAATTGAGCTTGAAATAATGATCAGGCCAATAGACTGTGATGGCAAGATGTACAATGATACAGGAAATATATTTCAGTCTGTTCTCCCCAAAACCAACTGGATCGATTCATAAGACATGGATTAAACCACTGGAGTTTTATGTTTTACTTTAAAGCTGACTGTATCTCCTTTTTGGAGCTTAAAAGGCCTGGTCACCATTTACTTACATTGTATGGACCTACAGAGCTGAGATATTCTTCTTAAAGTCTTTGTTTGTGTTCAGCAGAAGAAAGAAAGTCTTACACATCTGGGATGGCTTGAGGGTGAGTAAATGATGAAAGAATTTTCATTTTTGGGTGAACTATCCCTTTAACGGTTGGAATCGTTTCACATAAGCCTAATGTATTAGAAGTGAATCATTTAATTTCCAGTAACCTAGGTTCCTATACTTCAATAGGTTATTTTCAAACCTAATTTTTAGGGTTAAAGGTGCACTCCGTAATTTTTGAACTTTGTTGAAAAATGGCTTACACTGACATCTAGTGGCCTGGATGTTTCATCATTCAAACAGTAGTTTTTAGTTAGCTATGCCATTGTAGATATTCACTATGCACAGTAAACCAGGATTACTTTAATCCATGAATGAAAGTGTCCAATAACAGGGCGGTTACTGAGTAGTGAGTAGTATACAGTTGGACATGTGATTCTAACATGGCTGCACCCATGAAATGCCCCTGCTCCATGTACAATAAAACAGCTTATATAAGGTTACTGATATGACTGAACTCTTCATCTCACATGAGTGGTCATGATTTTATACATATGTTTCAAAATTACTATTCATTTCTTTAGAAGTACAACTTGAGGAAAAAAATGACCGAGTGCACCTTTAAAGCTTTATGATCAGTGTGAATGGCTGGGGAGATTTCAGTTTGTAAAACATCAAGTTGTAAATCTGAAGAAATTAGCAAGATGTTTATTCTTGATTGTTGGGTCATTTCCTTTTAACCCCAAGTGAACTGTCTAACAAGAGGGTTTCAACATCTCCATCTGTCTATTAGGTCTAAATTACGGCAGAAAATTGTACGTTTGTTATCTTGACTAATGGGTTATCTGTAGGATACTATAGATACTATAATATCTACAGCATGATCATGAACCATGTTAAAATTTCCACAAATTGTGATTTGTGATTAGGGTTGCAAAGGGGCGGAAAATTTCCGGTAAATTTCCGGAAACTTTCCAGAAACTTTCCATGGGAAGTTAAGCTGGGGAATTTTGGAAATATTGGAAAAAACTCTGGGCACTTGGCTATATGCTGCTGCATCTTTGTGGCATTCTTAACATAGGTCTTTGCACAGTATTTGCAGATGTACACAGCCTTCTACATTGAGTGAGGTGAAATGTATCCACACATCAGACATTGGCATTGTTGGCACACGTGGCATTGTTCTGTAGAATAAGATTAGAAAAAAGCCTGTAAAAAACACTAATGCAATGCCATGCACAGATATATAAACAGTTTGCTAAACAATTGGAATATTCTGGAATGGTAAAAATACTTTACAATTGATGCTGGACAAATGAATAGAAATAGGCTAGATGAATAGATGAACACTCCTCAATCAGCATGATAAATCAAACTATAACCTACGTTGTTGTATGATAACAGAAAACTGGCTAGCAGAAGAAACAGCATCACAGTTGAGCTAGCTAGCACCATGATAGCTAGCCACTTAAATTGTCAATGAAATGGTGTTAGCTAGCATACATTTAGCATATCTGATTTACTGGCTAGCTAGCTACTGTATAAACCCATTTTGATTTAGTATTTGCAATTAAACTTTAATACCATAGATCAAATATATTTACCCTAGTAATATCATCAAAAATTACTTGACTGGATGTAGTCCTTGGGTTCAAATGCAGTAGTGTGGCTTCAATAGTCCTGCTGTAGTAAGTAGCCTGCAGTAAGTAGTGTGCTGTGTTCATGTGATTGAAGAATGTGCAGGGTAGAAATTCAACTGAATTTGCATTAAATCTGGTTGTTTTAACCAAGATTATGCTGCAAGATGTTTTTTTTTTTTTTGTTGTTGTTTAAGTTCCCTGTTATAGGCTAATTTATAATTTTGCAAATTTCCAGTTTATTCCCATTAATTCCCATATATTCCCGTTAATTCCCATGGAAAGTTTCCAACTTTGAAAATTCCCGGAATTTTGCAACCCTATTTGTGATACTACTTAACTGAGAGAGCATGATGTCTGAGAGATATGGTTCAAAGAAGATGAATTGTATCCATAAATATTACACAATGTATATATATTGCAACAGGTTTCAATAACTAAAAATACCCAACGTCCTTTAATATCACAATTGTTATAAATAACTTTCTCTCTAAAACTGCCTTTCAGAATTATTTCCATGATCTGACCAAATGTCATCACCCCATAGGTTGTTCCAAAAAGAAACAAAAACAAAAAAAAAATCTCCTTCACATGAGTGAGATTCTTGTAAATAAAATCTGCCGGTCTCTTTGCAACACAAACATTTGCGTTGAACTTGGCCATTCTTTCACCGTTTTAGATGGCGGAAATGACGTAATTTGTTGTTAACCATCCTCCGTGCTGTCGTCATCAGTGGCAAAACCAATTGCGGGACTACCGTTACCCTCGTGAGCGTCTCTGGATTATACTCGTTTTGTTAAGCTTGAAATGTTTTGAGCTGGGTTTTGAATATCGCACGTATAACTCAATCGTGAATACTAATAGTTTGCAAGTCAGCGGCCGCTTCTCGTTCTCTTGTCAGGGTTCTTTCATCAGCTAGCAAGTTTTGCTCCTGTAAGCAAAATGGCGGACAATGAAGACGATAATAATTCAGCGAGCAAATCTGCAGCCGCGAACATGGAAAACGTCGAAGAGAGTGAATCTGTGCTACAGGCTGAGGCGACACAGACCCCCGCGGAGGGTGAAAATAATCAAGAAGGAGCGAATACTAAACCGTGCACCGTGAGCTCGACTGAAGAAGGGGGCGTTGATCAAGGCCTCGCCGAGTTAATGCAGAGCGCGTCGGAGATGGATGTCAAAGTTGTGGACAGTACTGAAGAGGTGATCGGACAGCTCGTGGGCGGTGAGATTATAACCGATCAGAATATCATAACGTCTTACGTTCAGACCGCTGCAGATGATGGCGTAACGGCTGAATGCGCCACTGTGAGCGGCGAGGTCTTAAACGCTCTTGCACCAACGACCACCATCATTTACGTACAGCCCGACGGCAGCTTTGTGGAGAGCTCGGGGTTAACAGCGGAGGAGCAGCAACAACTAATAGAGCAATTATCGAAGCAACAGTTAGTCCATGTGGCAGGGAATGAGGCGGCCGCGAAACCGTCCCCCGCCCCCACCGTGGAAGTGCAGCAGGTTATAGTCAGTAAAGCACAGGTGATCGCCCAGGCCGAGCCGGCTGCTGTTCATACAACGACCCCGAAGATACTACAGAAAGATGTCACGGCGCCACCGACGTCGTACATTACGTTGGAAGCGAGTAATCTGCAATTGGCGACAGCGATCCAGACGCAGCCCGTGAGTATCGTGCAGAACGCGTCGCAGCAGCTGCAGAGCGTCGCCAAACAGGTCACGCTGCAGCAGGCGCAGAATGGCGCGCACACGAGCAGCCAGAAGGTAACATGATATTGTCTAACATAACTCAGATTTGCAACAACAAAACTGATTTCTTTCTTATTAGCCAACGCTGTCATAAAAAATGGAGAAATTAAACAAAATAACAAGGATTCTGAAATCTTAAAGGAATATTCCGGGTTCAAAACAAGTTAAGTTCAATTTGTGGTTAATGTTGATTACCACAAAATATAATTTCGACTTGTCCCTACGCTGAAATTTTTTTTGGAATGAGATTTACTTACAAAAACCTAGGAAACAATTTCCACGCAGAAATTGCTGGTAAATTAAACAGACCATATTTTCAATTAAAGGCTACACACAGTTCTTGGTGACTTTCATTAGAAATTCTCTAGTAGAGTTTAAACGCTTTTTTTTGTACAGTTTACTCAGGCAGTGTAGTACTAAATTAAGCCATGCTTTTAAAAGTGTACTGGCATGTCAGTGCTTTTTTTTATTTTGTACATATTTAATTATGTACCATATAACATACAGAAGCCTTCCACAGGGAAGATTAATGCATACTTTGTAGTTTATTAGACAACATCATCTTACTTTAATCGCGATAGAAACAAGATCCAGAGCTGAGCACACACACCTCAAAACACCATAAGTTACAATCAACAGATCTTTTTTTTTTGTTTTTATTTTTATCATAAACGGGTAATTTTGAGTGAAAAATGAACTTCAGACTTCACAAAACAAAACGTCACCAATCGTAACAACAAATTCGACAATAAAATTGGTGTAAATAAACTGTGAAGGTATATTCCGGAAATTTACTCAAATTAGCAAATAAATATGACAAGTTTTTCTCCTTTAGGATTCATGCATGATAACGCATTAAGATAATAAACAATCATAAATAATATTTACTTATAAGCTAGAGCATTCATTTTTACATGTTTGAATTGAGGACAATTGTAGAATTTACTTAATCATTTTTCAAATTCACATTTAAACTTATTCAGTTTAGAAAATACTTAATCTACTTCACCACAAAATATAATTTTACAGTGAGGCATTTACAATGGAAGTGAACACTGTTTCTAAAGTAAAGCCACAAAACAAACAATATGCATGTTAACATGATTTTTAGTGTAATAAAATCGCTTACCAACCTTTTCTGTGTTAAGTTATAGACAATTTCACAACTTCGTTGCCATGACGACACCCAAACATGACCATAAAAACAATGATTTAAACAACTTTACAGCTCAAATATTACACAAGTTTTAACAGAAAAATGAATGCAAGTGCTTTAAAAAAAAAAAAAAAAAGAAGAGCTTTTTCTGCCTTTAAACCCTCCAAAAATTGGCCCCATTCACTTCCATTGTAAGTGCCTCATTGTAACCTCGATTGTTTTTTTTTTTTTTTTTTTTTTTTTTAAAGGATGGACAAGTCTAAATCGATTTTTGTGGTAATCAACATTATGCCACAAATGCTGTCGATTGAGCTTAACTTGTATTGAACCCGAAATATTCCTTTAAACCGTATAAATGAGATCCTATTTTAATTTATGCTTTCACAGTTGTTGCAGTTGTAGTAACTATAGCCTTGTGTTTAGACAGAAACTTATTGTTTTTTTGTTTTTGTTTTTTTGTAAAAGAAACAGATTGATTCATAATAACTTTGTATTTGTTTAGTCACTTTAGGAGAGTTTACAGTTCTTTACAACACTAAGGGTCTCTGGGTCTTTAATAAGTTTTGTTCTATTTTAATGTGATTAGAGCAGAAACCCACCCATTTATTTTACTTTCATTTAGTATGTGTGCAGTCAATCAAATATTTTTTTAGGCCACATATTGTGGTTAATGAATGATTTAGCCATTTATTTTCAATGCTAATATTTGTTTTCCACTCTGAATTAATCAGGCAGCTGAGCCCATCCAAATGAAAGTGCAGACACCACTGAAGCAAGACAATAAGCAACTTCAGACAACCCCAATAGCGATTTTACAGCCGCAGAAACTGTCAGCCGGTCAGCCACTTGTGAAAGTTTCAACCGTAGGAACACTGAGCAGCCCACAGATCATCCACATCACCCCAGTGCCAGGACAGCAGCAATATTTCCTGCAAAACCCAGGTGAACCTCCTATTCAGCTTCTCCTTCAGAAATCGGCTCCTGTGGTTAGCACCATCTCTCTCCCCATTGGGCATAAAGTACCTGTGTCTGCACCTGCCACGATCAAAAGTCCTTCAGCCAAGTCTGCAGTTGCTCCTGCCACTATTACAAAGGTCCTTACACCATCTACAAAAGTTTTATCCCCTCCGGCCAAGGTTGTAACACCAAACAAATATGTAACTGTGGTCACAAAGACTTCAACTCCAGCCGTTGAAAAGGAAAAACTTCGAGATAAGAATCGTCAGAAGAAGCCTCTAAAAATCCAAACCCGCTCTGGTCGGGTGTCCAGACCACCTAAGCACAAGGTCAAAGACTACAAGTTTATTAAGAATGAGGACTTGGCAGAAAGCCATCAGTCAGATTCCGATGACTACTCTGAGATAAGTGTGGAGGATGAGGATGGAGAGGAAGGCAGGAAGAAGACTTCAGATGTCACTCTCAACTTCCGTGACAAAGCCTTTAAATGTGAAACATGTGAGAAAGCCTACATTGGTGTTGCTGGTTTGAATAGACACTATAAGCTAAATCCCACACATGACAAGAACCAGACTTACCCTCAAGCAGAAGATTACTCTAAAACTAAAGAGAAACGATCTGAAGTGACTGATACTAGTCATGCAAAATCACTCAGTACTCAAAAAGTAAGATGATTTGCTTCACATTCTCTTCTTGGTGTTTTCATGCATTGTTAGTCAAGCATGCGTCTATATAGTATTGCTATTCTAATGGAAAATGTACAAGTTATGCAAAGTAATATATGTAAATATAATAAGTGAGAATACAGGGGGAAAAAAACAATGCAGTATGTATACAAACATTTTTACTCTTGCACTTTACACAGGTACAAGAGACTACAAAGGTAGAAGTCAGGAGACCTGGGCGGCCCAGGGGTCCAGGACGACCTAGTCTTCCTAGGAGGGTTGGACGGCCACCAAAGAGAGGAAGACCGGGACGGCCACCTAAGTACCCCAGAGGAATGACCTTGGAGCAGCAAGCACAAAGACAGAGAAATCAACTGAAAGAAGTAAAGATATGCATATACTTATCTATAGTGTTGTCACGATTTCCAAATTTTCAGTAGTCGGTACCGATACCAGTAAAATTTCACGATTCTCGATACCAATTTCAATACCACAGAAAAAATAGATAATATGCTATTGAACACTACTTTAGCCTATTAAAATGTTACATTTCAATGTTAGTAATGAATTAAAATAATAGCATGTTTCTTTCGAGTGTTTCTCATTTGAGTAAACATTGCTTAAATATTTTTCAAGTAGGACAATATGAAATCATTTTTTTCTTAATTCTATTCAATTTTTTCCCATATTCTATGATTTTCAAGAAAATAAAAAAATTACTTTTCAACAAAACTATTTTTTTTTTTTTTTAATGAAGTGCTTTAGTAAAGATCCTCACAACATAATCTAACACAACATTGGTCTTATTTTTGTCAAATAAAGTGCTGAACAACAGCATCATATAATAAATGAAAACTTCTGTTTAGTACAACAGTACTCTTGCTTGTGAGATATAGGTGCAACATAATAGTAATTATAATAAAGTACATTTTATTATACCACAGGTCTATTAAATGCTTTATTCTGATTGGTTTATGGACGTTCTAAGGTGTGCAATTATTTTTCAAGTAAATGCACAGCTATAAAGTAGTTCCAGGTCTTGACCGCATAACGGTCCCATATCACTTCGCCAAATTATTTCAGTTATTTCAAAGAGCCCTACAGGCTACCACAACAAAATAACCAGTTAAAACAAAGACATTGGTTAAAGTAAATCGATTATGAACATCAAATAATGTCTTAAATATCCTACATTTATTTCAGTTTCGGTTAAAAAGAGCCCTTGCACTCCCTCGTCTCCCCTGCACTTACACATGCTCACACCCACACATTGAGACTCGAGTCGTGACCAATAAATAGAGCCGCTGCGCGTCGTGACCGCATTACCACCTCGGGTGTGCATTGTTTTTTCTTCAACAATTCAACGGTCTGTCGTCAATTATTCCTTACCTAAACACTAGTGATATGTATTTCTGTTGTAATTTCTTAAATTTCACACATCAAGCTTTTATTTTGATGTGAAGGTGTTTCTGG
Organism: Myxocyprinus asiaticus; assembly: GCF_019703515.2. Taxonomy (NCBI): domain Eukaryota; kingdom Metazoa; phylum Chordata; class Actinopteri; order Cypriniformes; family Catostomidae; genus Myxocyprinus; species Myxocyprinus asiaticus. Next base: position 23,326,177 of record NC_059360.1, read on the forward strand.
TTCTATGATTTTGACTGTATTTTTCACTTCCGGATAAAACGTTGATTATATGTCACGGTTTGATTATTGAAGTGCAAAATGCTGCAATTTACTGATATTATGAGCGCTACTACAATAAGCACAGCACGCAATGCTCATAAAATGCAGTGTTTTTGGCAGATGAGAAGCTTCTTTATCTTTGCAGCACGCAGTACATGTAGACTACATATATTTAATTAAATCACACCCATTTGCAGTTTAATAATCTTACTAGGACATATCACAATTTAAATTTGATTATCCATTTCTGTGTAAAAGCAGTATCAAAACAAGCGCTCAAATAAGCGTGAGCATTTGTAAGCAGCTGTCTGTCAGTCAGACAGCGCGCGTGGATCGAGTCGGTGCTCGGTACTACTGACATCACTACTTATCTGTGCTAAAAGCTAACACTTTTCAACATATTTATTTTTAGCTTTAGAATTGCTGTTTTTATATATACATATATAATGAAATGTAATTAATTTAGTGATAAAAGTAATTTCATACTATTTTCATAATATGATTTTTAGGCCATAAACACCCTCATGGGTGTAGTTTGAAAAACCAGTCTCATTATAAAAGTGCAATTTGTTGAATTACTCATGTTATTATTTGCGAGTACTGAATTACATTTTTCTCATTGATTTGCATGATGTTTATTTGTTTTGCAGACTCTTTTATCCAAAGTGACTTAAAAATGAAGTAAAACAAGCAATTTATCATAAAATTATTAGTATACGACAACAACATTCGTAGTGCCACAGTCTAGATCAGAAATATAATTGCACAACAAAGAAGAGACAAAAGAGATGGGTTTTACTTAAAAGTGCTGTTACTGATGGTATGTGTCTTCAGTTGTTTTCTTGAAACGTTTTTTTCTCTCTCTCTCTATTCAGTTTATAAAAAAGTTTGATGATGAAGACCTTATGGAGATTGTTCTTCCACGTCTGGCCAGAGTCATGACTGTATGGGAATTTGTGATGATGAAGGTATGATTTGGACATGAGCATGGGATAGTCAGAAGAACCTTATTCCTAAAGCATATTTACAGACATTTAGAGGTGTTTGAAGCTAATTCTAAAATGTATCATATTCAATACCTTATGTTGAAGAAAAATGTAAAGAAATTGTTCAGCCAAAAGTAAAAATTCTGTCAAATTACTCTCACCCTCATGTTGTTTTAAAACCATATGAAGGCAATTTAATGCAAATGTCAAGCAACCATACCATGGAAAAGTAGTTTTAAGCAAAGGAACAAACCCCCTTTTAACATGTTCATTTAGGTCTATATTTAATGGAATTGTATAGGAAATTGCATTGTGATGTGTGCACCATTTCTAAAACATTTTCAACTAGCCATATTTCATGGGTGAAAAAGAGGGGGCTCTTTATTTTCACTTTGTTAACAATAATAATTGTCCTGAAAGATAAGGAAATCTTAGAAAATTATATATACATGCTGTGTCACGTCCATAACGTTTTACAGTAGGGATGTACCAGGGTGGTTGACTAATTGACTAGTCCGCTATCAGTCAGCTATCTTTCCAATTAAGTAATACAGTCTTCTTTGCAATTGTTATAGATACAGATACAGTATAAATGGTTTGAGGTGGCTTGCTACTTGTAACTCAGATGTGTCTCCAAAGAGAAGAACAGAGAGGGAAAGATGAATGCTGAGGTTGACAATCTCTGTCAGCCTGCTCACAACTTCCAACCAAAATGTCTAGATGTTATTTTATCCATAATTATATCTTTAATTTCAGAGCTGCATTGAAAGCAATCTGTGATAGTCAACCCCAAAGCAAAAATAGGGCCAAAGACAGCTGATTGTATTTGCCATTAGGAATTGTAGTGAGATTTCCTGTGAGCTTACAGTGTCCTTGCCCCTAAAGGTGGAGAAAGGGTATCCATCAAAGCAACAGTTCCCAAGTGTGTATCGTGAATTTGAGCAACTACACAGCCAAGTGAAGAAGATGGCTCTGGAATATTTGCATACTTCACCAGCCTCCCGGCCAGCTATAGAGGTCAACAATATGGGAGTAAGTAATTGTGAGAAATGTAGTCATCAAAGCCTTGTGAGGACCACGTTATCGAAGTTTATTTTCATTTGTAACACATTGCAGAGGATTGCTGGTGCCTTTAAGGATACTACAGTGCAGTCTTATAGCAGACATTAAGCAAGTAATACATTTCAAACTACAAATAAAACAAGATCAAGTGATCAAACTTCTTTTACATAAAAAATTCCTGTCATTTCAGGTTTTACAATCTCTTGGTATAACAGACCCCAATGCGCTGAAACTCCTAAATTCCTCTGAAGGACAACAGAGTCCAATCACAAATCAGGCCACCAAGAGCCTACGAAATATTGAGGTGAGCTAACCAAAAACATTTACCATAGTAGACATTGCTCAGATTAGCATAATTTCACTAGCCGTACCTTTTAGTAAGTTGTCATTTAGTACCGAAGTTTTAATGCCAGTGACCCCGAAATATGATCATCCCCCTGCAAAGGAACCCCCTTCCTAAATTATGAAGGCAGCTGTATATTTTCTTGTGTAAGACCCATTTTATACAGTTTGAGAAAAACAATAATTGTGATATTATAAAAATCTGATTAATCTCATAATGTTTGTTGTATTCTTTTTAAAGAAAGCTAAATATGAATATATTGTGAAATATAAAGTGTTGGGTTTGGTAATTTGTGTCAATGACAAATGTGTTATAAAATTAACATGTTGAACATATAGAGACTAATTAACAAAACAGATTTTTACAGCCACTTTTTTGAGCATTAATTCAGTGCAAAAACATTCGTCTTATTTACTAATCTAGTTTAAAGGAATATTCCGGGTTCAGTACAAGTTGAACTCATTAGACAGCATTTGTGGCATAATGTTGATTACCACAAAAAATAAATTCAACTCGTCCCTCCTTTTTTTTTTTTTTTTTCTTCTTTCAATTTGGAATGCCCAATTCCCAATGCACTCTAAGTCCTCGTGGTGGCATAGTGACTTGCCTCAATCCGGGTGGCGGAGGATGAATCTCAGTTGCCTCCGCGGCTTGTTGAGTGTGTTATTGCGGAGACATAGTGCGTGTGGAGGCTTCATGCTATTCTCTGCGGCATCCACGCACAACTCTCCATGTGCCCTACCGAGAGCGAGAACCACACATTATAGCAACCACGTGGAGGTTACCCCATGTGACTCTACCCTCCCTAGCAACCGGGCCAATTTGGTTGCTTAGGAGACCTGGCTGGAGTCACTCAGCATACCCTGGATTTGAACTGGTGACTCCAGGTGTGGTAGTCAGCGTTTTAACGGGCTGAGCCAGTTAAGGCTCATCACGGCAATTAAGTTGTAAAAATGGCTAGAACTTTACACAGAAAAGGTTAGTAAGTGATTTTATCACACTAAAATCATGGTAACACACATATTGTTTGTGTTGTGGCTATACTTTTGAAACGGTGAGTATTTTAACTTTTACGTATTGGCCCCATTCACTTCCATTGTAAGTGCCTCACTAGAACCCAGGAGGGGCAAGTCAGAATGAATTTTATTGGTAATCAGTATTATGCAACAAATGCTGTTGACTGAGCTTAAAGGTGCTATAAGCGATTTTAGCCGTTCTACTTCCATGAGACTGAGCCGCTAGATTAGCCACGCCCCCTCTTTCCAAATCCCGCACTCCAAAGATACCAATTGAGCTTTGAGACCAACATCGTGCAGAAACGGTTGTTAAAAACAACAGCAGCAAAATAGCGCCCTCAACTGACAACTGTTATAAACATGGCATAAAAATGGCAGTAAGCCTCAATAATTTGCTGCAACTACAATACTATGTGAACGTGCAAAATGATTGACAGGCAGCAAGCATCAGAGACCATGGCCCGCAGACACATTTTTGTGTGCTATTTAAGGGAGTCTAGTGCTGTCACAGAGACTGGTGAGATATCTCTTGATGCTTATTTCATTATATCTTTCAGGGAGTAGGAACATTTTTTGAATACCATTCCATGAAAAAAAAAAATCGCTATCTGATATAGCACTGTGTCTTGTGTATTTAATTTGTGTCATTATTGCTAGCTCTGTGCTATTTTTCTATAACCATTGTTCTATAACCTCCCGAGGAAAGCAGGCGATAAACAATTTATTTAAAAGAGATGCTTATATCTCTTTATATATAATTTTTCTATCAATCAGGGCAGCAGTAATTTGTCAAATTTAGCAAATGATGGAAAAGAGCATTATAACCTGTCACAGTATACTAAAATGTGAAGTATATTCAAGTGCACTTTCGCTATGTAAAAGAGATGATTCAGGTGTCTGGATCACAGTAGTGGAGTGATTCTGTACAAATCCGCCAGTGTGTGCCCGATCGCGGTGGTCTGCTGCATCTTTCGCTACATAGCGCTCTAAAGTCCTTTAGTGAATCAAGCGCTTAGCCAGCGCAGTCAGTGCATGCAAATAAACCACACTTTTGCCATGCACAATTCATTCATGCTGATTTCCCTCCATGATCACCTAAGTTTTTGATAATTTGACAGAGATAATTGATCATTTTATCCAGAGCAACTGAGGTTTGGTGCATTGCTCAAAGACAGAATGGTAATTATCTTATGGGTCGCTTCTTGTGGGATTTGAACCTGCAAACTTTCGCATATGTAGCCCAGATTCTTAACATCCAGCACCTCGCTTTTAGCTTTAGTGGTCAACAAAACACTGTTTACTGTTGATTGTAATCATATTTTCTCTTATGATGGACTCCTCAGAATTCCAAAATGTTGCCTCCTGCAAAAAGGTTCAAAATAGAAAACAGCAATGAAGAAACAAATGGCTATCAAGTTAATCAGAATGGCATCCTGAATGATGAGACGGCTGCTGTACTCCGAAAGCCTCAGGTGGTGTTGACCAGACTGGAGAACCTGAATTCTGTAGATCTAACTGCTGATAACGCTATACAGAGCACTGAAAGTGCTGCTCCACCAAGGACAGAGGAAGAGCCAATGGAAACCGAAGTGGCTTCTTCTGAATCTGATGCTTCAAAAACCGCAGAAGACCCTGATCCTGAGATCTCCAAGGTCCTGAACAGCACTGCAGCTGTCGATGTTGTAGATCAGATGGAACAATTGGAACAAGCTCTGAGCACAGATGTAGAATTTACCTCCCAAGAACCCACCCAGCAAGAGGTTCAGGATAGCCAGAGTAGTGTTATTGAAGATACCATTGTTGGCGATGTGATCCAGTCTGTAGATCAGGAAGAGTCACCAGTTATGATCCAGACAGCAGAGGGGCTTGTTATGCAGAGTGCAGAAGAATTAGCTGCCAAAGGCATTGTGATCGTCAATGGGCCTGATGGCACCATGATGCATATTGAGGCACCTGAAGGAGTCCCTTTAGAGACCGTTCATGCTCTGCTTGGCATTGAAACAGAAAGAAAGACTTGATGGATTAACATTTTCATTTCCTTTTTCTGTTCATTATTCACACCAAACATATGTTCTCTCCATGTAATGGTGTTGTTTTTCCATGAACTTTTTTTATTGCATTCTTTGTAAATTTGTATAAAAAAAAAAAACAGTATTATACATTAGTGTTTTTTTTCTTCTGTTTATACAAACAAGTCAATGTTCATTTTGAATTTTAGACTATGTCTGGCAAGTTTTTTTGTTTTTGTTTTTTTTTTTCATAACTACATAGCAGTGTTACTGGTGTTAAATTCATAACACAGTAACATATTTCAAGGGAAAAGTGACTGTATGGTGAGAAACGCTAAATTGCTGAGGGTATCCAGTGCTTTTTATTTGTAGTGATAAATTTAATGTTCTTTCACAACATGCACAGTCTATTGCTTGGGAGGAAAAAAATACATCTGCCAAAATTAAGTTATGGACTTCAGCAAAGTTCAGTAATGAAAACACTTCATAAGATTTTTGTGATACTGTGTAAACTTGGTTGGTCATTCAGTGGAATCTGTAAATAACATTTCCTTTATGTTAGAAACTCAAGCTGTAGTTTCAATACAGTTTAAATTGGTACCCCATGTTATATATTTTTTTATTCAACACTGACAATTAATATTTATCTTGACACTGAAAATGGTTATTCATCTAATTCCTCAGAGGTGTGGCCCTAAACATCATACATGTAAAATATTGCAGTTTTGAAAACCGGCCAACCCAAACTCTGAAAAATGGCTCTAGATTTGTAAAGCAAAAAGAGACTTAAGGTGCTTATAATTTGCAGCCTCAGAGATGTTCCATTGTTTATGTTATTTAGTAGTTTGTCAAGTGCAAAGTAATTTGAAAAGTTGCACTATTTTATTACTTTTTATATAATCTCTGGTTTACGGTGTTTTTTCAAAGCATCTCAGCATTTTTAATACAAAGGGACATGTTCAAATATGACATTAAAACTTTTGTGAGTGAGCTTTTGGATTTAAGACTTCATATGGAATACATGTTTTTCCCCCACCAAAACAGTCTATTTACCATCCCATAAACATGAAGCATTATTAGTGTATAAAATTTGCATTTTATTTTATATACAAGTTATATGCTTAGAGAATACTTTGTTTACATATTGTCCTCATGCATTGATTAAAAAAAACTGAATTACAGGGATCTGTGACCCGTTTCCAACAGCAAACTTTCTAGTAGCAGTTTTCCACTGTCCTCAATATAGGGTTGATATTGCCAAGATGAGAGATAGACCATGGTGAGGTCAGTATTCACAGTGTGGGCTAATTCCTGTAGTATTGTCTGCTTTAGGGCCAACTCCTGCTTGTATGACTCATAAAGCTTGGAGGACACTTCAGCTGCCATGGAAAAGACAAAAAAGCAACCAAAGGTCACATTAACAAAGTCATCTAACTAATCAAAGGGCTTTGATTATCATATAACATTTCTCAGCAATCCAGAGTAGGCTTAAACAATTAGCACACACTGGTAAAAGTGAACTATTCCAATCACGGTTAATGAATTCTATTAGGCAGTCTTAATACAACATCAAATTATATTTTATGGGGCATTTCAAACAGCACCAGATTGTCATGTTGCCACTTTAAGGGGTCAAACATGCGCAAGAATAGACCACACTCCTAATTTATTTAATCAGTATTTTCATTTTCAAACCAAACTATATTTAGAAGATGAAAACTTGTCCATACAGATCAAACTAATTGTTATAGAAAAGTGATAACTTGGCACATATATATTAGCTATCTGTAATCCTTAAAGGTGCACTCAGTACTATTTTTTTTCCTCATTACAATTTTTTACTCCTAAAGAAATTAATTGTAATTTTGAAACATTTGTATAAAATCATGGGCACTCACTTAAGATTAAGGCTCCAGTCACATCAGTAACCTTACAAAGGCAGTTTTATTCTACATGGAGAGGGTCCCCCTCATGGGGGAGGCCATGTTAGGATCACATGACCAGTTGAATACCATTGGCTTAAAGGGGTCATGCCATGCCTTTTTTTATTTGAATATGTTCCTTTAGGTTCATTTAAAGTATTAGTAACATTTTTTTTGCACATCAAACTATCATATATTTGTAAAACGACCATTTTCCACCCTCATTCTGACCCTCTATCAGAAACACTTGGTTTTGATGCTGCTTCTCCTTTAAGACTTGGCAGTAAATGCCCAGTTATGATAGGCTCTTGACTGACCTGCTCTTCTTGCTAGCTCACCCTTTACTGGGCGGGGCCACAGAAGTGATAAGGTAAAGTAGGTGTTGATGTGTTGTTGCAAAGATGGTCAGATGCAAATGTCTACCACAGTGTGGCATCACAATGTGGATGAAGTAGAGAACGAGTCATTTTGGCAGCTTGGTTTCAACAAATGCTCTTTTTACAGTGAGGAGGAAGTTTTGAGTTCTGAAACGTACATGTTTTACTAGCACAATGACCTCTTACACCATGGTCTGTTCAAATACTCGATTCTGATTGGCTGGAATGTGTGCGGTTCAAACCGTTGAATGCACAAGTAGTGCAGGCCAGTTTTAATCACCGTTCAATATTAATGCACTGTTTGTAACCATAGCAACATAACATTACAGAGCAAGCAGCGTGAACTACAGCAACTGAAAACATTTCCTAACCACTTTCAACAGCATAGCTAATATAATGGAATTCATACAACTCTGACTCAAACGCAGAAGCGCTGGTGTTTTCAAAACGCAGGTGAGCGTGTTTTTGCGGTGAAGCACTACCGTGCAGGGACAAATTGCGATTTCGTTAATTCAGTCAATCGTGCAGCCTTGATGGATAACATACCAATGTCTCTGAGGTCTAAATCTGCAGGTTCCAGAGTGTGTCTTGAATGGGTTTCCCCTTATTATACAGTAAGTGCTACTTTTACTGTCACTGCCACGTTTGTAACGTCGGTTTTTCCACATTAATGTGAAAATGACAATGAATAAAAATTAAATAATACAATTTCTCTGGAGTGCCAACCCCTCTACATTCTGTGGATATTATTATATCTGGACTGTGCATTTAAATTAACAGTTTTGACCAAGTGTGTGGTCGTACTACTTTTTCTCTGTGTCTGATTTAGAACAGGCGGCGCTGCAGGTCTAACGGACCTTAGATAAAATTAACCGTTGTTTTTTATTCTTCCAGTCACAAATTGTGCTGCAAGAAATATATTACAGCTGTAACTATTCAATTCTGGCAAGTGACCATGGTATGAGAGGGATAATCCACGGTTAGGTGTGCGTTAATCGATTTTAAATGCACGACGTTGGGGCGAAGAACCACCCGATGTGAAGTGTCCACAGTGCATTTAAAATAATTTAACGCACATCTAGCCGTGGATTATCCCTTACTTATTTGTAAAATGATCAAGGAAAATTTGATTCCTTATGTCATGACCCCTTCAATCTCAGTAAATGCCCTGTTGTTGGACAATTATGGCACTTTTCCACTGCGCGTTACATATCGACTCGACTCTGCTCACTTTACTTTTCTGAGCTTGCTTTTCCACTGCAGTTTAGTGCAGCCTCAATGTGGTTGGGATTATAGGCTGATCATCACAGTTGCGTCGCCCCATCCAGCACTTGTTGGATCCTCTCCTCGGCTACTAACGAGAGGAATGTCTGCACCTCGTTTATTGACCACGGCGTGGTTTTGCGCACAGCCATTTCTTTTTACAATTCGAAAGTTGCGTGAACAAATGATACTGCTATCACTGTTGCTAACTTTAAAACCAGCAGGTTGATGTCCCGTGTCGCAAATCCAGTTACACTGGTAGTGACGACTCTCTCTGACCAATCAGTGATCTGCAGGGTTTTGACGTCACATTTAGTATCGGCTCGGCTCGTTTGGTACCTTGACCGAGGTGGTACTAACAAAAGTACCAGGTGCTATCCACAGTGGAAAACTCCCAAAAAGCGAGCAGAGAGTCGAGTCGAGCTGTACCGTGCAGTGGAAAAGCCCCATTACTCATGGATATAAATGAATCATGGCTGACTGTGAATGGTGAATTTCTACAGGGGCATTGGTAACTTTAAACTATTGTGTTTAAATGATGCTGCATCCATTCCCCTAGGTGTCGAAGATAACCTAAACACAAAAATTACTCAGTGCACCTTTAACATTGGCAAGCATTTCTTTCTCTTACCAAACTGTTGTGTAGACCAAGTGTGGAACAGTGGTGCTGGTTTTCCTTTCTCTCCATACTGGAATGCTTCAAGTGCACAGATCCCACGCTCAGCAAGGACCATCTTCTCCATCTTTGACAGTATATTTGCCTTTGGAGAGAGACAAATCTGACATATCTTTCCAGTGTGGACTAATGGTTATTCTCCAAACCCAGGCCACTTACCATTTTGTCCACAACATCCTGTAATTTGTTGCATTCTTCCTCAAGCTCTTGGTTGCTCTGTTTCAGACTGATCTCTGAGAGACTCCCAGTCTGTGAGCTGTCACCTTCCATCACAACATTGGACTCATTGGATGATCTGGAATCAGATGTGATGGAGGATATTTTTTACAGACTATATAAAGATTACACATTTGTAATATGGATAGTAACATTTATTCATTTGGCAGACGCTTTTATCCAAAGCCACTTACAAAAGAGGAATAATACATCATAAGCGATTCATCGTAAGGAGACAGTTGTTCGAAAAGTGTTGCGTTACAGTTTCACTAGCATCAGAATAGTTGTATCCAAGACAGATTTAAGTGCAACAATAAAGATGATAAACATGAAAATGGCTTACTTTTTGCTCAATCCGAGATTAACTATTTTAGTGGCAATCGTGGATCCGTCGTCATTCAAGCGCTCCCATTTCTGGATGAAGTTATGCCAGTCTGCGGCGTTGTCCTTTAATTTTCTGGCACTTCCTGCCAAGTTGCCCTTTCTTCCTGGGGTCGTGGCCTCAGACATTATTATGACACCGTATACTTCGTAGGATGTGTAATATACCGCAATCGCAGGTTGACTGAAGTGCTTAAGGGGTTGTAATGTGGCACTGTGTTTGAGAAATATATTCGACCCCTGAAATATTTAGCGCTAATTGCACGTCATCTATTTTATTCCTTCAAAAAGACAAAGCATTTAAGTCCATATCAAGTTAAAAAAAAGACAAGGCAAAAACTCGCATATTCGTTCCACATTATTTTCTCTACTTCTACTGTTTCATGCTAGACGATTGCTAAGCGCGTTAGTGCCACCTACTGAAACAGATATGACATTATAATACAAACCTTTGTTACGTTAAAATTACATTTTAAGGGTAACCCCCCCCCCCCCCCCCCAAGTAAAACTCCCCCAATATTTATACCATGATCAATGGAAACATGTAAATGCTTATCGCTGCAACACCCCCAATGTTCAAGCCAAATCTACGCCCTCCGATGTAATGTTTGAATTGTTAAATTGTTCAAATAAACGAATACCCAGAAATTAAATTTTGGCATTGTGTTTTATGTGGATTTTCTGTTATTAATATTGGTGTATCTTAAAGTGGATATTCAGCCTTTTCTGTGTCAGTTTGTAATGATTTGTTTTGTGACATTTTCAGTGGGATGTCGAAGTGAGCTGCTGATGTGGAAACGCAATTAAGCCAAAAACACAAGTTATTGTTGTAGCAAGAATTTTTATGTATGTTTGAACGAATCTTCCATCAAATACTGTGTGAAAAGGTGGAACCGAAAATAATAATTAGCCTAAATCATTAGAAAGCCGGGACTTTCCAAAATGTGTTTCATGGTCGAAGTGACTCACGATGACAGAGCAAGTCTCATAAGTTATCCACCAAACAATGATGTTAAAAAATGTTTTAGCCAAAATTGTACATTTGCTGGGTCTCTTTTTTATTTTATTTTTATTCCCTTTTCTCCCAATTTGGAATGCCTAAATCCCACTACTTAGTGGGTCCTCGTGGTGGTGCGTGGAGGTTAATCACCTCAATCCGGGTGGCAGAGGACAAGTCTCAGTTGCCTCCGCTTCTGAGACAGTCAATCTGCACATCTTATCATGTGGCTCGCTGTGCATGACACTGCGGAGACTCACAGCATGTGGAGGTTCATGCTACTCTCCGCAATCCATGCACAACTTACCACGCGCCACATTGAGAGCGAGAACCCCTAATCGCGACCACGAGGACGTTACCCCATGTGACTCTACCCTCCCTAACAACCGGGCCAATTTGGTTGCTTAGGAGACCTGGCAGGAGTCACTCAGCACACCCTGAATTCGAAGTCACAACTCCAGGGGTGGTAGTCAGTGTCAGTACTCGCTGAGCTACCCACCCCCTGTTGTTGTTGTTCCTTTTAAACTCAGCAGCTCAACATTCTCAAGTTGAGGTAACCTGATTAAAGAATTTTAAGTCTTTTCTTAAAAACCAATTTTAAAGCTAATTATTCAATATTAATGTCTTATGTTCAAGAATAGAAAACAAAATACAATTTAGCCTCTTTTCTTTTCTTTCTTTCTTCGTTATATATTTTTCAGAATGCAGACATGACATGAAAGCTATCTACTAGCCATCTAAAAGCTGAATGGGACAGCCATCACAATTAAATCAAACATTCAAAACTGTCAATGTATTATAAACACAATATTAATAATATAGCTGCAGGCAGCAATACGGATTCCTCCTCAAAATGGCAAATCATTTAAAAATTGATCAGTAGAGGGTTGGGGTTAAACCCTCCCGATGGAGGAATCCTAAAAAACATGTCTTTCTGTCTGAATCCTAAACAAAAAAATTACAGCTATGGCTGGATTTGAACCTCTGACCTTTCACTTACCAGCACAACATCTTAGCCAAGTTAACTATTTACATTGCTAAATAGTTCTGCTTTCAGTTTCTGTATAAAAAAAGAACCAGTGGCTAGTATTGTCAGATTTGGCCCAGGTTCAAACAGCTGTAGTTCAGTAATCTTTTGACATATCAAGGTGAAATTTTGCATGGTACTTCAGAGTGATGTCTTCTTGAAGCATGTTAGGTTTGAAAAACCATCAGTCAAAATGATATTTGATTGATTGACATATATATTGAGGCAATGTGAACATTTACATAAATAGGCCCCTTTCAGCCATTTTGTATTGTATTCATTTTTGCTAAGTAACAAATTTTAAGACATCAATTCTACACATGGGTACCAAATTTCAAGTCAATTGGATCTACGGTTCAAGAGAAGAAGATTTTTGTAGGTTTTCCCAAATTTTCACTGTACAGGAAAATCCATCACGGTGTACCTCATGGGTCCTTGAGGCTTTTTTGTTCCCCATGAGAAATTAGGCATGTACACCAAGTTTCAGAAGAATTGGACAAATGGGGTGGAAATGCCATCACTTTGAAAATGGGACATTTGGGTGTGGCCTGTAGCACCTCCTAAGGGTGAATATGGGCCATTCTTGGTGTGGGGGTTCCCGGTGGCCTGTAGAATCAATGTGCCAAATTAGAAAATTTTTGACTGGTGACTTTTTGAGATATTGGGGTGCAAGGAGAATAATAATAATAATAATAATAATAAAATCCCCAATACAATAGGTTTCCTCCTACCGGAGGAATCCTAACAAGGGAAATAATCCATTTCGATTTCTGCAACACACCAAAGTGAGATGTCCAGAGTGAAGGATGCAGAGTTGTGGCACATTTATAGGTAAGGTATTATCTTCAAGTTTTGGCATATAATGACAAATATTTCTCAATAGTGACTACACATCTGTGCTCAGACAGATATTTGACCAGTCAACGGGGTACTGTGGATAACCTTAAACACAAACAAGTTGATCAGAACTGAACAGTCTTTCTCTTCTCAAATCAAATAATTTCTACTCAAATCAATGTTTCATGTCTGTTACATGTAACATATAATAATGTCTGACTGACTATTTTATCTCTTACAAAAGTGAAATGGTTATGAGGGAGGCAATCATAACAGAACTTTTCTTTTGTATCACCAAGAATGCAAGTGTGGAGTCAGGAACATAGTTCAAGTGCTGATCAACGCCAAAGTAGTATGCTACATTATTTTGAAAATATGAACTTGTCTTTATTTTTATACTGTATATATATATATATATATATATATTAGTATTAATTTTTCTAGGATCATCATGAACATTCAGTGGCAATGGAAGTATGCCAGATATTGGAAGACAAAATTGTAAGTAATGACAAAGTTTAAGTTGAAATATTTAAATTATTTTTTCTGCTTTTTTTTTTTTTTTTTTTTTTTTAAAGAAAATTCACAAAATTGCTTGCACTAATCCATAAATGTTAAAATACTCACTATTTCAAAAGTCTAGCCACAAGACATAATCAATATGAGTGTTAACATGATTTTTGTGTGATAAAATCACTTACTAACCTTTCTGTGAAGTTATGGCCAATTTTACAGTTTCGTTGTCAAGACAATGTAATGTCAACCAACCCTAAAACGACTATAAAAACGATGATTTAAACAACTTTAGAGCTCAAATAAAACAATAGTTTTAATAGAACAATTAACGCATGTGTTTTTATAATATTATAAGCTTCACATTTCTGCATTTAAACCCTCTAAAAATGTGCCCCATTCACTTCCATTGTAAGTGCCTCACTGTAACCTTGAAAAGGAGGGACGAGACTAAATATATTTTTGTGGTAATCGACATGCCACAAATGCTGTTGACTGAGCTTAACTTTTATTTAACCCAATATATTCCTTAAACTAACAATGAACAATATTTTTTGCAGCTTTTATCGATCTTGTTTAATGTTAATTTCTAATTATATTGTTTACTGTTAAAGTTAGTTCATAATGCATAAATTAATGCTAATGCATATTCAACTTTTAATGTTAAAAATGCATGTGTTGAAATTAACTTTCACCAAGATTAATATGTGCTGTAAAAATATTGTGCATTATTTTGTTAACTAATGTAGTAAAATAATGTTAACGAATGCAACCTTAATGTAAAGTATAAAAGATTTGTATAAAAGGCTGTATATATGCATTAAATTGTATTAATGTACTATATGTGTAAAACTTTAGTGGTACTGTACCATCAAATATCAGGATGCAATCCTCTTTAGTAATTTTTTATAGTTAAACATCAAAGACAGGTCAGGTCAAATCTAAAACATCTAGAATATTTAAGGACTGTATCTATAAGCGATATTAACAAAATATGCTCCTCATTTCTAAAACTGTCCATATGAAATACTTTAGGTTTGAGACTCATTTCAAGTGTGAAATAATAAATCAAACACAAGACTATTTACCGGTGAATCTGATAGCATTTTGTTCTTTTTATTGTAAACATTTTTGCACAAGAAGATCAGTTTTATAAATTTAGGTTATGGTATGTTAGCAATTAAATATGACACTATGTGCCAAGAAAAGTTTCTCATATTTGTGACTGCATGTTGTACATGGCCGTATGGTGGGTCAGTCAGATTTTGTAGTGTGCTAATCACTGGCACGTGTGTGCGGTTGATTGTTCTTGCAGCTTGTTGTCCCCCTGTCTTCGTCAAACTGTGTAAGGCTGTACAGATCATACAAACGCCTTGCTAACACATCAGCCTCCTCTACCCCTTCACAGCTCTTTTGCCAGCTCTGGGGAATGGACTCGATGCCATAATGTGCCCCGGCAATTGCCCCTGCCATGCATGCAATGGTATCTGTGTCACCACCCAGAGCCAAGCTGTAGGCTAATGTCCTCTCCAGTCCTCCAAATCGCTCTGGCAGCCCATCCCGGGGCTCCAAACAATGCAGCACACAGAAGATCGCAGTGGGCACAGACTCCAAGGCAGCAATGCCATTCCCTGATTAAGAAAAGCAAAGAAAGAGTGTTAACTAAAAGTCTAACAAAGACCCCTGCTACAGTGGGGCAGAGTGCCATAATGAAAGAGATACAAACAATAAATCAATACAAACCCAGTTCAGATATGACCTCCTCAATGCTCACACTGTTTCTCCCCATAAGTTCTTTCACTCTGTGCAAACGTGTGCAATAGGGGAACTCTGATAAACTGAGTCTGTGTAATAAAAAAACACAGACAATGACATGTATCATTATCAAATGTCTTTTGAGTCTTGGCATTTCCTATGTGTTGCTTAGAATCCATAGGTGAGGGGATGTTTAAACAGGATATGTTCTTGTGAATATTTACACTGTTTTTTAATAATTTTTCAAAGTATACATGTGCAAGACAAAAGTATTTGACCACTGTGACGTCTTTGTTTTTTTCAGTGATTTGTGCTATGAATGCCACGTCAAGTTATAAACAGTTTAACTTTGAAAATAATTTTTCGAGACACTTTAAATATAAAAAACTATGCGAGACATGCATTATATTTCCTTCCGCTGATTCTTGCAGTTTTTAAACACAAGAACACGTTTTATGTGAACGGACCCTTACACTATAACAAAGGAACAAGCAGTGCTGGGTAAATTACTTAAAAAAGTAATCCACTACAAATTACTAATCAACTATCTTATTACTTTACTTTTTACTTCATTGAAAAGTAATCACATTACTAATTACTTTATTTTTAAGTTACTTTCTAAAACATTTTTTTGTTTTTCCACTCAAATTAAAAATGATTTCTATTTTCTCCTTCATTATCGCACACCCTTCAGCTGTCACAGAAACACAAACAGACATACATATGAATTGTATTACACATAAATATTTTTTTTTTTTAAATTACACCCAACACTGACAACAAGCTAAGCGGTTTTTAGATACATCCAACAGAAGTCCTTTATTTTTATGAGTTCACTTACGCTTTAGCATCAAGCTGGGCTGTCTCATCTTTTTCCACCTCTTCCATTTCTGAGATCAGTCTGTTAATGAAATCCCTTGGCAGAGCCAAGGCCCCCTGTAGAGACAGATGGACAGCAAGAGCCTGCAACATTGCCCCGTTGTAGCCCAAAGAGCAGGAGTGTGTTAACATGGCACCAAGCCGTGAGTACTGCCATAAGCAAATGGAAGGACAGAATGTTAGCCCGGAACAGTCCAAATAAGCCTCTCAAATCAGGCATTTAAAAATGTTTGTTCATTATAAAGATTTAAATCTTATTAAGATTATTGTTGACAGTCTTTTTATGACTGGCACTAAAATGCTCGTAGTCCATAATACTATGATGATATGTCTGGAGGAATGCAAAAAATATATAGAGCGCAAAAGTGTCTGCCCACTTTTTCAGCCGTCTGTGTTCCGGAAGTATTTTTCCCATTCATTTTTTGCATAAGTTTTTCATAAAATCCTCCATTAAAGAGTTTTAGTTGTTTGGGGTGCATTGCTGCGGCCTCCTCTTTGGCGGTGCCCTAGGTGACCGCCTAGTTCGCCTATGCCTAGAAATGGCCCTGTCTATAGACTACCATTTTTGTAGATTCTTGGCTTCACAATCCACAATTTCTCACCCTGCACACATCAGCGGGACTTCTGAAGGCAAGGGCGAAGGGTGCAGCTCTCATTGCACCCCCATTTCCGAAAGAACCACGGCCACCAAACTGAGCCCTTGCCGGCTGAAAGACATCCCTCAGTTGGGGGGACGCAAGCTTCCGCAGTACCTGTATAACGCCTGACCCGTAACCTCGCCCTGGAGCAAGGTTGTACTCCTTTGCAAATCTGGAATCGGTACAGATAAAATAGCATGAAGGTCACAGGCAACAGTGAACATAACAGTGTCACTTTGGATAAAAGCGTCTGCCAAATGAATAAATGTAAATGTAAAAATGACTTTTACCCATATGACTGTCCAAATTGTAACTTACCTTCGAGCCATGTCTTGTTCATCAAACTCTGTCCTGGTTAGGAGTGAATTAGCAACACATCGCATCATGGCAGTGTCGTCACTGTATTGAAGAATTCCTGAAAAATATCATTTAGAACTGTTCTTTAACATGAATTGAGAACTATTTGATTCATAGTAAAAATACATGTTTAATAAAGATAAAATTGTGACTGTCAAAAGGTTGATATTATTACACCACTTATTGCTTTGGGTATCATAATTATAGGTGATTTGGCCTTCTGATGCAGTAACACTGTAGTTGATGGCAGAGATTAAATATCATATCTTATACCATGATATGGCTGGTAAATAAATTCAAGAATGTTCACCATCGCCCCGCGTTTCATCCTCCAACGCACTGAGATGCTGAAGAACTCGATCTAAAGGCACATCCACAGCGCCTTCAAACTCGCCGCCTATACAGTCTCCTAACACGGCACCGATCAGAGCGCCGCGGAACCGGGACAGCGTCGACGGCGCAGCTATACGTGCTGCAGCTGACATTTCGGGTACCTTATCGCGTCCTAAACCCAAGCTGCACTTAAAAAATGGATACAGACTACCCTAGTTTGAACTGATCACGTTAAAAACAAATCGTGTGGCCGGGGGTTATTTTGCTGGAGGAGTGTTGTCATTGTGTGACCCGCACCTTACCGCACCATGACAAATATAAACGCATTGTAATTCTGTAGACTCAGAGGCCAATGTAATATTAACTCTTATTATTTACTGTGAAATAGTTAAAACTTTACATAATTCTGTGGTAGCTTTTATTTATGTATGAAAAGTGTTCCCCACCCTCATTTTTATTTTATTTTGATCAATTATAGAATCGCAGCGCGAGTGCACAAGCAAACAGTAATGGCGCGCGGCTTGTACTCAAGTACGTCACGATGCGTTACAATTCGACACCATCTACTTGTGAAAATATTTAAATCACGCTAAGTAGACCGTTATAGACAACCCCGTCTTTATGTATGTTTTATGTTTCTAATAATAAAAGTGCAGGATGGTTCATATTGGGGGTCATTTGTGAGTCTACGGAGGCAAGTACGTCCACTCGGCGGCCAATCTATGGAACGCTTCCGGGCAACTATTTTTTAATGTATACAGGCGGCATAAAACAACAGGTCCTATCTACTTGACTGAGAGAAAGACCGAAATCTCCAAACGGTTGGTCAAAATTACGATCAAAGAACATATTTCAAATCAGCAGTAAAATATGACAACACTGGTATCATAAATTGTGTATCTTTACCTCAGAATACGGAAAAAAATAAAATAAATCCCGATTTGTCTAGCTAATGCGCATGCGCATTTTCGAGTTGATTGACAGGCGATGTCTGTTTTTAAAAGGTGATTGGCTCTTTTACCTGTAAGGCGGGACTTCCTTTTCTACATCCGTTTGGCCATTCCAATATCTCCCATTCATTTTTATAGAAGTGGTCGGTCTCTGCTAAATAGTCTTTTTACGCGTCACTCTGCTCATTCGATTTATACATCATATGCTCATTCTTCAGGTTTTGGGGTAAAATTGTTTGTATGTATGCAGATGCATGTTAGATCTGCGTTTCTCATACTTCTGTCGTATGTGTAGATGTTCTGCTGCGCTGTTCAAAGAGGCGGGTAGGTTGAAACAACAGAAGAAGATTTTTGCTGGGCAAAATAAAGTGGATAGCGTCCGGACCTAGGAGGTTGCATACAAGAACGACAGGTAATTTTGAACATAATACAGGACTCAACAATAACGATGGCCCAGGGCCAGAATGTGTGCGAGATAGAGACTGTTTCAGGGCCATTTGACGGAACTGCCACATCTTGCGCCATCGTGCCAATGCTGTTGTTCATGTGCATGATTGTGTGTCTTGCAAAATGTGGATTTCTGTGTTATATCACATTTTGTTGTTGTTGTACTAAATAATTAATCAAGCTAACGAATGTAGCTTGCCAACATAGATGAAGTTGCGAGAATGATTTGCAATAATAATACTCTTGGGATTAAGAGTTAGAATGGGTTGAAAATTAATAATAAGAGTAAGAATACATTAAAATAATATTAGCCTAGATTAAATAATAATCGAAATAAAATTAATAGTTCATTTTAAATAATACAATTAAAAGTATTAATTTCAATAAAATTGTATATTTTTTACATTATTAGTTACTATTAGTAATAAAATGAATGATTGATTGATTTGAATAAAAAATATTAATATATATATATATATATATAGATATAGATATATATATAAAATAATAAAAAATAACGACAATTTCCCATCAAAAGTGTGTTTATTAATTTGTAGCTCACACACACACACATATATATATATATATATATATATATATATATATATATTATATATATATATATAATTTCCAGCTATTTTAATTGTATTAGAGTTTAAACATTGCAACTAAAAGTAAGCTACCTAGTTTTTCAGTCAGGGTGCAGGACAACAGGTTGCATTCAGCATTAGTTTGACAAAAGCATCAATATTCAGTTATTATTCAACATTGCCTCAGTTATTTTTATTTTTAAGCATCAGTTCAAATTAATATTAAATAGCCATTAGTTTTACTCTTGTAAAATAGCTTTGTCTGTCTTTTTCTTTCCCATTTTTGGTGCTCTCTGACTTCTAGATTGTCATCAGGTTTGACAGTTCACACGTTATGAATCCCTGGGACCCCAGTCCTTACTCGGTAACACCTGCAGCTAAGATTTTAGCCAGATGTGTAGCCACAGGCACCATGACACAGGTAAGCCCATTAAAAAGTACCCTGTTTAATATTTTTATCATTAGGATGGTTGTGTTGTCTAACTTATTTATTTGTTTTATGTTTTTTTTTTTTTTTTTTAGGAGGAGCTTAATGCTGTCCCTCAAAAATCAGAAGTCTTTTCTTATTTTTTAATTGAAGCTGAACAGCTGAACAGAATTAAAGACGAACTTGATCAGGTTGAAAACACAAAAGACGTCAAATCGTGAATGATTCGCAAAATGTGAGCAATTGCTATCATTTTCTTTTTGTCATAAATACACTCATGTTGTTTTAGGCTAATTTAGATTTAGAGCTGCTGAAGCTGGAAAAGGACGTAGCAGACGTCACTCACAGTCATTATCTCAGTAAGTTGCATTATCTCAGTAAAAGCTGTGCAGTATGATCTTTCATTGTGGATTTACATGTACTGTGTACCGGAAGACTCTACATTTACTTATTAGTGTGTCTTTTTGTGAGGTCAAAGGTTTGAGGCCTTGCAGCAGTCCTCATCCCACCTTCTGGAAGTGTTGCGAGAACAAACAGTCCTGTTAGAAAGGCTCACAAAGCCACTATGTCAGCAGAACCTGCCCATTCAGGCTGATCTTCACAGGTCAGAGAGGTTTAACATGCTGTCAGGGCACATGGAAAAAAAATGATTTCCTTTTGGTTTAAAATTTTGCTTTTGTATTAAAATATCATCACAAAAAAAAATCGGCAATGTTTAGGTGATTGGGATGTTTTTCATGCACATCATTTTGGGTGAATCTTATGTATTTTTAAGCATAACTGTGTCTACAGATATGTGGTAGAGCTTATGGGGATGGTGGTGGAGTTCATTCAGAACTTGGAAGTGAAAATTGAGTTGGTTAGAGCAATTCCAACCACTGAGGATTCTTTGAGTATTCTGGTAAGGGTATTAGTGTTTTTTATGTATTTTATAAAGAAATAAATCAACAAGAAATTGCTCGTTTGACCTAAAAACCTAAATGAAAATTTGAAACCAGTGTATCACACCTTTGTCTGTATGTGATAGATGTTTAGAAACATTATTGTAGCAAACTTGAATCTTTATTGTATTGTAAATACATACGCTATCTGATCTTCTTATCACTCTTCTTCATTAGAACAATGCCATGACCCAGCTACTGGCTCAGGTCACTGAGGTCGAGAATCTATACAAGCAAGTTCTTAAGCAACGAGGCCAGCCACAGCTCAACATTAAAGATGTGTCCAGCTGATAAAATATTTTAGATTTAAATATGTAAGAGCATTAATAATACTCTGTTGTTGTTTTTTTTTTTTTTTTTTGTCTAATAAAATTTAATGGCATCTACAGTTTGTTCAGGATACAAGTTGACATCAGGGTCTAACACATTGAAAGAATTAAAGGAAGTAATTGTAGCTCTGTTATCAAGATCACTGACTAGATTCAGTATAAATGTTTGCTTTGCTGTCCTTTTTTACCATTAACTTTTCACATTTTGTTTCATATTGTGTCTCTTGTAACTGCCTTGTGATTGACACACATCTTTGATGCATCCAGCAGAAACAATTGATTCATTTTTAGGAACTATATACAGAGAAAAGTGGTGAACGTCAATGCTCACTGCTGCTGGATACCTGATTCACCAGAGCATTTCTGGACATTAGAACATTTCTCGGGTTTCGGAACGCAGCAGTAAACTATTGCAGATTAAACTTTTATAGTGGTGAACAGGAGAGCACAGCAAATACACACACGCACACAAAAACCCACTACTACTTTTCGATGACTTTAAATAAGAGAAGAAAAAAAAGTGATGCATTAAAGGGATAGTTCACCCAAAAATTAAAAGTGTGTGAGAAACAGATCAATATTTAAGTCCTTTTTTATACATTTCTACTTTTAACTTTCACATTTTTAAAATAAATGTGGAGGTTTATGGTACAAAAGGCCTTAATATTGATCTTTTTCTCACCTACACTTATCATATTACTTCAGAAGTCATGGATTTAATCACTGGAGTCATGTGGATTACTTTTATGCTGCCTTTATGTTATTTTTGGAGCTTCAGAGGTCTGGTCACCATTCACTTGCATTGTAAGGACCTACAGAGCTGAAATATTCTTCTAAAAATCTTTTAGAAGGGAACTATCCCTTTAAGGTGCACAGTTTGTGTGAGGAAAAAAAACATGTTTTTATAATATTTCATCTATGTGATAACATGCTCTGCTTCTGACATGACTTTCCTTTTGGGCCGATGTCACCAATCTCTTATTTTTCAACTTACAAGTTAAATTCTGGTATGTAATACCCATTGACCCAATCAATTCCTAATGGATTAAATCCAATCCTACATTCATTTCTTGTTGGATATTTTCTTTCACTCGGAAATATGTCAGATTCCGGAAGTAAAATGGGTTTATATTATATTATAATACCCTATTGATAGGACCATTGAGCAGTGCAATGCCGTTACAGGTCTGCATTTGAGTTCTCCAGTTAGCACTGTTTAACTCTTCTGCCAGCAGAGAGCGCACTACAGTCTGGATGGGAAACAAATATTACACTATAAAAGACTGACTTCGAGTGAGTAAGGTACACTACTTAAAATATTACACAGTTCATAAAATAATAAAAAAAGACAGTCATTTACAGTCTTCTTGCTAATGTTGGAGAGTAAAGTCATAGACTGCTCCTGATCTGATGGAGAGTCACTGAGGAAGTGCTGTTACAGAAGTCTCTATATGACAGCTTGTCTCGTATCACCCTCTATAGCAAGGCACTGAGCTGCCACCCAGATGTCTGCACCTGTGCCTGAAGTGTCTGAGTCAAACATATGATCATTTTAAGTCACATCTATGCAGAACAGACTTCTTCACCTCTGAGATTATGGTTTCTTATAATGCAGTTTATTTGAATGAACATTTTTGGTAAGTCTTGTTAAGAATTCTTTAGTCGTAGGCATTGTAATTCTTCCAACCAACATTTTTCCCGCACGTTGTTTTAATGTGCTTTGTTGTACGTCTCTTGCTCGTAAGTTAGGTGTCCTTGTAGCATACTGGCACACTGCAGCAGCCATCTGAACTCTCTTCACTTGGTCATCAAGAGCTGAGACAATGAGGCTGCAGCTCCTGATACTGCATGTAGCTTCCATGCCTTACTATGTTGAGCTGACCAAAAAGACAATGATTTAATTGTCTAACACTTTTATAATAATTTTACAATACATTTACATTATATTTAATTAATGTTTTAACCAGGCTAAGTGATGTTGGTTCCAAATCTGTGATTAAGTATGGGCAAAACCAAAAACCTGGTTGGTTTTATCAAAAATGTTTGTCTCATGTTTTTGTAAAACTATTTATATTGTATTGTATTGTATTATATGCATTGGAAAAAAACTAATGTTTAAGCCACGAGACTTACCTGCTTTGCCTGGGTCAGACTCTTCTTGTGGTCCATTAACTGCTACTGATGCACAAGTTATGATTGCCTCCAGCAGCACAGAGTAATGAGGGACATTAAGAGCCCTTTTTAGGCCCTCAGTGGTCACACTCTGCCAGGGCAACTCTAGAAAACAGACAGAATGATTCTCCAAAAGGTTTTTCCATGCAAACGCAATAAGATGCATCCAATATGCTCTTCATTGTACAACACACATACCACATATAGTTCTATTTATGTGTTGGCATTTTTCCTGCTTGCAAATCTACAAGTCTACAGTATTCGAATTGAAAGGGGGATGGGGCGGACCCCTCATAAGAGTTAATGGACCCCTCATTAGGCCAAAAATATTAACTTGAGTGGTCCCCTTATGTTTTGTCGAAACTAGAATGCTAGAAACAGAAAACTACATTGACCATATCTGTCCCAATTTTCATAAGTAATCTAAATTATATTTTCTTCAGTTTCACCTCACGCTAATGGTAAGATATACTTCTTTTTTTGATTGTTTGTACACCTAATTTACTATCGTTAAATGAGCGTTGTGCTTAGAACTGAACAGTTCTAGGTTACTTAATATGCACACACAATTAATATGCATGTAGTTTTGCCCTTATTTATCTATCTACATGTAAGCTCACTATCAAACAGTTATAACAAGCCATCTAACATTATTCTGAGAAGAAGAAAAAAAAGCAGTTTAAGGGGACCCCATCTCATTAATAATAAGATGAGGAGAGGTATGGAGCTGTAAAAAGAAACACCCACTGATGTTCCAGGAACACCTCCAATTGTCCAAGTCAAGTCATTTTTATTTGTATAGCGCCTTTCACAACACACATCTTTTCAAAGCAGCTTTACAGAAGATCATGCATGAACAGAAAATGAAACTGTAATATCTATAATGTCTTAGAGTCATCGTTGTGTTTCCACTGCGTAGTGAAGAGTGGAAAGTTCTGCCACAGACTTGAAATGCAGCTGCTGTCCCAGCATCTTGGGATCCTGTCTGATTAAGTTAAGAGGTTTGCAAGCCAGTTTTGATGGGCAGATCCACCTTTTGCTGTGTCCCTCTCATAGCTCCACCTGTTCCTGTTAGAGAAACATGTAAAGGCCAGTTCACACTGCCCCAACAAACTCCAATTCGAACAATTACCAACAAACATGTTTGTTGGGTCAATGTGTTGGACCTGTTGGAGTTACACTAACATACATTTTTATATGAATCTATCAGCTTTCCACGTCAAAATAATTTAGTGAATTTTCTAATGTATATGCATTTATCTGGATGAAATTGAAGCGTAACCATATACTGTTAATATGCAGTAGGTGCCAAACACTATGCTTTCACTATGCACTTTCACTAATGGTGACTTTATCCTCTTTTCTTGTATGTTCTTCTGGTACACTGACATATCATGACTATTTCTGTCTTGACAACATACATGTTTAGCAAACCTAAATGCTTGCAAGGCAATGTTGAATCCTACCTGACTTTAAATAAAAATAATGTAAATAATGTTCTCTTTATCATAAACCTGTCTGCCGGTACGTGGATTCAGAATATCCTGCAGGTGATGGGCCTGTTTGATCTCAGTGTGCTTGATAGTGGTTGCTGTCTTATTTACACAACGCGGTACCCTGTACAAGTTAAAGGAATAGTTAACTTTCTTTCCGCCATGGAACACAATACACTGAAAAAAAAATGTGTTGGTTTAACTTAATCAAATTGTGGACACTGGTTCCACACAATGCAAATTAGTTTGTTTGATATTAAATTAAAATGTAGGATCTACTCAAATACTTTGTGTAGTGAAAACCTAAATTAATTGAGTTAAACTAACTTAAATGTGATCTGTTCAAACAGCTGCTGAACCTTGCAACTTGTGGCTAGCTAGCAACAGACCTATTAGCATAATATATACAGTATATACATTTTTTGTTCTGTATGACAATTATGATGCTGCTGAGTGTTTACAGATCCCTGATCAATCATTTACATTTATTCATTTGGCAGACGCTTTTATCCAAAGCGACTTACAAACAAGGAATAATACATCATAAGTGATTCCTCTTAAGGAGACAGTGGTACGAAAAAGTGTTGCATTACAAAGTTTCACTAGCATCAGAATAGTAATAATCAAAACAGATTAAAGTGCAACAAGATTTTTTCTTTCTTTCTTTTTTTTTTTTTTTGTGACTGGTTAAGTGCTCATGGAAAAGATGTGTTTTTAGACGTTTTTTGAAGACAGAAAGTGAGTCAGCTTCACAGATGTAGTTGGGAAGGTCATTCCACCAACGTGGTATGATGAAGCCGAAAGTCCCGAAAGTGAGTTTGATGGTAATATGGAAAGTTTACCTTCAAATCCCTGTGATCTCACGTCACAAGCTTCTGTACTAGAATTACTGCTCAGAGCTTACGGTAAAAAAAAGTTTACCATTATACAGTGCTAAAGCAGTTTATAACAAATTAATTGACTACCTGCAAAAATTCAGCTCTTGCAGCATTCAGATACCAGACTTTGGCATAGAAACAAGACGCGCTCCTCCCTCGGCACAGTGGGTGCCATCAGAGCCCTTCTACTAAGAAGAACCTACAAGCTTATTTGGCGAGGAGACCAGAGGCTGTTCCGTTACAACTCAGTACACTTGACATTGTGTCAGGAAGCTGACGCTATGGAGAGTGTCCTCCTCTACGACCCAGTTGAAACTTTTCTACAATACTGGCAATTCTAAAATTGGCTGTGGTGCTTAAGCCCCGTCCTTTCAGGCACTGTCCAGTATAAAAGCAGGCTGCAAACACCATTCCTCAGAATTGTCTTCCTTCAAGACAGCAATTCATCTTATCGTCTAGAAGCATTCTACTACTTAGCCGTCAATATACACGAGTCAGCGGACGGGATCTTCACGGCAACGAGAAGACTCTCACGCTCCCCTGCAGTGTTCCGGCGAACATTTACTCTGCCTCACCACTTGATGCTTCGCTGGTGAATGGGCCGCTTCAGCATCCTGATTCCCCGCAGTGCTTCGGCAGGAGTTTTGTGATTAATATAAGCTATTGTGATTGATATTGTGTATGTGTGTATATATATATATATATAAAACTGGCTAACCCTCACGGAAATGCATGACGTGGAAAAAGCTGCTCTCTTTGATGCTCCGGTGTCTCCAGTCTGCATTTTTGGTGGCTCTGTGGATAAATTTGCTGAGCGCTACATCACAACTCAGCAACACTTGCAGGCTATGAGACATTTTATGCCAAAACAAAGCAACACTTAATTACAACCGGACAGCTTCGCGCCTAAAAGGGCGGGGCTTAAACACCATAGCCAATTTTAGAATTGGTGGTATTGTAGAAAGATTTAAACTAGGTCGTATAAAAGGACACTCCCCATAGCGGAATCTTCCTGACGCAGTGTCTCGTTCCAATGTCTATGGAGGAGATGCTTCAGTGTGCTGCACAGGGGCATAACTACCCATTTCTGAGAGGGTATACGAAACAAAATTTTGCGCCCCCCTTTACATGGTGCCCCTATGTGTTGCATACCTTGTCTATATGTTTTTTGCACCTCTGGTGCTGCATTAACTGCTTTTGTAAAGTGACAGCCCATCACTTAAAGGAATAGTTCACCCAAAAATGAAAATTCTCTCATTATTTACCCTCATGCCATCCCAGATGTGTATACATTTCTTTCTTTTGCTGAACAAAAGATTTTTAGAAGAATATTTCAGCTCTGAAGGTCCATACAATGCAATTGAATGGTAGCCAGAACTTTGAAGGCCCAAAAAGCATATAAAAGCAACATAAAAGTAATCCATATGACTCCAGTGGTTAAATCCATTTCTTTAGAAGTGATATGATAAGGGTGGGTGATAAACAGATCAATATTTAAGTCCTTTTTTACTATAAATCTCCACTTTATCATTCTTCTTCTTTTGTTTTTGGTGATTCACATTCTTTGTGCATTTCACCACCTACTGGGCAGGGAGGAGAATTTATAGTTATACAAGTAAATCTCTATGATTTTTGCACCTAACCCTGAAGGAATCCATAGACACAAACCTCACGATTTTAGGCAAAACTGTTCAAAAGTTATGGCAAAAATAGCAATTTTTTAAATGTTTTCCCATAGGTGGCACTGTCACCAAACTTGCCATGTATCTTCAGATCATGGTCCTAATGTAGCATACCAAGTTTTGTTTCGATAGGACAAAATGTTGCCAAGATACAGCCTCCCTTACAAAAATTAAGAGTTCTGGCAAACTTGCCACTCATTATTTTCATATGCAAATGAGCTTTGCGACAAACTCGTCATTGTCGCCAAAGGTTTCCTGAAGGTTCCCCACTACTGGTGAAGAGCTGCAAATTTCTAGCAAACATCTGTGCCAAATTACAAGCTCGTTTGCATGTGCAAATACTCTATATTGTTTATACTGCCTGTTTTACATCAACATCGTTAACTTTGTAGCAGTGTAATTCAGTAACGCTTGTGCAAATCAAAAATCTACTGATCGGACAAAATTTGTAAAAGAACCAAAAAAATGTATGTCACAGTCTAATATGGTGGCCACTGTAATGGGCGGAGTTTTAATGTAAGGAGTCCATTACAATCATCATGAGGAGAGTAATCAGAGGGGAAAAACATTTTTGTTTCTTGGCCAAACAGTTACAATGGTACAGTATGTGCAAAAGAAAAGTGAATTTTTACAATAGTGGTTGTGTATAAGACCCCAAATTTGGTGTGCCAAATTTAATCATTTTTCTACAGACTATCCTATGGCCTGAGATCGACTCCAATGGCAGAATAAGAATGATAATAATAGGAAAACTAACAAACACAACAGGGGCCATGCCCTATTTTAGCATAGGCAAGATATTACCTGAATCAGGACTAATTAATTAAAAAAGTAGTCACTCATTACATTTTAAAACTTGTAATTAGATAACAGTTACTGGATAGCACATCTCTATCAGCTTCATTTCCTTGAAAGGTTGTACAGAAAACATCAAGGCAGTAATAGAAAATGTTTGTAGATTTTATGGTAAGAAAATCCTGGCAAAGGGGGGAGGATTTAGATACATCCAACCTGATCTTGTGAAAAGTCATAAGAATAGTACGATATGGCAAAATCGTACAATAGCTTACAACTTGGGTCATATGAAACATACAACGTTTAGACCAATCAATCACATACACTTCCCTTGTCTCATTGTAAACCCCAATATTTCCTTTCTTCCATGGTACACAAAACTTATTTCTATGCAAACCTAAACCTGACAATAAGGTCTAACACCTTAAACAGACCCTAAACATAACCATGATAGTAATCTAAAAAGCCCTGTTGTGTAAGATGAAAGAAAAAGAATCTGGTGTTTGAATGCACGTTTTTCCCTAACCCCATACCTAAACCTTACCGTAAAGTCAAACCCATTACGGAAGAAAGGAAA
Organism: Myxocyprinus asiaticus; assembly: GCF_019703515.2. Lineage (NCBI taxonomy): Eukaryota > Metazoa > Chordata > Actinopteri > Cypriniformes > Catostomidae > Myxocyprinus > Myxocyprinus asiaticus. The sequence goes on from NC_059360.1 coordinate 23,355,084, forward strand.
TATTAGGGTTTATAAGAAGACAAGGGAAGCATATTTGATTTGTTGGTGTAAAAGTCATATTTTTTCATATCACCCAAGTTGTACATTACTGTACGATTTCACCACCTTGTACAAATTGTCATGAGACTGTTTTGGTCACAACATAGCAGACAATGCCGTCTACACAACAGAGGAAACAAAAGCAATCATGATCACATTTGCATATGAAAAGTACAAATAATTCAGATGCATAGCATGGTTAGGAGACACTTTCATGTGTTGTATAGGCACAATTTTATTCTGCGCTATTTTCTAACAGTCACTGCCATTTTAACAGCATTAAATCTACTGCATTTCTTGCCTGCAGCAAGTAGTCTATATTTTCACAGATCCATACTTCAAATATGAAGTTCAGGCCATGACATTTACCGGTAGTTTGAAGGGGCATTGATGTAAATGATGAGTCTGTTTCACCAAGCTCATTTGATGAGCCAGTGTATTTCAAATGTGATCTCTTCTGTTACAGAGATATACATTATATCAATGTGTATAGGACCATATTGCTTTTCTTGGAACCTCTTAACAAGTACAGTTTCCTGCAAGCTGCATACATAATAGTTTGCCTCTCTTTGAAACAATGTGAGCAAATTGCCATGCAACTTTTGCTTATATGCACCTCCAACATATTTATGAAATGCATCCATAATTAAATGGACTAGCATTAACAAAAATAATATAAATAATAAATAAAGATAAAAAATGTTAACAGAGGTAAAAAAAAAAAAAAAAAAAAAAAAAAAAAAAAGTTTAGAACCATGTATTATAAAAGGTATATTTCTCCTCCCATTCAAGTAAATCTCTATGGATTTTAATAATCATATAGCAATTCTTATTTGCTTCTTGCTATGGCTAAGTTTTGTCAAATAAGAATTGATCAATGCATTAATGTTAAACAATGCAAATAATATAAAAAAAGATCTTTTCAAGAAAAATGGCAGCTAGTGATTTTTTTATTTCTCTCATAATAAAATCTCTCAATTGAACAAGTCTACATTCATAACCCTTTGTTCTTTGTTGGCTCAAGTTCAGTGACTTTGATGCCACAAATATTTACTACACCAAGCATTGCATGTTCTATATTGTAACATATGTTTGTGATATGATTTTCTTTAAATGTATTTATTAAATCTGACATATTTGTTATTGGATAGTTTTTTCTGCAGCTTTCAATAGAGCTTGAATCTATTTATGGATAATTTCAATTCAGCCCTTTGATTAAAATACAATTTAAACAAAAAGAGTGTTCAGTGCTGCACTGAATAAGCCACATTTCTACTTTTTGCACGTATTAGCTATTAGAGCAAGACAAAGTTCATAATAATACACTTAATTTGCTGTCGACCACTTGAATCCAAGTCAAAGCAATTTCTCACATGGAATCAAACAGCCACCAAGTCCACTTTCTGTGTAGTGCAAGTAATAATGTTGAACCCAACATCGCTTTCTATTTTTTATTCAATCAGCTTGACCAGTTCAAGCCACTTTAAAGAGAAGTCTCCACACAACAGGAGCCCCTGCGTACATAATACCTTCTAACTTCTGAAGAGTCCCCACAGCCCTCAGGCCGATGTACAATGAGGACTGGGAAAAAGCGAGCGTCTTGGTAGTTGGGTGGGCTGTCATTAAGGGCCAGCTGACTGGTATAAGACCTGCAGCACTGCTCATCAGGACAGCAGCGATCTGTAAGTGTACTGCTTCGGCTCCTCCACAGTCCCAAGGTGCGTCTGGAGCCATATATGCGGCATAGCGAGAAGTGGGAGGTATCCAGGGACAAACGGGAGTGGAAGGTGTGTCGAGAGAAGATGGAGGAACAGCTAGATCTGATGGTTGGCCGTCTTTGTCCACCCTCATGTTGGCAACTGTGCTCACAGTTCTGCAATGTCCCATAGCTCTGTGCTGGGTTGCTATCCAACAAGAAATGGTTGGAGGAAAGGCTGCCTCTGTGGTCTGACCCGGAAGCCTCCAGATTAATCAGCATGGCTTCTGAGTAGCTCGGAATAAGCTGACGATTTGAGCGAATGTGCCATTCCAACTCTGTGCTGTCCACTGTTTCTGCTCTTGGAAGACCGTATTGAGTGTCCCTCACTGTAGCGACTGCCTCTGGAGATGGGTTGTTGTTGCTGTACTCTAGCCCAAAGAGTTTTTCAACTTGATAGTGCACAAAAGCTGTACGGTACTCGATCAACACTCGAAGTGGCCAGGAGAGCATGAGGAGAGCAGCAGTCCAGAAAGTGACTCTTGAGGTGTACCACGGTAGTCGGTCAGGATCTACATAAGCTATGAGGTGCTCTTTGAAGTCGACATTCTTTAGCAGCATGCCTTCACGGGCTTCCATGTAGTCATCCAGGCCTTCAATTTCTGAGAAGAACCTGGCCCGTTGGTTAAGGTAAGAATTCTCTGGCCCTGCTCCTGTGAAACTGAAGCACTTGGTGAAATGCAATCGTGTCGCTGCGTGACCCTCCAGTCCACTCAAGTTGCGTGAAACATCCCGCATGCCACAACGGCTATAGTCAAACTCTCCCTCTGCCACATGCGTGTTCACACGCTCGTGATAAACCTGTGTGGTGGTGTAGGCGTCCCCGTTCCGGTAACGCGTCACTTGTCGAGTCCTACGAACGAAATGGTAACTGATAGCTTTCCACCAGATGCATGGTTGAGACTGACGCATGCGCAGAACCCTTTCGTAGATGCTGTCAACGTTGGCCTTGCACTGAAGCTCGCTGCGGGCATGACAGTGCCAGCACTCCATGAGGTAAACAGCATAGAGCATGAGCAGGAAGGCCAAGGGGATGTACACATAGCCATCAGAACAAGGGCTGTCGTGGTATACCATGGTGCGACTTCCTCCTCTAAGAGAGTTCATTGAGGCAGTAAGGGAAGTACTGGAGGAATCAAAGCTTAGCTTGGTCACTTGGGTAAGCTGACACCAGGCCACAGCACCCAGGCAGCTGTACATGAGTAAGGACAAGAGGAGGCAACGCCAGTGGGTCTCACTGCACATAGAGGCACACAAGGACTGCTTGATTGGCCGTTGCTACATGAAAAGATGAGAAAGAGAGGGAGAGGAAAATCAGTATAGTATGAGGCATGTAGACTTGTTATGAATGCTGTAAAATAAGTATACAGATCAGGGATTTGAATCCCCTGATATGAGGCACTATTGGACAAAAGTATCAGATGTCCTCAGATGTTCAGTATGCCTTATCAGTGGTGGAGCTAGGGGGTGGCCAGGGGTGGTCATGGCGACCATGGGCCGAAGCTTGACCACCCCAGCGACCACCCCACTCACTATGACCAAAACTGAAGAAGTGCTTAGAAATTTGCAGACAAATCAGAAGTGTTCTCTTTTGATAATTTATAAAAAAAACCATTGCACTGTACATATTATTGTAATCTGTAAAAACATCAGACTGATTAAATAGCTATGTGTCATATGTTGTTGGAAAGCTCTCAAAGAGTAGAATACAACCAGCCTATTTTTTTACTTACAGACAAAAATATAGAGAGTAAAGTACATGTCTTTGACATACATGTTCCATGAAAAAATGTGTTGTTTATAAGCCACGTTTCCGATTATATCTTCACGAAAAAATAAACAGAACATAAAAACACTTAGGGGATTCGAAATAAAACGAGCCCAAATACAACAAAATCTGATGCATAGATCATTAGATAATCCACACGTAGCACAATGTGCACACATCACATAATGTGCTATCTGGTTAAAACATGTTAGGATTCAGATTGCTGCAACCAGAGGTGGAAGTCATCCAAATTTTGGCAGAGAGGATTGTTCACTTTAATTACATATGGCCACCAGGAAAAGGCGGCAAGTACATGACACAGACTTAATGATGGTTCAGATGACACAAAATCTCATTACTCATGCCTGCATGTGTTGTATTTGCATTGTTGTATTTGCATGTGTAATTAGTTCCTATGTACAGTTATTAGGTTTATTTGTTTGGAGAGGCTCTTGGACACTTGGAGACGTTTTAGGACAATAGGATAAATTATTTTTTTAATGTCATATCAACACAAAACTTTACTCAGTTACAGGCAACATGATTGGGGACAAAACAAAAGCAGTTTTTTGGAGCTACTTTATTTGCACCCTGAGATATCATGAGATGTATATAATCGGAAAATACGAAAAAAAAAAATTTGTGGTTTCTTATGCTGAGAGTCTCATAATTTATCATAATCTATTTCATTAAAAAATTTCAAAGTGTTCTTTGAAATTATACCAAACAATTGACCCTCCTTGTTTTTTGTAGAGTTATAAGCCTTTCATTTTGGGCATGCCACTGAAACAGGAAATCTTTATAATCACCTTCAGAGCTTAAAGGGTTAACCCTAAGACAAAGGCTGAGTTTGGAATGGCATACTACCATACTACTCCTACTGTTTCTGCCATAGACATATATGGCAGAAGTAGTAAGAGTATGGGTAGTATGCCATTCCGAACTCAGCCAAAGACTCACCTGGCTTAGGTGCTTCGGACATCTGTATGGTTGACATTTAAGCATATTACAAAAAATGACAAACAATACCAACATGAAAGATATTTAAGCTTGTTTTGAACAAAAAAGTAGCAAAAATAATAACACGAAGGACTCATAAGATTCATCAACATCCTGCAAGACAAGACATAAAGCTGTATTTGTACACTCTTGACAAAAAAAAAGTAATTGTTATGTATTTTAACCAATTGCTTTTGACACTTTTCTAGGCTAAACAATGAAAATGTCAGAGAAATCATACATTTTAAAGATATGTACAAAGAATGAAGGCTTATAAAATTCTTCATTTAATTTTTTTGATACAACACACACTATAAAATTATCTTGAAAGCTAATTATTAAAAGCAAAGACACTCTAATGAGTATTTGGATGTTGATCCTTGTCAGCTACTGCTGTGAGTTCTTTGAAATTTAGCACTCAACACTGGTTTAGTTTAATTTACACACTAAATTGGCATAAGACATCAGAGATGTGATTTATGTTTTACTTTGAAAGTAAATACTGAGTTTCTTTGAGATTTGTGCTCAATATGGTATCTCTTTCTGAGGTCAGAATTTGTGGCATTGTCCAGTAAGGGTCTGTAAATTTCATTAGCTAATACCACAGCTTTTGATATTTATAAGGGTTGAAAGGCTTTTAAGGGGGGAAGTGAGATGCAACATCAATAATGGAAATCCCACATGAAAGAAAATACTGTGACAGGGCTACCAGTCAGCAATTCAAAAGCATTTTGTAGGGGGAAAAAAACTGCTCATATCCCCATTGCTCTGGGATAAGTGACATTTTGGACATGATATGGTTATAATCAAAGATGCTTAGGCAGATTACAGCTGAAACTTGATGATGACTAAAGGCCATGCTTAAATATCGAGTACTATTCAAAGAATTTAAGTATAATTTGAAGTAACTACTCATCTGAATGGTCCCTAGAAAAAATGAAAGAATTCAGATTTCACAAACCATTCGTTAAAGGTGCTGCAAGTGATTTTGGCCGTTATGGAACTTCCATGACAGCAGAAACACAGCCGTCCCAAGATAGTATTGAAAGTCACCTTCTCACGGTTGTCAAATACAACAGTAGCAAAATAGCACCCTCAGTTGACAACTGTTATGAATCTGAATATGATATTAACCTTCCTATTCTGTTTGGTCATTTTTGACCGAAATGTTTTTTTCTGATGTAAAAAGTTAGGATAGATATCCAAATGCATATCTTGCGATAAAATATAAAATTAGGTTACAACAAGCTATCAGACTACACAGTAGTTTGCTACAGCCATCTACTGGCTGTTACTGGCATGATATGGTTTCAAGTCATGTTATTTATATTTTGTTCACCAGATGGCAGAAATTTGCCTCTAATTTATGTCACATTCTCATATTTTCTTCAAGTTTCAACTTACAGAAGTGTAGGTTCTGAATTGTAAAAACATTTTTCTCTCAAAAATGGTTTATTTGTACTTGCAAATTAATGGTAAAAATGAGAAATGTACATGTAAATAAGACCAAAATAGCATAAAATAAAATGCATAATTTATTATTTATTCTGAGTCTGTGGGTTTGGGTTTGGGACGTCGAAACATCCCAATGTACTGGAGGAAAAGAGAGGGGGCTGATGTATCAGAAACAAATGTCAGCAGCAATAATGAATCAGCATTTGGCTTCTAAACTGTCACTGCATCTTGCACTTATTTCAGGGAAAAAGAAATGGCATCATCATCATAATATATATATATATATATATTTGTTAAAAATGACCACGAATACCAAAGGGAGGTACACTTTTTCATTACCATAGGAGGGTTAAGAGTTAATCTATTCATGTATAATGCATAATTAACATATTCAGTAATTTAATCATATTTAGTTCATGTGTACTGATTCAGCTTAGTAGGTTAAGTTTTATTTCTGCATAGATGATTTACAATGAAAGCAGACAATACAATTTTATGCTCAAGTGACAAGCAATGATGCTGATTGTACTGTTCTCCATTTTAACTGTTATAAATTCATAATTGACATGCCCATAAAGGAAATACCAAGTCACATCTTAACCGCAATTCATGAACTGTTGGAGAGGAGCAGTTCTCAGTTCTAGCAGGTGAGATTTGTGCAAAAGTGTAAGTATGATGAAGAGCACTCACAAAACTGTCAGGCCATACCAAAAAGATTTTCAAGGCAAGATGCACTAACGGCATCAATCTCAGAGATGCTGGTTGGGATCAGCATCAACACCAGGACATTTAGTGTGATATGATATTGTATGCTTTGTCAAAAATGTTAAACCAACTTGTACTGTAACACCACAAGCATGATTCTCAAGGTAACAGGCATTTAATTTTTCTGAATGGCAGTTCCATAATTACGGTAGTCTATTACAGAGATGCTGATCAATGCATAAAACACATACTCTAACAGAGCTACAGAACTGAGTGCAGTGAATGTGATATGCAGTGAGTTGCAAAGTGCTTAAAGCTCTATCCACCTCAAATCTGTACTTGTCCTTGGGTTTTTTTTTTATCCTATTTAATATTTATAAAATGTATTAAAAATGCTTTAAAATGTGTACAATTAAATCAAGCACACATTTAAAGAAAAAAGGAAAAAAAAATATATATTAATCAACCAGGTGTTTCATACATTCGCCTACCAATATGGACCATGTAGCCCATAGTCTATTTTTTATCTAATTTAGCATTTTAGTAATGACTTTATTACTCATGATCTGCAGTCAGTGATCTATATAATGCAAATGACTAAAACTGGTTTCAAAATAAATGACTTTCAATAACTTATGTATGATAAGGTTTGCCTGGAAAAATACATTTTTTTTTTTTTTTTTTTTTTTTTTAATATGGCTCCTAATAGCTCCTTTTCAATAACACGTGTAACTGAATGTAAAAGGAGAAATATTTTGAATTTTACACATACAATTACATCGAGCAGCTTACAACTGTCTAACAGTCTACATAAGCTAAATCATAGGTATATATAGTATGCAGAAATCACCTCTCCTCCAAGGCAATGACACATCCAGCTATGCTATCCAGTCATAAGGCTCATGTCATACCTCTTCCAGCACATCGAGACTGGCCGGTGTCTCCGCACCATCATCTGGGGTGCTCGGCGCTGTGTCCTCCGCAATAGTATCAGTTTCCAGATCTAGAGTCAACATCCTGCGTCAGGTATAACATTGCACTTAAGTATTTTACCTCCAACACGCCGCTTTTCTTCAAATATTCTTAAAAAAAAAAAAAAAAAAAAAAAAACGCGACTTTGTTTGTTTTGGATGGATGCCAGAAGCGCCGGGGATCCCGCTCTGGATGTTCCCATTCAGGAAGACTGACTGGGGGGCGGATACCGCGGGGAGACTGCGGAGGACTGAGAAAAAGCACGAGAACTGCTCTCCAGAGTCTCATGGGGACAGATTTGTTGGTCTACGTGTGTACAATAACATATTGAACTCACTAAGCTGCACGAGATGTGCTCGAGTGATATCTCTGCATAATTAGAGAAAAGCAATTAATTATGTTTGCCACAATGCATGTTTATCATCAGTGAAGTTCAACATCTGCATTATTATGGTGGCCACAAAAATTATTTTCTTTGAAATTCAATCAGCAACTAACTGAACTATTAAAAAAACAAACAAACAAACAAACAAACATCAATCAGTCAATCATTCAATCAATCAGTCAACCAATCAATCAATCAGTCAATCATAAATGACCATGTTGGGGTCACAAAGGTCTAACTGGTGTTCTCTTTCTTTCTTTTTAACTGGTGTTTTTTTTCCCTTTTCTCTCTCTCTTAATTTATTATTATTTTTTATCTTTTTCTGTCTGTTGGGGATTTTGGGGAATGTGCCAGGTACTGTGTCTCAGCACCTGGACCAAATTTGGTTACTGCCAAAGTGATCAATGGAAGGGCATTTGGAGATGGGATTTTACCCAGAATGCCTGTAATAAAGCTTGTCTCCAATTTCCTCAAAAAGAAATTCTTGCCAACTACCCAATTATCATCACCATTTTGTGCAAAGCACTAACCCATCTATCTATCTATCTATCTATCTATCTATCTATCTATCTATCTATCATCTTAATATATAAAATGCATATCGATATACAGTATAGTAGCCTATTTAAAATATATCTTTAACTTGTGTGTATTATACACTGCATATAATACAGTAATAGAAAACACACACACACACACACACACACACACACACGTATACATTCAATATTTAAAATATTTTGTAAATATTAAAAATAATAAAGTAATAATAATAATAATAATATAGTATATATTTAAAATCTATTGAACCAAAAAGTATTTTATTTTTAAAGGCTCAAAAATAAATTATTGCCAACTACCCAATCATCATCATCATCACCATTTTATGCATATTTTGTTTAATAATAAAATGCATATATGAATATATGCATATATTATTTTATATATGATATGCGCTTGCATGTATACAACAAATATATATATATATATATATATATATATATATATATATATATATATATATATATATATATATATATATATGTAGTAACCTATTATTTTATTATATTATATGCATTCAATCTTTTATTATCTGTAAAAATAAAATAAAATAAAACAAATAAAAGATATGCTACAATGAACTAAATATGCTTTTATTTTGAAATAGTCACAGATAACCCGGAAGTTTAATTATAGCTGTAAAAACTTGTGTTCAGTCTGTTCATTCAGGACAGAGAGCCTGCAGAACAGTGCCTAATTTTTCAGTAAAATAAACGTTTACGCTTATTATTTTTGGATTAATGAACTTTTGTACACCATTACTGTGCTGACCGCTATCAATAATTATCACTTAGCTTACTGGATAGGTCCTTCTCCAATTATCCACTGCAAACCAACCAGAAAACTCGTCGAGACTGTCAGTCAGTTGAGCGCAAGATGCAGTGACAGTTTAGAAACCAAATGCTGATTCATTATTGCTGCTGACATTTGTTTCTGATACATCAGCCCCCTCTTTTTTCCTCCAGGACGTTGGGATGTTTCGACGCCCCAAACCCAAACCCACAGACTCAGAAGCGGATTTGCGTCTGGAGCTGCAGGAGTTTCTGACGACGGGCAGTCAGTCCACTGATGCAGGCAAGCGTAGGCGCTGCTGCAGCTGATAGACGTGAGGAGCAGGGAAATCAGAGAGATATGTTGTGACTATAGCAGGTAGGTTAAAGATGTTTACTGAAGCACCTGATCACATTTGACATAGAGCTTAAATGATAACACAGTTCATCTGGGGAATTTAAAATTCTCAGAATTAAATCGTTTCTGCCATATTCTTGTTATATATATATTGGCCTGCGGCCAAAAGTTTGGAATAATGTACAGATTTTGCTCTTATGGAAAGAAATTGGTACTTTTATTCACCAAAGTGGCATTCAACTGATCACAATGTATAGTCAGGACATTAATAACGGGAAAAATTATTATTACAATTTGAAAAAAAATTTCAGAACTTCTTAAACTACTTCAAAGAGTTCTCATCAAAAAATCCTCCACGTGCAGCAATGACAGCTTTGCAGATCCTAGGCATTCTAGCTGTCACGCTTCCTGTAACACTTGCCATAGATGTGGCTGTCTTGTCGGGCACTTCTCACGCACCTTACAGTCTAGCTGATCCCACAAAAGCTCAATGGGGTTAAGATCCATAACACTCTTTTCCAATTATCTGTTGTCCAATGTCTGTGTTTCTTTGCCCACTCTAACCTTTTCTTTTTGTTTTTCTGTTTCAAAAGTGGCTTTTTCTTTGCAATTCTTCCCATAAGGCCTGCACCCCTGAGTCTTCTCTTTACTGTTGTACATGAAACTGGTGTTGAGCGGGTAGAATTCAATGAAGCTGTCAGCTGAGGACATGTGAGGCGTCTATTTCTCAAACTAGAGACTCTGATGTACTTATCCTCTTGTTTAGTTGTACATCTGGCCTTCCACATCTCTTTCTGTTCTTGTTAGAGCCAGTTGTCATTTGTCTTTGAAGACTGTTGCGTACACATTTGTATGAAATCTTAAGTTTTTTTTGGCAATTTCAAGCATTGTATAGCCCTCATTCCTCAAAACAGTGATTGACTGATGAGTTTCTAGAGAGAGCTGTTTCTTTTTTCCATTTTTGACCTAATATTGACCGTAAGACATGCCAGTCTATTGCATACTGTGGCAACTCAAAAACAAACACAAAGACAATGTTAAACTTCATTTAATCAACCAAATAGCTTTCAACTGTGTTTGATATAATGGCAAGTGATTTTCTAGTACCAAATTAGCAATTTAGCATGATTACTCAAGGATAAGGTGTTGGAGCGATGGCTGCTGGAAATGGGGCCTGTCTAGATTTGATCAAAAATGACTTTTTTCAACTAGTGATGGTGCCGTTTTTTACATCAGTAATGTCCTGACTATACTTTGTGATCAACTGAATGCCACTTTGGTGTATTAAAGTACCAATATATATATAAAATTTCATTCTGAGACTCAAATAAGTATGTCTTCATATATATTCAGATCTCCCAGATGAGATTCCCACCCCGACACCTGCACCTCCAAAGAAGTCTCGTTTCGAGCAGGAGCAGCGTGTGCAGTTTGAGGATGATGACCCAGAAGAGCGACTGGACAGACATGGTGCTCACATCAGTGCTGTGCTTTCCAGGATCATTGTGAGTCATGCATAAACAATTTATATTTGGATGTATAATTTAATTACACCATGATACAATGTTTATTGCTCATGTCTGTGTAGGAGAGGGACAAAAGTGCCAAGCCTGTGTCACTCCCATGCTTCACGGGCACTCCTTTCCCCAAAGTCATCCGTCGATCTGTAGTGGAAAGTGAGGAGAGGTTCTCTTAATATGAGAAGAATGAAAAATGCACAAAATCATTACCTTCTTATTCTTTATGTGTCTGTGCTTTTGTGTCATGCCTAGGGGCAGTTAAGTAGCATCTGGAGGCAGAAATAGTATTTTTGCACATCAGATTGCAGCACAAAGGGCTAAGAAGGATGATGCATCCTCTTTATATGGTTCAGAGACTAGAGATCAGTCATATGGATCTACAAATTTGGCCTCCTCACCATTGGAGAGCATGGAGACTGAGCAACCTAAATCAGATGTTGTCAGTGAGTGTTTATAGCTATTTTTCCCTCCACCTGTCGAACACATTCAGAGAGAGAGAGAAATCCATGAAAATATTTGTATTTGCTGCTGTGATATTCTAATCACAGAAAGCATTTCACAATCACTTTTTAAAAATCAGGTAATGTAATGGTAAACAAAGGTATGATCATCTCATATTTTCTGATGTAGATGCTGTCAGTGGCCCCCTGCTTGTGTCAGGTCAAGGACTGTGCCATGGAGACAGTGAAAATCCACCAGGAGAATCAGGCAAAGCTGCAGACGATGTCCCACAATGAGATACTGGAAGAACAGAGGAGGCTGCTGGCCCAGCTAGGTGAGCTGGACAACATCCTCACTGCCGACACTTCTGGTGCCAGAGAGCAAACTGCTTAAAATGTACATCTGCAGCACAAAGCAAATTAAAGTTTTAGCAGCCAGTTGACTACATTTTACACTTCACATGTTCTTACTGCCAGTGTAAGAAATAAACTATTAAATTAACTACTAAGGGGCAATATTTGGCCCCTTGAAATGGATTTTTTTTTATGAGGGCATTTTTTTCTAAATTTATAAAATCACTGTGTCGCAGTGTTATGTCAAAAACTTCAGTTGAATTGATTAATTGTAACACATTCTCAATCTGAACAGTTATAGCTGTTAACTATGAAATCAAATCTATATCAAACACAAAAGTAGCTGTAAACAATGCATAAAACATCATATAAATAAATACTAAGCTAGAACACATTTAAAATAATTGGCCCCAATCACAGATCTCTGCTATCTACTTGCACATTGGATTTTAATCTACTTTTAAGGTGATTTGATTGTTTTAAAGGGATAGTTCACCCAAAAATGAAAATTCTCTCATCATTTACTCACTTTTATGCCATCCCAGATGTGTATGACTTTCTTTCTTTTGCTGAACACAAATGAAGATTTTTAGAAGAATATTTCAACTCAGTAGGTTCATACAATGCAAGTAAATGGGTACCAAAACTTTGAAACTCAAAAAGCACATAAATGCAGCATAAAAGTAATCCATATGAATCCAGGGGTTTTACATCTATATCTTCAGAAGCAATATGATAGGTGTGTGTGAGAAACAGATAAATATTTAAGTAATTTTTTCACTATAAATTCTCCTCCCTGCCCAGTAGGTGGTGATATACACAAAGAATGTGAATCACCAAAAACAGAAGAAGAAGAATGTGAAAGTGAAAGTGGAGATCTATAGTAAAAAAGGACTTGTATATTCATCACCCAGACCTGTCATACATACATGCATACATACATTAGACCTACAATAGAATATTATGAAATACAAAATCTGTTAGTTAACAGAAAAACATTTCATTGCAGGGCTATTTTGCACCCACATTTTAGAACCCCAATTCTGAAAAAGTTGAGACAGTATGAAAAATGCTAATGAAATAAAAAATTAGTCAACTCTTTTGGAGCGTGTTGCAATCATCTGATTTGAAATTACTGTGCATTTGTAAAAATAAACTATGAAATTCACAGGGTAAGGCATCATATGTGTAGTTGTAGTGCTTTCAATATAGCAAAGGGTGAATATAATTTACAAATCACTCATTTTTGTTTTTATTAGCATTTTTCATTCTGTCCCAACTTTTTCAAAATTGGGGTTGTAAATATCTGGGCCAGTTTTTATCCCAAGCCCTGGTTAATTTCTGACACTGCTTACTACAACTCTAATTTTGTTATTTGCTTTAACCTCACATTGTCTTATTATGTCAGACCCTAGACTACTGGACTTTGTGAGATCTCGGAAGGAACATAAAAGCTCAGCCTCTGAGTCAGCATCTGATCCTGGGCAAAGGGAAGCCTTCCTGAATGAACCTCTACCTAATAGCACTACTCCAGAGCTAGACCACACAATAAAAGTTCAGGAATCTCCGGGGGTTATCATGGAGGAAGATGAAGAGGATAAGAATGAGCCTGCAGTCCAACCTACAATTACAGGTGAGTAAGAGTCTTTGATTCACAACTGAAAGAACTGGGCAGGTACAAGATTCATAATTATGATGCTTTTAAAGGCCTAATGAAATCACTTGATGAGCAGTTTTTTCCTGCTTTCATGTATTTCCTATTAAAACAGGAAGTTTGGGAAGGACATATGAAAGGGATCGCCCCCCCTTTTTTAGCGAATATACTTGTTATGTCTCAGACATGGGCTATGGTAATTTGCTACATGCTAGTGGGTTGCATGTGGTATAAGGGGCAGTGTTGGGTAAATTACTTAAGAATAGTAATCCACTACAAATTACGAATTATTTGTCTATAATTGTAATAAGATTACTTTACTAATTACTTCACTGAAAAATTAATCACATTACTAATTACTCTTAAGTTACTTTCTAAAACACTTTTCTGCTCAACAAATTCAAAATAATGTCTATATTTCTTCTTGTTCATTGTGACACAAGTCATACACAGCACCTCACATTTCTCCATCACAATGACTTGTTACGGGGCCATAATTCATGCATTCTTCATATAATAATACATAATAATATATTAGAAATAAGCATAACCAATAATGTACTTAAAAGTAATTAAATTAATTTAAAGTCAGTAACTGTAATATGATTACAAGATTTAAAATGTAGTGCATTACACTGCTTTTTGACTAAAAAGTCATTAGATTACAGGAACAAATTTCTTTGTAATTGGATTACATCCAACACTGATTAGGGGGAGGGACATTTTCATTCCAGAGAGCATTTGATTGGACAAAAATCTGGAGTGCAGGATGAGTCATCAATATTTTTGCTCCACTGTCCTGTAAGAGAAAGACTGTACATTTTAAATAGGGCTGCAACTAACGATTATTTTGATAATCGATTAATCTAACGATTATTAGAACAATTATTTGACTATTTGACGATTATTGCAAAGATTAATCATTATTTATTAAACGATTATTCAGCTTGTGCCCCGACTTAAAAAGTTGTATTAAACGTGCTTGCTAACAATAAAGAGGACAAAATCATCTTTTAAAGATGCATTGATTTTGAAAATATGACTGATCATGCAAAAATTGTCTTTTATTTAAGGATAGTGAATAGTATGAAGCCATTTATTATCACATAGTTGTTTGGCTCCTTTTTTAAATCATAATGATAACAGAAATCACCCAAATGGCCCTGATCAAAAGTTTACATACCCTTGAATGTTTGGCCTTGTTACAGACACACAAGGTGACACACACAGGTTTAAATGGCAATTAAAGGTTAATTTCCCACACCTGTGGCTTTTTAAATTGCAATTAGCGTCTGTGTATAAATAGTCAATGAGTTTGTTAGCTCTTACGTGGATGCACTGAGCAGGCTAGATACTGAGCCATGGGGAGGAGAAAAGAACTGTCAAAAGACCTGCGTAACAAGGTAATGGAACTTTATAAAGATGGAAAAGGAAATAAAAAGATATCCAAAGCCTTGAAAATGCCAGTCAGTACTGTTTAATCACTTATTAAGAAGTGGAAAATTCGGGGATCTCTTGATACCAAGCCAAGGTCAGGTAGACCAAGAAAGATTTCAGCCACAACTGCCAGAAGAATTGTTTGGGATACAAAGAAAAACCCACAGGTAACCTCAGGAGACATACAGGCTGCTCTGGAAAAAGACGGTGTGGTTGTTTCAAGGAGCACAATACGACGATACTTGAACAAAAATAAGCTGCATGGTCGAGTTGCCAGACAGAAGCCTTTACTGCACCAATGCCACAAAAAAGCCCGGTTACAATATGCCCGACAACACCTTGACACGCCTCACAGCTTCTGGCACACTGTAATTTGGAGTGACGAGACCAAAATAGAGCTTTATGGTCACAACCATAAGTGCTATGTTTGGAGAGGGGTCAACAAGTATTGTTTCCTTTAAAGAGCTCCGGCTCTGCTTATTCCACAACGAGAGTGCTTCTGTATTTACTTATTTTATTATTTTTGTATAATTCCCATGTACTTTGCGATCTACATCACCTGAAGCTCTTTGGAAACTTTAGAGTGCATCTGGACTGTGAACTGTGTAATTCTTCCTCTACTCAGTCAGGCACGAACTACAGTGCTGCTCTCACGCATCATCATTACAGTTTAATGTGATCTCATGTTATGTTAAATGAGATCAAGCAACTATTCGACAACGAAAATTTTTGTCGGCAATTTTTTATTGTCGACGTTGTTGATAACGTTGACTAATCATTTCAGCCCTACTTTTAAATGCGTAAATCTACTTAAAGTAAATGTTGTCTACATTTAGAAATACACTAGATGGCCTCAAAACTAACATGCTGTTACACCTGCAGCGCCTGCTACCTCTCCTGAACGCCGCCAGAGGTCGCCATCTCCAGAATTCTAACTGATTACTCACTCACCTGTTTCATATCATCTCTGTCTATTTAAGTTCCCTGTTTACATGCATTCATTGCGAAGTCTTGTTCTGCCTCGTCTGCAATTCTGAGCGTTATCACCATTCCTGTTTTTCCTGTGTTTTTGACTCCTGCCTGCTGATCGTATTTCCCTGCCTGCTTGTGAGTTTTTGAACCTATTGCCTGTTTACTGGATTACCCCTCTGTCTCTCGGATTAACTTGATTTGCATTTCTTGGACTGTCTCCTGTTTACCAAATCCTTGACTGTTTTGACGTTTATCCTTTTGTTTGCTACTTTGTTGTACTGTTCATACTTTTATTAAACTGCACATGGATCTTAACACTACTTCCCCGGCGTCTTCGCAACACATGCATGAACTAACTGCTACAAATCTCTAATTTTGATTCCATGTCTTTGTTGTCCTTGGTGGTTTTTTAGCAGCAACAGGGGTGAATGTTGTTAGAATGTTATTTACAAAGAACACCTACATATCAGTGGTTTTATTTGTCATGTATTTCTGAAAGGTTGTATTACAGCATCACATGATTCCCATGAAAAATGCTGAATGGATTTTTCAGACTGAACTGCATGCATGCAGAAATTACAGCTAATGTACAGAACGTGGTCTTCTCATTGTTGTCAGCTCAAGTGCGTCTGGACAGTTGCCAGTTCTTTATTCACCCTGGGCTTAAAACTAGCTACACAAATTCAGGACTGTCCACTTGGCAGATCTGTCCAGCTAAACTGCGTGTCCAGCGTGCTAAGGCAGATGCATCAATTTCAATTAGTCTGATTAGAGCAGAGTTAGCTGGAGCAAGCACCAATTCATTGTAGGGTAATAGAGATAAGAGGGACTCCTTGACATTTATGGATGAGATGCACCAGGGGTCACTGTTCAGAAAACTGGAGTTGCACTGCAGTCAGTTTGTGGTATTTAGTGTGTGTCTACATATATGTTAAGGATTAGAGTGTATAACTAACTAAAAGTCTAACTGGCTTGTTTAATTTGATTTATTAATGCTATTATTTAGAATATTGGTATTGCTTTGTGTATAGAGGATGAGCTACCCATCATGCCGCAGAAGGAGTGGCTTCACATGGACAAGGTGGAGACAGAAAAACTAGAATGGACAAGAGACCTGCCTCCACCAAAGAGGCAGAGCACCAAAAAGGTACAAACAAAACCTGGAAAGAAGGTTTAATTAGTGTATTAAACTTGTTTGGTGTGTAACAAGTCATGCCCCGTTTGTGCTATGGACATGATACCTCAAGTCATGCGGCTTGTTGAGGAGAAGGGTGCTATTACTTTTCTCAGTGATTAAGATTTTTGATTTTTACCTATATTCCCATAGACTTACATTGACAGAAGGTCCCAAGCAACAACCGCTCCACTGATGATGCCATTGCATCTACAATACACAATGCTCTCTCCCACCTGGAAAAAAAGAACACTTATGTGAGAATGCTGTTTGTAGACTACAGCTCAGCATTCAACGCCATAGTGCCCTCCAAGCTAGATGAGAAACTCCGGGCTTTGGGCTTAAACATCTCGCTGTGCAGCTGGATCCTGGACTTCCTGTCAAGCAGACGCCAGGTGGTTAGAATAGGCAGCAACATCTCCTCATCACTAACCCTCAACACTGGAGCCCCACAGGGCTGTGTTCTCAGCCCACTCCTGTATTCCTTGTACACACATGACTGTGTGGCAACACATAGCTCCAGTGCCATCATTAAGTTTGCTGATGACACGACGGTGGTAGGTCTGATCACTGACAATGATGAAACAGCCTACAGAGAGGAGGTGCACACTCTGACACACTGGTGTCAGGAGCACAACCTCTCCCTCAACGTCAGTAAGACAAAGGAGCTTGTGGTGGACTTCAGAAGAAAAGACAGAGAACACAGTCCCATCACCATCAATGGAGCACCAGTGGAGAGAGTCAGCAGCTTCAAGTTCCTGGGTGTCCACATCACTGAGGAACTCACATGGTCCGTCCACACTGAAGTCGTTGTGAAGAAGGCTCATCAGCGCCTCTTCTTCCTGAGACAGCTGAGGAAGTTTGGAATGAACCGCCACATCCTCACACGGTTCTACACCTGCACTGTAGAGAGCATCCTGACTGGCTGCATCTCCGCCTGGTACGGCAATAGCACAGCCCACAACCGCAAAGCACTGCAAAGGGTGGTGCGAACTGCCAGACACATCATCGGAGGTGAGCTTCCCTCCGTCCAGGAAATTTATACAAGGCGGTGTGTGAAAAAAGCTCTGAGGATCATCAGAGACTCCAGCCACCCGAGCCATGGGCTGTTCTCACTGCTACCATCAGGCAGGCGGTATCGCAGCATCAGGACCCGCACCAGCCGACTCCATGACAGCTTCTTCCCCCAAGCAATCAGACTTTTGAACTCTTGATCTCCCACGATCAAAATACATCAGCACTGCACTTTATTACCCTTACTCTTATATCTCACACCGGACTGTCATAAATTATATTATTATTATACTGTATATTCTATATATACTACTATATATACTTTTTTATTTTTATTGAATAATGTGTATCTATATTGTGCGTATTGTATACTGTGCAGTGTATGTTATTATTTGTATATTGTGTTGTGTGTAATTATGTGTATATTAGACTTTAAATTGTGTTGTGTTAATTTGATGTTATTGTAAGTTGTAAAATGTCTCCACTGTCACGACTGCTATGTTGATCGAAACTGCACCCAAGAATTTCACACACCATTGCACTTGTGTATATGGCTGTGTGACAATAAATGTGATTTGATTTGATTTTGATTTGATATAGAATGGCTCTTTTGACGTGATGCGCTAACAAACACCCAGAACACTAGGGATGGGAATTGAAAGGAATATAGCAGTTCTATTAATGATTCTTTTAGTACTTTTGATAAAATGTATTTGGACAATTATTTGTAAATAAGAAATGTATTTCATATTGCATTTACTGCCCTCAGCAGTCTGTTGCAAATTGATGAGATAATTTCAGATTTCAAAAGAACAGAAATGAACAATCAGAAGTAAATTTAATGCAATTCTTGTTAAAAGGCATGTTTACACAGACTTTTTAGAGGCATAAATGCAATTCAATAATTGATCTTTGCTGTACAGTACTGTGCAAAAGTTTTAGGCATGTTGTGTTGTGATGCTGTTTTCAAAATGATCCCATGAATAATTTTTATTTATCAATTAACTTCATACAAAGTAAGGCATAAAAAAAGGCACATCAGTATTTGGTATGACCACCCTATGCCTATAAACAGCACCAATTCTCCTAGGTCATCTGATTCAGGAAAGCTAATGTGTTTTTAGCCAGATAGCACATTATTGTGCTTCGTGTGGGTTATCTAATGATCTATGCATCCGATTATGTTGTGTGTGGGCTCATTTTAATGGTAAATCCCCTCCTCTAAGTAAAGGAATTTGATATTTTATGTTCTGTTTATTTTTTTGTGAAGTTATTACGTTTTTGCGAAAACGTGTCTTATAAGCAACACCTGTTTACGTGTAACATGTATGTCAAAGACATATACTTAGCTATTACTCGCTATATTTTTAATCACTTATTATCACTATATTAATCACTAATTACAACAAAACTTGTGCGTATCTTTAACTACACTTTGTCATGTGAACAACGAGTCGGTAACTGCACTGTTTGATATAAGTCTCACAAGCCTTAAGTACTATATAACATAACACAGTAACAGTTCGAGTTGAGACTTGATGAAAATTATAACTTGTACATCAGATTAATTCAGTAACCGATCTGATGTATACTGTGTTTCTGATTCACTATAAAGAGCCAGCTCATAAGTGTCATTCATTCGGGAACCAGACCATACTGGTCACACTGTATGTTTTTAATTCACTAAAACTCAGACAAGTCATTTGTTCAGGAATTGGTCAATCAGATTACACTGGTAGGTAAAATTAGGCAGAGATGTGAAATGTTCTGTTGTATTCTGTGGTCTTGTTTGTATGAATGCTTCATTACATTTTCAGGCTATGCAAGCCCATTTTGACTTTGCTGGCACTCTCATCCCCTCTACCAAAGACTTGCCCTCCCATCTAGGCCTGCATCACCATGGAGAGGAGCCAGAGGTTAGTGGGTTCATTTATATACTGAACTTTCTTCAGACTCACAACTGGCAGTGCAATACAGCTGATCTCACTAATACATTTAAAGACATTTCTCAATTTCTCATTGATATGTGTAATACTAACCATTATTTTCTGTCTTTCCTGTTCCAGCTGGCTGGCTACTCACTGCAGGAGTTGTTCCTCTTGTCCCACAGTCAGCTGAACCAACAGCTCGATCTGGCCATCAGCACTCTAGCTAATGTCCTGATGAAAGTAAATAAATAAATACAAGTTTACACTTAAAATGTTCAAGTCTCCAAATGCACAAGTCAGGCATATGGGGTATCGTTTGAAAGCTTAGAATCTGAAATTTTCATAGATAACCATCACCTTTGCATTTATGTTACATAAAATGACAAAATATGCCCTGAAAACATTCGCATCACAAATCAGCACCGCTAAGAGGTCATGTGGTAGAAATATTAATATGAATATAAAAGTCTTTCAAATAGCACATAAATAGACAACTCATATATCAAATGAATGCTCAAATTCTCAGGAATGTGACTGTATAGTTTATTTTGTTGCTGTAATACCACAGTTTGATTTTCAAAAGAATCACAAAGTGAAATATGATTTCTGTAAGACATCAAATACAAACGTCTCTTTTATGCACCGATCACTGCTACTGTAAGCCCCAAGCAGCTAAAAACTTTATATCTGATTTTATAGAAAGTTTTCTAAAAAAGTCACCATTTTTAACTTGTTTGTGAGCTTGCTTGTGAGAATAATCCAATATTATATCTAAGATATCCAGAACAAAATATGCGGTCCAGCGGGAAATGCATGCTAAACAAATCTTCGTAAATATATGTTATTGACTATTGAAGATAAAATGTTATACAACATCATAAAGGGGAGCTTTCAAATGCTTTTTCTAAAGCTTTCTAATGACACCTAGGCTGAGCTTCTAGTCCACTCAGAGGCCGAGATATTCAATGAAACAATGGGGGTGGTGTGTGAAATGAAAATTAGACTGAATGTCTATGGACGAGGAAATCTTTAAGGGCTAAAATGCGCTAGAACGCCACCTACATTTCAGATCAGCATTTTGTGTGGATGGTGATAGAATTATATTTTCTAGTATTTGCTGAGTGGAATAAAATAAGACTTTTTGGAGGGAGATGGCATGAACAGAACCAGAATTACATGCTTACAAAGTTAAGACAACAACAAAAAAATATTTTGAGGGAGCATGACGAATCATTTTCACACATGGATTGGTCACCACAGAGTCCTGACTTTAACCCCATTGAAAGTCTTTGGGATGTGCTGGAGAAGACTTTACGGAGTGATTCTACTCTCCTGTCATCAATACAAGATCTCAGCCAAAAATTAATGCAACTCTGGATGGAAATTAATGTTGTGATGTTGCATTAGGTTGTTGAAAACATGCCACAATGAATGTGCGCCATAATCAAAGCTAAAGGCGGTCCAACATAATAGAGTATGCAACATTTTTTTTGGCCAGGCAGTGTATAATGTTTATAAGATATTTTACTCTCGTGAAAAAAATGGTAGATGGTAGATAAATATGCATCTTATAAACACTTAAAACTGTGTTGTTCTTCATCAGGCCTGTGCCGGAGAGTATATGTCCTCTTTGAAAG
Organism: Myxocyprinus asiaticus; assembly: GCF_019703515.2. Taxonomy (NCBI): domain Eukaryota; kingdom Metazoa; phylum Chordata; class Actinopteri; order Cypriniformes; family Catostomidae; genus Myxocyprinus; species Myxocyprinus asiaticus. Next base: position 23,376,982 of record NC_059360.1, read on the forward strand.
GCAGCATTGTGTCCTCTTTACTGGACGCAGGACTCCTCTTCCTTCTGCGTTTCTCCCTGGATGACCGTGTGGAGGGTGTCATGTCAGCAGCCGTGCATGCCTTACGAGCTCTGCTGGTTTCATCTGAGGATGAGTTAAGCAAAAATCATCTTGTGAATCATTTCTGTGAGAAGCCTGAGTTATGCACTTTTGATGGAAATAAAAAGTTTCTGACTAGTTTCTGATTCTTCTCATCCAGGAGTGCTTAGACAATGCTTTCCCATGGCTGCTTGGGATGGCCACCTTTCCATTGATGCCCACAGCTCAGGAGAATAAAGTTGAGGATGATGAAGGACCGGATGAGTTCATGATAGAGACTGCTAAAGAGAAAGAGGAAAAGAAGTCAGATCATGTTGTTGCTAGGCAGGATGTTGTCAAGGTAACTTGGATCTAATGCCAACTTGAAAACTTGTGTGGAAATTTTCAACTCTGATTTCGCAGAGATACAGTTGCGTGACGTTACGCAAACATGTCGGCACCCAGGGAGATTGATAAACATTCACTTTGCCAAAATTCCTACATTTAAAGGAATAGTTCACCCAAAAATGAAAATTCTAAAAAAATGTTATCCCCTTTTCTCCCCAATTTGGAATGTCCAATTCCCACTACTTAGTAGGTCCTCGTGGTGGCGCGGTTACTCGCCTCAATCCGGGTGGCAGAGGACAAGTCTCAGTTGCCTCCGCTTCTGAGACAGTCAATCCGCGCATCTTATCATGTGGCTCGCTGTGCATGACACCGCGGAGACTCCGCATGTGGAGGCTCATTCTAATCTCCGCGATCCACGCACAACTTACCACGCGCCCCATTGAGAGCGAGAACCACTAATCGTGACCACGAGGAGGTTACCCCATGTGACTCTACCCTCCGTAGCAACCGGGCCAATTTGGTTTGCTTACGAGACCTGGCTGGAGTCACTCAGCACACCCTAGATTCGAACTCGCGACTCTAGGGGTGGTAGTCAGTGTCAATACTTGCTGAGCTACCCAGGCCCCAAATTCTCCCATCATTTACTCATCCTCATGTCATCCCAGATATGTATGACTTTCTTTCCTCTGCTGAACACAAACAAAGATTTTTAGAAGAGTATCTCAGCTCTCAAAAATGCACATAAAGGCAACATAAAATAAATCCATATGACTCCAATGGTTAAATCCATGTCTTCTGAAGGGATGCCATCATTTTGGGAGAGAAACAGATCAAAATTTCCCTATAATTTAAATTTATATTTTTTTTAATTTTTACTATAAATCTCCACTTTCACTTGCAAAGTGATTGCATCACTTCAGAAGAAATGGACTTCACCAATGGAGTCATATATATTACTTTTATGTTGATTTATGTGCTTTTTGGAGCTTCAAAGTTTTGGTCACCATTCACTTGCATTGTATGGACCTAAGGAGCTGAGATATTCATGTGTATATTTGTGTTCAGCATAAGAAAGAAAGTCATACACATCTGGGATGGCATGAGGGTGAGTAAATCATAAGATCATTTTTTAATTAACTTTCCCTTTCAATATTAAAAACATGCTTAGCAAAGATTTGCAGAGACAGGTGTTTCAAAATATTATACTCTCTTTTGATAATTGTACACCTTTTCAACAGATGTTAGCACTACATTCTGGAGGTTGTGCGGCCCTCTCCTCGGGTTATTCTTGATACTCTGAAGATTCTGATCCAAATCACTCGCCACTCGTCCGCAGCAGCTATACAGGTAAACGTGCGCTGAACCTTGATCCAATACTTGTGAGTGACATCACTGCAAACCTGCTATTTCCTTGTTATGACTGAAGCATCAGCACTATGTTGTCAAAATACTAGGGCTGTCAACATGTTAACACATGCGATTTATTAAATATATTTGACAAAGTTGATTTTTTTTTTTAACGCTGTACCCGCATTTATTCAGCTTGGCATTATAACTGTCATTTACAGAACACATGTAAATTACATCCATAAAGTGTGGGGGAAGCTTTTTTATTATTGAATTATTGCACATTTGCATTGAATTCCGTGTGTGTTTCTGTTTCTGTTTTGATGCGTTTTGAGAAATGAGTGAGATGATTAAACAGCACTGTTGTCGCTATGACATTCACACAAAGTGCCAAGCGTAATAATTACACACAGGCCTATTATTTCGTTTTCTTTTCTTAAAAACGAACTGAATGCGTTAACTACGAAAAATATTATGATTAGCCAATTACATATAGAAATCGAATTGACAGTCCTACTAATGACTAGGCACTATAGCCTACTTTAGACTAATGATGTAATTTTAATTTTATCTTTATATAATTCATTTATTAACATGCAAACCTTTGTGTTACCTTTAGGTCTTGGACTGCCCACGGCTGATGGACACCGTGATTTCTGACTTTCTTCCCTGCTCATGGGCTCCTCCCTCTTCACAGACTCCATCATCTCTGTATGGTCTGCCTATGGCAATGAAGCTGCTTCGAGTTTTAGCAAGTGCTGGGAGGCATGCTTGTGCGAGAATAGTGAGTATCCAATGATTGGTGTAGGTTAACAGTGTCAAGCACCCACTAATTATAAATGATTATGATAATTATTACGAGATTGACAGATCTCCTACCCACTTTAGTAAATGACAATGATACTTATTGCAAGATTGACAGGCCTTTTATCCAGATGTCAAGTCATAGTTTTGCACCTATGTCTACAGTATATATGTTCACACTGTGAGATAGAATTGTATTTTGATAGTCTGGTTAATTAAATTTTTTTTATTCCTTTTGTGTTGTCCTCCTTAAAGCTGCAGTATGTCATCTTTTCAATGTAATTTCTTTTCTCCTATACCAGCTTAATATGCAGAGACAACTATAAGTAACAGAGGTTGACCAATAGTGGATTTTGCCTATACTGATAACTAAAGTGGTGGGAAAGGCTTATAACCGATTAACCTTAATTGGCACAGACATAGAGCCCACAAGAGTCTAACATGAATTAAATCCCAGATGCACTCTATTGTTCAAACTAGAAAAACTGAAGATTTAGGTGCATAAGGTGGGACTTTTAAATATAAATACGTGCAAAATACATTAGGGACTCTTATTTTAAAATTACAGACATGCCTTTGTTACAAGACTCTATATGTACTGTAAGTATTTACCAAATTATGCTTTTTATAGCTTATATATATTCACCAGATCAAGGGTTTTGTATATACAGAATATATGTTTTGCCAGATGAGGTTTAGTATGGAATAAGGTTTATTATTATTCACAAGATATTGAAAACAAGATGTATGTGCTGATGGGGCACATTTCCACATAGTAGTCTGTACACTTGAGAGTGACTTTTTTTCTCTTCATTTAGAACATGGAGAACAATTTAGAACACTTGATTATCTAATCAAAATAACAAAATATGCACTGAAGTGAGGATAAAAATATGGATAAATATTGTCAAAGAGACAAGATTTGGATATAGCAAATCCCTACGTGGTTTCAGTGTTTTTATTTAACTTCTAAAGGCTGCTGTTATACTGTAGAAACAAGCTCTTCTTACTGTAGACTCCTGCATCGACGGCCACAGAGGAAGACGGTGGAATAAAAAAATAAAAAAACTATCGGCATAGATTTTTACAGATAACCAATTGTTCCAAAAAGTAACTATCAGCACCGATTAATCGGTAAAACCGATATATCGGTCTACCTCTAAGTAAGGCATTCATTGGTTGATTTATAGGTTGACAATACAAATTGCTATGAAAACATGCTCTGTTTGTTTGGGTATCTCAACCAGCCTCATATAGGACCATTGGCTTGACCAATGGCATGAGTTTGGGGCAGAACTGTCTGTTCAAACAGTGGTTTGGGAAACATTTTTGAAAACAGCCATAATGTTTGCAGGTTTGTTTGGTGAATTACACACTTCTGTGTGTCTGAGGTTCTGATACCTTTTCAATTGTATATTTTGTCCAGGCAAATTAGCATTTGATGATCTTAGAATAAAAGCATGGTCATAACTTGTCTATGTGTCTCAGCTGAACTATATAGGAGGGAAGGAGCTTTTGTCACATTTTGTGGTTGTGGAACCATCAGAGATGTTGCTGGTAGCAGGTGAATCTCTTCGTTGCAGTACAGAGGCACTTAGGCTTTTCACAGTGGCTGCCAGCTACGGACAGGCCTGCTGTCTGTACACATGAGAGTGACCTTTTATCTTCCTTTTCCGATGATGATAATATACGGTGGTTGTTATAATTTGATGTAAATAAATTGCTACCAATGTTAGCATTGATACAGTGACAAATCATATATGCAGATGTTTGAGTTTTGGCAGCGTCTCTGTTGTCTCATTCATTGTAGAGACTTGTATCCTGTGCTGGTGAAGAGATTGCAGGCTGGGAGCTGGCCGTGTGCTTCCTCTGAAACTGCTGTTTCTGGAGCTGGAGAGAGTCAGAGCTCTGCTGGTGCTGCTGACTCAGGTCACTCAAACGGCAGGCTGCCATGAAGAGTAGCAGAGAGGCCTGGTCAGCTGAGACCAGTAAAGCTTTTAATATCAACACGCCGGGTGCTAATAACCCTGTCGGGGTCAGCTGACTTTACATTATTCTGCTTATTACCCGGCTACTAACCAAATAAATAACTAAATAAATGTACATGAAACATTGATCTGAGTTGAAATAATTGTATTAGCTTACTTGTAGAGATCGCACAGTGATCCGAGAAGTAGGAAAGATGACTCACAATAACCGGATGACGGGTCTGATGTCTTATTAATGGAATAGTTCACCAAAAATGAAAATTCTCTCATCATTTACTCAACCTCATGCCATTCCAGATGTGTATGACTTTCTTTCTTCTGCTGAACACAGTAGGTCATTTCAATGCAAGTGAATGGTGACCAAAATGTTGAAGCTCCAAATGCACATAAAGGCAGCATAAAAGTAATCCATAATACTCCAATGGTTTAATCCATGTCATCAGAACAGATATGATAAGTGGGGGTGAGAAACAGATCAATATTTAAGTCTTTTTTTTTACTATAAATCTGCACTTTCACATTTTTCTTCTTTTGTTTTTGGCGTTTTGCATTCTTCATGCATATCGCCACCTACTGGGCAGTGAGGAGAATTTATAGGAAAAAATAGCTTAAATATTGATCTGTTTCTCACCCACACCTATCATATTGCTTCTGAAGACATGGATTTAACCACTGGAGTCATAAGGATTACTTTTATGCTGCCTTTATGTGATTTTTGGAGCTTCAAAAAGTTGGTACCCATTCACTTGCATTGTATGGACCTACAGAGCTGAGATAGTCTTCTAAAAATCTTCATGTCTGTTCAGCAGAAGAAAGAAAGACACACATCTGAGATGGCATGAGGGTGAGTAAATTGAGAGAATTTTAATTTTTGGGTGAACTATTCCTTTAACCCCCAGATGTGCGGTTGTTCCACAGAAATATCAGGCTGCTTGATGGCGCCATTGACCAATCAGAATAGAGTATTCCAGAGACCCAGGAAATAATAATAATAATAATAAAGAGCTTTTGAACTATTTTCTGTTTAATGAGGTTATACAAATTGTCAGAAACCTTCAAAGCATTTGGTAGGATTCGCAGCTGTTTGTTTAAAGAATATAGGAGTCCTTTTTTTTTTTTTTTTTTTTTTTGTGCAACAACATTTTCGTCCTTTTCATTAATATTGTACTTTCATTTGTTTATTATGCAATTTTGATATAGCTTTTATCAGTTTTGCTGTTTGCATTGACAGCTCTCATGGAACAGAGTGTTCTCCACCCCCTGCTGTTACATGGAGTCATGTGAGCGGTCTGCAGCCCACTGTCATTGGCTTACTCAAGGGCTGTTTGAGAGCTCTAGACGACCCAGGACGAATGTCAAGTGCACTTATCCTGCTTCCTTCCTACCTGCTCTATATGGAGACGTATTACTCACAGCTCAGTATGCAGGTCAGTGTTACTATGAAAGACATGAAAAATCCAAACCAGTGTCACACTGATCTGCCTAAACAAAGGCAGATCAGATTTCCATTGTCACAATATCCATTGTAAATGGTTTGAAGGTTTTTTTTTTTTTTTCAAAAAATGCATCACTGATTTATTAATAAATGCCTGACTGATATGTCAAGCATCAGGAGCTCATGCCAAACATTCAAAGTGGATATTCAATGGTATATTCGGATCAAAACCACCCCCTGAATTCAAAATCAAGAGATTCTTTTAATTTGTTCAGCATATGTGCAAGTCAGGTTCCTCAAGACAAGATAACGCCTTCTACGTAAAAATAGCTGCTGATAATTTAACTTCACAAAAAAAAAAAAAAAAAAAAGCTACATTTTTATATATTTATTTTCTTCTTTACTAGATTTTAAAACGCAACACACAGTCTCTGGTGCATTTATCAACACAGATGCCTTCTCGGTGATTCTCTTAGGGCCTATAATGTGCAGAAAACCAACCATTAAAATTGTTACATGTGTAATTTGCATGGTCTTTTCAGTAAATGTATGGTGTTGTTTTGTTTTTCACTGGTTGTTTTAGAGCTCCTTCCAGCCAGTACAGTGTCTACAGGAACTGGAGACATTAACTTCAGAGGTGCTTCTGCCACTGATATCACATCAGACCTTGCAAAATATGATCAGCCACTTCAGGTGGGGTGATGACTGGCTTGCTTTAGTGTTCTGATTTGGACGAAATGTGTTTTTTCTTCTTTAAATAAATCAGTTATACCGTATTATACGGAGCCCCTTAGAGGACAGGGCAGGTATTTTATTTTCTGAAATAGTTTTGCGTCCTCCACAATAAGTTTTGCATGACCTCGCAATAGTTTCGCGTTCCCTCACAATAAATGTACCATGGTTTTACTACAGTAACCATAATTTCACCATGATATTCGTAGTGAAACCATAGTGATAATACAGGAAAATGAAAAATAATAAAAATCATAATTTTGTGGTTATGGTTTTACTATACAAATATCATAGTTTAACTATGGTTTTACTATAGTGTTATTACAGACTGTAGTAACCATAGTTTTTGGTGGAAATCATTGTTCTATAGTAATATTGTAGTAACCATGACTGTTGTAGGCTAACCATAATTTGTGTTTTGGCAGAAACCATGGTTTTACTGTAGTAAAAAAGTAAGTTAAGTAACCATGTTTTTTTTTGGCAGAAACTGTATCCATGTAATTATCATGGTTTTACTATGTATTAACCATGGTTATTCTTGTGGTTACTATGGTTTTACTGGGAAATACCATGGTATTTTTATTATCATAGTTTTCATTTTCCTGTATTATTACTATGGTTTTACAACCAATATAAGGTTAAAATATGGTTACTATAGTTAATTTGTGATAAAATTTTTGCAAGGGAATGCAAACTTTTTAAGAAAAATCATTCCCGCCCTGTCTTCTAAGGGGCTCCGTAGTATTGCAAAGGCATTTGCATTACTAGTGCTGTTCAGATTGTGGTCCAAAAACCCAGAAGAGAATTTACCATGGTTTCCCTTGCGTTTTTCCTTTGAGTTTTTATAATGAGGTTTTTCGACTTATGAGTAAAATAAGGTCTGTGGTAAACATCACTTGACGATATGTGGACTTTTTGAGCTAGAACATAAATTACTCTCTTTCATTCCTCAAAAGTGAATTTTGAAGCCATATTGAATTGCATATTAAAAAGAAATATGTAAAAAATGCGGCTTCAAAATCCACGTTTGAAGTATGAAAGTGTGTAATTTATGTTGTAGAACAAAACAGCCACGTATCATCAAGTAATGTTTACTACCTAATTTACTCATAAGTTCAGAAAATCCCGGAGGAACCCATGGCGAATTAGACTTCCGGGGTTCGCCTACAAATTGATGTCACGGCTGAACAGCTCTATAAACTATATGAAGAAGTGTACAAGTTAGTAATACAGTACAATTAATAAAATGTATGTTGTTGCTAAACAAATTAAAAATGTATTTACTTAAAAAAGTATAAATTGGTATCCACTGTGGTGAACTTTAAACCACAAAATCAAATCTGTCTTTGAACAAAAAAAAATGTCCCCTTGACTTATGAGCTGATTATTGAATAGATAGTATGTTAGAATAAAAAATTCAATTTTTATCCTAATTTAAAGTCTGCATTATTAACAAATTTCTGGCAATGCTAGGCCTAAATATTGTATAAGTGAATGATAGATTATGTTCTCTTCTGCTGCTGCAGGTCCAGTTCTGTGATCTGTTACCCCGGGCTGAGTGTGTCTGGGTGGGAGGTCGTACCCAGTCTGCCAGGACTGGGCTGCTCAATGCTGAAGACTACCAGCACTCTGGCAGGACCCAACTTCCCTCTATCTCTCCCTACTGCCCTCCTTAACCTGCTAAACACCATGATCTCCATCCACAAAGGCCTAACTAAGACAGTAGTTTTGCTTTAGTTAAACTGTTTTCATGGTAAATCGAAAATCCTGATATTCTGCCACTTAGTGGTAAATTAACCTACACTTTTTCTCTGTCACTTTCTCTGTTTTAATTCTTTCTCTCATCAGTTCAGCTCTCTGTTCCTTTCTGACTCTGTGCTGTTTTATCTGCGGGCTTGTATTGGAGCCATGCCCTCTGTTTCTCACACAAGCGCCTGGATTCTTTGCCATGAGCGCCACCTGCCGTATCTGTTTCTCAGACTTGTTCATAGGCTGGTACTGTAACCTCTGTGTTTAAATACACCATTTGTAGACCTTGCTTACCTGTATTTTATCCATATTGTGAATTATACTGTATAAACATTTAGATTTGATTAATAGTGTATATTTGATATTATTCAGACATGAAAAATGTTGTTTTCTAAAAACATTTGATCTTATTGTAATTGATTTACTTTCAGTAGGGTAAATTAAGGTAATCAGGGATTTTTTTGTGCAACTTCTGCACTGTACAGTGATTGTCACCACAACACTTCAGAACAACAAATGGGACTATCACATGCTAGAATTAGGTTATGTTAACATAGACTTGCATGTTAGTTTAGGGGTAATTCACCCTATTCATTGCAACATCACTTACTTGATCTCTGTGACTGAAATACCTTTTGGTTCCAGTTGACCCAGAGGTTGCCAAAAATGCCTCCTTGTTTCACCAAGTGTCCTTGGCTCTAGTGTCTTGGTTGCTTCCTGGCAGTGAATACCTGGCACATGAACTCATGTCCACCATGACCTTTAGCCACAGCCTCCTTCCGTAAGTCTTCTTCTGTCAATGTTTGCCTTAAAGTCTTTGTGATGATTACGTTTTAATCACACTCATGGAAACTTCGCAACTTGTGTTATGGAGATTAAACGTGTTGTTTATTATATACATAAATATATTACTATATAAAATAAAATATAAGTAATTATTACAAAGATTTTTAAACACTTTCTGGTTGTCAAAATTAGTGGAACACGTCCATTGTTTGCTTGATGAACTACACTTGCGCTTACTCTGCAAGGACACCTGACTTCATACATCCACTAAAATGACCTTGGGTCCATTTGGTTAAAAGTAATTGCAAAATGGCTAAGGATCAAATGTTAGTTCTGAGAAAAGGTCTAGAGTTGTTTGTTTACCACTTGGTTTGATATTTTGTTATTTAAAGGGATAGTTCACCCAAAAATGAAACTTCTATTATCATTTACTCACCCTCATATCATCCCAGATGTGTATGACTTTCTTTCTTCTGCTGAACACAAAGGAAGATTTTTAGAAGAATATTTCAGCTCTGCGGGTCCATACAATGCAAATGAATGGGTACCAAAACTTTGAAGCTCCAAAAGCACATAAAGGCAGCATAAAAGTAATCCATAAGACTCCAGTGGTTAAATCCATGTCTTCAGAAGTGATATGATAAGTGTGGGTGAGAAACAGATCAATATTTAAGTCCTTATTTATTATTAATCTCCACTTTCACATTTTTCTTCTTTTGTTTTTGTTTTGGGCGATTAGCATTATTCTTGAATAGCGCAATCTACTGGGAAGGGAGGAGAATTTATAGCAAAAAAGGACTTAAATATTTATCTGTTTCTCATCCACACCTATCATATGGCTTCTGAAAATATAGATTTAAACTCTGGAGATTTATGGATTACCTTTATGCTGCATTGACGTGCTTTTCAGAGCTTCAAAATTCTGGAACCTATTCACTTGCACTGTGAGGATCAACAGAGCTGAAATATTTTTTGTTTGTGTTCAGCAGAAGAAAGTCATGCACATCTGGCATGAGGGTGAATAAATGATGAGAGAATTTTCATTTTTGGGTGAACTAACCCTTTAATGCAAGGAAATTTATACATATTTAAGTGTGGCTTAGGTGTCCAAATACTTTTTCAGGCCACTGTAAATGTCTCATAATTATATTTAATTGCATATATTTATTGTCATTTGTTTATTTAAAAAAAAAAAAGGGTAAATATCCATATAATTATAATCTCAACCTAAGCAAAAAAGTTTGCATTTATTAATATTATTTTTAACTGAACCAATTCAGTCCTCATTTTGTTTTGAACTTAAGAATTGCTAACAGTGTACAAGTGCGTACAGATGAGAGGGCCTCAGGATGTGATTTGATGAGAAACAGTTGGAGTCTGATGGATCTCGGTGCCATGCGATTGTTCATGTCTATTATGTAGCTTTGATCTTAAATGGTAGAATTAATATTTTTGACAAACAGTGCGGAGGCCTCTTTAGACATGTGCTGTGAGAACAGGCCCATCTTTCTTTAATTGTACCAAGAAGATAAAAGCTGAAACACAGTGAGGGAGATTGTATAAAGGGTCTCCAGTCTTAAAACTGCTCAGCCCTTGGCTGTATATTTCGATTAACCCGCATGTTATGGTGTTGCTCATATTCTAATGGTGTTAACTGTTTGATGTTGATCTCCATGAGTTTCCAAATTACATAAGTTTCAAGCATGGGCTTATGGTTAATTTTTATTATTGCAGGACTGAACAAACTAGATATGAACACTCACACTCTGAAAATTAATCTCAGTCCAGATTTTAGGTTTCAGGCTTCCTGCTTTTTCAGCTGTTGTGTCACATCCCACTCACAAGAGGGCAGCAAACAGTGCTGTTTCAAATAGGAAAGAGCTATTCCATGGATGGTTGACTGCAGCACTTATTTTCTGTTAAAACATCCTTCATTTTGTGTGTCCTAACTGAATACTTAAGCAATAAGGTATGAGCATGCCTAGATGGAATCTGCGCACGCAGAACTCAGCAGAAAACTCAGCAGATTTCTGTAGAACTGTGACATCTGTCATTCATAAAAGTTCTACTCATTCCCCACCCCTTGCATGTTTGTTTATTAATTAAATATTTTGGCTAATTTCATGATGCTTTTAGCTGTGAATAAGCGTGTAGTACTCTCAACTCCATATAACGCATTTTACTATGTTTAAATCCCTTCCGCAATAAATCCCTTGTGATATTTAAAGAATGTAGTCAGCCAAAGGTTGTTGTTAGGCAGCAGAACTACACTGGCGGCCAAAAGTTTGGAATAATGTACAGATTTTGCTGTTTCGGGAGGAAATTGGTACTTTAATTCACCAAAGTGGCATTCAGCTGATCACAAAATATAGTCAGAACATTACTGATGTAAAAAACGGCACCATCACTAGTTGAAAAAAGTCATTTTTGATCAAATCTAGACAGGCCCCATTTCCAGCAGCCATCACTCCAACACCTTATCCTTGAGTAATCATGCTAAATTGCTAATTTGGTACTAGAAAAACACTTGACATTATATCAAACACAGCTGAAAGCTATTTGGTTTGTTAAATGATGCTTAACATTGTCTTTGTGTTTGTTTTTGAGCTGCCACAGTATGCAATAGACTGGCATGTCTTAAGGTCAATATTAGGTCAAAAATGACAAAAAGAAACAGCTTTCTCTAGAAACTCATCAGTCAATCATTGTTTTGTGGAATGCTCGAAATTGCCAAAAAAAAAACAGAACATTTCATACAAAGGTGTACATTACAGTCTTCAAAGACAAAGGACAACTGGCTCTAACAAGGACAGAAAGAGATGTTGAAGGCCAGATGTACAACTAAACAAGAGGATAAGTACATCAGAGTCTCTAGTTTGAGAAATAGACGCCTCACATGTCCTCAGCTGACAGCTTCATTGAATTCTACCCACTCAACACCAGTTTCATGTACAACAGTAAAGAGAAGACTCAGGGGTCAGGACTTATGGGAAGAATTGCAAAGAAAAAGCCACTTTTGAAACAGAAAAACAAAAAGAAAAGGTTAGAGTGGGCAAAGAAACACAGACATTGGACAACAGATAATTGGAAAAGAGTGTTATGGATCTTAACCCCGTTGAGCTTTTGTGGGATCAGCTAGACTGTAAGGTGCGTGAGAAGTGCCCGACAAGACAGCCACATCTATGGCAAGTGCTACAGGAAGTGTGGGGTGAAATGTCACCCGAGTATCTGGACAAACTGACAGCTAGAATGCCAAGGATCTGCAAAGCTGTCATTGCTGCACGTGGAGGATTTTTTAACGAGAACTCTTTGAAGTAGTTTAAGAAGTTCTGAAATTTTTTTTTCAAATTGTAATAATAATTTTTCCCGTTAATAATGTCCTGACTATACCTTGTGATCAGTTTAATGCCACTTTGGTGAATAAAAGTACCAATTTCTTTCCATAAGAGCAAAATCTGTACATTATTCCAAACTTTTGGCTGCCAGTGTATATTCACAATATAGCATAACATAAGGCCTAGACTGTCTTATTGCTTTTAAAAAATAGTTTCTACATAAAATATTATGGACAGTTTTTTTTTGTTTTTTTTTATTATTGATTTCAAATTTTATTCTATTAAGCAAATTAAATAAGTGCCATTCTTCTGCTACAAGATATACTGTAGACCCTGACATGTAAACCTACCTAGTGCAAAGTTTAATAGTGATTTACGCATCATAACTGTTAGTTTATGGCTGGAACACTGTCCCGACCAGTGGCGATTTCTCAGGGCCAGCAAAGCCTTCTCTGCTGGCTTAACATGCCTAATAAATACATCTTTTTTCATCCTTTCATTCTCATTCACCTTTTTGCTTATGTATTTTCAATCGCTTTCCAAAAAAACAAAATGTTATCCAATCAGAATTTATTCCTCGTTGCTTACAAGCAAAGTGTGACAACTGTTTCACAAATCGTATGCCCAAATCTATGCTCCTTAGCCAAAGCAGTGCGTGAGTTTGAGCTCCACCCCATCAGGCCTTCAGAATTTCCACAGAATCCTTCAACACTGCAGTGAATAGGCATCTAAAGTCAGATTCATCAGCCAATCAGATTGATTTATTTGTTCTTGTGGGTGTGGTCTTTAGGATATGCATTGCAATGCTTTTTGCATTGTTATAGCAACATCAGGAGTTTTCTAAGTGTAAATTAGGCTGCTTGAGCATTCAATGTTGGATCAAGTTTTGAAAAGTAACCATGTACCCTGACAAAACGAAATTTAATGCAAGCAAAATTTAAATCGCAAATATTATTAGAGAGCTTTTTCTTGGTATTAGACCTCCTTGGTTCTGGCTTTCGTGCATGGACTTGTTTTTAAAATGTCAATTGGTATTGTTAGATGACTGCTATGTAATGTATGATTCATTGTGAAAGTGTGTTTTCTTAATGGCATGAATCGCACTGAAGGCCTAGACTTAAAATGCACGGGCCGTGGCTGCCAATCAGCATCCACTACTGGAACTATCTTTTTATAATAATAATTCTTATTATTATTTAATTATTTTTATTAAAATAACATTTTATTACATTAATAAAATTTGTATTTTTTTAATTAAAAAAAAAATTAAGTGTTTAAAAATGTCAAGTATTGGCTACTTTCAGGGTTCTTTTGGTAATGGATAACTTGGAAATATAAGATAATTTTATTGGCCTGGAAAAGTTGTCGAAATTAATACATCTTAAAAGTAATGTAAATTTCTCTAGTGAATATATTGTAAATTTTTCTAGTATTTCTGCTAATTGTTCTTTTGAGTCTGTTCTTTTCAATGTATCTGTCAAATCGATTCACAATTAGTGTGGGGTAAGTTACTTAAATAGTAATTTACTACAAATTACTAATTATTTCTCTAAAATTGTAATCAGATTACTTATTACTTAATTGAAAAGGTAATCACATTACTAAGTGACTCACATTTCTCCTTCACAATGACTCGCTATGGGGCCATAATTCATGTATTCTCACTAAATAATATATTAGAAATAAGTATAACCCTATAATGTACTTAAAATGAATTAAATTAATTGAAAGTCAGTAACTGTAATCTGATTACAAGAATTTAAAATGTAATGGATTACACTACTTTTTGACTAAAAGTAATTAGGTTGCAGTAACTAAGTACATTGTAATTGGATTACACCCAACACTGTGCACAATGCACAATTAGTATGCTTTAATCATAACTGTAAATGTCATTAAACAAATCATGGAAATTTTTTTTTCTAAAAGTTTGGCAAACTTGTACTTTGTATGCAAAAAGTTTGAAAGGACATGTGTTTTTTTATATATATATATATATATATATTTGTTTTAATATATTTTTACATTTACATTTCATTTAGCAGATGCTTTTATCCAAAGCGACTTACAAATGAGAAACATAAGCAATTTGTCATACAAAAGTCAACAATACCTGCATTATTACACTGCTAAGTTCCATTTTTCTTTGCCTTGAAAGGAATTAACTGTTTTTACTGCTGAAACATGGAGTAATTTTGTTATTTTTAGTGAGGGTGGTGAACCAGAGGTTACTGCATTGGCTGAGCTGCAATTTAAAGAGAAGACTTCACCTGGCATCGGTGCTCTCCTCTGCAATGCTGTTCTTCACTTACCCTCCATCCGAGGTTGCTACCTCACCCACCTTGCACACATGGAGCCTGCTGTCCTTGTTTCCCGTGACCAGTATCTCAGCCGAACTCCCTTTGTCAGATCAAATCTCCTACCTGAGCTTACTGGCCCCTCCTTGCCATCTGATTGGCCCTTCTTACCGCTCATCAGCCTGTATGAGAAAATGGGATTGTCGGGTAGTGGGGGACAGCAGGTTGTGTCCCTACCGGCGGGCTCAGTGCAGTCAGCCACACACTGCCTTTAATGGCTCCTTGTTATGGAAAGCTGGAGGGAGCAGGCGCTTCGGGTGGTACCACCAGTTGCTAAGTTAGCCCGGCTGGCCTGTGTCTTCCTGTGCTCCAGTGACCTTTTCCTGGAACAGCCCATGCAAGAGCTTACCTGGGCAATGTTTTGCGGGCTGACACGGCCGGCACAGCTTGAGCCGCTGTATCTGGGCTCACCTCCACCAGGCTTGGCATCCTTTCATGACCTTTATTCGGCTCTTCTGGCCCAGTATGAGGCGGTGTCATTTTGTGACACGCTCTTTGGCTGCTTCATGCTGCTGCCTCTACAGTGGCAATACAGTGTCACCATGAGGCTGGCTGTATTTGGGGAACATGTGGGGATGCTGTGATCGCTGGGGGTCTCGCTACAGCAGGTATGGGAGATTTTTCTCATTAGATATCCTATGTCCAGTCTCAGATCATGCTGTGTAAAAGTTTTTCCAATGCACAGACAAGCAAAGCATGATTGTGAAAACAGGGCTGTTGTTTTCTCATTCCGAGTGTGGGCATCTGGGGCTGTAATCCAATTCAAGCTTAGGTTTGAGCTATAAAGACTAGTTTACCAGAAGATTGGAGCTTGCAAAGTTCTATTTCATTTATTAATGTGAAAAACATATAAAAAAAATTTATTAGTTTGTGGGTTTACTGAATGACTAGTTGACTAATTGGTCTTAAGGAAGCCCAGTGTTATAAGGCTAGTTTTGATCAGACACATTTTTAGGGGACATTATAATATGTGTTCAACAGAATGCACGTGTCTTTACGTGCAAAGCTAAAAATATCAAAATGTATTTAAGAATAAAATTTTGATAAACTAGTTTACTATCATGACAAATGGCAAAACAAAGACAAGATATTGCATCTGAAATGTGCTGATTTGTTTGTCCTACACAGCTGCCCATTCCGCTGGAGAAGTTCATGTCCCCCATGGAGGACTCCCTGCCTATGTTGCGGCTGTACTTTCGGGCATTAGTTACTGGAGCTCTGAAGAGGAGCTGGTGTCCTGTGCTGTATGTTGTGGCTGTTGCCCACCTCAGTGCGTTCATCTTCTCTCAGGATGCTGTGGCAGAGGTAAATTGCTATAGGGCACCAGTATCACAAAACCAAAGGTTCACCCCAAAACCAAAAGAAACAAAAAATTCTTGAAAAAAAAAAATTGTGTTGCATAAAGAAAATGAAGTCTATATATTTTTTTAAATTTGCATTGTGACATTTTGTAATTAGTTTTTGCATATTTGCACTAAGCACATTTCCCACAAAATTCTTATTGCCGTAATGCATCTGGACTATGGACTACTAATTTTTTTTCATCTAAATAATTACATAATGTGCGATTTAATTTGATTAATTGGCAATTAATTGCATATATCAATATTTATTGAGAAAGGCCCCCAAATAAAGATAATTTATTATATAATATATAAAATAATTATAAATAATAAATATTATAATTCAAATAATTAAAATTAGAGCTGTCAAAAATAAAGCGTTAACGCATGCGATTAAAAAAGTTTAACGCGTTAATTTGTTTTAATCGCAATTAATGCATTTACCGTTAATACAGCATAAATCAGCATAAACACTTGTTGGAAGGGCCGAACCTTTGCAGTGTTTCTGCCTGGAGTCATTACACTTTCACACACACCACAAACACAAGCACAACAGCTGTGTCAGTGATAAAGTGATGGGTAAAACAAGGAGCTCTTAACGCTATTTGTTGTACAAAATAAGCTGTAACAAGGTTTAAAATGGGCAAGGAGGAGGCGGGAACTGGCTGAACAGTCAAAACAGTCAAAACTTAAAAAGACACAAACATAAACACACACACGGCAGCTGCGTGTGGCTCTCTCTCTCTCTCTCTCGAACTGCCACATCCGGCTCGGCCTTATCCCTCTCCTCGGCTGATTAGCCCGATTGGGGGCCAGCCCGGCCCCTCCCTCCTCCTCGTCACACTCCTCCCTCCTTTGCCTCAGGCTGGGAAACCCCCGGCATGACGTACATCCCCCCCTCCGTTGCCCTTTTGGCCGCGCCTGCCGGCAGGCTTTCCCTGCCTTTCGAGACCTGGGAGGGAGACAAGGGGAGGGAAAAGAGGAGAGGGAAAGGGAAAGGCGGAGCAACAGTGAGAGAGAGAGAGAGGAGAGAGAGAAAAAAAATTGCTCGCCGGTTTCCCGACGTGCCGTTGCCTGGTCCTCGACCACTCCAATCTCCCCGGGTGGACCGGAGCGAGTCCTCCAACCTCTGGCGAATGGAACGCCCCTCCATGTTCTGGTGGCCGGTAGCGAGCCCCGCGGCTGCTCCTTTCGGCGGACGGCAGTGGCGAGGACTCCACGACAGCACATCGCTCCTCCTTTCCGGGCTTCGGCACTAATGTAACAAGGTTTAAAATGGGCAAGGAGGAGGCGGCAACCGGCTGAATAGTCAAAATAATGTTTAATGAAAACGTAAAAAGACATAAACACATACGGCAGCTGCGTGTGGCTCTCTCTCTCTCGAACTGCCGCATCCGGCTCGGCCTTATCCCTCTCCTCGGTTGATTAGCCTGATTGGGGGCCGGCCATGCGGACTCACGGCCCTGCCCCACCCTCCTCTTCATCACACAAGCCTAGATGGAACTTGTGACAGAAATCAAGTATTTTTCAGCCAAAGTAAGGCACATTTTAATTACCACAGAAGCAAGTCAACATCTTTACTATCACCAAAATGCAGAATGAGATGTTTTTGTCTGCAAGCGCTTTTCATGTGGATTTCAAAGCGCCGCTCGATGCTGGTGCTGATGCAAATCATGAACGTGGCTTCACAATTGCTGTGAGTGAATAGCTACAGTCTACCGGCAGATTAATATTGTGGAGGATGAGAGTTTAAGAGATTTAATGCCCATTGCAATGAATATGTAACCTATGGGGAAACTAATTCTTTCAATTAGTCAAACTCCTACTTAGACTTCGGGAAATGTTTAATGTTACTTGAATTGGTGCTATTTTAGTGCATTTCTATCTTTATACTGTGGAAGGCTTTGTTTAGAAAATTAATAACTGTTTGTATTACATATTGTTTTGGAAATAAATGCATTTTGACAGGATAAGTAGTATATTTAGAGTCAAATTTCAGCACTTATAAATCTGTGATTAATTGCGATTAACTATGAAAATGTATGAATAATTGTGATTAAAATTTTTCATCTACTGACAGCACTAATTAAAACACATCATATACATATATCATAGCAACAGACAAGTTAAGCATTTCTACAATTCAAAATTGGCTTAAAAGTCAAAATATTGTATATTTCCACATCATTGAACATAACCCTGTTATTGGCCTACTTCCATCTGAGCTACTTTAATTGGTGGTTTATGTACTCATGTGTCAGACGAATGCTTTTAGAGCGTATCACTTTGTTTGTGTCTTGTTTTACTAGTTTTCAGTGTCTCTAGTCATAATCACTGTTTTATGGACACTGTGTCAAATTAAATGTAGTTTGAAATGTTGAATAATGAGTTACCTGCATTCTTTTGTGCTTAGTCCAGCTGTCTTTGAGTGTGTCATCTATGGAAGGCTGCGCTGCCTGTTGCTCTCGTTGGTTTGATGAGGCGTGTTGCCTGTACAGCTGGAGCTGACTGCCCCTTACTGCCATATCAAGGTGGTACATGAAGCTTGAATTGCTCCAATGGCAGGAACATTCCTTCCTATAGAATTGACGTACGCATCAGGAGCATGATTAATTGCATTATTTCTTTTTTTTTTTTTGTTTTGTTTTTTTTTTTTTTAGGGCTGTTAATTTAACGACACCCCTAAAAAAAGAAATAATGCAATTAGTCTGGATATTTTACTTTATTTCGTTTTTTTGTAATTCACATTATTCTCAGTGGTGATTCTCAGTAAATAACCAAGATAATTGAAATCTACAAAAATGTAAATCTTTAGCATATCATTATGCCATGGGGAATCTCAATGCTCCTAAAAATAGGCTTTATTTTCTTTACATATCATTTCTTTTTTCTTTGTTTTTGATTTTGGGGTGAAATATGATCTGGACATGTTATGGACAGGTTTTATAAGACTTACACTGATAGTCTTTTATAAGGAGTGGAAGGGCATCAGATTAAGTTGTTAGATGTCTGTATTAAATGTAAAATACTGTATATTTTAAGATACAGTGCATTCAGAAAGTATTCAGACCCCTTCATTTTTTTCACATTTTGTTATGTTGCAGCCTTATGCTAAAATGCTTTAAATTATTATTTTTTCAGATCAATCTACACTCCATACCCCATAATGACAAAGAAAAAAACAGATTTTTGATAACTTAATTTATTAAAAAGAAAAAACTGAAATATCACATTGACATAAATGTTCAGTCCCTTTGCTATGACACTTGAAATTTAGCTCAGGTGCATCCAGTTTCTCTGGATCATCTATGAGATGTTTGTACACTTTTATTGGAGTCCACCTGTGGCAAATTCAATTAATTGGACATGATTTGGAAAGGCACACACCTGTCTAAATAAGGTCTCACAGCTGAAAAGTCATATCAGAGCAAAAACTAAGCCATGAGGTCAAAGGAACTACCTGCAGAGCTCAGAGACAGGATTGTGTCGAGGCACAGATCTGGGGAAGGCTACAAAATGTTTTGGTTGCATTGAAGGTTCCCAAGAGCACAGTGGCCTCCATAATTCTTAAATGGAAGAAGTTTGGAACAACCAGGACTCTTCCTAGAGCTGGCCGCCCAGACAAACTGAGCAATCGGGGGAGAAGGGCCTTGGTAAGAGAGGTGACCAAGAACCCGATGGTCACTCTGGTTGAGCTCCAGAGATCATGTGTTGAGATGGGAGAAGCTTGCAGAAGGACAACCATCACTGCAACACTCCACTGATCTGGGCTTTATGGCAGAGTGGCCAGATGGAAGCCTCTCCTCAGTGCAAGACACATAAAAAAAGCACCTAAAGTACTTTCAGACTGTGAGAAACAAGATTCTCTTGTCTGATGAAATGAAGATTGAACTGTTTGGCCTCAATTCCAAGTGTCATCTCTGGAGGAAACCGAGCACCGCTCATCACCTGCGCAATACCATCCCAGCGGTGAAGCATGGTGGTGGTAGCATCATGCTGTGGGGGTGTTTTTCAGCAGCAGGGACTGGGGGATAGGTCAGGGTTGAAGGAAAGCTGAACGCAGCAAAATACAGAGATATCTTTAATGAAAACCTGGTCCAGAGCACTCAGGACCTCAGACTGGGCTGAAGGTTCACCTTCCAACAGGACAATGACCCTAAGCACACAGCCAAGACAACACAAGAGTGGCTTAGGGACAACTGTGAATGTCTTTGAGTGGCCCAGCCAGAGCCCGGACTTGAACCCAATCGAACATCTCTGGAGAGACCAGAAAATGGCTGTCCACTGACGGTCCCCATCCAACTTGACAGAGCTTGAGAGGATCTGCAGAGAACAATGGCAGAAAATCCCCAAATCCAGGTGTGCAAAGCTTGACACATCATGCCCAAAAATACTTGAGGCTGTAATTGCTGCCAAAGGTGCTTCAACTAAGTACTGAGTTAAGGGTCTTAATACATATGTCAATGTGATATTTCAGTTTTTATTTATGTATTTATTTATTTATTTATTTTTATAAATTTGCAAAGTTATCAAAAATCTGTTTTTTTTTCTTTGTCATTATGGGGTATGGAGTGTAGATTGATGTGAATTGTTTTATTTTATGCAATTTAGCATAAGGCTGCAACATAACAAAATGTGAAAAAATGAAGGGGTCTGAATACTTTCTGAATGCACTGGATCTTTCTCCTTGGGGAGTGGGGGGTATGTGCAAGTTCTCTCTCTCACTATAGAGCTATACACAGTGATAAATGGAGTGGTTGTATTTGATATATGCTGGAAAAGTGAAGCCAGTGTGATTGATGTGATTGATTAGTTTTCTTATTCTGTCATTGTACTGTGAGTTATGACTATGACTTGAGTTATAATCTCTGTAGGAGGTGGAAGCTGCACGTCGCAGCATGCTAAGAAAGACCTACTACCTGACACATGAGGCAACACAAAGCACTCACCTCCACTTTGAAGAGACATTCCATTTCCTTTATCATTTAATCGAGCTGCTTTTTTCTGACATCTGTGTCTCTCTTTCTGTCTTGATGTTTTGTGTTGTCTATCTGTCAGTGACAGGTCTGGTTTCTTTGTTTTCTCCAGGTGTTAAAGAACCACCTGCTTCTTTTCCGGCAGCCCCAGCAGGATGCAGAGCTAGGCTTCACCACCTATGAACAGCTGCCCCCGATTCATGCACGCAGGTTGGAAAGCATTGTGGGAACAGAGGAAAAAGAAGAACAGAGGTACTAGAGGCTCTTCTCCTGGCCTGAGTGATATACACTATATGGTCAAAAGAATGTGGACAACCCTTTCTAACAAATGGATTTGGCTATTCAAGTATTTTTTGTGTAGGCAAACGTTAATGCTACACCAGGACAATCTAGAGAAGTGTGTGCATCCCAAAGGTGTTTAATGGGTTTGTTTTTACCGGAATTACTGAAATAGCCATATCTGTCAGTTAGAAGAGGGTGTCCATGTACTTTTGACCATAGAGTACTACCCACGTCTCTTAAGTCATTTATGACTTTGAAATAAATGTTTTTATTTGTACTCAATTAAACTGTGTGGTTACTTGTGTCAATACACTATTCATTTTCCCTGAAAAGAACATTGTCTTTTTGGGTTTGGTGCGTTTCAAATATCAGGGTGTATTTTCCAGTAAAATAGTTCAAGGTGACTTATTCTCAATTGTTTTGAAACCTTATGTAGATTTATGATTACAACTGATGGGAAAGAGAGCAGATTCCCTACACTGAAACTACACAACAATTGTTGGCTTAGAGCTTCTTTAATTGCACAAGCAGTCATGGGGAATCTCAAAGCATTAAATGTTGATTACTTTTTTCCAACTAGTACTAAAATGAGTCAGAGAGGCATGAGCAGCGTCAAGATTACGTCAGTTATATTCAAATATTGCGTACTGGGAAACAAACACCATACACTGTTCATTGTACTTAAATTATCGTACCACAAAAGCAGCTTGACCAAAATCAAATATAGAAAATGTCCATGGGCAAATATATACAAAGGGATATCTGTGTTTTTCTCCCTAACTTTGATACGACCAATTTAGATACTGTGTATGAGAATACGATTAACAGTTGTGGTCAATGTTTGATCTTAAAGCTATATTCTCCCTTTAGCCTACTGCTGTTGTAGAGTTTATATCTCATAAATAATCTTATACTATTACAGTTGCTCATACTTAGGTTAAAGTTTGTTGCATAACTCGTCTCGCTATATTTGTGATCCAGTCATGAATAATACATCAGATCTTGCGGGATGTTGAGGGGAGGTGTGCTTATGATTTTTGCTTAATTAACATTAAAATGGGTCAAAAAAACATCCCACAAGTTACACTGAAGGATGTACCTGAGACATGGGGTATTTTTACTTGGGCCAGTAAGCAACCACCTAGCAACCTCTTAACAACCTTAACAACCTTAACAACCGCACAGCAACACCTTGGCAGCATCTAGCATTGTGGCGGCGTTTTTTGCACAGTCAAGCATCACACAAATTTTCTTAAAGGGGTCCTGACATGAGGAATCAAATTTTCCTTGATCTTTTGACATATAAGAGGCCATTGTACTATAAAACATACTGTAAGTTACAGAACTCAAAATGTCCTCCTCACTGCAAAAAGAGCATTTGTTGAAACCAAGCTGCCAAAACAACTCGTTCTGTACTTCATCCACATTGTAATGTCACACTTTGGTAGACATTTGCATCTGACCACCTCCACAAGAACGATGGCAAGAAAAGAGCAGGTCAGTCAAGAGCAGAGAGCCAATCAGAACAGTGGGCGTGTACCATTAAGTCTTAAAGGAGAAGCAGCACCAAAACTGAGTGATTCTGACATAGTGCTTTTCCACCGAAATGGCAATGGTTCTTGAGCCGAGCCTGTGCTTGGCTGGTTCACTGCCGGGGCAATCTGGAGCCTATTGTAAATTGGCTGCCCTTTTCCACTGACCTGAGAGCCGAACGGTGACGTAACGGGTTACGTAGCTGTGTGTTAGTTTTGCGTGACTACCTCAAGCATAAACAAACATGGCGCATCACAGTGTTTGTGTAACCTACAGTTTTAACTCCTGTTTTTCTTTTTAGGAAATATATAAACATGCAGAGAAATGCAGTCTAACATAATTACATTGCTCAGCATGATTGCCAGTGACAATATTAAGCATAAGACGACAGGTAACGTAATTAAATTATTATGTATAAACTTTTTAAAGTTTAAAGGCCCCGGAACAGTTCAAGAATTCGCACTTTCCCAGGAACCCGCCTGAACCATGTCAGTGAAAAAGGGCTAATAACAGAGGGTCAGAATGAGGACTAATAGATGACTGTTTTTTGTGCAAAAAAATCTTTACTACTGTTATAAGTGAACCTTTAGAAACATACATGTCATGACCCCTTTGAAGGCTAGATGTAAAAATCCAGTCAACTATTTATTAAGTATGGCACTGGAAAGATGGCATGGTGTCTTGTCCTTGGATAGGGCACTTGTGTTTTTGCAGTTGCTTGCAGCTTCCTCCCTCTCTTGTTGTCTTTAAATGTTATTAAGGAATTAAATAAATTTAAAGTAAAATGAGAATGAATGGGAAATGCATTGGTTGTTGGTTAGCCTCTTTAGGAATGCTGACTTTTGGCTTGCCAATGGAACACAATGAGCCTTCCTGTGAGCACTGCAAATGCTAGTCACACGCTTCAGCTGACATCTGTTCTGCATTATATCACAGACAGGGGGCACGGAGTTCCACTGTGGCTCCTGTAGACAACAGCAACTTAACCGGATCACAACCCTGAGATCTTAGTTATACAAATTTGTTTTTGTCCAGACTTATTTGTGTCATTTCAAACTTGATGCTACTACAGACTGCTGATTTAAATTCGATGCCATTTACTTGTTTATGAATTAAGCAAAATGCCACATAGGAGGCTCCCCCCCCCCCATAATTTTCTTTATTTTAAGGCACTACAGAGTTCAACTAAATAATTTGTATGCTGGCCCGGTCAGATCAGAAGTTCAGATTTATTTGCCCTGCCAATACTTTTACTGGCTGCACAACAAAATTAATTCATTTTTTAAATTAACACATTTTTTTTTATTATACTTTTTTTTGCAACCTATTTTTAGGTCTGAATTTTTTTTCATCAAGCATTTTCCTTAAAATAAACAACAACTGCACAAAAAGATAATGTTACATATAATAATCTAATATGTTTTTTCATTTGAAATTATAGTTGTTCCAAAAGGGCAAACTCATCCGAAACTGTCTCACACTGGCCAAAACAACTCGTTCTTTTGGCCATCATATTGTTGAGCAGTACACTAATGCATAGCGTGCATATATAAGCAGACTTTCTATATCAACAGTCTCTGAAATAAGCCATAAATTAGCATGCACAGACCTCAAGAGTCTGTCAGCATTACTGACCTCACCTTGCAATGCTGCATTACGTCTGTGAGTCATGAGAGAGTCCTCAGGGCATATATGACATATGCCAGATGGTGATTACTTGTTGATTGTCTTGTTTACTACAAGTTTTAAGTTTTAAACAACATTTGTTTTCATAGAAAATGTCAGGCCAGTTGATTGATTAAAGTTTTTATTGTTTTCCACAAAGGTAAGTCTTGTTAATAATTTTATTTTTCCATACTTAATATCTAACTATATGAAAATATGTTATGACAATTCATAGACATTCTTCCATAAGGATATACACAGGGCCCAAAATGTATTTGGGTGTTTACACAACACTAACAAATGCATTAATGTCAAACCAAAGCAATTGGCAATTATTTTAAAGAAAGACAGTGCAAAGACACTTTCAAGCAAAACATTTAATCAAAAAAATTATTAGGTTTGAAATGATAAAAAAACTTAGATATACTAAATAAAGAAAAAGAATTTGGACACTTGCTGGTTGTCAAACATTAGTGGAACATGACCATAGTTCATATGATTAAAGGAATATTCCAGGTTCAAGTTAAGCTAAATCGACAGCATTTGTGGCACAATGTTGATTACCAAAAAAATCGAGTTTCAGTGAGGCACTTACAATGGAAGTAAATGGGGCCAATTTTTCGAGGGTTTATAATTTTATAAAAGTATTTACATTAATTCCTCTGTTTGGGGTCAGTTTCCAAATGCCTTAATATTTTGTAATGGCATTCAGAAATGTATAAGAGTCTTTTTATAAGAGACTTTGGGGGCCACTGTATTTCATTCAATAGATTCCCTAAAAGTTTTATCCTTGTAAGCACTGTGTTGAAACGTATCCTGTTGAGAATTGTGTCCAGGGACTGGTGAGAGTTGATATCGTACTATGAAACCTCATTCTTGTTTAAATTTGAAGACATGCCTAGTGTTGTTGACAGTCCAGTTTCTGTTTTCATCTTTCATTTTGTAATTTAAGAGTCGCCTTTTTGCGAGAAAAAGTAGCATATTTTTCCAATGCTGTCTGTTAACAAGAGTAAAAGCAAATTAAAAACATGTATTCCTATTGCCAAGAGCTGTGGAAACCTGTTAACAATAAATAAACTCAAGAGTAAGGTTAGGGGAACAGTGGATTTAAAAGGATATTTCAACCAATAATAAAAATGTTCTTATCATTTACTCATGCCATGTATAACTTTCTTTATTCTGCGTTACATAAACAAAGATTTTTAGAAGAATATTTCAGATCTATAGATCCTCACAATGCAAGTGAATGGTGATCAATTTTATTTTTATATTAACATTTTATTGATTCAAAACAACAGGATTGAAGAAACAGAACATACACACACAGAATCAAATTATATCAAATTATATGTCCCTCCCCCTCAACATCCCCCCTCCCCCCCACGCTACAAACCTCTAGTGGTCCAACACAAAATGAAAGTATACACACATACAAATAAAAAAAATTAAAAATAAATAAAAAAACAGACAAGAGGAAACACTTAAGAATAGATAAAAAAAATAAATAAATAAAATCATACATTTAAAACTACAAATCTCCCTCCACTGCCCCTCCCTGAGAACTCTCCAAAAAGGCCAAATAGTTGCCCCATTTTTTATTAAACAAATCCATGCTACATATCCTTCTATACTCTATATCCCCACTCTCATATAGGTCACAGAGTGTATTAAGCTCTCTCACAATCCACTCTGTCCAGCAGAAAGTGGACTTATTAATACATCATTTTGGATTCAGCCATATGCTCGAAGCAACATTTAAAGAAATGTCTGAATTTAACACTGGACACTTTTGTCCATACCGCATGTAAATGCGAGATAAGGGGGTGTAACTTAACTTCTCGAGTTAGTTTGATAGAAAGGCTTTCCAATGGCGAGATAGGGGCAAGAACTTCCTGTTCAATACAAAACCAGGGAGGGGCTCTCTCAGGTGGAAGCGACCAATGAGCCAAATGTCTGAGATTGAATGCATAATAATAAAACAAAATCTTGGGTAGGCCTAGCCCACCTTTGTCAATCAGCCTATGTAACTTACTGAAGTGTAATTTGGGACGTTTACCATTTCACATGAAGGACTTCGCTATGCTATAAAATTGCTTGAAATAAGAGAGGGGGACATCTATAGGGATGAGATTGTAGCAGGTAGTTGAATTTTGGAATACAATTCATTTTAATAACATTAACCTTCTCAATCATAGATAAATGTAATGAAGCCCACCTACCCACATCGCTCGAAAAACTTTTTATTAAAGGGTCAAAATTAACTCTAAATAAATCACACAATTTGCTGGGAATAAAATACCCAAATACTTAATGTTCTTGTGCTTTGGATTTTTTGGTGAAAGCGGCATACTATATAATCTGGCCCCTAAGAACTGCATTAATTGCCTCCCAAACCACGCCCACAGAGGATACTGAAGACCAGTTGCTCTCCATATAGACACTGATTTCAGCCTTTAGCATTTCTTGGAATTCAGGATTTTGCAAGAGGGATACATTAAAGTGCCAACTATATGATCCTTTTCATCATATGTGGCAACAACTCTAAACACACCAGGGCGTGATCTGAGACTAAAATGTTTCCAATTGAGCAATCAACATCAGATGAAATGAGGGACTTAGTTAAAAAATAAGAATAAATCTATTCTAGATTAAATCTTATGGACTGATGAAAGAAATTTATAGTCCCTATAAGATGGGTTCAAAAGTCTCCAAATATCTGTAAGACCAAGATTTTTATACATCCTCTGAAGTGTCAGTGTTGCTCTAGGGGGCTTACACACTTTTGCTTCACTATGATCAAGGACTGAGTCCATCAAAAGATTAAAGATTAAAGTCTCCTCCCCAGCAGCTTGCAACATCCCTTCAAGATCTATAAAAAAGCCCTGATCATCAACATTATGTGCATAAATATTAGCCAAAATAAGACTTCGTCCCTGAATTTCAGCTGAAACAATAATGACTTCCTAATTTATCTTTACTGTGTTTGAGACATTTGAATTGTAGCTTTTACTTATCAGTGTAATAACTCCCCTGCTCTTACTCGAGCCAGCACTATAAAAAAAAATGCCTACCCCATATCTTTCCAAATTTTTCAGCTTCCTGTGGAGAAAGGTACATTTCATGAAGAAACACTATATCATATTTCTTATCCTTAAGAATAGAAATAAACTTCCTTCTTTTTATGGGGTGCCCCAACCCATTCACACTCCATTTGGAGAGAGACAATCCACTCATATTTACTTTTGACATTTTGACATACAAGAAAAAATAGATTGCGTGTCAAAGACAAGATTATAAAGACCACATTCCAACATTAGTGCAACAAACAAAACCCAAACATTCCCTAGAACAAAAAAAAAAAAAGAAAAAAGAAAAACATGTGCATTAACCCTGCGCACGACAGCACCAACTGGTGTCCATCCCTCCAAACTCAAACAGTCCATGCACGCCTACGAGAGCCCCCGCGACAACCTTGCCATCAGATTGCTCAAGTCTGGTGTTTCTATACACATTATGTGAGACAGAATTATACAGCAAAAGATAATGTATAAAACAAACTCCAGCCAATAGGCAGAATACACACAAAGAGTGTGTAGCTTCATCCATAAAACTAACCTGAAGGTGTGTTATTCTACAAAATAAACTCCGGCTGCTAGGCGGAACCAGCACAAAAAGAACACGCAGATTCTTTAAACAGTCAAATGAATGTTCAGTGAGCCGGTCTACTTGGCTGCAACATGAGTACAAGCAAATTACTTTTCACTCCAATGACTTTGCAAGAAATGCTCCACAATATAAACTCCAGCCGATAGGCGGCACCAGCACAAAAAAAAAATAAAAAAACGTGCATGTTTCTCAAACTGTCAAGCGGAAGTTCAGTGAGCTGGTCCACTCGGCTGCCACATGAGTGCAAGCAAATGACTTACTCCAATGACTTTGCCAGAAATACTCCACAAAATTAACTCCAGCCGTTAGGCGGAATAGGCACAAAGAGCGTGTTGATTCATCCACAAAACCATCCCAAAGGTGTGTTGCTCTACAAAATAAACTCCAGCCACTAGGCAGAACCAGCACAAAAAGAGGACGCAGAATCTTCAAGCGAACAGTCAAGTGAATGTTCAGTAAGCCAGTCCATTCGGCTGCAACATTAGTAACACGAGATGACTTACTCCATTGACTTTATGAAGGACATCGCTTGCTGTGAGCATATGAATGTTTTACGGACATCCTTAGCATCTATTCTCAATTTGGCCAGGAATATCAGTGCAAAAGCGAACTTCTGTTGATGTAAAAGTTTATTGAATTCCTTGAATCGATCATGTTTCTCTCTTGTCGAGTTTGCAAAGTCTGGGAACAAGAAAATTCTTGGTTCTTCCAAGAAAGCCTTCCTTTACTCCTCGCCTCGCATAACACAAGATCTTTATCGGATGACCTCAGAAATTTGGCCAGAATTGATTGGGGCCTGTCTCCTTCCGCGGATCGACGAGCCGGAACCCTGTGAGCTCACTTGATTTCCAGCTTATGGCCGGCGATGTCGAGCAGGCTCGGAAAGAGCCCATCCAGGAATTTCACTGTATCCTGTCCCTCTACTCCCTCCTGGACTCCCACGATATAGATGTTATTCCGCCGGAATAAGAGAAAAACTAGCTAGGATATTTCCAGATATGGATCTAAGCTCTCCTAGATACTGTCAAACCCTTGCTACCCTTGGACATATGTTTTGGATGTGTCCAAAGCTAACCCTGTTTTGGTCTGAGATCTTTACCACATTATCTTACACCTGTAACAAGACAATTCAAAATAGCCCACTGACAACCATATTTGGAGTGCCTCCGCTGGAGAATGGGGTTCCTTAAATTCATGCAGAGGCCTTGGCCTTCTCTACACTTCTAGCGAGAAGACTGATTCTCAGAAACTAGAAAAATGCATTACCCCCAACGCATAAAAGGTGGATGGAGGAAGTTCTGGCACATCTTAAACTTGACAAGTTAAAGCACTCAATTCGAGATTCATGTCAAACGTTTTTCAAGATGTGGCAGCCCTTTCTGCAGTACTTTGAGGCACATAGCAAAACTAAAGGATAGTACTTCATAAACATAAGCCAACAACAACTTCTTGGACCTGGTCATTTGTTATTGTGTACATGAGCATTATGTATGTATGTGTATGTTATTGCTTGTAAAAAGTAATGAAAATAATTGAACAATAATAAGACTCCAGTGGTTAAATACATGTCTTCAGAAGTGATATGATTGGTGTGGGTTTGAAACAGATCAATATTTAAGTCTTTTTTACTATCAATTGTCCTCACTGCCCAATAGGTGGTGATATGCACAAAGAATGCGAATCGTCAAAAACACAAGAAGAAGAAGAATGTGAAGTGGATATTTGTAGTAAAAAAGGACTTCAATATATATCTGTTTCTCACCCACACCTATCATATCACTTAGAAAGATTATTGATTTAACCACTGAAGTCGTATAGATTACTTTTATGCTGCCACATTTCTGGTCACAATTCACTGATCTACAGGACTGAGATATTCTTCAAAAAATCTTTGTGTTTTGTCGAAGAACGTCATACATCTGATATGGCATGAGGGTGAGTAAATGATGAGATAATTTACATTTTGAGGTGAACTATCCCTTTAAGAATTCTCACACATCTATCAATACTTACTGTAAGTTGCCAAACTTTAGTCAGTACTTTGGGAAAGTACAAAATTACTTTCACCACTTCACCATACTTTAAGGCATGTTTCACCCAACGATGAAAATTATCTTATTTTCTCACCCTTATGTCTTTCCAAACCTGTTTTAATGAATAAGGTCTGTCATTTTAATAAAATGGTACAGTTGATAGTAACTCACTCTAATGCTTTAAAAAGGACCCAAAAGTATAATAAAAGAAGCTCATCATTTTAAGTCTTTAGAAAGGCATTTCATAGGTTTTGGTGAGAAACATTGTCATTTTTAGTGAAGATCTTGACATCTTTTGCACGTTCATGAACACTCAAATGTTCACACAAAAACTTACTTTGTTTTTAGAACTTCGCAACACAAGCTCTTGCTTGAACATGCGAGCATGCAAATGTTGTGTTGTTTTTCACCAAATCCTATGCTTTTAGAAGACTTCTATGATCCTTTTGGGTCCTTTTTAAGCTTTAAAGTAAGACACTATCAACTGCCTTTGTACTGAAAAGACATAATATAGCATGATAGCATACCATCTCCTTATGTGCTCCGCATAAAGAAAGTCATATGGGTTTAATTATGACAGAATTTTTATTTTGGAGTGAACTATAATAAACTAAGGTCTGTTCAATCAACTGAATTTAGAAGTTAACATGGTCTTTATGCCAGGTTTTGGGCAAGAACCCAGATGTGCTGATGTATTAATGGTAGTGCCTGATATTCAGTTTGTGCCCACAGGCATTCATAAACACTGTTGAATGGCCCTCGTGTTTCTGTTTTCCTCCACTCAATCATTTTATGACAGTTTTTCTCCTGCACTAGCTTGTCACTTGGATGACTCCGTTTTACACATTTTTACCTCATCATTCAGACTACATTTGATGTTCACATTGGCTCAAATGTCTGTTCAAACAAGTCCCAACTCATCCCAATTTGATTCATAGCATGGAACTTTTAACTTTAAAGGCACTTTAACTTTAAAATACACTGGGATTCATATTTTAAAATGCTTGTGCTTCACTGCTTCCAGCTGCTCATTCAAACAAATAAGGGATATAAAATGTACACTTCTACAATAATCTAATTTTTACAATAAACAATTAAACATTGTCATATTTCATCAACACTATATCATCATCATCAACAGTTGATCATTAGTGATAGCTTTCAAGATATTCTACTGGATAATTTCAGGGTGGCTGTGTGCCAGCTGAAGCTCAGCAGAAGTTGGGTGATGCAGCAGGACAATGACCCTTAACATCGAAGTAAATCCACTACAGAATGGCTTCAAAAAAAAAAAAAAAAAGAAAATCCAACTTTTGGAGTGGCCCAGTCAGAACCCAGACCTTAACCCAATAGAGATGCAGTGGAATGACCTCAAGAGAGCCGTTCACCCCAGACATCCTGAACGTATGGTTAAGCTGAAGCAGTTCTAGAAGGAAGAATCTTCTGAACGTTGTGAAGGTCTAAACGGCAGCTACTGGAAATGCTTGGTTGAGGTTATTGCTGCCAAAGGAGGATCGACCAGTTATTAAATCCAAGGGTTCACTTATTTTTTCGACACCACTGTGAATATTTAATGGGATGTGTTCAATAAAGACATGAAAGATTATAATTGTTTGTGTGTTGTTAGCTTAAGCACATTGTGTTTGTCTATACCTGTGACTGATGAAAATGAGATGACCTTTTATGACCAATTTATGCAGAAAACCAGTTAATTTCAAAGGGATCACATACTTTTTCTTGCCACTGTACTGTCCTCTATTTTCCTCAAATTTTCCTTATAAATTGCTTCAGACAGTGGGTAAGGCAAACAGACCATGTAATATGAAGGAATAGACCCCAGCCAAAAGGGACTAAATTGGTGTCACCAGGTCATAATGTTATTAGTAATTCACTGGGACTGATTATATTAGACTGAAGACATGGGGCTCTGGCAATGTCTTGAGACCCTGACAATCCCCACATTGAGTTAGAAGCACAGGCTAAAAACAAGCACAGAGGAGAAGCTTGCTGGATGTCTGCAAGTTTGCTTGGAGCAAGGTTGTCATAATCACCTATACCATCATGTTGTGCCACTAGTTGTCTTAGAACAGTATTGGACGTACTGTAGGTTTAAGCAGAAAAAATAGATGGTTGACAATTCTGACATCTGAGTGAAATTTTCTTGGAAGTAGCAATCTGGTGTATGTCATGGAGTCTCAGAAGAAAAATAAATTTAGGATGGCTTGTCTTCTTGGGCAGAGAAATAAAAATGTCTCTGTGGAGCAAGGAGACAGTCTGTTTCTGCCAGCAAATTAAACTGAACCACACATGGTCAGAGACTGAGTAAGATACCAGAATCTGTGGACTAATGTGAAGTGTTAGGCAACACCAACAAAAAAGAGAAAATGATTGACCTCTCTTACCTTCTAGAGGTGTGTATTGACAAAATCAAATTAGCTGTAGCTGAAAAACCTCTTCCCCTCTTTTACACCTTATTAAGGTGATGATATTCTAATTGCTGCCCATGTGTCCTTGCAACTAGCTGGTCTGAAATGAAACTTGGATCTGAATGAGTCAGATGAGAAATGTCTATAATACCTAGCTTTCTGTTTTCATTGATCTCAATGGCAGTCCAGCAACTGATAGTTTACATGATAGAATGAAATTTGCATTTGTTACACATGTAATGCATCATCTGAGGTGGGAATCAAACCTGGGTTGCTCATGTTATGAGATCAGGTGAACAGTTCTCTACTGCTGAGCTAATTGGCTTAGCTACACCAAGCATCCATAGTAAAAGGGAACAAAAAGGTGAGTACAAAGCAAAAACACTAAACACAGGAGAACTTAGCTTTACAGAGCTTGAATATTCCAGGCAATGAAGGCTCAAGACTGAACACAAGTGAATGAAACAAACAAACTTATATAGGATAAAACACAGGCGATACAAATAAACATAATGAACAGTCAAACGATGGCATAAAGCAGGGGCTGATGCCAATTAATGGCCGGGAGAGGCATGGCAGTCTGGAGCCTTACAATATGTTGCTTGCAAAACAAAATGTATTTCGTCTGAATTTACGGCTGTACTTTTGAATGGCCAACCCGATCTCACGAGAATTCGTCACAGTAGTACGAATGAACTTGTTCTGAACGCATGTTCATGAAGCGTATGTGATTGGTTGATGTATAAATCGGACGAATTCATTACCTCGTAGTATTGTGATGAATTCATATGAGACAATGTTGGCCATCAAAAAATATATAATTTTTGGAATTAGATGGTCTGGGCTGCAAAATGGTGTTCATTATATTTTACAGACAGAATACGTCTAATCTTACAAAAGCTAAAGCCTCAGTAGAAAGCAAATTTCAAACAGCTTCTGTTTGATCAATTGTTGATTTGTGGCATGTCTGGTCTGCTTAGCAATGAAGAGATATTACATTTAATTGTTTGTCTTTGCATCTTTGTGTTGGTTGAGCTTTAGAAAACTGTTGCTAGGAGTTTCTGTTCTGTGCTTCACTTATACCGAATTGATTTACGCTCTCTGTCAAAAAAGAATTATGATAGTGAAATCTCAGTTTTACTCAGTGTCACTATAATTCTCACAGCACGGCACATTGAGAAATTCTGGCAATAGTTAATTGGTGACTACACTTACCAATTCATATTAGGCTATGTGGACTTTAGCACATAACTGTACAGTATTGCCACAGTCCACAAATGCTGATGCAAGATTACGTTCTGCTCATAATTAAAAGAGCCCTCCTAAAGGCCATATGTTATGTACGAGCAGATACGTGACATTTAATATGGGGACTTAAAGCAAAGGCCTGCTGAGAGCAGTTCATGGACTGACTCCTCTTAAACTTCACGGAGGAGAGAAAACCAATAGATGCAAAGGTCTCTTGTGTTACGTTAATTTACACTGACACTGTTTTAAAACATTTGCCAGTCAATTTTTTTCCCTGTAGGTTTGTTTTATGAATAAATCCTATCTCTTTAAAATGGTAATGGTAAAACAACAACAAAAGGACATATAGGAAAAAAACAGATAAATGACACCTTACATTTTGGTGTCCCATGACATTTTTTACAGCATTAGAGTCACAAATCCCATGTCAGATAAACTATTATTTGACATAAAAGTATGTCATACATACAAATATTGTATTAAATTCACTGTACTAAATTTTTTTAATTATGAACTAATTTAATTACAAGAAATGTAATATTTAGCTGTCTCCCACATTTCACACAAAGATTTATAGAAGAATATTTCAGCTCTGTAGGTCCATACAATGCAAGTGAATGGTGACCAAAATTTTGAAGCTCCATAAAGCACATAAAGGCAGCAAAAAAGTAATCCATAAGTCTCCAGTGGTTTAATCCATGTCTTGTGAAGCGATCTAATCGGTTTTGGGTGAAAACAAACCAAAATGTAACTCCCTTTTCTCTATAATTCTTGACATCAGCAGTCTCCTTGGCTATCATAATTTCAAGATTGATTACCCTTCCTAGCGCTCTGTGCATGCGTCAAGCACTAGGAAGTGTAATCATTCTTGAAATCATGGTCGTGCTTAGAGACTGCAATGGCAAAATGTACAGTGAAATAGGAGATATATTTTTGTCTGTTCTTGCCCAAAACCGATTGAATTGCTTCAGAAGACATGGATTAAACCACTGGAGTCATTTGGATTACTTTTATGCTGCTTTAATGTGCTTTTTGGAGCTTCAGAGTTTTAGTCACCATTCATTTGCATTGTATGGACGAGCTAAAAAATTCATAACATCTTAACCTGTGTTTTGCAGGAAAAAAAAAAGTCTGGGACTGCATGAGGGTGAGTAAATGAGAGAATTTAAATTTTGGGTGAACTATTCTTTTAATTACAGTTTTTTAAAAAATATTTAGCTGTATTCCATATTTTGTGTGCAGTAAATTACCTATTTAATTATACACAGAAAATGATATTTAGCTGTCTCCCACATTTTGCGTGCACTAATTTACTAATATAATTAGAACAAACGTAAAAATGTAGCTGTCCTGCATTTTACGTGCACTTATTTACTAATTTCATCACAAAAAATTTAATATTCATTAATTTACTAATGCAATTACAACAAAATATACTGTATATTTAGCTGTTTCCCACATTTTTGTGTGCATTAATTTACTAAAAAAAAAAAAAAACGTAATATTTAGCCGTGTCCCACATTTTAGTGTGCAACTCTGTTAGCATAATTTCCCCCCTTTTACAATTTTTTTTAAATATCTAAAAATGGTGCTACCCAAGAGGTAAAATCCTTTGGACCTGTAGTTTCTATAGCATGGTGGGAAGACCTCGCTCCATTTTCTCAATTTTTACACAAATTGTATTGTTAACAGCATTCACCAAGCTTTACCAATTTAAATTTTAAAAATAAAAATGAGATTAGAAAATAAGTTCATCAATTAAAAATCAACATTTAGTCCCATACTACATAGCCTCTACAGACAGGGTTGGGGAGTAACGGAATACATGTAATGGGATTACGTATTTAAAATACAAAATATAAGTAAATGTATTCCACTACAGTTACAATTTAAATCATTGGTAATTAGAATACAGTTACGTTCAAAAAGTATTTTGATTACCGAAGAGATAACTGCATTTGTAAAACAACTTCACAGCAGAAGGGAAGGAGAACATAGGGAAGTGGGTTTTCCAGGCTCAGGTAAGACTTTTAATTGGCCACTTCAATGCTTTACAATTTCACTAACTCATCAGCTTCACAGGCACGTAGTCACTTAAACACATCAGCTTCACAGGCACGTAGTTAGTTAGACACATCAGCTTCACAAGCACAACAGATTAAATGCAACAGCTTCAGGAGCACTGTGGCCTTCCTTGTGCCAGACTCTCTCTCTCCTCTGCTGGCGGTGTGGCTTATATGCCGCTCTCCCCATGCTCACTGGAATTAGAGACAGGTGTTAAACATAATCTAGCTTTGGTGCAAGCGCCCTTACCGCTTTCTCTCTTTCCAGATGGATGCTTGAACCATGCCCCCACTGCCACATATCCCCACCATCCAATTCAGGCTGGGGACACATCCAGCCTGTCTACCACTCCTCCCCCCTCCATTTCTGGAAAGGAAGTCAGCGACAGCCATCTGCCCTCCCGGTCTGTGGACCACCTTGAACTTAAACGGCTGAAGAGCCAGATACTAATGGGTGATCCACGCGTTGGTATCTTTCATGCGGTGGAACCATTGGAGTGGGGCGTGATCTGAGCAGAGGGTGAAGGCCCGCCCCAACGGGTAGTACCAGAGAGTGAGGACCGCCCACTTGATGGCGAGACACTCCTTTTCTACGGTGCTGTACTTAGTCTCCCTCAGCGAGAGCTTGTGGCTAATGTACAGCACCGGGTGCTCCTCTCCCTCCACCACCTGAGAGAGTATGGCCCCCAGCCCTCTGTCTGAAGCATCCGTCTGCAAGACAAAAGGGAGAGAGAAATCGGGTGAATGTAAATGCGGCCCCTTGCAAAGTGCGGCTTTAACCTGGCTGAACGCCTGTTGACACTGCTCCGTCCACTGGACCGGGTCTGGAGCTCCCTTTTTAGTGAGATCAGTCAGCAGGCTGGTGACATCCGAATAATTAGGCATAAATCTCCTATAATAGCCAGCCAGCCCCAGGAAATGTCTCACCCCCTTTTTGGTCTTGGGCCTCAGGCAGGTCGCAATCGCTGCAGTCTTGTCAAATTGAGGATGCACCTGCCCGTGACCCAAGTGGAACCCCAGATACTGTACCTCTGCCCGCCCAATTGTGCACTTCTTGGGGTTTGCTTTGAGTCCCGCTCGTCGCAGCGATCGCAGAACCGCCCTCAGATGCTGCATGTGCCGCTGCCAATCATCGCTGTAAATGATGATGTCATCTAAATAGGCAGCGGCGTAAGCCAAATGAGGTCTGATGATTCGGTCCATGAGACGCTGAAACGTAGCCGGGGCTCCAAACAAACCGAACAGAAGCGTCACAAATTGGTGTAATCCAAACGGTGTGGAGAAGGCTGTTTTTTCATGGGAAATTGGTGTCAAGGGGATCTGCCAATAACCCTTTGTCAAATCCAGTGTCAAATAAAATCAAGCAGTGCCCAACCGATGGAGCAACTCATCAATGCGAGGCATTGGGTACGCGTCAAATTTAGACACCACATTGACATTTCTATAATCCACACAGAACCGTACAGACCCGTCGCTCTTAGGAACTAGAACAACTGGGCTGGACCAATCGCTGTGGGATTCCTCTGTTACCCCCATATCGAGCATTGCATCCAATTCTTCCCGACAAATTTTCTTTTTGTGCTTGGGCAATTGGTAGGGGCAGCTACATACCACCACCCCCGGCTTGGTCTCGATGTGGTGCTGGATGAGGTCCGTACGACCCGGTAGAGGGGAAAACACATCTGTAAACTCCTGTTGCAACTTGGCAACCTCTGCGAGTTGATACGGTGAGAGGTTGTCTCCGCAAGTGACCGGGGTGAAATGATTGTGTTTTGTATTCACCTCCAGACCGTGCTCCGCCCTCTCCGGAACTATCATAGCCAACGTCATAGGGACTGCCTCCCTCCACAATTTCAGGAGGTTGAGGTGATATATTTGACGTGCGCCCCCTCTATCTGTTTGCTTAACCTCATAATCGAGATCCCCCACTCATCGTGTGACCTCAAAGGGTCCTTGCCACTTGGCGAGTAATTTGGAGCTCAATGTGGGAAGTAATATGAGTACCTTATCTCCCGGTGCAAATTCCCTCAGCCGAGTTCCCCTGTCATACAGTCGGCTCTGTCATTCTTGAGCTTGCAGCAAATTCTCCTGTGTTAGTTTCCCCAGAGTGTGGAGTTTCGCTCTAAGATCAAGAACGTATCGAATTTCATTCTTACTGTTTGAAGGTCCCTCCTCCCAAGCTTTGCGTATGACATCAAGCACACCGCGCAGGCGCTGCCCATACAGCAGCTCTAATGGGGGAAACCCAGTGGAGGCTTGCGGGACCTCTCGTAATGCGAATAACAGGGGATCAAGCCATTTGTCCCAATTTCTAACATCCTCGTGCACGAACTTACGAATCATGTTCTTAAGGGTTTTATTAAATTGCGTCACCAGGCCATCCGTCTGCGGATGGTAAACGCTTGTGCGGACTGATTTAATGCCTAGTAATTCGTAAAGCATGCGTAGTGTCCGTGACATAAAGGTTGTGCCCTGATCGGTGAGGATTTCTTTCGGAATACCCACCTGGGAGATTATTTTGAAGAGTGCCTCCACAACACTGCGTGCTGAGATGTTGCGCAGGGGCACTGCTTCCGGATATCGTGTTGCAAAGTCTACTAGGACTAATACAAAGTGATGTCCGCGTGCTGACCGCTATAATGGCCCAACAAGGTCCATGCCAATTCTCTCGAAGGGGACCTCGATCAGCGGAAGGGGGCGCAATGGCACTTTTGTGGTGGCCGGTGGATTCACCAACTGACATTCGCGGCATGCCGCACACCACCAGCGAACATCGCTGCCAATGCCCTGCCAGTAAAAACAGGCTATTAGTCTGTTCAGTGTTTTTCATTCCCCTAAGTGACCCGCCATCAGATCACACCATTTCCT
Organism: Myxocyprinus asiaticus; assembly: GCF_019703515.2. Classification (NCBI taxonomy): domain Eukaryota; kingdom Metazoa; phylum Chordata; class Actinopteri; order Cypriniformes; family Catostomidae; genus Myxocyprinus; species Myxocyprinus asiaticus. The sequence goes on from NC_059360.1 coordinate 23,416,023, forward strand.
GGCAGCTCCGCAGTATTAAGAGCTGGGTTGTATCTTCCTTTGTTTGAGCGTCCTGCATCATTCTATACAACCGCTCGTTTATAATTGCAAAATAGGGATTGTTGACCATCGATCACTCTCACTTGGTCGAAGGCGTGCTTGAGGGTTTCGTCTCACGACTGCTCCAAAGGGAAATCCCCTTTGGGAAATCCTCTGAGGATGGGCGGGGCTGTAGCCTCACCCCCCTCACGTCATCCTGACGTGGAGCTGACAAAGATGGCCCGGCTCCTCCTCCCCTGCCAGAGCATCGCACATTTCACATCTCATCGCTTTTATGTAGGACCCATCCGTGCATATTCCCTTTAACACATTTCTGAATTCAGGCCAATTAGTCCCCAAAATCAGCGGATGAGTGAGGCGGGAACTAACCGCGGCCTCCACTCTATGTTTTGTTCCCCGAAATTTTATCACAAGGGTCACCACGGGGTAATTGTGAATATCCCCATGCACACACTTCACCCTCACCCTTTTGGTTGTGCCCAAAGCCTCACGTTGAACCAAGCGTTGGTGGATAGTGGTTTGATTACAACCCGTGTCCACCAATGTTTGGTGAGTACCCCCCTTGACTCTTACTGGTATTCAGTACGCTCCGGCCCGATCGGGGGCAGCCTGCGGAGTGTCGGGGATCTTGACCACCGTCCCCAGCTCCATCACAGGGCATTGATCCCGGAAGTGTACTGGATCCCCCAAATTCCAAAAGGCCGGCCCAGGCGCCACGCCCGCACCTGCGTCGGTGGACACTTCCACCTGAGGGGGAGAGTGGCAGGGCACCGTCGATGCTGTGGGCAGTGCAAACCCCCGCACGCGGGGAACTGGCTTCAGCGGCGGGACTCCTCACCTCCGCAGGGCAGGAACGGGCTCTGGGGAGAGAGCAGAGTGAGAAAGAAGAGGGGAGGGGGAAGAGATTGGGGAAAACATAGAGGGAGGGGAAAGAGAGTGGGAGGGCTCTTCCGCCTTCGGGTATGCCATCATATGGTCCTCTGCCAATTGGACTGCTTCCTCCAGCGACGCCGGGCGGTGACATTGGACCCATTCTGCCATCCTCTCCGGTAGCCAACGGATCAGCTGTTCCAGCTCCATCTGGTCGATAATTCCCTCGACACCGCGGTCCCCCGCCAGCAGCCATTTTCGGCAGGCATCTCGAAGTCATTGGGAGAAGGCAAACGGGCGGCCGGACTTTTCCAATTCCATGGACCGGAAGAGCTGCCAGTACTGTTCTGGACTTCGGCCAACCCGTTGCAGTATGGTCTTCTTTAGGTCACTGTAGTCCAGGAGACTAGCCGCCGGCAGTTGTTGGGCAACGAGCTGGGCCACCCATTGAGCTCGCGGCCAGCCCCAGATCTCAGCAGTCTGCTCAAAGAGGTCCAGGAAGGTTTCTGGGTCATTCTCCGCCCCCATCTTCATAAGCATGGGCGGAAGCATGGGGCTACTGTTGTCTGGGGATGCAGCCGGGGCTTTCTCCTGACATAGGAGGCTCCGGATCACCTGCTGGTCCTCTGCCTGAGCTCTGAGGATCTCGTGGAACCGATGATCTTGGTCCTGTCGGAGCTCAAGCAGGGCCTGTTGGTGGAAGTGGTGTAGGCTGGCGAGGGACTTGAGGACCTCAGCCAATGGTGAGGACTCCATGAGGCATATCGTCTTTGATCTTTATCCTGGGTTTCGGCACCAGTTTAACACAACATCACATCAGAAGGGAAGAAGAACACAGGGAAGCGGGTTTTCCAGGCTCAGGTAAGACTTTTAATTGGCCACTTCAATGCTTTACAACTTCATAAACTCATCAGCTTCACAGGCATGTAGTCACTTAAACACATCAGCTTCACAGGCACATAGTTAGTTAGACACATCAGCTTCACAAACACAACAGATTAAACGCAAGAGCTTCAGGAGCACCATGGCCTTCCTTGTGCCAGACACTCTCTCTCTTCTGCTGGTGGCGTGGCTGCTTATATGCCATTCTTCCCATGCTCACTAGACAGGTGTTAAACATAATCTAGCTCAGGTGCAAGTGCCCTTACCGCTTTCTCTCTCTCCAGACGGACGCTTGACCACGCCCCTGCTGCCACAGCATTTTATTTGTTTCATTTAATATTTAGTCCTTTCAGATGGAAAACATTTATACATATAAATGATGCGATCCAAAGTGCATTTGAACAGTGGTGAAACACTTTCTTATGATGTGTTACGTTCAAATGAGCAGACAGTGAAGTAAGTTTGAAGTAAGTTTGGAGCAGAAGAAATAGAAATAAACCTTGTGTAAATTGTCAGCTTTACGCTAAGCTAAAATGCTATTTCTAGCCATTTTACATGCATATGTTATAAGGCACGATCATATTGTTTTTATCAAGAAAATTCACATAGGATCATAATTTCTTCTTTTCTAGTAAGACCTTTGATATTAGGGCAAAAATTGTATTCTTGATAATAATTTTTTTATTGTTTTCCTGTAAAAATATCTAAATATCCTTAAAACAAGATCAATTTGATTGATCTTGTTTTAGAAACAACACTGCATAAGATATTTAGGTTTTTCAGAGAATGTATTTTTAACGTGTATTTTGTCTTACTGTTCTGGGAGAGTTTTTATAATCAAAACAAGTGAAAAAAAATCTACCAGTGCTGAAGAAGTAATCCAAAGTATTTAGAATATGTTACTGACCTTGAGTATTCTAATGGAATACGTTACAAATTACATTTTACAGCATGTATTCTGTAATCTGTAGTGGAATACATTTCAAAAGTAACCCTCCCAACCCTGTCTACAGAGTAATGCTGTAGCTTAATTAAGTCTAAATTTGCAACACTGTTGACGTTATTTTTGCAGTTTTAATTGTGAGGTTTATTTAATATTTATTTGCCAGAAAGTTTGCTATTCATTGCTTTGATTTAACCAACTGTATGAATGTATTCAACAACAATTTTCCTGCAGGGGTCCTGATCACACCGTTGCCCATAAACTCTATTTGACTTATTAAGGTTCTTACCATGTGAGTCATCTGCTGGTTAAGCACTTGACTACAGAGTGGCTCAAAAGTGCACTGCTCTGTGTGTCAGTGTTTCCTACAGAATTCAGCTCTTGCAGTGGGGGAAATGCTCCGCCACCCCTCCATCAATGCGCTTTGGAGGGAATAGAATTTGTAATACTAAAACATCTGAAATTTTACAACAGTCTTACCTAAATATCATGCAGGGGCTACTTTTCTCACTGCTTACCTTATTTTTTTAAAAGTATACAGTCTACATTACGGCCCTTCTCTTCGGACACTTGTTTCCCAGCAAGACGTAATGCAATCATGTGCTGACTTACATAAAGTTCCTGTTCTTGGCAGATACCTTTAAACAAATACTTTAACGTGTAGTTAGAGGGCAGTTCACCCAAAAATGAAACTTCTGTCATTATTCACCCTCAACCTTAATTTGCCTCTTCCATAGAACACCAAAAGAGGTGTTAGGCAGTATGTCTCTGTCACCATTCACTGTACCTGCATCTTACTTTCCATAAAATAAAAGTGAATGGTAACTGAAACTAACATTATCCCTAACATCACCTTTTAAGTTAAATGGAAGAAAGATAGTCATAAATGTCATATGAAGGTGAGTAAGTGATGACAGAATTTTCATTTTTGAGTCAATACTCAACAGTTACATTAAAAATGTAAGTTTAATGTTGACAAAATGAATACATTTTTTTTTTATCAAATTAAGTCTTGAGAAACTTTCTTATATAATATGTATATTAAAGATATATAGATAATATTTTATTTTTATGTAGCCTATAGTATTAATATTACTATATTATTATTGTTTATGTACATTTCATATTTATTAAAACTGCTCTAGAGAGATGTAGCCTAATAGCTGTTTAACTGTTTCTCTTCACCCTGCAGTTGAGCAGTTCTGGTTGCATATAAGGCATTTATTTATTACACTATTTTTGCCTTTCATTGTGCTTTATTTTTATTATGAAGCACCACGATATGAAAGCTGGTGTAACCGGTCCTTCTCGACCCACTCGGAGTGGGATTCGAACCGGTATCTCCGGCATGGGAGGTGGGTGCGCTATCGAAGAGGCTTAAGGCTACAGCCTCTAGCGTCAGTAGCTAGTGCGCCTCTTGAGGCCAGGGGAGTGAGGTTTACACATATTGCACAGCTATCACAAATCAGCTGGCTCCCATTACACAGGCAATACTAGATCACCCCAACTAGATCGCATGCTTCCAGTGTTGACAGCTTTGTTGGTTATAAACAGGAGCGATAGTTTTTAACACATCGCTCGCTTACAGAGAAATGCGGTACAACGGCATTCTCATGTCGTATGAACAGGTTTATAGACCTGTAACATCTTAGGTTAAGTTAATATGGGCTTCATCACTCTGCACGCTCACACTAAACTCAACATGCGTTTAATGAGCTACCTAAAGCTGCACATGAGAGAGAGGGACAGCGAGACACAGAAGAGCTGAATTATTCGTCCAGATTGTGGAATTACAGTTTGATACAAAGACAAGATTACTGATTTGATTTGTTCATCTGTATGGATTAGTTTACCAGTACTCAGCTACATGTTAAAATAGTGCGGAAATTCCCCACGTTATGAACGTGGAACATGCAGGATTGATTCAATTTGTGCGCAATACCCGCTATCTCACGCCGAATTTCAGGCCCTGATAATAACACTATGTAACACAATTTTTGTTCCTGGGTAGTAAGTGTTATTTCTTAATTGCTTATGCCTCAAAAGTATAGAAAATGGCTATTATTCCCCACAAACTTTGCTTTTGTGTCCAGGACAGTGATATTTTGAAATGTACCTATTTCCAATGAGAAAACGGCCGAATTTGTGTCTTTTCATTCACATAAAGTCAGAAAAAACAACAACATATGAATCCAAATTAACATGTATTTATACTAAAGTAATACAAAAATGACTACAAAAGATTTAGAAGTGAGTAGTTTTTCAAGATTTACAATTATACTGTAAATCACTTTCACGAATCAGCCCCCAAATGTAGTCTCCCATCATGTTCTCGTTATACTGTCCATGGTAGCGGAGTTCAAAGTCCAGTATATCCTGATGGAAGCACTCGCCTTGCTCCTCCGAGTACACTCCCATGTTCTCCTGGAATTTATCAAGATGAGCATCAAGGATATGGACTTTGAGGGACATCCTACAGCCCATTGTGCCGTAGTTCTTCACCAGAGCCTCAACCAGCTCAACATAGTTTTTGGCCTTGTGATTGCCCAGGAAGCCCCGAACCACTGTGACAAAGCTGTTCCAAGCCGCTTTTTCCTTACTAGTGAGCTTCTTGGGGAATTCATTGCACTCCAGGATCTTCTTTATCTGTGGTCCGACGAAGACACCGGCTTTGACCTTTGCCTCAGACAGCTTAGGGAAGAAGTCTTGAAGGTACTTGAAGGCTGCCGACTCCTTATCTAGAGCTCTGACAAATTGTTTCATTAGGCCCAATTTAATGTGCAGTGGTGGCATCAGCACCTTCCGGGGGTCCACCAATGGCTCGCACTTGATGTTGTTCCTCCCCACAGAGAACTCAGTCCGCTGTGGCCAGTCCCGCCTGCGGTAGTGCGCCTTGGTGTCCCTGCTGTCCCAAAGGCAAAGATAGCAGGGAAACTTTGTAAAACCGCCTTGGAGACCCATCAAGAATGCCACCATTTTGAAGTCTCCTATGACCTCCCAGCTGTACTCATCATACTTCAAGGCGTCCAGCAAGGTCTTGATATGTATCCACTTAGGCAGCTGGAACTAAACTGAACTGGTGGGTTTAAGGCCCCTGAATTTATACTACTATTTATATTACTGGAAAGTTCTAGAAAGTTCTAGAAGTTACTCCAAGTTTACTCAGCACTGAATCTATCTGGAATGTTCTGGAAAATAGGTAAATTTCAAAATATCACTGTCCTGGTCACAAAAGCAATGTTTGTGGGGAATAAAAGCCATTTTCTATACTTTTGAGGCATAAGCAATTAGGAAATAACACTTACTACCCAGGAACACAAAAAATAAATAAAATAAAAATGTGTTACACGGTGTAATAATTATTATAATAAGAATGGTTATTATAACTTGTTACGTCCCAGGACGTATTTCTTTATTATTAATTTCTTTATTTATTTCCTTGTTACATCTGTGGATGTAGCGGTTGATGCACTGTCCAGAGCTCATGATATTGAAAGTTAAATGTAAGAGGGTGAATAAAAATGGTTACAAGTCCTGTTTTGCTGGTGGCAAGGCCTGGCTTGTAAGTAAGGGTGGGTGTGTTACGCGTGCAGCGAAATAATGCAAAAACAACACTTCTTTCTATTGCATTGTGTAGGGGTGAACGATCCTTCTGAACTATACTCGATGACCTTATGTGAATATTAAATCGCAAAAGGCTGTGATGTGATTTAATAAACAGCCTACCATCAGCTAGACTCCTTTTGTTTATTTTTTTGGCCTGGTCCCCTCTTGAAGTCTTATTGTTTCATTTTGTGTTTATAAAAAAAATAAACTCCTCCAAGACCTCCATATACGTTTCATAATTTTTGTGGATGAAATTCGTGGAGCGGCACAGAACCGTCTCACATGTGCTCAGAACAGAGCTCCACACAAGCATCAAGTACAGACTGTTTATTAAATCACATCACAGCCCTTTGCAGTTTAATATTCACATAAGGTCATTGAGTATAGATCAGAAGGATCATTCAGCCCTACACAATGCAATAGAAAGAAGTGTTGTTTTTGCATTATTTCGCTGCACACCCTAATTTTATCTCATCCCATTCAATTCAGACTGCAAGCTCACAACTTGGGTATCTTCTTTTGCTGTGGCGCTGGAGATTCAGTAGCGGTGCAGGAAACACTGCTGTGTGTCATTTCCTTCTAAAAACACAGCCAATAATGTTAACTTTTCAGCTGACGTCACCGGCAGCCCAGCATGGAGCCAGTCTCATCAATAAATTTTTTTTTGCACAGTTACATGAGAGACCAGCTCCATCCCTTGATGCTAGCTGACACACACCCATACTGTACTGTTTGAATATTACTAGTGTATCGAATCATCAATAATAGGCTAGAGACCTTGCCAGGGCATGTAGTTCTCAAGAATTCAAATGTTATGCAGTCTCTTTCTTTCTCTCTCCCTCTGTAGTTTGTGGTGTTTTCATTATTTATCAAACAGCTAACAAGGATGATGCTTTTTAAGTCTGGCCTACAAAGACAGCCCAGGGCCTTTGGTTCAACTCAAAAGAAATCGGATTGTAAGATGAATTCTTCAGAGAATGGCATTTATCTTTTCATAGATCCTAATTCTTGAGGAGTTCACCTTGACTTTACACAGAATCTGTACTATAGGCCCCATCGGCAAGTGTAAAACGGCATGTGTCCAGCTCAGATTTTGAAGGCTTTGCTTGAGACATGCTGTGTCAACTAGTGTTTTTTGAGGGTTTAAATTACAGCTGTACTGACATAGGCAACCTAGGTCTGGATCCTTTGTTGAGATCATTCATTTTTAACCTCAATCCTGTCATTGTTAACCTAGCAAGAAATCCTGATGACATCCCTCCACGTTATTAATTCATGAAGCATTTTTGCAGTTTTACTTTGACAGATTCTTTGTTTCAGAGCACTGCCTCTCTGCCAAATCTAGTTTCATCTATGGCTCTACTCCCCTATCAGACGTCATCATGTACTTACCCTCATGTTGTTTTTAAATCTGCATGATTTATATTTTTTTAGTCTCAGTCCCGATCATTCTGCTTTGCATTTCTTTTTGTGTTCGACAGAAGACAGACATTCAAACAGGGTTGGAACAACATTAGGGTAAATAAATGACAGGATTTTTATTTTTGGGTGAACTATCCCTTTAAATCTGGAGGAGGGATTTTGGTAAACCTGGGCCAAGAGTTTATTATGCAAAATTACCCCATAATCTGCCCTATTCGCTGTTCTCTCAAGTTTTTATTGCAATTTTCAAATATATTTGTGTGCTTTGTATGCAAACCCATACACAGATCCTAACATTAAGATGAAGGATGTAATGGCTTGCTGCATCAGATAAATAATTGGGTGGAGTGGAATTGTATTTATAAAAATAATCCCATGTCAATGTGAACAGCCTATAGACCAAAGGGCAGTTGAGTTTATTGGCAGAATACAGCCAAGCTTGAGAGCAAACTCAATTATGAGCACTTAGGGTTTATTTCTGCTATTCTGAGAAAATACCTTTTCTATCTATCTTTATCTATATATTAGCCCTTTTAGCCCCTGCAGGTAAAAAAACAACTCGGAGCAAAATAATTTATTATTAGGGATTATTATTATTATTTTTTTCACCCAAAAATACAAATTCTGTAATCATTTACTCCCCATCGTGTTATTACAAACCTTTAAGACTTTCTTTATTCCGAGTAGCTTGACTGTGGTTTTAACCCTTTAAGCTCGGACTGGCCCGATGAGAAAAAAATTATTATCAAAATATGAATAACTACAGCCTTGACCAACACAACATTTTTATTGTTTTAAAGTTTAGAAGCTGTAATTTACACTGCATGTAGGCAATATGAGAAAAACTAGACAAGTTTTTAGAAATTTGCTGACAAATCAGAAGTGTTCCGTTTTTATCATTTATAAAACTTTTGTACTGTACATATCATTGTAATCGGTAAAAACAACAAACTGATCAAATAGCCATGTGTTATATTTTGCTGGAAAGCTCTCAAAGAGTAGAATACAACCAGCCTATTTGTTTTACTCACAGACAAAAATATAACAATAGCTAAGTACATGTCTTTGAAATACATGTTATATGTAAACGGGTGTTGCTTATAGGCCGCGTTTTCACTTATAACTTCATGAAAAATAAACAGAACATAAAAAAATACTTAGAGGAAGGGATTTTCATTAAAACGAGCCCACAAACAACGTAATCGGATGCATAGATGATTAGATAAACCACACGAAGCACAATGTGCACAAAGCACATAATGTTTTATCCGGCTAAAAACATGTTAGCTTTCCTGGATCAGATGACTTCATCTGAAATTATGTAGTATGATGTCCAGCATCATGGAATGCTAAAACAATCGTATTAGGATTCAGATCGCTGCAACCAGAGTTGGAAGTCATCCAAATACGGGCAGAGAGGATTGTTCACTCTATTTGCATATGGCCAAAAGGAGATGGCACCAAGTACATGACACGGACTCAATGGCTCAAATGACACAGAATGGAAATGACTGAGGTCTCGTAACTTATGCCTGCATGCTTTGGAGAGAGAATACCTTTAGTCACTGTTGAATTTGCATGTGTAATTAGATCTTATGTACAATTATTATGTTTTATTTGTTTGGAGAGTCATTTGGACACTTGGAGAATTTTTGGACACTAGGATAAATACATTTTGTATTGTATAACTTTTGATTGCTTTGTCGTATCGACACACAATTTTACTCAGTTACAGGTGACATGATTGGGAACAAAACAAAAGCAGTTTTTTGAGCTACCTTATTTACACCCTGAGATGTATAATGTCAAATCAGAAAAATAAAAACAAAAGTAAATTTTTGGCTCAAGTTCTCTTTAAAATAATACCAAACAATTGACTCTTTGTTTTTGTTTTGTTTTTTTGTTTGTTTTTTTGTAGAGTTATACGCCTTTAATTTTGTGCATGCCACTGAAACAGGAAATCTTTAAAACACATTCAGAGCTTAAAGGGTTAACCACTAGTTATGAGGAGCTTTGTAGCTTGAGAAGCTACAGTTTCAAAGTACCTTCCCCAACACTAGTCACTGGATCTACTTTTACTGCTCCTACATTTTTCCATAAAATTAAAGTGAAAGGTATCAGAGGCTGCCAATCCCTAGCATTCTGCCTAACATCTCCTTTAAGTTATGCAGATGAAGTTATGAGGATTTGAAACAACATGAGTAAATGACAAAACATTGTTTGTTTGTTTTTTGTTTTTTTGGGTGAACTATATATTTAATAACTTCTGTTTGGCCAGATTAGAGACAACAACAGTGTTTGAATATAGTGACCCTTAAAAGTTAAAAACCAACTGATAAAGTAACATCAAAACTTCTCTATTTATTCATTTCTGTTTACTAAGCCCCTGTGCTTCAATAATACGAATTACCCCCATCAAGTTTGTCAATACGGGCAATTATTTAGGTCAAAAGCCTTTTAATTGGATAATTGTTTAACACCATTTTACTTCTGTCATGCTCCTCATGCGTATTAGATCAAGCCTCTAGGCGGAAGGCTAATGCAGGCTAATGAAAAGGAAAAATGGCATCGGGTAGATACAACGATCAAGGCCCTCACCAGCTGATGCATCTCTAGGCAACTGGTAAGTAAGCTTGTGTTTATCAGGGTTGCCTTGGGGAGGACCATGCTTTTGGAATTAGCAGGCCGAGGTTTCCAATTAGTGGTTCTGCCTGGCCTGTCTCTGTCTGGCCCCCTATGTTTGTAGCCTAATCAGAACTAAGGCAGAAGAGACCTCTCTGTCTGAAATACACCTCTAAACATACACCGATGAGCCACAACATTAAAAGCACCTGTTTAATACTGTATAAGTCCCCCTCGTGCCACCAAAACAGCTCTGACCCTTCGAGGCATGGACTCCACAAGACCTCTGAAGGTGTCCTGTGGTATCTGGCACCAAGACGTTAGCAGTAGATCCTTTAAGTCCTGTAAGTTGCGAGGTGGGGCCTCCATGGATCAGATATGTTGGTCCAGCACATCCCATAGATGCTCAATCGGACTGAGATCTGGGGAATTTGGAGGCCATTGAACTCTTTGTCATGTTCCTCAAACCATTCCTGAACAATTTTTGCAGTGTGGCAGGGCACATTATCCTTCTGAAAGAGGCCACTGGCACGTGGTCTGTAACAATCGTGGTACATGTCAAAGTAACATCCACATGAATGCTAGGACCCAAGGTTTCCTAGCAGAACATTGCCCAGAGCATTACACTGCCTCCGCCGTGCTGCCTTCTTCTCATATTGCATCCTGCTGCCATCTCTTCCCCAGGTAAACGACACACACGCACCCAGCCATCCACATGATCTAAAAGAAAACGTGATTCATCAGACCAGGCCACCTTCTTCCAATGCTCCATGGTCCAGTTCTGATACTCACGTGCCCATTGTAGGCACTTTTGGTGGTGGACAGGGGTCAGCATGGGCACTCTGACCGGTTTGCAGCTACGCAGCCCCATATGTAGCAAGCTGCAATGCACTGTACGTCCTGACACCTTTATATCATGACCAGCATTTTTTCAGCAATTTGTGCTACAGTAGCTCTTCTGTGGGATCAGACCAGACAGGCTAGCCTTCTCTCCCCACATGCATCAATGAGCCTTGGGTGCCGATGACCCTGTTGCTGGTTCACCGGTTGTCCTTCCTTGGACCACTTTTGGTAGGTACTAACCACTGCTTACTGGGAACACCCCACAAGACCTGCCATTTTGGAGATGCTCTGACCCAGTCGTCAAGCCATCACAATTTGGCCCACAATCAGTTCCTTACACTTGCCCATTTTTCCTGCTTCCAACACAAGAAATTCAAGAACTGACTGTTCAGTTGCTGCCTAATATATCCCAACCCTTGACAGGTGCTATTATAACGAGATAATAAATGTTATTCACGTCACCTGTCAGTGGTTTTAATGTTGTGGCTGATCAGTGTATAAGACAGATACTATAGAATGCTAGTTGTAGTGGTGGATGAAGATCAGAGTATTTAAAACATTCTCAAGAAATGTTTGTTATGAGAAACTTACAAAAATGCTGATCTTGCTGTCTATTATTTGTTACCTCGCTTACCTAGGTTAAGGTTTTTAATCAAGTTTTCACTTATTATCAGTGTTTGAATAAAGGAGAACAAAAATAAAAGGGGTCCTGTTCTGCTTAATTGGATAAATAAAAGACTACTGAATTAAAACTGTTGAATTATTGTCTTAATTTTTCATTAGTTGTTTATTATGGATTTTCTGTCTGAATTTTCTAAACACCCAAGTGCGCCACATGCATTTTTGTGAGGCGTTTGTGAATCCTTGTCCTGATATTATAATAGTAAGTTTATAGTTCATACAATTAATTAATCTTTTAAATTAAACTTTATCTTAGTATTCACTTTTGTGCTGTTGCATTTATAACAAACCAGAAGGTATTAGAGGTCTGCACGGGAATTTAAATGAAACCCCAACCCGAACAGTACCCGAGACCGTGTGGCCCGACCCTATGTGGCCCAAACAATACCGTCAGATTTTAAGCCCGAACTCGACCCGAACCCGCTTACTATCTAATTTCTTCTCCTAGCAAGTACTGTTGCAAACAGCTGTATTTTATGTGAGCATATAGGCAACATTCATAACAGTACTGAAACAGTAAACACACAGTTTTAACAAGGCAAAGCAGCCCCTCAGTACACTAGAGCAGAAGGGGAAAAAAGCATTGACTTACCGTTTATTTGCTGAAACTTCACCTGGTGCAGAACAATCTGGAATAAAATGAAACAATGCAACAGTCCCCTCTATGCAGCCTGAACTTGTTCAGATTGTTGAATCTTTGTAATCTAGATGCAGTGCAAAGAATGAAACAGAGCGCAGGTGTCTCCACATGTATTTTTGAAAATTTGAAGTTCTTTTTAACTTAACTTGGTGTTTAAAATGTGCCGGTCCTGTGCAAGACGCGCGCAAATGTCAAAGACATTCGTCTAGCATGTGTTTACATAGGAAAACAATGGGAAAACAGAACAGATGTGCGCAAAAACACATTCGGTGTGAACGGCCCCTAACTCGTCCATTCGTGCGTGTCTGTGAGTGAGAGCGTGTGCACAAAACAAGTTCGGTAAGCCTGTTTATTTTTTCATTCATACAAACCCGAACCCAACCTGAACCTGAAGTCCTTCTTGAAAAACTGACCCGAACCCAGCCTGAAACCCATCGGGTTCTCGGGTCCCGTCGGGCCCGGGTCGGGTTGCAGACCTCTAGAAGGTATGGGTTATGCATGAGTAGTTAGTAGTAATTAGAAAATAGAAAATGGCGAATTTATCACCGCTTTGAGTGATTTCGTGTCAAGTTAAAGTGTACTATTCATACCTTTAGCCAAAGTAGAAACAAAATATCCTTAATTGTGCACCAGAACATGCTCACTATTTAGTAAATGTTTTGATTAGTTCTTGAAGTTTTTAATATTTAACAGAAGTTGTGCATGGTTGTGTGTTCTCTTTAATTTGATGATTTTTACTTAATTTGCTGCATGCAAAATGTATTTATATGATTTTACTAGAGCTGTCAATTGATTAATTTTAATCAAATTAATTACATGAAATGGTGGTTAATCGAATGAATCGCAATTAATCACATTCATCATTATTTGCTGAAAAAGGCCCCCAAATAAAGATATATAATATAAATATAAATATAATATCTATAATAAGTATATAATACGGATTGAAATTCAGTATGAAATTGCATTATTGTGGCAGATGAATAAAGCATTGATTAGACAATACAAAAAGTGGCTTAAGAACTTAATATATTGTTTGTTTTATTCTCACGTCATTGAACAAGCCCACAGTTGACAGATATCTGTTTTGCATCGAGTTTGTCAATGTGTCAAGTTCTCACAGTACACGTGCTTGCTTTCCATCTGCACTATTTTTAATTGTTGCTCTGTGTACATGTGCTTACCTCAGATGGACATATTAGGAGTGTCTAACTGGTATTCAGCCTCATAAACGGAGCATTTATAGGACTCTTTGTCGAGTTATAAGTCGATGCGGGAAAGTGACGTAGCTCGTATAAATGTACTTCAAGCTTGAATTGCTTGTATGGTAGGAAAATCTGTACTTTTATTATGGAATTTACATAAGTGTCAGTGGGCATGATTAATTGTGTTATAACTTATTCACACTAAATTAACTTGTTAAATCGACAGCCCTAAATTTTACATTTGTGTTTTTCAACCCCTGGTCCACAGGGGTTTGCACTTGTGTACCCAGACTGTTTTTACAGGAAAATCTGCAACAAGAGGTCGAATTTTATGTCTGTTAAAATTGGCCTATGCTTTCTGAAATTCTAAGTTACCTCCAGTGACCAAAACTGGAACTACAGCTGTGTGCACGTGCATCTATACTAATGAAACGGTTGAACGATGTGACGTGAAAGGCACAACATGCAGATTGGATCGGAATTTACGTTGGGAAAAAAAACTGAACTAACAATGATCATGTTGTTAGCCAGGGGGAAGCTCTGATACAATTCAAACACTGCTTATTATGCTCTTGAAAGAATGAGGTCTAAAGCTCTAATGGCAGCATTTTGTTACAAAAATAGCCCGATAGCTTTTTGCTTGCTTTCTTGTGCTATTATGTTCAATTGTAGGGTAACTCTGGGATAAACTTCTGCAATAAATCAGTAAAAAAAAACAGCAGAGGAAATTTTTTTTAAGGTTGCATGTTTGCTTAGGTGCTACTGGGAGCACACCCACTTCAGGAGAAATCTGAGGACCCGTCCTCTATCATTATGGCCCTAGTGGGTGATCTGACTCTGAAAATGGTCACGAGTTGAATGTTCTGACAGCACATTGTGTGTTTTGACAGGGCAAAGAAATGAAGCATGGAGTGCCTGAAGACCTTTCTCTCTATGACTTGTCCTCTCTCTCCCTCTCCCCAATTGCTGGCTGGGGTCTCACTCTTTCTTGTTATTTATGTCAGCTGCAAGGACTTTCCAGCTGTGCAGCATTCAATGGTGCCTCCGAATCTCTCCTTCCATCACGCCTGATTGAGTTCTTTGTGCGAGAACATGTAACTGGCCATGGGCAATCAGGAAACCCATAGTGTGATTGTTCTTTTTTTACCAAGGGAAAAATTAATGACATTTATCAATGGAAAGATGGGAGTTCAGGATGAAAGCAAAGATTCAGTGGGATAAAAACAACTTTTATAACTTATTTATTTATTTATTGATTTATTTATTTTGTACAAAGTCACAGAATGGTAATAACTTAGAATGTATTTTGCCAAAAATAATAGCTAAAATCTGATAAGGACAAAAGTGTTATTTGTGCATGCTTGCTTTTTGTGTTTCAACATGAACCAATAAAGAATCATATCATGTACAAAATATTTTTTTGTTCCAAATTATTCCAAAAATATATGGGTTTTCCACTGAATGGCCCCGCTAAAGGTAAACAAGTTAAAAGCTCAGATCAAAGGAGAGTTACGGCATCTGCTGTAAAACAAAATTAGATCTCATATAAGTTGTGTTCTAGACAGACCACCACATATGATGGGATGTAAATTTAGAATAGTGGCCAATTAATATGTTTTTTCCTGACATAGTCTCATGACAATGAGAATGCAAAATTGTAAAATATTGTACAACTTGGCTTGTACAAAAAGGTGCGACTTTTATTCCCATAGATTCTAATACTGTACATACTAATACTACAAAACAATCATCACATTTATAGCCTTCTATCTAACATTTTATTTAATAAAGGAAATTATAGTGAGCAAAGTTGCTTAATCATTCCATATTAGGTGCCGTTTACACGACAATGTTTTCAACTAAAAACGGAAAACTTTTTATGCGTTTTGGCTGTTCATTTACATTACAACGGCGTTTTGGGGCCTGAAAACGCAAACTTTTGAAAACAGGTTTCAAAGTGCAAGTTTTTGAAAACGATGCCGTTATCGTCTCCGTGTAAACATACAAAAACGCGAATTTGTGAAAACAATGTCATGTGCACGCGTATTACGTGTTACAAAAAGAATAATGGATTGATAGGCATCAATTTGAGATGTATAATTATCAATATGAATACTGGTGTCTGTGCAAATAACAATAATCAATAATTTATTCATTTGGAGTGTTTTGTATGGAGTGTGAACATTGTACAGTAGGCAGAACCTGCAATTTGAAAATCTTGAAATTAATGTATGGATTCAGATGGGAAAAATGTATTTGTATTTTAAATGTTATTTATTTACTTAATTTTATTTGATGTACCTTTACCCTGCAGTTCATTCACCCACTGCTTATGTATATAGCCTATATACAGAGATGTGATGCCACGTACAGTATTCAATGATATGCTTGAATATGAAAACATGAGGCATTGAAAATGCATGTTAGATCCAGTGTTCACAAGATCTCTCTCTCCGTCAGAAGATATCCATATATCAGAGTTATGTCTGATATCCAAAACCAGACAACATCAACAGCTTATGTTAACTTACTCTCTTACCAGCCCAAGAGTCAGTAGGGGGAATACAAAAGAAGGCAGCAGACGAAGTGATGGTAAAAATGAGCAGAGTTTATTAAATAATCTCGAGAGTTCAGTCTATAGGCATGCGCGCGAGTACTTCAAAACAACGCGCGAGACATTCAAAACTACAATGGCGGACTACAGGACTGTGTTTGTGCTGCTCAAGATTTTGAGTTTATTGACGCTTCTCCAGTAAAGTAATTATAGTAATAAAGCAACCTCATCGTCTGTCCAGACAGAATTGCTCGATGCTTTCGCATCTTCATTGTTTGTATTCACCACTCTGTGGAAGAATGCTTATGTGCGCAGGCGCGTAGTGTTTCTTTACAGAGTCACATTGCCAACTACTGGCCTGGCATACATAATACAGCGTTTTTAGTCGTTTTCGCGGATCCGTGTGAACGGGGAACGTTTTGACAATGTTGTAGTCTGTACGCAAAACTTTTCAAAAACGCAAAGGAAAAACGTTTCTGTTTTTAGTACACCGTTGTCATGTAAAGGTGCCATTAATTTATGCAAAATGTGTGGTGTTACACCTGCGGTGTATGTCAATGACCAGCAATGCGCTTCCCTCGTCTTATTCCAAACCCAGATGTTTTCTTTCTTCTGGGGTACACAAAAGTTATTTACCTATTAAAATCATGATTTAGATTTATGGTTTGGGTGAGGGGTTAGACGGAAAAACTGTAATCGCTTGTTGGTTTGTTTGTTTTTTCTATGGTGGTAAAAATCTTACATATTTGTAAGTGCCGATTCATACGATTTTGTGATTATTATGACTTGTCATCAGACCAGGTTGGTTTTTCTAGGGCCATAACCACGATAGACATTGAGGGGGCTGTGTGCGCGGCCCCTTAGAACTAATCTTCTAAGTATTCTTTTATTTTGTGACACTAAAGAATATTGTTATTATCTTTCTGCACTGCAGGGAATAAGGATTTCAGAGATTAACTGATTAAGATTGTGAGACTACAGTCAGTATTGAACTTGTGATTATCTGCCTGTTATGAATTGTCATGAAACTATAACAGGTACTGAGCTTCAGTGCCAGACTATCAGTTAAGTCCCAGCAGTCTGTAAAATGGTGGAAATAAAGACACAAGACAAAGGTGCATGTGTCGTCAGCTCCGGTCTTGCTGGGTTATGAAGAGCAACGCAGCAGACCCTTTGTAACACACTATGCTCACGCAGTGCCCTCTACCTGTCTGGCAAACCCACCATTCACCAAGTGTAGTGTAAAGAACGCTCTTTTATGAAAACACTCTTGTTATTAATTGTAGCAATTAATGAAAACTCTGATAACATCTGTATTTATGTAAATTAATTTAGAAGTATTACACCAATTGTGATGAACCTATAATTGGGGCGTCACACAACACATAACTGACAGTTTATTAATCAACATGCAGACCTGCCAGCTTAATTTTTCAATGACCCACTGGGAATTCACCCGGTCCTCCCGATTAGACACTCCTGCTCTGATGTGAAGCCTGAAACATGGTCACTGTATTTATTATGGGGAATTTCTAGTAAACCACAGCTGCCAATATTTTAAAGTAAATTTAACAGATTTTTTTTTTTTTTTTACAGTGCTGTTTAATGTGTGGGATACATTTGAGACCCACAAATGACTCGCTAAAATTAACAGCTGTCATGTATTCTTTCCAGGTTGAAAAAGTGCACTCGCCTAATTACATAGCAAGACACACCTGCTTCTCTTTCCAACTACTTCCATGAACAGTCCCACGCATCCTGTAAAAATCCTCTAGACTTGCAGCAGCACAGTATTGGCAAGCTAAGAATGTGCCGGAATTATTAGCCTAAGGTCTACAATGTTGCTAAACATAATTCAGTCCATCTCCTCTCCTCCCCAGTTTTCTCTTTGCCAAAAAAAATACATGTTAATGTGCAGAGTGAAAGCATGATTCCCATATATCTTGTGTGGGAGGCAGGTCGTTACATTTTAAAATACTCAGATTACTTCAATTAATACTCACCACAGTGAATGTTGTAAGACTTTTTATTACTATTCATCATTATTTCTTACATTGTACTGCAGTGAACCATGTCAGATTTTTCGGCCACTGGAGGGAACTTTAGAAGCCTTTTTTGGGAACAATGAGTCTATTGAAACAGAAATGCTGTAAAATTTTGAGGCAGAAGAAAGTCATTATGTTCCTTCCCAGTTTGTCACTGTAATTACTATAGAGGAAAAGAATAACAACGAAAGATGGTTATATTTGGCAAGGTGGAACTTAAAGGGATAGTTCACCCAATAATGAAAATTCTCTCATCATTTACCCACCCTTATGCAATCCCAGATGTGTATGTCTTTCTTTCTTCTGCTGAACACAAATTAAGATATTTTGAAGAATATCTCAGCTCTGTAGGTCCATTCAATGCAAATTAATGGTGATCAAACCTTTGGAGCTCCAAAAATCACATAAAGGCATCATAAAAGTATTCCATAAAATTCCAGTGGTTAAATCCATATCTTCAGAAGCGATATGATAGGTGTGTGTGAGAAACAGATCAGTTTTGTTCATTAGATGAGTAAGATTTGCAAAAGCGTAAATGAAGTTACAAGCATGATAGAAAATTTTGCATGCACAGAGTAAGATTGGTGAAAGTGTATATTAAATTGCAAGCATAAAAATAAATTGCATGCACACAGAACGTTTTGTAAAGATGTAAATCAATTTGCAAGCATAAGAAAAAAATATTAGCAATATTTTAATGCCTTGCATAAGTGTAATTCATGTGTTGTGAATCTGTAATTGCATATTAACACAAAGTAAATTTGGTGTGTATTCTTCGGACTTCCTTTTATTCACGCTTACATTTTTAGCATTGTTTTTGCGCCTAAACATGGCCAAAAACATTGCAAACCTGCAATCAGCAATATGCAGTTTTTCAGCATAATCTGAGGTAAAGATGCACAAATTAAGATACCAGTGTTCTTTGATTTTACTGCTGATTAAAAATAAGTTCTTTGATGTTCTTTGACAGTCGTTTTAGCTACCACTTCACAGATCAACTTTAACTGAACCCTCTGTTGTAGTGCTTCTGGAATAGCCTTGATGTTAAAGCCATTAAATACAGAATAAACAAATTATTCCAAACCAACTTCAGACCTTAGGGGCTTTGAGTTAGTACAGAGTAAAAAAAGACTAAAAACAACAAAAACAGGACTGACATACCTAACTGTTATATAAAAAAGCTAATTATTTCCATTAGTCTGAGTGATTTCAGGGTCTGCTTGATACTATAGATGTCAGGTTTAATAAACTTCAAAGCATACTGAAACAAATAACTATGTTAATGATTTTAGATAATAAGTGAAACTGTTTCAGAGTGGAAGTCGAGGTTCTGCTGAATGATATGTTTGAAAAAAGCTCACATACTTAAATATGAATTTAATTTGCCTGGGGCCACTGAAGAAAATATACTTAAAGAGTCTTTATTGCCTTTGTAAACTTAACCTCTAAATAACCCAAAACTTTTGAGCCATTGATGAGTTATTTTTACATTTCTTAACATTTTGCTGTAACCACTTTGCAAGTTAATGCAAAGACAATAAGTAAATAAAAGTATTTATGTTGAAAGATAATATTCAACCAATTCAATTTCAACTGCAAAATCTACGCCATGAATACTTCTGTTACACCTTGTGCTCTTTTGGCAATTCATTACTTTAATAGTTGTGATTTGGCTCCATTCATGAATCATGTGCTGCAGATTCTCCACAAGGCCAAATAACACGCCAACAAACCACATAGCTGATTTTCCCCACTCTTTAGATGCTAAAGCCAGGCAGCCAAGTGACCTTCTAAATCTCATATATTTTCCACATTACTCAATTATAATTTCTAATACACATGGTCAATCCAAGCTCTGAGTTACACACTGATGGCAAAAACAAAATACACATTTGAGTTGCATAGCTTTTTCTTATGCAGGGACAATGCACATAGCAAGTGTATTCAATTTAGAAGGCCTTGATATTTTAGACCTCAGAGGAATATCAGGAGCATCTAATCTACTTAAATATACCAGCTAATTAACTCAAATATTATGTTGTTCAGAATTGGTCATGTTGATAACTTTATTTTGAGCTTTAAACTCTTGGGGCTCAAATACATGGAGCATAATGCTGGCTCAGTTGATGTTTTTCTTCATTAAACTAATTTTTAACAGGTCACTGCACCGATCTGCATGCTCTTAACAGCTAATTACCAATTATTGATGCAAATATCTGACTTAGTTAAAAGGATGTAAAGAGATGGGAAAACTGAACCATTATCTGTCAATCACTGACCATTAACACAAGAAAAGTGTGAATGGAAAGTACTACATGTCACAGATCTATTAGCACATAAACAGACTAACAACATTGTCAGGCAGCCTTTACAAAACTTAGACACATTACACAGCACTTTATAACATTTCTGCCAATTATTCCTAGTCTAGTTGTGAGGTCGGAACATTTTATTGGATTTGGCAGAGATCAGAGGATGCAATAGTGTTCATTATTGATGAGGTAATTCTGGGGTCAAGTCAGCATTGGACAGCTATCTGTTTTACCAATGATCCATATTAGTCTGTGGCACATACTTGCGGTATATTTTCGGGTGTAATTATATTTTTGCTGTACAAATGTTTAATCTCTTTTTGTCAATTGTAAAAATACAGTCAGAGTATAGTGCTATAATGTAGATTAATGTGCATAGCATAGTCCAGAGAATGTGGTCTTGAAAGAATTTGATGAGAAATATATTTGATTGCAGACTTTGGTATTCTTGCAAACCTAAACAGAATATATGTTATTGATGAGATTGTTAATAGTCGTGTTATTTAATGAGGAGAAAAATGTAAAAGGGGGCTGAAACGAAAGTTTCCATTTGCTCTTTTATTTAGGAGAAACAACTGAGATATTAAAGATCTCATTCGTGATTTTCTTTTCTATGGGAAGGTCTATCTGATGGCACACCTTTTCCTGTATGGATTATTCAGAATAAGATTATTGAAAAAGAAGTCTAGTTAAATAGTGATAATGGAATAAATTCACAGAATTTAAATAAACAACAAAAAGCAGTACTGTCTTTGTGCATATGAACATCCAAAGAGCTAGAGTGACTCTGTGTACAGTCTATCCAAGCACAAACTGCTTTTTGACACCAGTTATCTTGATCAAGAATAGGACCTGAATATTTTAGCTACAGTGGGAGGAAAAAGTATGTGAACCCTTTGGAATTACCTGTATTTCTGCATGAATTATTCATAAAATGTGGTCTGATCTTCACCTAAGTCCTAACAAAAGACAAACACAATCTGTTTAAAATAATGTCAAACAAATAATTGCATTTGTTTTTGTCAATACTGAATATACTGTACCATTTAAACATTCATAGTCTAGGTATGAGAAAGTATGTGAACCTCTGGGCTTCTGACATCTAAAAAAAGCTATTTGGAGGTAGGTGTTCCAGTCAATGAGCTAAGATTGTAGGTGAGGACTTTACAGGTGCCCTGCTGTATAAAAACAGTACATTCTGGTGTACTGACAGAGTCTGAACTTCTCAAGATGCCTGTGAACCATGCCCTGATCAAAACACATGTCAGAGGACCTTAGAAGAAGAATTGTAGAGATGCTTAAAGTTGGAAAAGGCTAAAAATAAAAATCTAAAGACCTGGATTTTCACCAATCCACAGTACGACAAATTCAGCACTGTTAATAGTATGGAGCAAGCGTTCTGCACAGTTCACCCCAAGAGCACAACATGCACGCTGAAGGAAGTGAAAAAGAACCCAAAGGTAACAGCAAAAGATCTGTAGAAATCTCTTGAACTTGCTAAAGTCTCTGTTCATGTGTCAACTATAAGAAAAACACTGAACAAGATTGGTGTTCATGGGAGGACACCACAGAGGAAACCATTGCTCTCTTCATCTCATGTTTGCAAAAGACCACATTGATGCTCCACAAAACTTTTGGAATAATGTTCTGTGGACAGATGGAACAAAACTGAACTTTTTGGAAGAAACAAACAACACTATATTTGGAGGAAAAAGGCACTGCACACCAACAAAAATCATCATTTAAACTGTGAAGCATGGTGGAGGAAGCATCATGGTTTAGGACTGCTTTGGTACATCAGGGCCTGGACAGCTTGCAATCATTGAGGGAACAGTGAATTCAAAAATGTATCAAGAGATTTTACAGGAGAATGTCAGGGTAGCGCAGGGGCGTAGATTCCATGGAGGATGGGGGGAGGTAACCATGCTGCAACCCCCCCAGTGTTCAAGTCAAATCTATGCCCTTGGGG
This sequence comes from Myxocyprinus asiaticus, assembly GCF_019703515.2. Classification (NCBI taxonomy): domain Eukaryota; kingdom Metazoa; phylum Chordata; class Actinopteri; order Cypriniformes; family Catostomidae; genus Myxocyprinus; species Myxocyprinus asiaticus. The sequence continues at coordinate 23,438,656 of NC_059360.1, forward strand.
TAGCGGTCAGTCTTCTAACAGTTGGGTGATTCAACAAGACAGTGACCCAAAATACACAAGCCAATCAACAACAGAATGGTTGAGATGAAGAAAATGTGTGTTTTGGAATGGCCAAGTCAGAGTCCAGACCTTAACTCAATTCAGATGTTGTGGCATGACCTAAAGAGGGCTATTCATGCAAGAAATCCCAGAAATATGAATGAGCTGAAACAAATTTGAAGGGAGGAATGGTGTACAATCCCTCAGTGAAATACAGGGCTGATGCAGCTACAGGAAATTTCTGCTGGAGGTTATTGCTGCTGAAGGAGGTTCCACCAGTTATTAAATACAAGGGTTCACAACAACATGTTCAATAAAGACTTGATAACTACAATTATTTGTTTGTCATTACTTTAAGAAGATTGTATTTGTCTATTATTAGGACTAAGGTGAAGATCAGACCACATTTTATGAATAATTAATGCGGAAATGCGGGTAATTGCCATTGTATTTAAAAAGTTCTCTCCTGTTTTGCAGTATTGCTCTTAGAGGACTCTGTGTTCTATTTGCTCAGTATTACTTACTCTTCTTATGTAATTTATCATTACAGTATAATTTTAATTGTAATTTACATCTATAAAAAATGCAATTTGCTTTATGGCTCTGTGCCTAGATAAGGTGAGGCAATATGTGACCCCCTGCCTTTGTCAATGTTTTATAGATGGATTGCTTTTTTTTTTTTTTGTTTTTTTTTTTTTGCTTGTTTGTGCATGCACCTCTGTCTATTCCATATGAAAATCGAAAAGTGGGCTGCTGGAGTTGCTAGATGATTTTATTAAAGTTACTTCAAAGTTTAGGAAAAACTCAAAGATTCTTTCTTTTAATCATATTCTAGATTGTTAGTAGAATACGTGTTCGCTCCCAACGCTCTCAATGGCTTGTTAAATGTAATGTTTAAAGAACCCGTATTATGCTCATTTACAGGTTCATAATTTTGTTTTGGGGGTCTACTAGAATAGGTTTACATGCTTTAAAGTTCAAAAAACACATTCTTTTTCTCATACTGTACATTTCTGCTAAACCTATTTTCATCCTCTGGCTCAAACGCTCTGAATTAGCTCCTGTCTCTTTAAAGCCCCCCTTTCCGAAAAGCGCAGTCTGCTCTGACTGGTCAGCTGGCCTAGTCTGTTGTGATTGGTCAACCGCGTACAGCGTGTGTCAGAAATGTAACAGCCCTTATCATAATTGAGTTTCAGGCTTCCTGAGCAGCTATAAACACTATTGTAACTATGGTTACAGTGGCTTTGGTTTTTGTACCAGTTTGAGTCCGATAATGAAAATTTGGAAGAACAAGCTGATCGACCCGAACCACCTTCGCAAGCACGACTTGAGCAGGACGTTTCACAGTGGCAAGTTTTAATTTTGTAGCTTTCTTACAAGTACACTGCTGATTATTGTGAACCTAACAAAGCTTCAAGTAAAAAACACATAGTGCATCAAGGGTGTGTTCACATTTGTAGTTCGGTTCTCTTGGTTCTCTTGGTCCAGACCAAAAAAGAAAATGATACATTTAGTCCTGGTTCGCTTAGCGTTTACACTGGCATTTTTAACACCGAACCTAAAGATAATGAAACAAAAGGCAAAAGGATAAGGTCACAACCTGATTGGACAGCTTTTATGATGTATATTTTGCGATGGAACTTGCAGAACATCCAAAACAATGCTGGCTGCTGGGCTAAATGCGCTCGTTGGATTTATATATATATGGTGGTATTTTTACCAGCTGAGAACAAACGAAGAGATAATATGTGTAAAGGAGTCAAAACAGTGCCAGGAATTCCTCCGTTGCACACACAAACGAAGATATGCTGCAAGGAGACGGTGGTTCCGATGCCTGTACCGAACTGTAATGGGCAACATAGCTCCTATGATGAGAAGTACCAGGTATGCTTGAGCATGCTGTCCTTTGAAATCAAAGAATCAAGTACAGTACTTACAAGACCAGAATTACATTTGTTTGATAACTGTTTTATCAAGTTATATATTTTCGTGATTTCCCTGTGTTTTCCACTGTTCTGTGTAAATAACGTTAGCTTAGCTGAAGTCTTGTGACATCATATCCTGTTATTGGTCCGTTTATTGGTCCATGCTGCATTCATATATCAGTTGAACTACACCAGAGTTCATTTGGAAGTGGACTGAGACCCATTATTCAGGGGGTCTCGGTCTGCTTGTTTGGTGCACACCAAGGTTCGGATGGCAGCGTTCACACTTGTTCAAATGAACCGCACTTACCGAGCAATCGCACCAGAGTTCGTTTTAATCGAGCCAAACCTGCCAAGTGTGAACACACCCTAAATTGGTCATCTTTTGCTGGAATGGGTGCAGCCGAACTTTTTCGCCCGAGCTTTGAACAGAGAACAGAGGCTTACTCCCGGTTAGACATTACTAGAGAGTTAGTGAGCAAGTTAGCTGTGGACTACCTTGGTTAGCGGCTGTAACATTACAGCTTGTAATTATATAATTATATAAGACTCTTGAGATCGACCATTTTGTTACACAGTTTTAGGTAAAAGCCAACCCACAGCAGAATAGTAAACCCTTACCAAAACAATAACACCACATTGCAAGTTAGCCGAACACTACAGTGGATTGCAGATGTAAAATGGTGATCCTGAAGCACCAGATTATCCCAACAAAGTGGGAACTGCATCATCTTTCAGGAGTAACCATCTTGAAAATCCAGCATTGGTTGTGGTTGTACTGCTAAATAATTAAAATAAATTTTAACCACTGATTCTTCAATTCGTCTGCCTTTGGAAATCCAAACAAAGAGGTTTTGCTTTTGCAGTGAAGAATACAGCATCTTCTATGATGACAACACTAAACCAACTCATCCTGGCCTCTGCTATAACTACATTTGAGGGCGGGCCAAAGTAGCCCTTAGGCGGGCATTATGCAAATGTGTTCCATAGTGACATAGATACTTTACGGAAGAATCCAGACTACAATCCAGCCGTTTCTAGTAGTTCTTGAGCAGTGTTGTCTGTGGGAGAGAATAACTCCCTTTTGCGTGGACTTTGTGCTTTGTAACTTTGCAGACCTTTTACATGTACAAACTGCTATATCACACACTAAAGGAAAGGTAAAATCCCAAATAGCATAATAGGGCCACTTTAAAATGTTCTTTATTGGCAGTTAGTGCATACATATGTAGAGTAATTGTTTGCATATTTAATCTTTGAGTGATGATGCAGTGTTCAGGTCAAGACGCTCTCCAAGCTAATAACCTGTTAAGGCTTTTGTCTGCATCCAGACATCACATTCCTGCTTTATGAGGGGATCTATCACATTTGAAATAGAGAATCATTGCAGACATCAACAAAATAACATCCAATATCTAATTTCAAATATTTAAATGAAAGATTTTCTATTAAACAATGTTTTTAAGTACAAGATGATCAACATTTGGAAAATCATTTGTGAGAACAGGCAATTTATCTCCCATTAAAATTCAGCTGGGATAGTGTATTGCACGAATGTAACTTGTGCAGTTTCAAGCTATAGAGAGTTGTTTAAATATTTGGAAACTTGATATTTTTGGCATTCAGCATATTTGTCCATGCAAGCTATTCATTTGAAAACGAACATCCCATAGGCAGTCTTACATGCACAACAGCTGTAGCTTCATTATTGTAGGAGGCAGCATGTTTGTTTGCATTTTAAAACAGTTTTGGCTTTTCATTTGTTTTAAGTGTGAAAAGAATTTGTGCATTTGAATAGGATTTGCAAAAAAAAAAAAAAAAAAAAATCAAATTTAAAAGGGTATCTACACGAGTTTTCGAAGTGCTGAATAAAGTATGTACATTTGTTAGATGCGAAGTAAAGTATGTCAGTGACTTTGTAATGTGCTGAGTAAAGTATGTGCATGAGTGTGTAAGGTCAATCAAGGTAAAGGGACATATATATACATATATATATATATATATATACTCTGTAATGCTCTTTTAGCCGGCCTTCCTGCATGCACAATTAAGGCCTTTGCAATTGATCCAGAATGCAACAGCACGGATGGTCTTCAACGCAATAAAGAGAGTGCATGTTACACCCACACCTTGTCTCTCTACACTGACTGCCGGTTGCTGCACATATCAAGTTCAAGGCTCTAAAGCTGGCATACAGAACAATCACTTGGTCTGCGCCAGCTTACCTAAAATCGTTCCTGCAGAGCTACGTTCTCAATAGAAGGCTGCGGTTTGCAAATGAGTGGCTTCTTGTGGTACCAATACAAATAGCCCACCCACATTTTATTTTTGCCCTCTAATCTCTGTCTTGGCTAGTACCTTTCCAGTGCAATTGAAACTCTGTAATGCAGCACTTTTCGTGATAATATTTCTTAAGATGATTCGCTTATGTTGTATCCTTCCTCATTTTGCAAGTCGCTTTGGACAAAAGCATTTGCTAAATGAATAAATGTAAATGTAAAATAAATGTAACTACCATGCCGATTTTTATTAGATATTGTGACTAAACCAGAAGTTAGGCTATGTAGAAATTTCCTGATAATATGCTTCAAATGTTCATTATTTCCCCTAACTATATTGACTTTTTATTTTTAGCCTTGTATCAGGATATTCAGCTCACAGACATTGGAAATTGTTCTTGATAAGGCTAGATCTATGGCATTTATATAAACTTATATAACTTATACATTAGCAGGCACATGTAGACAAATGATAGGCCAGTCAGTATCATTTGTCTCTATGTAAAAAAATGTTTTGTCATTTACTTATTTTCTCAAGTGTGAAAACATTGTTTCCAGAGCAAATATGAAATGAATGCAAAAGCCTTTCAGACCTTTCTGATGACTGATGCTACTGGAGGGATCTACTTGTTATAAAGCAGCCAAAGGCTGGCTTTACAATCATTAGAATAGGATAAAATTTAATATCTGAGCTGAGCGGGAAAATGCAGTATTATTACAAACAATCCATATGATACAAAATTCTTACTGCTGAATCCTTCAGGGCATAGATTTAATAAGGATAAATAAGGATATAGAATATTATTGTCCTCTGAATTTTGCTGGAGATGTGACATTTTGGCATGTGCTGGTCTACCTATATTGAACCAGTTGGATGGCGTTAGGCTTAGGGCTCTGCTGAAACCTCAACACTAAAAACTTTAACTTAGTTATAGTAGCTATATTTCAAGGTTTGAAAATGTACCTAAAACATGTGGTTTATGGATCTGCATCTTATTCCAGACCAGGTTTCAAAGCACAAATTCTCATCTCAAATAGTCCAAAAATGTCTTTCAAAACAGAAAAATAGCCTGACAGAGACATAGACAAGGAGTTACCTTTAGTTTTAATTAAGCATAGAACAATTCTGTAAAATATTCCACACTGTTGTATTCTGTCACTAACTAATTATCTCCAGAGTTGATGAAATTAAAGACACAGTATATAGGACATTTCTTCATTCACCAACAGTATCACATACTGTAGATTAATGTGATTTACTCAAGTGGGACCTGTTCCTGGATCAACATCCTTGTTGGACCTGGAACAACATTTCCATTAATTAATCAGATTTTAGGGCTAGGTTTACCGTGGGTTAGGGGCTTGATAAATATTCTTATCAACCAATAATATATCTCTAAGTTTAGGAGCAGGTTAGGGTTTGGGATAGGTTTAGGGCTATGATTGTTTGATAGGAATGTTGTTCCAGGACCAACAAATTATTCTATGGATGGTGTACAACATATCATAGATGGTAAAAATCAAAATATGAATATACAGCAGAACCGATTTTCATTTTCTAGGAAAAGCTTTTACAGTAGTATGCTTTGAATTTGACTATTTGTTTGTTGCTCCTTTAATATTATGAATTAAGGAGAAGTCTAAAAGCTTTTAATGTCACGATTGCAGAGAATGAGGCTCAGGACCCAAGCGCAGAGTTTAAAAAACAAAAGATTTATTAACAACACATATGCCACACATTCTCACACTAAACTAAACCTGAGCGTACATCGTGAGGCAAACGCCACGTGATGCACGCAACAGGGGACAAAAACAAGACAGGACACTTGTGTGAGAGTTCATCCACACACACAACGACACCTTAAACCGAAGTGACCAAACATCAGCACAACATGAAGACAGCTCGCAACCCAGGCGCGCAACGCAACGTGAGCGTTACGCGATGCGCACCTGCGTTCATGATAGCCAGACAAACTATTGATGCGAGTGCATGCTGCCAAGATGACATAAGCGCGATGCACCCATGTCAACAGACAGACATGGAGCACGAGTCCGAAACTGAACCAGACAGGAAGTCAGGATCTAGACACCATGCTCTCGACATGAAACAAGACGGACCGAAGAGTGCACGGCAGGGAATGCATCCGAAACCGCACGCTCACACAAAGACAGACAATGAAACACAAGACAGACATGGGACGATGATGCCACGGTCCTGTCAGACCAAAACCCAGACTTTTTGACAGTACCCCTTCCAGCGTCCCAAAATGAGCATTAACAGTAAACACAACAGAAAGGGAGGGAAACCAAAGAGGGAGCTTAAGAAAAGGGGCAGGGTCCAGCAGCCTGGGAGGAGGCCTCAGGGAAGAGATGGGGTCTGGCGGCCTGGGAGGTGGCCTCAGGGCAGAGGGGACAGAGTACTGGGCGGCGGCCGCTGGACAGGGGTCAGAGGATTAAGCGGCAGCCACTGGACAGGAGTCAGAGGACTGGTCCCTGTCCAGCGTTGGAGCCGTGGAAGGCACGGGCAGGGGAATGAACGCTGGGAAAGACTGGGGAACAGCCTCCGTGGCCGTGAGAACTGGCAGGGAACAGGGAACAGCCTCCGTGGCCGTGAGCACTGGCAGTAACAGGGGAACGACCACCTTGGTTGTCAGCACTGGCAGGGACAGGGGAACATTCTCAGTGGCTGTGAGCACAGGCAGTGACAGGGGAACGACCTCCATGGTTGTGGGCACTGGCAGTGGCGTGGGAACGGCCTTCGTGGCCATGAGTGCAGGCAGTGATGGGGGAATGGCCTTTGTGGCCAGGAGTGCTGGCAGCAACAGGGAATGGCCTCCATGGCTAGGGGCCTTGACAGCGACAGGGGAATGGCCTCCATGGCCGGGAGCGCTGGCAGTGATGGGGGAACAGCCTCCGTGGCCGGGAGCGCTGGCAGTGACTGGGGAACGGCATCCGTGGCCGGGAGCGCTGGCAGCGACTGGGGAACAGACTCCGTGACCGGGAGCGCTGGCAGCGACTGGGGAACTGGAGCCCTTCTCCTCCTCCTCTTCTGGGCAGCCGGGAGCACTGCTGTGGGAGCGGTCATCATGACCGAGGACGCTAACTCTGGGATGGACGAGGCTGCCACGGATGCCACGGTCCTATCAGACCAAAACCCAGACTGACAGAGTGTCAGGACTGTGACATTTTTTCTTTTGGAAAATCTCACCTTGAACACTAAATAACAGACAGCTAAATGGCTTGAAGAGGGTCAAGTGATTGAGTGCTTTCAGAATATATTAATAATCTAAAAAATATATTAATTGTTTGTTCATAATACCTAATGCACATGGACAAAGACACTGCATACAAAATTTCAAGTTGATTGGACCAAGGGTTACATATATTTAGAGCCATTTTTAGATTTTTAATTATTATAGCGCCACCAAGAGGTAGAGGTGTGCAATTTTGTGTGTCCTCAGAATGACCCCATACATATGAGTACCTAATTTGGTGATATCTCATTCTGTTCAAGTGTTATAAAGTAGAGGAGTAAAAGTAAAAGTGGCAACACCCACTTTTTAGTACATTTTTTTAAATTAAAATTGGCCACGCCCACTATGTACATTTTGGCTTACCGTTTGATGCTGAATCTTTCTTAGGATTTTGCGTATGCCCACCTGAAATAATTAACAATATACACTACCGGTCAAAAGTTTTGAAACACTTGACTGAAATGTTTCTCGTGATCTTAAAAATCTTTTGATCTGAAGACGTATGCTTAAATGTTTGAAATTAGTTTTGTAGACAACAATATAATTGTGCCACCATATTAATTTATTTCATTATAAATCTAATAAAAAAAAAAAGAAAAGTTTTTGAAATTGATGACTTGGACCAAATAATAAAGAAAAGCAGCCAATAAGTGCCCAACATAGATGGGAACTCCTTCAATACTGTTTAAAAAGCATCTCAGGGTGACACCTCAAGAAGTTGGTTGAGAAAATGTCAAGAGTACATGTCTGCAAAATCTGCAAAGGGTGACTACTTTAAAGATGCTATAATATAATACAGTTTTGATTTATTTTGGATTTTGTGTAGTCACAACATGATTCCCATAGTTTCATTTATGTTATTCCATAGTTTTAATGACTTTACTATTATTCTAAAATGTGAAAAAAAATTATAATAAAGAATGAGTAAGTGTTTCAAAACTTTTGACCGGTAGTGTACGTATGGCCGCCTGAACAACGAGTAGTCTTTTGACCCGGAACTTTTTCAATCTACTAATGCGATGCCGCAGCACCATTGTGTCAATCGTGTGTGTATACATATACACACACACACACACATATAAATATATATATATATATATACACACACACACACACACATATACATATATACACAGAGAAAATGTAAAAATGCATAAAGTTTTTTGTGAGGGTTAGGTTTAGGGGTAGGGTGAGAGTTAGGGGATACAATATATAATTTGTACAGTATAAAAATCATTATGTCTATGGAGAGTCCTCATAAGGATAGCCACACCAACCTGTGTGTGTGTGTGTGTGTGTGTGTGTGTATATATACATATATATATATATATATATATATATATATATATATATATATATATATATATATATATATATATATATGTGTGTGTGTGTGTGTGTGTGTGTGTGTGTGTGTGTGTGTGTGTGTGTATGTGTAAATGTATTTATATAAAGTACTGTGTTTCACAAAAGCATTTGTCTTAAGATGGTTATTTATATCTTCAGCTTTAGTGTGTCAATAGGAAATATAAATGTTAGACTCCCAAATATTACTTTTGCAAATAGAAAAGATTAGAACAGAAGAACAGGGAGCCCTGCAACAGATGTCATGGCCCCCACAAAGCCCCCCACTGAACATTGTGTCAGTCTGAGATTACATATAGAGACAGAAGCAATTAAGACAAATAGATAGAAGAACTGTGGCAAATTCTCCAAGAAGCTTGGAACATCCTATCTGCCAACAACCAAGAAAAACTGTGTCCAGGTGAACCTAGGAGAATTGGTGCTGTTTTAAAGGCAAAGGTGGTCACACCGAATAATGATTTAGCTTTTTTTTTTATGTTTACTGGACTTTGTATGACATTAAGTGGTAAATGAAAACTATTTATGCCATTATTTTTGAAGACATCCTTACTATGCAACATTTTTCACAAGTGCCTAAAACTTTTGCACAGTACTGTATATATATATGTGTGTGTGTGTGTGCAGAAAAGCATGCAGATATGGGTCAGGAGCTTCAGTTAATGTTCACATTAGCCATCAGAATGGGGAAAAATGTGATCTCAGTGATTTCAACTGTGGCATGGTTATTGGTGCCAGATGGGCTTGTTTGAGTATTTCTGTAACTGCTGATCTCCTGGGACTTTCATGCACAACAGTCTCTAGAGTATACTCAGAATGGTGCCAAAAACAAAAAACATCCAATGAGCCGCAGTTTTGCAGATGGAAACAGCTTGTTGATGAGAGAGGTCAACGGAGAATGGCCAGACTGGTTCGAGCTGACAGAAAGGCTACGGTAACTCAGATAACCACTCACTGTACAATTGTAGAGAGCAGAATAGCATCTCAGAATGCACAAGATGTCGAACCTTGAGGCGGATGGGCTACAACAGCAGAAGACCACTTCGGGAACTTTATTAGGACCATAATGTTACAAATAAAGTGCTCAGTGAGTGTACTGTACATTACATTGTACATTAATACTGATTAAGTATTAATCTAAAGAAGCAGACCAGTCACTGAAATTTATTGGGCTTACTGCTATTAAAGTTATACAGCCAAGGAAAGTGTGTGCTTCTCTTTTTATATTGTAAATATTGTTGTTTTTAAGGTCTATTTGGCTGCATTTACACACAGCACAGATCAGATTTTTGAGATATTTAATTTTTGTCCTGTCTGCTTACACTTACGTAATACATTAACGACTGTGTTTACACTAACATTATGTCAAGAGGAATATTTTGACCAAGAGCCGCATTTGACTGTTCATGCACTCAGCTGCATTCACCACGAGACACAAGCTCTTTATAGAACATGCGGAGATATATGCATGTACACAGTGCTCTCACAGTGAAATCGGAAACAGTAGGTTGACTTTTCTTTATCTGAAATCAGTCTGTGTTTACCAAGATGCGACACGTGCGCATGAGGCAATACATGGTACTGTTGGTACTTTTTTTATTATAATTTTTTTCTCTCAATTTGGAATGCCCAATTCCCACTACTTAGTGGGTCCTCATGGTAGCGCGGTTACTCACCTCAATCTGGGTGGCTTGAGAACAAGTCTCAGTTGCCTCCGCTTCTGAGACAGTCAATCCGCACATCTTATCATGTGGCTTGTTGTGCATGACACTGTGTAGACTCCCAGAATGTGGAGGCTCATGCTACTCTCCGCGATCCACGCACAAATTACCTCGCGCCCCATTGAGAGCGAGAACCACTAATCGCGACCACGAGGAGGTAACCCCATGTGACTCTACCCTCCCTAGCAACCGGGCCAATCTGGTTGCTTAGGAGACCTGGCTGGAGTCACTCAGCACACTCTCGATTCGAACTCGTGACTCCAGGGGTGGTAGTCAGCATCAGTACTCGCTGAGCTACCCAGCCCCCCTGTTGGTACTTTTAACATAGGTGGGTATTAAAATATTGAACTGAGCAGAGATTCTGCGGCACCCCTAGCCAGTCGTGACGGCACCATTCCATGGCTCTCCTGTTTTCTCCTGTATTCTCTGATGGCTCTGTTTTTATGTTTGGTTGCCAGTCTTTCTATTGTTCAACCCTCTCCTTTCATGTAGTTATGCCATCCAAGTTAGCTTTCCACTCAACAACAGTGAGCAATGTTAAATGAATTAGGTTTATAAGAAAATATGTAGCTTTACAAAATGTAACAGGCATGTCAGTGTTCACAAATGTAAATAATCATGCAGTTTTAATTACAACATCAAACCTCAAAACACAGACCTCATTAGACATGGGCTGGACTACTGAGAGACACTAAATTTTCAGTCCTTTCTAAAGGAGAGTTTGAGGGGGAGCCATGAAATCTTAAATGAATCCAAAACAAAGGTTTAATTCTGAGTACAATTTAAAGTAATGACGTTGTGCTAATTTGATTAGATGATTGAATTTGTGGCCATTCTGAGATGGACGGATACTGTCAGATGGAGGTCACATTTCCAGTGCATTGAGGACCCCTCTCCCAACACAGGCATCTCTATGGATCCTACTGGATAATGTTTAATCTTAAAAGTTATTGTCTACTATTTATCACTGACAGCTGATCACATACTCCTCAAATACCACTAAAAAGGACACAACACTTAAGTACTCCTTTTTTCAGTTGTTTACCACACATACTTCATATTCACTTTTACAGTCACACAACTGAAGAACATACTGTATTTACATGCATAACTTATAAATACTAGCTTATTTCAAAATATGTTTTGGTTGGTGTTGATCAGATACTAATCTCACACAGAAATGCAAAAACACAAACAAAAACATGTCATGAGGTTTTAGAGACAATGCTGAATAGCTTTGACATAAAGATGACCATGTGAAAAGCTTCAAAGGCAGGAAGTGAACTATTTGCTGAAAGGTTAAATGCCAGCCATCCCATCATTATTCTGAGAGATGACAAGCAAATCTAAATTCTGTACTAGAAACTCATGTCACACACATGGTGTATCACATGACACAGAGAAACACAATAGCCCCTAATTCTGGCAACAACACTCACTGTGAACATCTTAAATGACAGTAATGACATGGTGAGTTCTAAATATTTGTGATTGCTTTGGATATTGAGGTAATGACACACACTGATATTCATATTTATACTGTTAAGACTTTGATTTCTTATACTTTAACTAATGCATGTTTTATTTGTTTTTTTTTTTAAGAAATTCAGTTATTTAAATATGAGCAGCTATATAGACCATAGCACATATGCTCTTTGTCTTTATGAAAAAACAGGTGTGAGCAAAGGACAAATTATTAGAATCCACTAACTTAATATAGAGATTCACACAGTGTCTAATGGTGTCAGGCTGCTTAACATTACATTCCTCAATGAGCAAGATAGAACGTAAGAAAGTATGCAATCACTGGGATGTAAGAATGTGTGCATCTTTTCCTATCAATGCACAATTTCCAAGTTTCCTATTTAAGAAGCATTTTCACAAAGTTTAATTGTATTCAAACTGTATTTAAAAATGTAAATAACAGTTTCAGCATGTGGTCAATTTATTGTTGCTCTAAAAACAATACAGGTTTAATCACAGATTAAAATCTTTTCTGGTTTCTTTTTAGGCACTTGCAGAGATGTATTACAAACTTTTTTTTTTTTTTTTTTTGCTTGTTTCATGTGCTACTATGCCCTTGATGTTCATCATCAACTGTTTCTAAGCAATAAAACCCTAACATTCTGTGCTTTATTTTCGTGACTGCATTCCCAACAAATGTGCGCTACGTCTTATCCAATTTTCGTGAAAGCGCTAATTCTAAGAGCAATTTTTTAATACCAGCGCAAAACGCAAGTGGGAGTGGGTGGGAGTGTTTGTGCTTTCTGTGGGTGCATGAGCGCAAACTGTGGGTGTACTCTATGTTAATGAAGTGCCGCAAAGCGCGATTTGCTATTCTTCTGAGAAATAGGTCATTGCACTTAGATATTTGAGAAGCATGTCTAATCTAAGTCGGTTCCTGCATTTGCAGTTTGGAGATTCCACCAACAGATTATATTAAAGAGCTATCTCTCAATTTTAAGACGATACAGTCACAGAGCAGGGGATGCATTATATTCAGCCTATTTACACTACCAAATTCTTATGAATGGGCTGTCTTTATTTATATCAACATTGTTTGACAGGAAATAGAATATATAATGGGATGCAGATGGTGCAATACCTGGAGAAGAAACTTAGAATTAAATAGCCCTTGACCCAGCCCATTAGCGCTTTGCGCGTTTGATGTATCGCATAGTGCTGCGCTTAAGGCAGAGCACTTAAAATAGGGCCCTAAAACTTTTAGCAGGGAGACCTTTAACACATTATTGTATTTTTATTCTATATTCTATATTTTTACTCTTTTATACATTATTATATCATTGTATTGCAACAGATAAATGCACATAACTGATTGTGTAAAAAGATGTGTGTTTGTGAAGGCTGCTTGGCGGAGTGTATGGATTTATACTTGATGCAGCTGCTTGTTCGCATGGGTTCGTGTGTTTAAACTTAGGGACTAAGAACAAAATATTCAGTTTGTTCTGAGCAGAAACTGTATTTTTTCATTAGGGTTCCAATGTTCTGTTCTCCTTTCAAATTGGTAACCAGTTCAAATAAAATTAAAGAACAGTTAATAATGTTCTCTTTTTAAAATGACATTACTCTGTGCTAAAGGTGGGTGTCGTACCAGTTGCAGTGTAACTGGATCTCTCAAGAAACAAAAAGGGTCCTGGTCTAAAAAACACACTCAAAATAAGGGACTTGCCTCAACCAAAATAAGTGCTAATAAGCAATTAAATGTTTTTCCCCATGCATGTGGGGGAATTATATACAAAGAAATCCTAAGCAAAGTATACAGTAGCCTATATAAAATAACGTATTTTCAATAAATGTATTCTTAATATTAAATATATCCCGAAAAATATTTCAAAAATACATCTTGCCATCTAAAATCAATGAATAGCCAAAATCACTTTAAAGCCAAAATCTCATCAATATTTGGGCGTGTTTGGAAAAAAACATCATCTTATGTTGGCTAAATTATTTTATTATAAACTTGTAATAGTTATTTAATAATTATTTTATTTAATTACAGATTTGCTTCTCAGTCAGAACCCAGCAGCATCAAATCTGTATTAATTCATCATATCTAACAACAATTCAGTGAAGACTTGTAAACAACTGAGAAATTTATTTCTACCATAATATTTTTCATTGTACTGGCATGTAGGCCTGTACATAGTAATTATATATAGTTGTCTAAAAGGTCTTCAGCATGTCAAAAAAGGCTACACTCACAACGTACTTTGAGGCAAAGAAATGTATGATGCATCAATTTCCTTCAGAATCAAAGCTAATGCTTATCATGTTTAACATGTTTTTTTTTTTTATTTTTTTTTTTAAATTTTTTTATGAGCAACAGGAAGTGGTGTAATTCCGAAAATTTACTGTAATAAACCATGTTTAATGAATATATACAGGTGCATCTCAATAAATTAGAATGTCGTGGAAAAGTTCATTTATTTCAGTAATTCAACTCAAATTGTGAAACTCATGTATTAAATAAATTCAATGCACACAGACTGAAGTAGTTTAAGTCTTTGGTTCTTTTAATTGTGATGATTTTGGCTCACATTTAACAAAAACCCACCAATTCACTATCTCAAAAAATTAGAATACATCATAAGACCAATAAAAAAACATTTTTAGTGAATTGTTGGCCTTCTGGAAAGTATGTTCATTTACTCTGTATGTACTCAATACTTGGTAGGGGCTCCTTTTGCTTTAATTATTGCCTCAATTCGGCGTGGCATGGAGGTGATCAGTTTGTGGCACTGCCGAGGTGGTATGGAAGCCCAGGTTTCTTTGACAGTGGCCTTCAGCTCATCTGCATTTTTTGGTCTCTTGTTTCTCATTGTCCTCTTGACAATACCCCATAGATTCTCTATGGGGTTCAGGTCTGGTGAGTTTGCTGGCCAGTCAAGCACACCAACACCATGGTCATTTAACCAACTTTTGGTGCTTTTGGCAGTGTGGGCAGGAGCCAAATCCTGCTGGAAAATGAAATCAGTATCTTTAAAAAGCTGGTCAGCTGAAGGAAGCATGAAGTGCTCCAAAATTTCTTGGTAAACGGGTGAAGTGACTTTGGTTTTCAAAAAATACAATGGACCAACACCAGCAGATGACATTGCAACCCAAATCATCACAGACTGTGGAAACTTAACACTGGACTTCAAGCAACTTGGGCTATGAGCTTCTCCACCCTTCCTCCAGACTCTAGGACCTTGGTTTCCAAATGAAATACAAAACTTGCTCTCATCTGAAAAGAGGACTTTGGACCACTGGGCAACAGTCCAGTTCTTCTTCTCCTTAGCCCAGGTAAGACGCCTCTGACGTTGTCTGTGGTTCAGGAGTGGCTTAACAAGAGGAATACGACAACTGTAGCCAAATTCCTTGACACGTCTGTGTGTGGTGGCTCTTGATGCCTTGACCCCAGCCTCAGTCCATTCCTTGTGAAGTTCAGCCAAATTCTTGAATCGATTTTGCTTGACAATCCTCATAAGGCTGCGGTTCTCTCGGTTGGTTGTGCATCTTTTTCTTCCACACTTTTTCCTTCCACTCAACTTTCTGTTAACATGCTTGGATACAGCACTCTGTGAACAGCCAGCTTCTTTGGCAATGAATGTTTGTGGCTTTCCCTCCTTGTGAAGGGTGTCAATGATTGTCTTCTGGACAACTGTCAGATCAGCAGTCTTCCCCATGATTGTGTAGCCTAGTGAACCAAACTGAGAGACCATTTTGAAGGCTCAGGAAACCTTTGCAGGTGTTTTGAGTTGATTAGCTGATTGGCATGTCACCATATTCTAATTTTTTGAGATAGTGAATTGGTGGGTTTTTGTTGAATGTGAGCCAAAATCATCACAATTAAAAGAACCAAAGACTTAAACTACTTCAGTCTGTGTGCATTGAATTTATTTAATACACGAGTTTCACAATTTGAGTTGAATTACTGAAATAAATGAACTTTTCCACGACATTCTAATTTATTGAGATGCACCTGTATATATATATATATATATATATATATATATATATATATATATATATATATATATATTTGAACGACATTAACCAGTTTACTTTATCAGGTTTTCGTTCCTCTGAACGTTTTCAGTCCCTGTAAGAAGTCGCCTAAGTGTTTTTGCCTTGGACCACCATAAGCTGTGGGTGCACTCAGGATCTAGCTTTATGTGACTGACGTATTACGACTAACCCGATCTCATAAAAAATCGTACATAGTTGTACGAATCCTGATGATTTCGCCGTGAGAGTGTGTTGATTAGGACTGAGCGTTAGTGAGTGAGCCTCAGGACACTGACACCCTCATCCACAGAATCCGGCCCAACCAAATGATTAATGCACAAAAAGAAAACTACCTAACTTATTGGAATGAAACAACACAAAAACAAAGCAAACTACAATGTTATTTGGCCCTAAACAGAGATTACACGACAGCAGAATACCTGAGCACAGTGAGACACCACAAACTTAGGAAAAACATGACGAGGTACAGACTGAGCGACCACAGCCAACATAGAGAAGGGCACATACAGACAGAGCTGGATGCCCAGAGAGAGCAGGTTATGCCTGTACTGTAGCCAAGGAAAAATAGAAACAGTGCTGCACTTGTTAACCACCTGCCCTAATAACAAGTGTTCGAAAACACTTCTTTCCCAAATTTGAAATTATTTGTCCCAACTTCAAAAAGTTGAAGAATGATGCACAAGCTCAATATTTACTTGGTGAACAAAGAGACTGCATTTCACTGGCAGCAAAGTACATCAATTCCTGCCACAAAAAGAGGGAAGAGTCGACTAAACAGTGATGTGCCAATTTATTCACACACAGACACGCACACAGGCACACACACACACACACACACACAAAGACACGTGAATTCACACAAACTCTTGTACACACACATACACACATATGCAAACACACACACACCACTGAAAGTATATACACTTTTTTTCTGTTTTTTTCTGTTTTTCCACACTTGTTCAATACAGAAGTGCTCGTGCTTTGGCAATACAATGTACAATTTGTCATGCCAATAAAGCTCATTTGAATTTAACTGAAATTGAGTGAGAGAGAGAGAGAGAGAGAGAGAGAGAGAGAGAGAGAGAGAGAGAGAGAGAGAGAGAGAGAGAGAGAGGCAGGCTGCAACATCAGCATCATATTGAATCACAACAGCTGTGAGGCGCGAGACTCAGGGACCCCGAGCAGCGCGAGCTGACAGAACTGGATGCTTACGGAAATACGTGTTATTTGTTATTATTTATTAGTGGACACACACTAGGTTAACAGTACTTTATCTCCAGGATCCTTTTTAAGGAGCCATGGATTATCTTACTGGACAGACTTTTCTAAAACTTGCCTTTCTCATCTTTACAGGTGAGTGTTTGTAGACAAATTCTCTGGTGATGTCAAACGCGCTGCCGTTAAAAACCCGATAGAAATGAATTGAGACTTTGAAGGTCTAAATGAAATCCACCTTGTCTCATGGGATACTGATAACAGCACTCATTTCCATTTAATAGGTGGGATGCGGTGTCATTCATCAGGAACTGTTCTGCAAGACGTGTTTCATTTCTACTTCTAAATTACTATAAAAATCAATAATTGCAATTTGCCCTAAGATTTGAGCTGAGCAGCACTTTGAAAAGCCGCTTCACTCCGCTTGTGCGTCATCAAGCTGCAATGCTTCAGACCTCCTTCATTTTCGTTTAGTTAAGTTAATTTATTCAGAGGCATAAAACCTTTGGACGTCTCAGAATAGGCTGGCCAAATGTGTGGTGTGTCATAATCAAAGAAAGTACCCTGCTTAGATAATTCTTTATGTAAGAACTAATGGTCCCCAGATATGAGCAAAGCAGGGGAGATCCAACTGTTCTTGGCAACCTTAGTGAAGTGAAAGAAAAACTCTCGTTTCGGTCAATTTACTTTTCCTCCCATTTAGTTTCATGTCAGCTCTCTTAAATAACCCATGTTACACATCTTCAAGTCTGTTATTGCCTATTTGGCTTTCTAAAATGTTTATTGTTTTTATGGAAAGCTATTGTCTTACCTGTTTTTGTGTATGTTGTACAGAGGGCTTACATTATATGATTATTATTTGATATTGGCTTTAAATTTACAATTTGCTGCTCAAAGGAAGCACATTTCCCCTCTACATCATTTGGCATCATGGTCAACTTATGGCACTAATGCTGTCGATTGAGCTTAACTTGTGCTGAACCCGTAATATTCCTTTAATTAGTACACTATGTCATTTATTATATTGTCCGCAAAATATAGCTGTAGGGCGGTTGAGTATCAATTCCAGGAATATGCAGTCTGAAAACAGATGTGTAGATCATAAACATACAGGAATATTTGAATGTGAAAACATTCACTTTCAGATGTTAATATTCATTCATGGAAATACAAAAGCAAAACCATTTGCATCTGGAAATCTGTTTATATTGGTCTGTGACTTTCATATTTATATTTCATATCTAGTCTAATTCTGCTGTTGAGAAACTCATCTGTCCTTCTCCGACATAATGACCTTATCAAAACCACATTTGTTGCTTTATTGCATGCCTTTAAAGTCAGACATTTTTTGTTGTCCATTAGGCAGAAATATTTGATTTATGTAAAGAGCATGCTACTCACAATTGTAAGGTCATTGTATTTAACAGCGTACAGACTTCACCTCTAATTATCAATCTGGCCCACATACTGTAGGCTTTTTTTTATGTTAGATGGTATATGATTTCTCTTAAACCAGCAACTCTAAACTTAGTGTCCAGTAATCTGGCAATTTAGTATTCAACACAAATATTATGTAGGTCTATGCTGTTTTGTCAGTGTCTAACATTTTTATTTATTTATTTGTTTATTATTATATATTACACAGACAGACATTCAAAGCCTTGGTTTAATTTAGCATTTTGTTATTTTCTCTTTGTTGACCTGAGCTTTTAGCAAGATTTCGCACAGATTTCAGGGCTGAAGGAAAACTGAAAGCCTTTTTGAAGTTACTCAGGCCATTATACTGTACATGTGTGTAGCTGAATACTTTAGTGTTTTTACATGTTTTTTTTATTTGATTTTTTTATGGTTTCACTACCATTATTAGTTTCCATTGATAAGACAAATGAAATAACTTATGACTTACTCAGAAATGATTCATACAAATACGGATGAATAATGATAAAAAAAAGTTATTTAAAAGAAGTGTTAGACTGGTTTCAGTTGCATACACATTAAAGACAGTACAGCACACAGATGTCAAGTATTATGAGTCTGTCCTGTCAGCTTACCCTCTTTGAGGGTATTTTACTATCCAGGGGTTGTTAATGTCAGTGCTTTAGAAAAGAAGAATTAAAAGCCAGATTCAAATGTCTTATTCAGATACATTTTCATTTATTTTATATTGTCTTTTCAACCATACTGACTTACAAGATGGAGCATGCCATATACTGTAATATATTATTGTGACACTGAAAAGGTAGGCAAACTGTCAGTAGAAGTGTCTGTATAAGAACTGAATAAGTAGTGTCATTTGAACGTCAGTTTTGACTTTTGATTGGCATAAATTTTACTCCACTTTGCAGCTTATTCTGGCCAAGAACCACCCACATAGATAGGAAAAGCACATATGACTGACATGTAAAGCGACCAACCGCAGTTCCTTTCATTTTTACGTGCCATTTGTGGGTTGGTTTATCTGAAGAAGTTGATAGCACAGTAATAGAGCACAACAGTCTAGTTTTGGAAGTAACAATCCTATTAATTTCTTCCATAGACTAATTGATTTTCGATGATAACTTATAAACCTTTAAAGACAGACCTACCTTGAGCTCCAAGGTTGTTTATCGATGATATATGCTTGTGCTGAAGCCATCGGTCTGCATTATTTCAACTTCATTGTTTAAAAATCATGTTTGATAGCAAAATTCTTGGTAAACAACTACATTACCCATGGTCCAGCAGAGAAAGATCCACCAATCAAAGAACCGTGGCTAACAAAGCCCGCCAAATGTGCCTCGGAGCGAGCGCCCACTCCCATGATGCACTGTGAATGACGTAATCGAGTCAGTGTCTCTTCACCCTTAAACTACTTATCTACAGTATTTGTACATATCGGAATATTTAGCAATAAATGTAAAATATATTGTTTCTATACTACAGGCTGCACAGAAAACACTGAACTTAAAGTAGAAATGTGTTTACATTTTGTAATCGGAATCCATTCAAAAGTAATAAGTACTGATTATTTGGCAGATATAATTCAGAAAACAAAGTCAAGGATACAGTTCTGCTTGTGGATATCTATTTTGCTTGCAACTGCATACCTCAAACAAAGCTCTGAATATCTTTCAAAGATTTGTCTCCACAAATCTTTGTCTTTCCAGCACTTTAATAAAGGAACAGTACATTTTACAAAAGCACTTTATACCTGGGCCAAAATGTAGCTGATTAATCAAGTTATAACTGTCTCTTTAGAAGGTCATTTGAACAGTAGGGGGCAAATATAGTGGGCTAATGAATCTATAGATGGGCGCTTAGTTGACTGGTTGCAGCTGATTGCTGAAGTCATAGCATGGATCACAGCCTGAAGATTAAGGAGGCCAGAAACAACATTTTGAGTCTGATTCTAGCAGTTAAGGCAAGCCAGAGAAGGAACAAGAGCAGACTTGTGAAATTTTCCTGGACTTTTCAAAACAAATCAGGCTGCAGCAGTTTAGATGTGCTCAAAGATTCATAGCTAAAATGAGGAGAACTACAAAAGGAGCCTTTGGTGGAATAGGGGTTTAGGAAATAGATTTTATTATGTTATGGAAGTTCCAGGACCAGGCAGTTACTGCAGTGTAAGCAGTGTGGGTGTGTTGGTCATTTTAATTCAGTTCAAGAAAATTGTATACACTGGATGTGTAAATTATGTCTCCCTGAATTTGTGCACAGATGGAGTGATACTGAATTGGAAGGTCTTGACTGGGAGGAAAACTAGCTCAGCCTTGTCAAGGTTATAACACCAGTTTCTCACAAAACTTTTAGCTTTCTGCCATTTGATATATGTGGATATCCCCATTCTAATTAACGGATTTGGCTTTTTATTATTATTTGGCTAATAAACTATTAGTAACAGGTGCATAAAAGCGAGCAAACAGCCATACAATCTCCTTAGATAACATTTTTTATTATGCCAGGTCCACACTAATACGTTTTCATTTGAAAATGCATCTTTTTCTCTACGTTTTGTTCTTCTGAGACTGCATTTTTGACAGCGAAAACTGAACTTTTCCAAAACGCACTCCCAAGTGGATAAATTTGAAAATGCTGACTTCACGTAGAGGTGTGGACAGAGAAAATGAAGATATCTGAAAACGATGATATATTTGTGAGAGCAGAGGTGTATAGTAACGAAGTACAAATACTTCGTTACTGTACTTAAGTACAGTTTTTTTATATTTGTACTTTACTGGAGTATAAATATTTCTTTGGACTTTTACTTTCACTTCACTACATTTTGAAGAGAAATTGAATACTTTTACTCTGATAAATTTCTCCAGACCCTTTCATTACTTTTGCGACTGAACACTGCAAAAAAAATATCGCGTGCAGATTGTCAAAAGTATTGTGGTCACGGATCCAAAAATAATAAGCATAAATCAAAATAATAAGCATGAATCAAAAAATAATAAGCACAGATAAAAAAATAATAAGCGCAAAATAAATAAAAAGCGCAGATCAAAATAATTAGCGCATATCAAAAAATAACAAGCATGAATCAAAAATTTATAAACACATTTAAAATATGCAGCAAAAAACAAAACAAAAATTAAAGCGAAGTCATCAGAATTGCAAACAAAATCATGTTTTCCTTGGTTATATTACTTTTTTTTGTAGGGCTGCCCCCTGATAGTCGACCAAAACATTAGTCGATGAAAAGAGTCTTGGTCGTTGGTCGCAGAAAAAAAAAAACCCCACAGGAAACCGATGAACATTATTACCGCTGGTTGGATGCTAGGTCGTACTATGGGATCATTTTCATTAAGCAGGGTTAGGGTTAAGCCTATACAATAAAGCAAGACACTTTGATTTCAAACTTTGAACTTTGTTTTTTATTTATTTTAACTAAAATTTCAAATGAAACTGGAAAAAAATGTGTGTTGTTCAACTTTTTGAAAGATGGCTTTACAACATATATATATATATATATATCGCAATATCCAATATTCACTGAGGGATCAGTGAATATTCTTGCTTTAGTGATTTTGCATTGAAAATTACATTTATTTATTTAAAAAGCAAAAAACTTAAATCAAATACATTTCTAAATTCAAATTGCACTCCAAATGAAATGAAAAAGCAATTAAAATAATGAAGTGATCAAAAAAATAATATATAGGTTATATAAGTAACCACCTTTCCATTTACAGGCGGAAAATTACTTACACAAATGAAGACATAAAAACAATTATAAATAATAATTATAATGATGATAATAATCACTGAAATATAAATCATGGTTTGAGATGAACGTGGTTTTGTATTATTTTATGTTTTAATCACAGATGTAGGTGGGGGGGGGAGGTGTAAAAGACAATACAAATAGTTAGGGGTTTCAATACAAACAGCATTATGTTAAATTATACAAATTAAAGATCTTTACAAATCTTTTGGCTTTAATATTTTTACAAAGTTTAATCATGTTGTAAAAAGTCTATCAAAAATAGGTTAATATTGGGTTTCTTTTCTGACCATTTCGACTTCATTTCATCTTCCATAAATAATTATAAAATGTACAATAAAAGAAAAGTTAACATCTTTGTTATTGTGATGAAAATAAAGTAAAACCTTGTTTTCTTCAATGGAAAAAGTATAATTCGTTTTTCTACACATAAATTGAGCGACATCCTTCCAGAATCTTTTGACAAGATGGCAATTCCAAAATAGGTGGAATAATGTTTCTGGTTCAACTTTACAGAATGCACATTCATTATTAATTTAAATTTTCCCTAAAATTTCCCTAAATTTGCGACTATTTGTGAATAAAGTACGTCCAACGTCAATAAGCCAACATAAGCCAACTTTATTGGATTATTTATTGACGTGGGGACGCTTGGTCACTTGTTTCTGATTTTGCTGCAGTATCATGGAAAAAGAAACTACTGTATTTTAAATGTGTTTATATATTTTTGATTCATGCTTGTTATTTTTTTTATCTGTGTTAATTATTTTGATCTGTGCTTTTTATTTATTTTTGCACTTTTTTTAATCTACCCTTATTCTTTTTTGATTCACGCTTATTATTTTGTACAAAATACTTTTGACGGGATTTAGATCCCATAATAGTGATGTGTGATTTGTTGAAACAATCATTTGAGTCCAGTCTTTTAAATTTGATTGCTTTGAACTGAACAAAAGACTCAAAAACTGGTCTGAATTATTAGTTTTACGAATCACGAATCTGAATCAAAATCACAAGCGAAGAGCGCGCCACTGTCTCCACTGGGGAAGACAAGAAGCTGCTCATGTGAGTATTTTTTTTTTTTTTTTTTACTTTTAATTTGATAAGTTTAGACTTAAACATTATGAAAGCTGTTAAGTAACGAAGTTATGTGCGATCAGTCTCCCGGCTCTCCAGGAGACCTGTTCATATAAAAGTCAATCACATGTGTTTACATTTAAACAAGGTATGATGTGTATGAATAATTACCAGTGCTCATGAAAATGTCCAACAATATGTATTTTTGTATTTTATGAAGATGGATGAATGGTCTTTGCCTAATTAAAACTAGTTTTCTAGTGGTTGCTAAAGAGTTATATTTGCTTTGTAGCACATTTATGCTACAGTATGTGGTAACTAGGGTTTTCTGGATGGTTGCTAGGGCATGCTATGCAGTTGTCAATGTGATCTCTGCTGTGTGTTTTGGCGCATTGCTACAGGATGTGGTTGCCAGGTTGTTACTATGCTGTTGCTAAGTTGTTTTCTGTGTTTTTTGCACATTGCTCTGCAGTTGACAGGGTGTTCTAGGTGGTTGTCAGATTGATGCTATGCTGTTGTTAAGTTTTTTTTTGTTTTTTTTTTAACTCTGTTTCAGCGCATTGCCAGGGTGTTCTGGGTGGTTCTTGGGTGGTTGCTTATTGGCCCAAATGAAAAGAGCCCACCCCCACAAGTCTCTGTCCTGGTCACTAATATGACTCAATTCCCTCCTTCATTGTTCCAATTTTTATGGACTGTGCATTCATTTACACTCATCCCATAAATATGATCATTCTCATGTGAATTGAATGCACCATTAAAGGGATGGTTCATTTAAAAATGAAAATTCTTTCATCATTTTATCATCCTCATTCGATCCAAGATGTGTATGACTTTCGTTTTTTTTTCTTCTGCTGAACACAAACCAAAAAAGATTTTCAGAAGAATATTGCTGTTATGTAGGTCAATTCAATGTACGTGAATGGTGGTCAGAACTTTGAAGCTCCAAAAAGCACATAAATGCAGCATAAGAGTAATCCATAAGACTCCAGTGGTTTCATCAATGTCTTCGGAACAGATCCAATTGGTTTTGGGTGAGAATAGACCAAAATTTAACTTTTTTTTCCACTGTAAATCTTGACATTAGCAGTCTCATTGGCGATCAGGATTTCAAGCTCGATTACACCTCCTATAGCGCCATCTAGGGCTCTGCACATATGTTAGGCAGTCTCATTGGCGATCAGGATTTCAAGCTCGATTACACCTCCTATAGCGCCATACTTACCTTCTAATGAAAGTAAATCACTCGCATGTGCAACCAAATCTCACGCTATGCAAATTAAATTGTCTGTGTTTAGCCACTGGCTAGTAAATGTTCAGATTTCACTCACCAGTGATTGAGTAGTTTAGTGGAGAAGTTATTAACACTGAGGTCCTTTCACTGAGTGTTGAAAGTAAAAGTTTGGTTTAACTCATTCTGTGTGTCCAAAGACGAGATCCACGGATCCATATGTCATTACAAAGGTATCTTCCTTTTTTGTGTTTACAGTCAGTTGTTGATTAAAAACAACAAAAAAATAAACATTTAATTCTAATCACACATGGATGCGCTACAGAAACCACACACGTCTTCTCTTGTTACATGCGCTGATGCCGGAGACAGTACCGAATATGCACGTGTTCTACATATGTAGATGTAAATACTTGTAAATAATACAAATTGTGCAAGTATACAATAAAAAGGTAACAAAAATATAAATGCAATATAATATATGCAGTTTCAAGACATTAACTGATGGAATAGACTGAATTTGAACATTTTTCAAAAGCTAAAATGTGACCAATTTGATGAAAAACTAATGATAAAATATAATTTGTAAAATTAATGTTTTTGAATTGTACCTAAAAGGGTCGCCTAGGAGGTTCCTTTATCATTATGAGCATTAGCTGTGTGAGAATATCTTTCCTATATAAGCAAATTGAACATTGTAACAGAAATGTACCCTTATAAATCGATATCTAATTGAATCGGAATCGAATCGAGAGTTTGTGAATTGGAATCAAATCAAATTGGGAAATCTGTATCAATCCCTAGCCCTAGTCAACTGCCATTGAATTGAAAAGACGTGCCGATAAAAATAGTAATCGTTTTTTTGTCCTTTTGTGTTCCACATAAGGGTGCACTATTGTTTAAATGTTCAATAAGCAGGTGTCCAAATAGTTTTGACCATGTAGTGCACCTCTAACAGGAACTGATGCATGAAACCATAGGAACAATGACAATGTAGCATGATTACATAATTTGTGAAATGCTCCTGCATAGTTCTGTGCAATATATTTGATAAAACAAAAATAAATGTCTGCACCATGGTTTCAGAGAAAACTGCATTTCTTTTCAATACCATTAATTATGGAAATCACAATACATCGCTTTAAAGAAGAGTTTTAATTGAGTGAAATAAATGCATGTGTAAGTGCAACTCAGTATGACTCTTGTAAAGGAACTTTAGACAGCGTGTTTAGTGAGATGGACTTCCTTTGCCAAGGTAACTGCATAATAGTCCAGTAATTACAGGTCTGAATCTCTAAACACAGTTTAAAGTATTTGCTTTTAGCATCAAACATTAAAGGGGTGCAATAAGTGCCTTGCAATGTGCCTCACTGAAATGTGTCTGCGTACTGAAACGTCATTTGCAAGCAGAGCAGTTGTACTCAGCCTATTTAAGCTGAAAAAAAAATCATTGTTCAAAGACACTGTAAGAGGCCCTGTTTACACCTGGTATTAAGATCTGTTTTGGATGGGAGCCTGGGTAGCTCAACGGTAAAAAACGCTGGCTACCACCCCTGGAGTTCGCTAGTTCGCTAAGCAACCAAATTGGCCCGGTTGCTAGGGAGGGTAGAGTCACATGGGGTAACCTCCCCATGGTCGCTATAATGTGGCTCGTTCTTGGTGGGGCGTGTGGTGAGTTGAGCGTGGATGCAGCTGGGATTCGTCCTCCGCCACCCGGATTGAGGCGAATCACTATGCGACCACGAGGACTTAAAAGCACATTGGGAATTGGGCATTCCAAATTGGGTGAAAAAGGGGGGAAATCCCCCCCCCCCCCCAAAAAAAAATAAAGATCTGTTTCAGATGATCTGATCACAAGTGGTCAGGCAGGCAGGACACATCACCGTTTACATCTGGTAGTTACATGTCTCAAACACGTTTCATGTTCAGATTTTGAGGGGAGGGTCTCTGATTTTGTGACAACATATTCTCAAAAAGGTAAAAAAAAAGAAGAAGAAAAAAAAGAAAACTTCCACACTATTTCTCCCTAATATACCTGAAATTTAATCTAAGCCCGAACATGATGTTTCGTGCTAAATTTTGCGTTATTTTAGTGCTTTGGATGTGTGTGTTTCACATGATCAATGTCATTGCATGTTGATATCAGGCAAGTCTTGTACTTGTATATTTGCTCTTTTCCAAACTTTTCAATCAGACAGTTATATCTAACTGGTAAATTTTAAAACCCTTGTTTTATTACAGTGGTTGATTGACAAATGAATAGGTAGTCCTTTGATGATGTCCGGGACGCATCAGAACAGCTTTAACAGTACAATTGTAGACACATACGGTTTTGACTACCTTCCAGTGTGGTTTGAGTGATCTGATCACATAACGTTTTGGACCCAGTTTACACCTGGATTTGGTGCTGTCCACTTGTGATCACACCACCCAAAATTGCATAAACGGCAAGGCTCGCTGACATGGTTACTGTTTCTTTTTCAACTATGTTGGATTAGAGTGGACTGACTGGGAAAGTGAACAATCGGGAGTCGTCATATCACTTCAGGTGTTCCACCAGAACAGTTCTCTGTCCTGAGTATGGTGAGCTAACCATGCGGAGAATTCCGGGCCAGGAACGGATCTAGAATAATCGTACCATACCAAACCATGCTCAAATTGAAATGTTACTGGAACCATTCAGCCGGATGGTTTTTGTTTGTTCATCTTTTGACCATGTGCATATTTGTAGTACTTGTAAGGTTCATACTAATGCAACCAAACAGTCTCATGAAGGCTGGCCACACACAACAATTACCTTGTAATTATTTTGTTCCCTCTTAATGTCTCTCACACCTACTACATAGTAATGATACACTTTGAATTCAAAGACAGAGTGTGATGTGACACAGCGGACTAGATGGGTATGTACCTATCTGTCTGGCAGCAGTTTTGACTTTGTCATGTTGACATTTATTGGACATTGTCTCAATATAAAGTTTGTTTTAGAGATCTATAGCTCCTAAAGAGCAGCAGTTGAACTGATGTCGTTTTTTCATCATTCCTTTTTAGATTAGACAGTTGTGAGTAGGGGTGGGTAAAAATATAAATTTTCTGATGCATCGTGATCTTCATTTGAATGATCTCAGTATGGATTCTTAAATCCCTAAATCGATCTTTTACTCTGTGCACAACCCTCTACTACAATGAGAGGAAATCACTTGCATTTGCAACCAAATTTTGCACAATGCGTCTAAAATGTATACTGTATATTTGTTATACTGGCTGGTAAATTTTTCGATTTCACTCACCAGTAATTGTGTAGTATAGTGGTGGAGTATTCAGCAGCGAGATCCTTTTGCTGCGTGTTGAGAGTTAAAAGATGTTCCGTGTGATGTGTGTCCAAAGACGAGATCCATGCGACCAATTTGTCATTGAATAATGTCATTTTTAAGACCCTTTCAGTTCTGTACAGTCAGTTGTTGATCAAAAACAACAAAAAATAAACATTTAATTCTAATAATGCATGGCACAGATGAGATAAAGTCATTCGAGTCCTCTCTCGTTAACATGCGCTCATCTACAGACACTCTTTACAGAAATGCAGGTTTGGTTAAAGAGACAGTACCGGTTTCAGCACGTATTCAACAAATCAATATAAATATTTGTAAATAGTACAAATTATGCATTTAAACAAATAAATAGGTAACTAAAAATAATATATGAAATATAATATCCTTGATATCCTTGATTCTTGATAGAATACATGGATTTGTTCATTTATTTGTTCATCATCGGGAGCTGTGAATCGGAATCAGATTGAATCTGTATCAATACTCAGCCCTAGTTCAAATCAAATCACTTTTATTGTCACACAACCATATACACAAGTGCAATAGTGGGTGAAAGTCTTGAAAAAAAGTTGTGAGCTTGTATGTATTGAGTACATACTTTACATACAAAGTAAAGTAAATCATTTTGGCTGACTTGACATATCTGATTTAGCAAGTCAATGAATCATTGAATGTTTTCGACATCTGGCAGTGTAGATTGTTATTAGCAACTCAGATATTGTATAGTTTATGATTGAATGATTACAAGGAACACTCTATGTTAAGTGATATTCTCTCAATGACATTGAATCTGAAAAGGATAATCAAAGGTAATTGACCCTTGACTAAGTTCCGCCCCCCTTCATTACTGTTGCTGGCTCAGAGAAGCTTTGCATGGGATATAACTGTGGTTATGTCACAATGTTTTGGCAAAATATGTTCATAAACTGAATGAATATTATTTTATGTGTGCTGGAATGTAGAGTGACATTGCATTGCATTTTTATCTGCCTCGCTTCTTGAATAAAATTGTGAAATTTAGCAATTAAAGTGCAAAAACTGCAGAGACTGGCAAATGAGACATGGAAATGCAGAGCAAGAAAACATCATGAACATGACATGTTTACTGCAACATTTGAAGGCAGCAATTGAATTATCAACGATTAGTTTGTCAGACTTACCCTGTGAAGGTTTAGTTTTTGGAAAAGTGAATCTGCACTTTCAGACCGAAGTAGACACAAAGCTCTACAGTATGCATGAGGTATAAAAATGTAAGAGTTAAGGTTAATGAAATACTAAGTTACTGTCCAGTTAATGTCAGGACTTATTAACCAGTGTAAACGTTAGCTACAGCTAATTTACCTTTTTAGTCACAGTCTGCATCTCTCGTCTTGACTTTTTGGTATGTTGAGAAAACTTGGAATGTGGCTGTATTGAATAATTGCACTAGGAGAGGTCACACAAATGTCAGAACATGTCAGTTTATAGCTTAATAGAACATAGAAAAGGTAAATTAACTTTCAAGGTAGATTTTTAACTATATAAATGTTTTCCATTAAGGTACCTAATGGTTAGGAAGCAAAAACATTTCATAAAAAAGGTCTACATATATAATAGTAGCGTACAAAACATTTGAATGAATGACTAAAAAAATCAAACAAATTCAGCGATTTGTACCAGATATAGGCTTGCTTCGATGCATAACTTTAATTGAAATAATTAAATAAATAAAAATACAAACACACACAAACATACAGTACATATACGTATTATTTCAGGATATAATTCATGCTTGAAATGTTGAAGTCACAAATGTCAGTCTTAGATCGTCCAAAAGCAGATGTGCCTGCACATTTGAGCCACGTAAATCTACTGCTAATAGTATTAAAAGGATAATGTTTTCACTATGAAATTACCTCTTGCAGCTCCTCAGCTGTTCTTGTTTAGAAAGACAAGCAAGCCTATTTATCCACTGTCTTTGCACACTGAATAAAAAGGTCTAAACAATACACTAAAGTTTCAGTAACCTATAATTGAACAGCTCTTGTTTATTGTATACTGTGTAAAATATTTATTTATTTATTAACGTGTGTTAAACTAGTCTCCAAAAATAAAACACTAGTATCGTTTTTCTATTATTATTATTATTCTTTTTTAAATATTTGTATCCACTTTTCTCCCAATTTGGAATGCCCAATTCCCACTACTTAGTAGGTCCTGGAGGTGGTGCGATAACTCACCTCAATCCAGGTGGTGGAGGGCAAGTCTCAGTTGCCACCGCTTCTGAGACTGTCAATCTGCACATCTTATCATGTGGCTCATTGTGCATGACACCACGGAGGCTCTGCATGTGGAGGCTCATGCTATTCTCTGTGATCCACGCACAACTTACCATGTGCCCCACTGAAAACGAGAACCACTAATCGCGACCATGAGGAGGTTACCCCATGTGACTCTACCCTCCCTAGCAACCGGGCTAATTTGGTTGCTTAGGAGACCTCTCTGGAGTCACTCAGCATGCTCTGGATTCGAACTTGCGACTCCAGGGGTGGTAGGCAGTATCTTTACTCGCTGAGCTACCCAGGCCCCATTTTGAGTATTTCTGTAACTGCTGATCTTCTGGGATTTTCACACACAACAGTCTCTAGAGTTTACTCAGAATGGTGCCAAAAACTAAAAAACATCCAGTGAGTGACAGTTCTGTGGACGGAAACGCCTTGTTGATGAGAGAGGTCAATGGAGAATGGCCAGGGCTGCATTTCCCAAAAGCATCGTAAGCCTAAGTAGATCGTAGAAACCATTGGTGCCAATGGTCTCTACGATCAACTTGAGCTTGCAATGCTTTTGGGAAACATTGCCCAGACTGGTTCGAGCTGACAGAAAGGCTACGGTAACTCAGATAACCACTCTGAACAATTGCTACAATTGCAGTGAGCAGAATAGCATCTCAGAATGCACAGCATGTCAAACCTTGAGGTGGATGGGCTACAACAGCAGAAGATGACCATAGTGTTCCTAATTAAGTGCTCAGTGAGTGTATATCCAAATACTTTTTGGGGCCACTGAAGGTCTTGTGGTATAACAAGCAATGACATGTCCTTTTGATCAATTCTGGATAC
Source organism: Myxocyprinus asiaticus (assembly GCF_019703515.2). Lineage (NCBI taxonomy): Eukaryota > Metazoa > Chordata > Actinopteri > Cypriniformes > Catostomidae > Myxocyprinus > Myxocyprinus asiaticus. The sequence goes on from NC_059360.1 coordinate 23,469,921, forward strand.
CAATATCAATTAAAAGTGGGTCAGTTTGTTCAGTCTTCCTGAACTAATTATCTGCTTTGTTAAGATTTCTTTCTATCAGAACATTTTCATCCGTCATTTGGTGAAATTGTAACTTGTTGCAAAGGTATACATAAATGTTTGTTTGTTACAGCATTTAGACTCAACATTTTAAATTAGTGTTTTCTTACCATTTTCCAATTATTCGTTATGTTGTTGCCATGACCTGTTTTTTCCTCCTCATGGTAGTGTGTGATACAATATGTCAAATAGGGCAATCTTTTAATTATCGGTTGTATAATTACAAGTCCCAAGCATGCTCTGTGATCTTCACTAACTGCTACAATTAAGCTCTAAATTGATGTTAAAAAATATGTGCTGACAGCCTGGTTTGGTCTTGCACGAGTGGCTTGTGAACCCTGGGAGTGTGGCTGTGAGCGCTTTTCGAGTGAGCCATGAAAACCATCATTAACAACCTACAGATGTCTCTGCAGATTGGGTTTTTGTGTGTGTCTCATAAACATATTTGCTCATTTTCTTTAGCCATTTGGCATTATGGATTTGATAGGAAGGCCAAGACTAGGACTTTAAGGAAAAAAATATTTTTTTCATTTCATAGCTGGCTTTTACCATTAATATGTACTCTACAATTCAGTGAATTTGTTTTTTTTTAATACAATATGGATTGGACAGAGATGCAATATGTTTCATTGAAGAAGACTAGCCTGTGTCTCTCCTACTCTCCAAAATGCTTTACTATTTTCAGAAATCCAATTGGAGTGTTCACTGTGTGATCCCAAGGGGTTGACTATATCAGTTTCCCAGTCTCACTGCTGTTCTTTCCACTGTGAAGCTGTTGCTTTGAAGAGATCAGCCATTAATGAAGTAAGTTTTTTTTTTTAGGGAAGTAATATGGAGTTTGACACATTTGGAGGAACCTGACAGTATGTTATGATCAGTGTTGGGTAAGTTACTTAAAAAATAGTAATCCACTACAAATAACTAATTATTTCTCAACATTTGTAATCAGATTACTTTACTAGGCTAATTACTTCATTGAAAAATTAATCACAATACTAAATACTTTATTTTACTGTAAATTACTTTTTAAAAAACTTTTCCGCTCAATAATGTCTATATTTCTTCCTTGTTCATTATTACACACAAGTCATACACTCAGCACTTCACATTTCTCCTTCACAATGACTCGATACAGGGCCATAATTCATGTACTCGAAATAAATAATATATTAGAAATAAGCATAACCCTACTTAAAAGTAACTGAATGAATTGAAAGTCAGTAACTGTAATCTGATTGCAGTACTTTAAAATGTAATACATTACATTACATTAAATAAAAAAGTAATTACATTACAGTAACTAATTACTTTATAATTGGATTACACCCAACACTGGTTATGATTGATCTAGACATTGGTGTGCATGTGCTATACTAAATGTCTTTGAAGAATATCACCTTTAGAGTATCTCTCTGTTTTACTGATATTCTCATTGCCCATTGGTATTCCAATATTATATTTGAATATTGGCCTTATTGTTTGTCCATGTTTTTCTGAGCTTCTGAAAAGATGAGAAGAACAAAAGTGAGACTTTGTGATGTAGCTCAAACATCTGTGGCACTGTCTCATATCCAAAGGGACTCTGGATTTAGAGTTCAGATGTACAGTGGCCCCAAAAGGTATTTGGACACTTTTGGACTCTTACATGTAAGGTACACTTTAAAATGTTTAAATGCCTTTGCATTAGATAGCCTACAAAATATCAAACCAGGTGGCACCTGCAAACAAACGATGATATACTTTTCTCAGAACTAACTTCACTTTTATTAGTAATTTTACCCCAGTGCTTTTTATTGTTTTATCATTTGAAACCTAACAAACTACTTCTAGTAAAAATGTTTTGCTTGAAAGTGTGTTTGCGCTATATTTCTTTAAATTAAATACAACTTGGTTTGATATTTTGTTATATAATGCAAAGACAGTCATGCATTTTTTAAGTGTGGTTTATGTGGACAAATGCTTTTTGGTGCCATTGTATCAAACCAGTCTTTTTCATGGTTAAGCAAATAGCCTTTTATCTTGTGAAATTGGTTTGCTGTGTAATAGCATTGATTAGTTTTTAGTTTCTTACCAGATCTGGTACAATTGTCTTCTTCATCTAAAAAAAAAAAAAAAAAACACTCAAAAGTAATTAATCAGTACAACACTTTAGTCAGCACACTTTCAATCTTTAAGCACCTTGCCTGATGCTTAAACCCACACTGAATGTTTGAGCTCCTCCAAAGCATTAGGCACTAGTGGTGCGGATGGCCTCTCACCTCAAATGGAGAGAATTAAAAATCAGCATTATCCTCAGAGGAAGAAAGAAAAGGATCAAGCCTCAGACGTGGGCACTCTCTCAGCAGACTCTTGAGTCAGCTAGGTATCATGTTGAGGTCTGACAGCCCTCCACTGACAGTGTGTAGTTAATAAAGCCCAGCTGTCATATGTTCCTCTGTTACCCTATCAGGGCGGAACAGGTAGGCCAGAAATCACGTTGCACCACTTGGATACAAATCAGAGGGCCGTCACATATGCAGATGCGACAGAGTGTCCTCTCTTGGCAGAACAAAATAGATGCAAATCGTAGCCAGTGTTGACAACTGGACTTTGCTCTTGCTGAGGGACAGACCCCCCAGATGAATTCTTCACTGAGAGAGCTAGTAAAATCCAGATCCTTGCCCATGTTCCTTGTTCCTTTTTACCGTATATATTGTAAATGCTTGATATACACTCACCGACCACTTTATTAGGAACACCTGTACACCTACTTATTCATGCTATTATCTAATCAGCCAATTGTGTGGCAGCAGTGTGATGCATAAAATCATGCAGATACAGGTCAGGAGCTTCAGTTAATGTTTACATCAACCATCAGATTGGAGGAAAAATGTGATCTCAGTGATTTCAACTGTGGCATGATTGATGGTGCCAGACGGGCTGGTTTGAGTATTTCTGTAACTGCTGATATCCAGGGATTTTCACGCACAACAGTCTCTAAAGTTTACTCAGAATGGTGCCAAAAACAGAAAACATCTAGTGAGCGGCAGTTCTGCAGATGGAAACAGCTTGTTGATGAGAGACATCAATGGAGAATGGCCAGGCAGGTTCTAATGCAGAACCTGGCAAATCCAACAAGTAGAGTATTTATGTATATAATCAGAAGTAAATGACACTAAAACAGTCAAACTATAACTTTGCAACAAATCTTTATTGCTTATGTCTTCAAATAATGAGAGCTCAACATTTTAGGGGACTCTTGGATTTACCCTTTGAACAGCATGTAGTTCCATTATTTAAACACATTTAGTTTATTACTGATAGTGTGACTAATACATTTGCCAATGCCCTTGGTTAATATAAAATGTTTTGTGCAAGATCTTTGATGCCAACTGTATGATGTCACATACTAGAAAGAGGATGTTCTTTGTGGTTGAAATATATGAGGCTTGCCCATTGTTATGATAAACTTTTACAACTTCTGTTTCAGCATTTGCGGTCAGTTTGTATATTTAGGAGAAGATCACATTATTTTTGTCACATGACAGTTTGCCTGTGGGCCATGGGTGTGATTGAGCATTCTCTCTCTTCATTGTCTTTGTTGCTAAATTTTGCCATGTGTTTATTTTCTATGCTTTAAAAGCTTGTTTACAATATTTCAATTGAACACTCATTCTGAACTAGGATATTTGTCACAGCTGTCTTGAGCAGTTTGAACACTGTTTTATCAGGATCTACTGGCAAAGTGGCAGCCATAGAAAACACCCTGATGGGCAATTAGTTAATAATGGGTGTAGCTGAAATGACCAAAACTGTTAAAGGAATAATTTCATCAAAAATGAAAATTCTGTCATGATTTACTCAACTTCATGTTGTTACAAACTTGTATGACTTTCTTTATTCCATGAAACACAAAATGAAATGTTAGGCAGAATGACAGCCTCAGTCACAATTCACTGCCATAGTATAGAAAAAATATACAATGAAAGTCAATGGTGACTGAGGCTAACATCTCATTTTGTGTTCCATGAAGGAAACAAGGTCATACAGGTTTGGAACTACATGAAGATAAGTAAATGATGATGAATTTTCACTTTTTGGATGAACTATTCCTTTAATTAGAAGATGGCGTCCATGCACTTTGGTGATGTAGTGCATTTCAGGTTAAAATGGGTTCTAAAATGTTCTTAAAATTCTTTATTAATAATTTTATCTGAACATAAAAGTCATCAGTATGGATTTTTCAGTTCCTGCTTTTTTATGACTTCATGGCTCTCTTCATTAGCATTCCAGAGGCTTTATTTGTTAACTGGATCCAGTTGATGCCATTGAAATTAAGGGATTATATTAGTGCAGTGGTGGGGCATTCGAAGAAGCCCCACTTAAGAAATTCTTGAGCATACATCAAATGGATCTGATTTAGAGCCAGGAAATGACAAGAACAGTGTACTCCAGGGATGGTGTAATAGTGTTGGTCACAACTGGCAATGCATATTCATTACAGTGCTGATTTTGGCAAGCTATTGTTGTGATAAATACCATTTCTCAAATGTTGTATGTTTTTATAACAGATTATGGACTTTTTTGCTATGGCAACCTCTTATCTCCCCAAATATTAAAATATGATTCAGCACTTAGAAATATAAATTATAAAAAAAACAAAATACATGAAAATGTATATACTGTAAGAACACTCTTCCCATTTTCATGCATGTATGCAGCAAACAAATTTAAAGAACATAAAAAAAAAAAAAAAAAAAAAAAAAAATTTTTTTAAAGATGTTTTCATGTGTGCCAGTAACTGCAAGATCAAACACAGGCTCACACTGTTTCTTATTTCTTTAACTACAGTAAGAAGGCATTTAAAAGATTTAGATCCCATTGTGAAAGCAATAGTCATTGAAATACTGTTATAATTTGGTTAATTTTGTGCTAATTCAATACACAACAGAATGACTTTGTTTGAAAAGTGGCCCAATTCAGTTAATCACAATCCATTGCTAGTCTAAACCTTTGTTGAAACAGCATTGTTGTTGTTTTAGAAAGTTAAACTTCACATGCCAAAAATAAGCGGGTGTTTTAACATTATAATAATAACATAGAATAAACATTTTTATTCTCATAAAAAGAATAAGAATAAGAATATATATAATATATTACGTATGTATTATTTATTATAATATTAATACACACTGTAAATTTAAATATTATACAAATATTCAATAAATGTTAACATCTTTAACATTTATTTATATGTCCACTTAACATTTTTAACAAAAAAACGAACAAAAACATCTGTATGTTAAGTCTCCTTAAAAGGAATAGTTCACCCAAAAATGAAAATTCTCTCATCATTTAATCACCTCCATGCCATCCCTCATGTGTATGAATTTCTTTCTTCAGCAGAACACAAATGAAGACTTTTTGAAGAATATCTCAGTTTCGTTGTTCCTCTCTAAGCAATTCGATGGTGGCCAGAAATCTGAAAATCCAAAAAGCACATAAAAGCAGCGTAAAAATAATCCATATGACTGTAATGGTTAAATCCATGTCTTCAAAAGCAATATGGTAAGTGTGGGTAAGAAACAGATCAATATTTAAGTCCTTTTTTTACTATAAATCTCCACTTTCACTCACACTTTTAAGTGAAAGCGGAGATTTACAGTAAAAAAGTACTTAAATATTTATGTTTCTTACCCACACCAACTGGCATAGAATTGGAGGAGATGGGGGGCACACATTACAATGCTGTGAAGGGGTGATTTGCATCTGTCCTTGTTTATATATTTTTATCAACGGTGAAAATATTTCATTTCATTTGACATACCTTGCAATTGCGTGGCTATGAGTCTGTCATATTGAGACAATAAAAAACTGAAGTCCCCCCTCCGTTGAATGAGTTGGTATCGCCTAATTAGACGGCGGTGTCACCTGGTACCTGTTGCTTTTCTCAGCACTGAACGGATCGTAATCCGTCCGCCACGGTCATTGGTTCTTTAATGGATAAACTCAGTGTGCCAGTCTCACCCACGTTGGCGGAAATACACAACAGTCCAACGTGGTTGGACGACAACACAGCAAATCTCATTCGGGGTAACAGTAAGTTACAGTAATACCTTGAGTATTATTAGCAGCAATGAGCGGACTCGGCGGTCCGTAAACCATACAAGCAATAGCCTTGATACACAAGAATAACACACTGTAATAATCTATCTCTGCCCAGACATAAACCTCTTACTTGAGTTGCGTGAGGATGCGGGTACAATGTGTGTTCGTCCGTCGTTTGACCCCGACTCGGTTCCTCTAACCTCGGGTGATGACAGGAGGCCGTTTTCTCGCTCTGTCGGTGGGTGGTATGGCAGCTGATTCTTGGCGGGTTGGTAGAGAATACAGCAAAGTTGACTCGGCTGAAAAAGGAAAAGACATCTTTCTTCACTTCTGCAGGCAAAAGGGTGAAGACGTGGATCCGTTAGCGGGCTCGGTGGAACACGGAGAAATCTCAACTCGTCCAGCGAGATGGAGATTGTATGGCTAAAGTTTTAGATACTTACTTAACTTCCTTGGGAAATATGGCTACACCTGGGAGCAGCAGAGCTGCATCTAGAGGCACATACTGTCGCTGGAAGCAACGCTCAGAAAGGTCTCCGAGGCTTATATACTCCCGATGACATCATGGTTGAGGGACGCATTCTGTTGTGCACCTCACCCAATTGAGAGTTCGATCCTTCAGAATTTCACACATAGGTGTAAAGTGAGCAAGGCTTCATGGGATCTGTAGTCTGTTTTCCACTCCCTTTGTTTGATTTTGGCGCGGTTGTTATCAGGCTGCATGTAGGCCTCAGTCAGGCTTTATGACTGCATGTAGGCCTGCCTTTGTCTCATATCTGAGTACATGAGGCCCAACACTCACCTCAATCCGGGTGGCGGAGGACAAGTCTCAGTTGCCTCTGCTTCTGAGACAGTCAATCCACGCATCTTATCACGTGGCATGACACCGCAGAGACTCCCAGCATGTGGAGGCTCATGCTATTCTCCGCAATCCACGCACAACTTACCACGTGCCCCATTGAGAGCGAGAACCACTAATCGTGACCACGAGGAGGTTACCCCAGGTGACTCTACCCTCCCTAGCAACCGGGCCAATTTGGTTGCTTAGGAGACCTGGCTGGAGTCACTCAGCACACCCTGGATTCGAACTTGTGACTCCAGGGGTGGTTGTCAGCATCAATACTCGCTGAGCTACCCAGGCCCCAACCCTAATGCTTTTTTGGAATTTTTTATATGATACAGTGTATAAATATTTATGATTATGCATTGAATTAGGGATGACATGATTATACTGTTAATTTGACTGTAAGAATTTAGAATCCACGGTTGAAAACCGTGAAAGGCTTTATTTACACATGACAAAAATATTAGATATAATGTATAAATATATAATCTAAAAAAAAATGTCATAAGATTTTGTAAGCTAAATGGGAAAACTCTTGTGGGTACTGGAGCTGTTGCTATGGTTACGGATGGTGGCCGCGTGGTGCTTTAATGGCCAGGTGTCGCGAACTGAACATGAACTTTCAATTCACATGAAACCGAAGCTTAAACACACAAATATCAAAATATAACAGAGGAATACGATATACCAGACTCATATCCATCAAAAAAGCAACTTAAATTGGTTGTTTGGCAGCATTTAAATGACTGACTGAAGACGACGGATGTAAATTATGCAGACAGAAGTCATAGAAAGAAACACATTCTACAAATGGGACCGGATGCTCCACTAATCGTCCAACAACAATCTAGTAAGTTTAATATTGTTAGCTGTGGTGATTTTAAAGTGATGAATTAAAGATGCCACTTTTTGTAATGTTTAAAGCGTGCAGTGCATTGCGTGTAGTTACTATCAGCAAGTAAACTTTGAAAAGTTGCATTTTTAAATTGTCCTCATTATTTAAAGCATTGCTTCTGTACAAATTCACCACATTCAACAATAAATGTAAATTGTAAATTGTAAAAAGTCATGATTGGACTTTAAATTGCCTGCTATAAGCAATGTTCCCGTATTATGCATAGTCCACAGGTTTATTTGTAAGGTGTTGTGGATAATATTTAGAGTCTGTTGCCAATTCTTTATGTTGGGGTGTCTGACAGAACAACGGATTGCTTCAATAAACTGATGCAGAAGAAAAAACTGTTTAAGGCCATGAACTACATGTTTCGCACTCACAATAATCTTACATTTATGATTTTTTTTTCTCAGACGGTAATCTAACCGTCAAAAACTCACACAGCGGCATCCCTACATTGAATATACTTTATTTATTTATCTTATTTATCCCCCCCCCCCCACCCCACCGCCTACCTGCAGGACCCACATTTGTTCCCCCTCAATGTTCATAACAAATCTACGCCATTGCCCACACCTATCATATCACTTCTGAAGTGATGAATTTACCCACTCGAGTTGTATGGATTACTTTTATGCTGCCTTTATATGCTTTTTGGACCTTCAGATTTCTGGCCACCATTCACTTGCATTGTATGGATCTACAGAGTTGAAATAGTCTTCTAAAAATCTTCATTTGTGTTCAGCAGAAGAAAGAAAGTATTACACATCTGGGATAGCATGAGTGTGAGTAAATGATGAGAGAATTTTCATTTTTGGGTGAACTATCCCTTTAAGAGCCCTACTCTCTCTTTAGTCTTATATTGTAATCTATATGTTTTTATAAAAGGATAGTCCTGGGTGCTGATGGTCTTACAATGAATTTTAGCTGATGAACAGAACTGCATTATGGCCATGTTTCCACCTGGTATTAAGATGGCTTTGGGGTGATCCGATCACATGTGGTCAGCCCTAAATACAGGTCTAAACCATTTTGTGATCGGATCACAAAAACCACATACAAATGTGGTCAAAAACGCATGTGACCACCACATCGCATTTGAGGTGTAAACAGTAATATGTCCTGTATGCGTTCTGGCAGCAGTGAAGTGCCGCCCCTCACCTGTCAATCAACCTAGAGTCACTAAAACAAGAGTTTAAAGTTTGCCGGTTACAAGCGATTATAAAGGAATTTAACCGTCCATTTGGAAATTTTTAAAAGCGGAAACAAACACAAACACGAGAGCTTCATTGATCTTCTTTAGTGTGTCTGATATCACCTGAAGCTCCTTTAATACAGGTAATACACTAAAATAATGGATAATTCTGCTCGAAATGTTGCGTTTGTGCTTAGATGACATTTTAATTGCATCTGGGAGAAACAGTGCACCGTTTTTTTTTTTTTCACACTTTCTTTGTATTTACTTACTTTGTTGAGATTTATTATCATTCAGTAACACACTGACACAGTGATTGATGTATGTCATCATGAAACAGAGACCCTCCCCTCCAAATCCGAACACAAGTGGTCACAGTAGACGCATTTAAGTAACCAGGTGTAAACAGCGATGTGTCTCACCTGAACACACGTGATCGGATCACCCGGGACACATCGTAATACCAGGTGGAAACTTGGCCAGTGTCTTCAAAAATACTCAGCACTGTATTCAGCTGTTCTGAATGAAATTCCTCATTGATAGAACAAAAGAACTGTGCATAATGTCACCTTTGGGCAAAACCACTAGGCAGACCTTAAAATATCATAAAGTTTCTCAGGTGCTTTGTGGGTACTAACATAGAGATAACAGACCCATATGGTCTTCAGTCTAAAACTTTTGTTCTTTCATATGAAAGCTTCATTTGAAGCATCTGCTAACCAGTAATCATCATTTATTAAATCATTTTACAAGAGAGCAAAGACATGCTTTATTCCTATTGATGGTGTGGTTAACCTTTGGTCTCATAAAGCTTATTTAAGTTGTCTTTTCAGTGTTCAGGAGCAGCTGTTCTCTGTTGGAAAGAGCAGTCGAACATCTTCCAGTGCATCCATATCCTCATCAATCCAGTCCAAAAGAAGACAGTGAATGTAAGACATTGATTATTACTTCATCCCCTCAACTGTTTCTTATAAGGAAGTGATCAACCATACAAACCACCATGAAGACAGAGGATAACTAGTTTGATTCCTTAATAACAGTTTGAGGTTTTTACTGTTCTATTGACCATTATGTTTCTTATGAAGTTTCACTTGCCACATTTAGCTGAGAAGAAACAATGATTTGGTTAAGTATTCCACCCAAGACACTTCCCGTCGGGACGTTTATGTCAAATTCCAGAGGGGGTTTGTGGTTTCACTCTGTGGTCTCTCTTCATCAATAGCCTTACATGATTCCAAACACAACTCGGAATGCCTGATGACAAACAGAAAGCCCTGAAGATATTCTTTATCCTGTCCATGCTGACAAACCCTTGTCCTGATTAATTAGTTGTATTTTTATGTTTGGCATTTTTGGAAGTACTTTAGAGGAATGACAGTTTAATTACGTTTTTTTCTCAAGGGCGTTCCAGTGCAGTTGTTCCACTGAAACCAATTTCTTCCAGAATCTGTTTACAAACAATCACTCTTTTATAAAAACTAATAACTGACAGATACGATTTAAGACAGATGGTTTCAGTGGGCTTGTAATATCTTTTTCTTTTAATATATCACTCCAAAAACATGTTGAATATTTCTTAATGGTTGTGTCCTTAAAGGGATAGTTCACCCAAAAATGAAAATACTATCATAATTTACTCACCCTCACGTTGTTCCAAACCTTAATTACTTTGTTTTTTCTGTGGAACTCAAGAGGAGATATAAGGCAGAGTATTCAGTCTCAAGGCCCTGATATACTTCCGGAGAAGTTCTGCTTCGTTCTTCTTTATGGGGTAAAAAGAAGTTCTAAACAGCCGAGCAATGGTATACTTTTTGCGATTATTCAGACACCGGCCACACCTCTGTGGGAGGCGTTTAGGAGTACATTTAAACATGAGGATGCTACATGTAAGCTTAACCAATGTGACCTTAAAACTACATTAATGTTATCAATGACTTTATGCCTCATTCTATGAGTAGAATTCACATCAGTAAAGGTCAGAGGTCAGTAAAATTTGTTTTAACCACTCGATGATGGTTTAAAGTAATATATATGCAGTAGAAATTGTTTAATTTGTCTTATTTACATTTTGAATTCATGAAGCTAATGCGCTAATACGCTACACGCAGCAATAAAATGTGTCAGTTACACTGTGATTATAATTTTTGATGACACTGATACTATTGCAAAGATGAGTGTATAAAAGTGTTAATGTGCAGAATAAAGACAAAAGTATGATGGTGTTTAGAAGCCGGTAAGAATTTTTCCTAAAAGTTCACCCAGGCAAGCTGTTCCGAATCACTGAAACGAATGCAAAAACATTCTTTTAGGCCAGATTTTGTTCTAAATGATGTCACACCCGTTCGTTCTTCAATTTGGTATAAAGCATTTCGGGTCCTTCAGTCTCCATTAACTTTCACTGTAGGGGAAAAAGATGCAATGAAAGTGAATGGTGACTGACACTAGCATTCTGTCTAACATACTGTAAGTCATACGGGTTTGCAATGATATGAGGGAGTAAATGATGACAGAATTTTCATTTTGGGGGAATTATTCGTTTACCTCTTCAGTTCTGGGGCATTTCTGGACTGCCGCTTGCAATTTTTCACACTCAAATCTAAAAGCTCACCATTTACAAATACGGTGGACTAATTGCCAAACATTTGTTAAATTTATTTTAGAAACCCCCCAATTTAAAAACATTCTTCATAAATAATATTGTATATGTTGATAACATATACAATATGTTAATATTGTGTGTGTGTGTGTGTGTGTGTGTGTGTGTGTGTATATACTGTATATATATATATATATATATATATATATATATATATATATATATATATATATATATATATATATATATACACACACACACACACACCGATCAGCCACAACATTAAAACCACCTGCCTAATATTGTGTAGGTCCCCCTTGAGCCACCAAAACAGCTCCAACCCACATTTCAGGATAGCATTCTGAGTTGATATAATTCTCACCACAATTGTAAAGAGTAGTTATCTGAGTTACCGTAGACTTTGTCAGTTCGAACCTGCCTGGCACCAAGAATCATCCCTGCAATTATCTAATCAGCCAATCGTGTGGCAGCAGTGCAGTGCATAAAATCATGCAGATACGAGTCAGGAGCTTCAGTTAATGTTCACATCAACCGTCAGAATGGAGAAAAAATTTGATCTTTTATCAGGATAAAGAATATGTCAAGATTTATTTTTTCTATTTAGTTTCATTATATTTGCCCTGCTTTCACTTTTAGTGATATAAACAGTGCTGGATCAGATTAAATATTTACCAGTACTAATATATTAATCTGTCAAGAGCGCAATGAAGATTGAAAATATGTATTTGCCATCTAGAATTGTGCAAATCATTTAGAAAATATGAGGGGTGTCTTTCACACTGTACTACTATAATTTATGTTCTAAACTGTTTTGGGGTTTCCTTATGGTCTTGTTCTGTGTTTATGCCAGATTGGCCTGTGTGTTTTCTGATATATCTGTATTGCTGACTGTACAATTCCAGATATACAGACTTATTATTCTCTCCTCTATTATAATTTGTATTTCTATTACAGCTGATTATGCATTTCATGTGGAATAAAGCTTATGTCATTGTTTTGTCACCACCGTGTTTGTTGTGACTTCCTTTAACCCTCTAAAATATTGTTACTTTATCCTTCTACAGTTTCCTTCTGTGATTTTGAATCTCCATGTTCTTGGACCTTATCCAGTCACAGCACTGGAGGGGACTGGTATGTCACGTCACCACAGCAACACAGATCCAATATACGGGGTGTCTTACCAATCAAAGATCATTCCGCTGGAAAATCTGAAGGTATGAATGGTAACTCTCCCTATTATTTATACATCATTTAAGGATGTTTTGCATAAACAGGCATAGCTTTTTGGTATAGATTGGCAATATAACCATTAGTTGCAGTCCTATAATGTTTTAAAGTTTTCCTTCCTTTCAACAGGTCATTTTCTGTTACTAAATACCAGCTCAACTCAGTTGTCCTCTGGGAGATGTAGTTTCCACATGACCAGTCCTGTAGAACTCCACAGTGGGCCACTCTGTCATTTGCGCCTCGCTCGCTTCCAGCCAGAACCACACACAGGAAACTTATCTGCCTTTGTGAAAACGACTGATTCCTCAGTCATCAAGCCATTAGCTCTTACAATCAAGGAACATAGGGTTGGCAGGTGAGCCTTCTGCGTTCAACCGTGATTTTATTTTTAATTGCCTCAAACAATGAGAAACAAAAATTTTAAAGCAAAAAAAGTTACATATAGTGGCCCAGAACGACACATGAGCCACAAAAAAATGTCTGAGTGTCATTGCATTAGATAACAGAATATCAAACCAAGTGGTTTACTCAGAGCAAACTTCACTTTTATGAGCAATTTTTGCTATGATTTTTAACCAACTGGTGTCAAGTTGATTCTTAGTTGATGTATGAAGTCAGTTCTACCAGAAAGAATGGGAATAAATGAGAATTGATCACAAATATTGTGATAAATTAGTTTCCTTTGGCATATGCCCTGTCCTACGGTTCAGCGCTAAACCTAAACTGGTGGTGATGGGGTGGAGTGGGGTGAAAACAAACAGAGGTATAATGAGCAATGAGAGAAAGCTTTGCAGGGTTTATAAAGCAGAGGCTGGATTATGATTTTATGAGATGCCTGAATTGAATGAATGGTGTAAAGATTCAACAAGTCTTTCTGACAGAATTAC